>NW_028227261.1:113451741-114164241 GCF_978045245.1 Mus caroli
TACACAGCTTTCTCTATAGCCTGGGTCTCAGGAACCTCTGTGGCCTTCTGCAGGCTACCTCTGGTCTTAGAGATAAGCCAGACACTTGGCATGTAGTACTGGGCTTTCCTCTGGGACTATGAGGCCCAGAATTCACACCTGGAACTCCACCTCTGACCTCACAAGGGCTGCCTCAGAACTCAGTCTCCATGGTGCTACTGGTAAGAACAGAGATGCTATTTTGGGCAGTGTGTATGGACTTGGCTTAAGGGGCATGAGCCAAACCCCTGCCCTACTGACCTCTCCCCTGGAGAAGCACAACAGAACTCACAGCCACCCCCAGGGAGGGCCCAGAGGCAGGCTCTAAGTGAGGACTCGGAGACCGCAGAGCTACAGTTCAGTTGCAGCTTGAGTCTGCAACTGAACTGATGGAGAAACAGAATCAAGACCGGCTGTGAGACCGAGGCTGAAAGACACAGAGCACTTCAGAGAGTGAGCGAGTGAGCGGGGCTGCAGGTAGGCTGGGACAGGGGAGCCTCCTTGGGGCAAGCCCAGCAGGGGCTGTTTGGGAAAGAAAGTTCACCAGGAGTTAGAGTATAACTCTGTCCTGGTTCAGCCCTGTGTGGCTGTGTGACACTGACAGATGGACAGATTGGCTGTCACTTGAATGTGGCAGGATCATAGCTGCTGAGTGGAGCAGGGGGTGGGAGGGTGCATTGGGCTGCACCATCAGAAAGGCCCCGTGGAGGGAGGAGGGGAGGGCAAACAGACTGGGCAGAAGTGAGGCAGGTCAAGAGATGGGTCTGCTGATGGCATCTTCCCCAGAATCCTCCTCAGGCACTTTAAGGTTAGGGATATAAATTGATGCTTCATCCAGAGAAAATTGGGTAGAGCCTGTCTGAGGGCAGCTGTCAGGAGTTGTCAGTTTAAGAGGAGGATGGGATAGAGGGTAAGTTTTACAGAGGTGGGAGAGTCAAGTTTAGCACTGTGTTATCCAAAGCTAAGTAGATGGCAGACTTGGGGAGGCCAAGAGGGCCTTTGAGGAGCCCTGATCTTGAGGTCCAGGTTTCTGGGGTAGCATGAGTAGAGGGGGGTGGGACTACAGGACACTTTCACATTGCTTGAGGCATTCTCTCCTTCCTCCCTCTTCCCTCCTCCCTCCAGCTTGCCTGGGTTTGGGATAGCGCTGTCCTGATTGCTTCTCCCCTGAGAAACGGAGGTTTAATGGGAATATGGGGCCAAGTTCTGAATCTCTCACTCAGCCCTAGGTTCCTCTCCAGTACCACAGAGTCTAAAACTCAGAAAAACAATGGTCGATATCAGGTTAAGGGACGCTCTGAAGATCGGGATTGAGGATACAGGGCTGGTGAGCAGGCTCTGTCTGCCCTGTGGAAATGGCAACTAGCTGACCCAAATCTATCACCTTTGACTCTTGGTGATGACAGAGTCTGCACGAGTCAGGGTTCGGATCTCTTTACCTCCTTAAGCCTCCGCTCCAAGCCTTGCTCTCGCGGCTCTCCAGCCACGTGCTGGCCTCAGTTGCTTTTTGTACACATGCTCAGACTCCCTCAACAGTTCTTCCCTTTTCCCGGAGCTCTCTCCTCATATTTACCCACATGGCTACTCCTTCAGCCTTTCCACTCATTTCCAAAGAGGCCCCTCAGTCAGGCTTCCCGAGACGACTGTACTTCCGGTCCCACTCCCTACGCAGTGGCAGCTGATGCATTCCTAGTGCCCTTCCTCTGGTTTCTAGATCTCTGTAGTCCTCACTGCCCTCTCAGGCAAGCATGCCTATTCCAACTCATTGCTGAGTGCCACGAGAATACAGATGCTCGCCCTTTGTGCCCTCTCACTGGGACCCAGCGGCTCCCTCTGCATTGACGACCTTGTTCTCTCAGCCATGTCTCCCTTCTTGGCTTTAGACCTACTTCATAAGACCAGCAACTCGACGCCGGGTGAAAATAACCATCTCCGCACTGCACCTCCACCCTCTCTCGTCTTCCTGTGGTCTCAGCTCAGACAGGGGTCCCCCTCTCCTCTGCTCCAGCCAGAAGTCAAGGGTAACGTCCTTAATGTTCCCTCTCCGCCATGACTCTCATCTAGGCACTGATACCTTAAATACCTAGGCTTTGTGTCTCCCCCACTCATTCCCCAAGGCCCACCTAGACACACCTGTCCTGTTCCTCTTCATCCCTGAGACCCAGCACCTTCCCCAGACGCCAGCCCTGTACCACCTAACAAACACCGGTGTCTAAACCTCATTTTTTCATCTGTCTATCCATCAAACAAAGCTTTTATTGAACTCCTTAGGAAGGTTTTGGCGTCAATCTGGTTAGGATAGAGAAAGAGATTGCCCAGTTCTTGGTAGGTTATTCAGCCAGTGATCGTGCACATCTGTGGGCCTGGCACTGAGGGTCCTCGGGGAGGTGAGACCCTGTCTCTCCTTTCCTCCTCCTCATTGCTCCTTCACCCACTCACTTCCAAGCACCTCTCTGCTGGCCTGGTTGTAGAAGCCCAGTGCATTTGCTGAATCCCTCCCCCACCTTCTGAAGAACCTGGTTTTTGTTTTCAGGCTTCTGTGCTGTTTATAGAGCCCGGCATCAGATTTTGCCAAACCTCATGGGCAGAGTTCCCCCACTGTTCCTCTCCCCAAGCTCTGCAGAGAGACAGACACAGCTGAGCTCTGATTCCCATCTACCCCAGACCCTTCCTCCTCCCCAAAACACTTCCAGTTCCCTGCCTACCCCCTTTGCAAAGTGGCCACATCGGTACACCCCTCCTACCTGTTCAGTCTGGGACAGAAGGAAGAAGAGGCCTAGATGGGTCATCTTACCTTCCATGTACCTATAGCTCTTGGGTGTCTTCATCCCAGCTCTCTCTACTGCCCTGGGCAGGAGAAGGTACTCGGGGAGAGGCGACTTGGTTACCCATTAACTCAGCCATGAGTTGAAGGGCAGATGGGCAGGAGGCAGACTTGAATCTCCTTTCTGTTTGTTGGCTTGGTCTGCTGCTTCAGGTCCATCCACAACTCCACAATGGCCCCCAGGTCTGTGCTGGAGACCATACAATCAGTGCTACAGAGGAACATGGTGCGAGAGTTTCTGGCAGAGTTCCTGAGTACCTATGTCATGATGGTGAGTGGCTGGGTGGCCTTGGGTGGCTGGGGGGCAACAGAGGCAGTCCTTTAGCCCCTCCCTACTGTTGACCCTAGGGTCATATCATTCCTTCCCCTGCCTCTGCGGTGGGAGCTGGGGAAGAAGAGAGGCCTTCATCAAGTCTTTTTGGGATAGAGTGGAGTCAGAGGCTGGTGGATGGGTGGGAAGGAAAACCAGTACTGAGGAGACTGAGGAGAGCAAGGCATCATGGTTCCTACCTGCAGTGTCAGCCCTTGGGAGACCTAAGGCAGGAAGGTTGAAGCCAATTTGAGGCTAGCCTGCTGTGCATAACAAGTTCTAGGCTAGTCAGGGTTCTACTGCAAGGAACTGTCTTAAAACAAAACAAAACAAAACAAAACAAAACAAAACAAAACAAAACAAAACAAAACACAGTGACTCAACCAACCAACCAAAAAGGAAACAATGTGAGACCTGGGCTGGATGATGCCCGCTCGTGAGGCTGAGGCAGGGAGGGCCTGGGCTTGATGATGCCCGCCCACGAGGCTGAGGCGCGGAGGGCCGTTGAGAGTTTGGGTGCTCTGTCTTCCTGCTCCATCTCAAGTTCAAGACCAGTGTTGAGCTACATGAGAGGTGGGGAGACCTTTGAGAATTGATCTGGGAGAAATGGGTCGTCTGTCAAATGGGGATGAAGGGAAGGCTAGGCAGCTTAGCAGGTAAAGATGCTGGGTGAGCATCTCTGATCACCAAGGTCAGTCCCTGGAGCGAAGGTAAATCTGAAAGGAGAACACTCCCTCCATTAAGCTGTTCTCTGACCCCCACACTCGCCTCCACAGGGATATGTGCACCCCACTCCCATCATACACACGCGTGCTCTTTAAGAAGTAGTGGAATGCTATGGTTCTGTTTGGTGTTTAGAAGGTAGCTGTGGAGAGGAGCTTTTGTTATTGGAGACTGGGAGATGATGGAGCTAGGGATGGACAAGAAGACAGACACTTCAGGAACTGTAGACGCATCAGGGAGACTTTCAAGTCACAGACGAGGGGAGGCTCTGAGGGTCCATTCTGGAGCGCAGTGTACAGGCTCAGAGATGAAGCTGATGTGGATACAGATGCTATGCCAGTGGAGGGATCCAGGAAGTAGTTAAACAGGGGGCGCCGTTGCTCAAGGGAGGTGTGGGCGGGAGCGAAGGAGGTAAAGTTCACCATGAGGGTGATTATAAAAATTGTTCAGAATTAGTGACGTGGGAGGGACTCTGGACATCTGGGCTTTTGTCCTAACCCTGACTGTCAACAGCTGACTGGAGCAAATCTCTCCCTGGGTCTGAGCCTGACTTCTCAGTTTCCTAGTGTGTGGGATCCCAGTGTCTGGGGTTGGGAGTTGGGTCTGAGTTCTGGCTCAGCTGTATAATGTTCCATGGACATTGTAACAGTTCCGGGTTAGATCCTTTGTTGGTAAATGTGAACAATGGCATCAAGCCGAAAGACTGATGTGAAGGGAGTCACGTGTTGGCACCCAGCATGTGTTGCCGTGTGTTGCGCACATGTATGGTTGGTTCCTTGTTAATTATTATTAAAATTTTTTAAAGATTTTATTTTTAATTTACAAACATGTGTGGGTATTTGTAATGCCAGTTCAGGTGTCTTTGGAGGCTAGAAGAGAGGATTGGATCTCTTGATCTCGTGTGAGCTGTCCCCTGTGGGTGCTGGGAATTGAACCTGGGTCCTCCAGAAGAGCAGCCAGTGTTCTTAAGCTCTGAGACATATCTCCAGCCTGGTTTTGTTTTATTTTTTATTTATTTTTTTTTCTGAGACAGAGTTTCACTGTATAGCTCTGGCTATCTGGAACTTGCTTTGTAGACCAGGCTGGCCTCAAACTCACAGAGACCCACCTGCCTCTGCCTCCTAAGTGCTGCAATCAAAGGCGTGCACCACTAACACCTGGCTGTTGTTTTGTTTTGTTTTTTAATTAAAATAAATTTTAAAACTTGTGTGTGTGTATATGTGTACCTGTGTGTGTGTATCTGTGTGCGTGCGTGCTTGTGTGTGTACGTGTGCACTGTGCACATACATGTCACTGGGGTCATTATTTTAACAGATACCCCAACTATGCTTTCCTCTCTGCATCTCTTACCTCCATCCTTAGCTTCTTGGCTCCTGAGCTACAGGGAGGACAGCCTGATCCCTCTCAACATAGAGCAAAGTAACTCATTTATGACAAGACATTCCAGTCCTGTGAGGGCTGTTAAACCTTGGAATGTAGGAGGCTAGAGGGTGCTGCCCCGATGATGGAGAGGAAGCGGGAACTGTGCATGTGGCGTGACACTGCCTACAGTGCCTTTTTAAATGTTCTTTTCTGGAGGTGCTGGGGATCTAACCAGAGTCTCACGCGTGTGCAGCTAGTGCCCCATCACTATATCTCCAGCCACACCCCTAGTCTCTCCTTTTGGTTGTTTTAATTTTTTTTTCTTTGTGTGGGCATAAGCTTATTATTACAGTGTGAGTTGGAAGGCCAGAGGACAGCTCATAGGAGTGGGTTCTGTCCTTCCTCGATGTGGGTCTGGGGGAATGAACTCCAGTTGCCAGGATTGGCAACAAGTGCCAGTCTGTTAAGTCTTCTCACCAGGTTCTCTCTCTCTCTCTCTCTCTCTCTCTCTGTCTCTCTCTGTCTCTGTGAGTCTCTCTCTCTCTCTCTCTCTCTCTGTCTCTCTCTGTCTCTGTGAGTCTCTCTCTCTCTCTTTCTTTCTTTCTTTCTTTCTTTCTTTCTTTCTTTCTTTCTTCTTCTTTTTTTTTTTTTTTGAGACAGGGTTTCTCTGTGTAATAGCCTGTCCTGGACTCACTTTGTAGACTAGGTCTGCCCTGTAACTCTCTTCTTCTTCTTCTTCTTCTTCTTCTTCTTCTTCTTCTTCTTCTTCTTCTTCTTCTTCTTCTTCTTCTTCTTCTTCTTCTTCTTCTTCTTCTTCTTCTTCTTCCTCCTCCTCCTCCTCCTCCTCCTCCTCCTCCTCCTCCTCCTCCTTCTTCTTTGGTTTTTCGAGACAGGGTTTCTCCCTGGCTGTCCTGGAACTCACTCTGTAGACTAGGCTGTCCTCGAACTCAGAAATCTGCCTGCCTCTGCCTCCCAAGTGCTAGGATTAAAGGCATGCGCCACCACTCCCTGACTCATTTCTTTCTTTCCTTTAAAATTTTTGTTTGTTTGTCTGTCTGTCTATCTGTCTATGTCTGTCTAAAACAGGAAATTTCTATGTAGCCTCAATTAGCTTCAACTTTGAACTCCTTCTGTCCCAGCCTCTTGAGTGGCAGGGTTAAGGGTGTGTGCCTCCATGCTAGGCTTCCTTTCTTTTATTTTGGAATGTTATTGAGCACCTACTGCATACCAAGCACTACCATGCTGCTTAGACACATCTTACACACAGCACCTTCCCAAATCTTTACAATGGCCTGTAAAATAGGTACTAAATTATTAATAATTTAAGCAGGATCTCTATGTAGCCTTGGCCGTCCTGAAACTCACTTTGTAGACTAAGCTGCCTTGAACTCACAGAGGTCCACCTGCCTCTGCCTCCTGCATGCTGGGCTTAAGGGTATGTGCCATCACACCTGGCCTGAGATGGGTACTAGTATCACCCCCACTTTACAGATGGGAAAATGATGGGTTCTGTGAAACCAGATCACCTGCCCAAGCCTAAATCCATTTCGGGCCAGGCCAATCTACCTTGCCCGTCCTTCATGCCTTTGCTCTGTCCCTCGGCTTAGAGATGGCAGACTTGCTAAGATCCTGGCTGGTTAGCTCTCCTCCAGCTTGGGTAAGGCGACTTGCTTTCGGTCCCTGGGTGGTTCCAGAGCATCTGGCCTTCAGGTACCATCTGTAGAACGGGAGCAGCAGCCTTAGCTCCAATCTTTCTCTGGGAGGGTTTAAAAGCAATGCCTGTAAAAAGAGCTCGGTGAGGCTGGATGTCTGTGGGACAGCGTGCTGTTGTTATTTTCAGTTTCCAGTTCTGTGCCAAGAAGTGGGGGCTTTTGTGGTTGTAGGAAGCTCAGTAAATCACTAGGATAAAGGTTCTGCCAAAAAGGCTACCGTGACCTTGGGCCCTACACACCGCAGCTGGACGAGGCCAGTTGTTCTTGGAGCTGTTTTCCTGGCTGTTGCTGGGACTTTGGTGGGCTGGGCTACATTCACTGATCAGAGAGAGGAAGGTCTGGAGCCACCAAGGGCCCTGGAGACCTGGCTGCAAATGTGAGCCACAGGGCAAGGATTGCAAACTTGGCTGCCACGGTCGGATGCTTTGGCCTCGGTTTGTATAAGGGTGTCGCTGCATCTGGTCCCACTGTCAGTTGTCATGGAGAGTGGAGCGAAAGCCAGTGTTCTCAGATAGTCTCATTTTTCAAGAGGAGCTGAAACTTCCAAAATTAGCTATCCCAACACAACCCAAGTGGTGGATGGGTCAGTGCAGCATGCAATGCCACTCGGAAGACCTGGCACAGGACCACATCGTGTGAAGCCTGGCCACACATTAATCACCATTAACAAATGCCTTTGAAGCCAGGTGTGGTGGCACATACATGTAATCCCAGAACTCCAGAAGTTGAGGCAGGAGGACCTTGGGTCAATGGCTTTGATTTTAGTAGGATTGAAGTTGGACCTTCTGTCTAAAGCCCCTCCATGCTTTCCCAGGCCTGTCACTTCCTATACCTCTGGGCCTGTCAGCCTGGCCTGGCTTCCTTCCACACCTGTCACTTCCTGTCTGTTCAGGCTGCATTTTCTCCTGGACTGCAAGTCAGGTCATCTCTGGGCTCTGCTGTGCCTGCCCTGGGCTCCTGCAGGGCCTAGAGAGCCCTGCTCAAATGCCTTTTTCTGCCTTCAAGGCCTTTTCCTGCCTTTCCCCCTAAGGTTTGCTTGTTATTGATTTTTAAGTGTGTGTGTGTATGTGCATGTATGTGCGTGCGTGTGTGCACACCAGTGTGTATGTGCTTGTGAGTTCAGGTGTCCATGGAAACCAGAGGCATCAGATTTCCATGAAGATGAAGGTGCAGTGTGTGAGCTCTTAGCCATGAGCCTCTCTCCAGCCTTTTTTTTTTTTTTTAATTTTGGATAAGGTCTCACCATGTCATCCAGGTTAGCCTCGAATGTGGGATTCCATGTATGTGCTACCATACCTGGCTGGCTTGCTTGTTTTATCCCATTTTTCACACATGTGTGCACATGCATGTGGAGGTCCAAGATCAATGTTGAGACTCATCACCCTTCCATCTTCCTCATTCAGACAGGGTCTCTCAGTCAAACCTACAGCTTGCCCATGTGGCTAGTCTTTCTGGTCAGATCGCTCTAGGGATACTCCCTGTCTTTGCCTTCTGAGGTTGGCGTTACTGGTGGGACAACACACCCTTTAACATTTAAGTGGGTTTCAGTGGATTTGAACTCAGATCCTCACACTTGCCTGGTTTGCGTTTTAACTGCTGAGCCGTCAGTCTCCTTAGCTCCCACTCTTCTCTTTTAGAGACAAGGTCTCACTGTATTGATAGCCCTGGCCCCTGGTTGGCCTGGAATATACTGTGTGGAACACAATGCCTTGAACTCAGCATAGACTCTTCTGCCTCTGGAGTGCTGGGATCACAGGCGTGCATCACCATGCTAGGCCTGGTTCTTCCCAACTGGGCCCCGCCCCTGAAAGCTGTTTGAGCTCCTGCTCCCCAGAGAAAATTATCATGGGGTCTCCCTGCAGCTCCTCGCTTTCCTACCTGTTACCTGTACATGTACCTGTCTCCCTCAGCCAGGCACCCACACCTACTCACCCAAGTGCTTCATCTGTTTCACTCTCTTTAACCTTCGTGTCTCTCTCTCCTCTCTCTCTCTCTCTCTCTCTCTCTCTCTCTCTCTCTCTCTCTCTCTCTCTCTCTCTCCTCTCTCTCCCTCCCTCCCTCCCCCCTCATCCTATTAGCCTACCAAAGTCTCTCTACCCCAAACAACACAAGACAGACTCAAACACACCAGCAGTCTATACAAGTTCCTTCCGATTCCTCTTATCTGGTGGGGCTGTGCTCACTGGCAGAGCATTTTCTTTTATGAATAAGGGCCTGGGTTCCACCCTTAAGTACCTCAAACAAGAAGAATCCAACACCATGTCCCTTCACATTATCTTTGTTGGACACAGGAGTGGTGTGTGCCTGAGGGGGATAGAAACCGCTTAGGCGGTTGAAGCTATTCTGGGCAAAATTGTGAGACCTTGTGTCCAAAACCCAAAATGAAACAAACAAACAAAAAAAAACTTCATCTTTTCCTTACTACCATTTGCCTCTCAATCTCTGGGACTCAGCCACTGTCCCCAGGGGCCAGAACCACACAGCACTCAATCCCAGTGACTTTTGGAGTGTCACACCCAAAGGAATGCTAGTTAGACCTTTATACACGTGAGTCAGGCTGCCAAGTAGAGCTGACCGTGCTCTTCTTGGGATGCCAGCTCACCCTGGTGTTTATGACGTTTTTTGTTTCTGTTTCTTTCTCTGTTTCTTTGTTTCTTTGTTTCTTTGTTTCTTTGTCTCTTTTCTTTTTTCTCTTCTCTTCTCTTCTCTTCTCTTCTCTTCTCTTCTCTTCTCTTCTCTTCTCTTCTCTTCTCTTCTCTTCTCTTCTCTTCTCTTCTCTTCTCTTCTCTTCTCTTCTCTTCTCCTCTCCTCTCCTCTCCTCCTCTCCTCTCCTCTCCTCTCCTCTCCTCTCCTCTCCTCTCCTCTCCTCTCCTCTCCTCTCCTCTCCTCTCCTCTCCTCTCCTCTCCTCTCCTCTCCTCTCCTCTCCTCTCCTCTCCTCTCCTCTCCTCTCCTCTCCTCTCCTCTCCTCTCCTCTCCTCTCCTCTCCTCTCCTCTCCTCTTCTCTTCTCTTCTTTTCTTTTCTTCATGGTTTCTCAGTGTAGCCAGGGTGTCCTGGAACTCATTGTGTAGATCAGGCTAGTCTTGAACTCAAAGATGCACCTGCCTCTGCCTCCTGAGTGCTGGGATTAAAGGGGTGTGTCACCCCTACCCCCACCTCCCTGCCCAGCTGTGTTCATGACATTCTTTCATTTTGATATATGCTCCAGTTGGATTCTGACTCCCACCATGAGTCCCACACAGGTTCAGTTCTGTACTCTCCCCCCCCCCCCCCCGCCTCATCCCTGGATGGAGTTGGTTCTAGCTCTCATAGCCACACTTCCTTCTTCTTCTTCTTTTTTCTTTCTATCACAAACAAAGCTGTACAAAGGGAAATACACTAAATCAGAAATGTAATTTAATATTTTGTAGTAGCTATATTAAAAAAAAGGTAAAAGGAACAGGTGGAACCATTTTGAATCACTGTTGTATTTAAACCATATATCACAAACTTTGTGTCAACATGTTGCCAATGGTAAACTGCTAAAGTGGTCCTCGTTTCTGATTGTAAGTCTGTGAAATCAGGAGCCACGTTCCAGCAGAGCCAGCTACACCTGGCCAGTGCCTGCATGTTAGAGGACACATCTCTTCACTCTGATTTCCAGTAGCTTGACCAGTAGGGACCTATTCACAGCACAGGTACAAAACACACCGGCACTGGGAAGGAAGTACTGACTGAGTGTAAGTATTTTTTCACATGCTGTTTATCTTAGTGTGTGTTTATGGGTCTCTGTGCATTTACGTGTGAGCACGTGTGTGTCGTATCACACCTGTGGAAGTCAGAGATAACTTTTTTTTTTTTTTTTTTTTTTTTGAGACAGGGTTTCTCTGTGTAGCCCTGGCTGTCCTGGAACTCACTCTGTAGACCAGGCTGGCCTCGAACTCAGACATCCGCCTGCCTCTGCCTCCCGAGTGCTGGGATTAAAGGCATGCGCCACCACTGCCTGGCAGAAGATGACTTTTTTGTTTGTTTGTTTGTTTTTTGTTTTTTGTTTTTTCGAGACAGGGTTTCTCTGTATAGCCCTGGCTGTCCTGGAACTCACTCTGTAGACCAGGCTGGCCTCGAACTCAGAAATCCACCTGCCTCTGCCTCCCGAGTGCTGGGATTAAAGGCATGCGCCACCACTGCCTGGCAGAAGATGACTTTTTGAAGTTGGCTTTCTCCTTCCATTATGTAGGTTCTGGGATCAGACTCAGGTGGTCTGGCTCAGTGGGGAACACCTTCTCCTGTTGAGCCATCTCTCTGGTCCCTTAAATGTTTTATGATATAGGACCAGTTGTTCCAGGCAGAGGGTTAGCCTTCCTAAGAACACAAAGGACATTCCTGTTGGCAAGGACAGACATAGATGGCTTAGCATGTCTCATGTCATGTGACCTTGAATAGGTCATTATGTTTTTTTCTAAGCTTCAGGTAGCCCATCTGTGGAATAGGGCAAATAATGATTCTTTCACTTGGACTTTTAGAACCTCCTTAGGTAAGCCCGTAGTGCGCGATGCCTGCCGGGGGTTGGGGGTTCACAGCATCTGTCCCTCCCTTGAAGCCCTGCTCCCACTCCTCACTTCAGGTGGCTTTGGACTGTCAAAACTCTAGCCTCGGGGTGTGCAATCCTCTACCTGGATCCTTCTTATCGCTGTCACGCGGCTCTCCCTGACTCTGATCTGAGAGGCCTCACTAGGGGGTCCAGGAGAACAGTTTATATATATAGAGAGAAGGCAAGGCAGGGTCTTTATGTGTGGCCTTGGGAGGCCCAGGGATGTGAGCACGGGGGCGGGGTGGTAGAGGATGCTGGGCAGGCCACTCCCTTAGAAGTCCTCCCTCGTAGGTGTTTGGCCTTGGTTCCGTGGCTCACATGGTTCTAGGAGAAAACTCTGGCAGCTATCTCGGTGTCAACTTGGGTTTTGGCTTCGGAGTGACCATGGGAGTCCATGTAGCAGGCGGCATCTCTGGTGAGTGAGCCCATATTGGCCTTACTGGCAAGGCCACATCTTCCCTGAGGTTGTTTCTGCCTCCTTCAGCCCCTTCCCTGGCACAACTAGAGAGTCACCTTTAGGTGACTCAAGAGGGAGGAGGACCTTGGTGACACCCTGGCCTCTGCCCATGTCTTCCCAGATTCTTCATGGACCCTTTGACTCATCATCTTTACTAGCTGGGTTATCTTCGGCAAAAGATTAAGCTTCTCTTCCCGCACTTGTCATATGGTAGAAAGGGAGATGGAAACGCTGTGTGTGGTCTTTTCGCAGAGAACATCCCATAAACTCCTATTCACGGTTGACATTGCTGTCATTCTGTTACTTGTTTCTTTACTTTTATCCCTCACTGCACCTACAGGGGCCCACATGAACGCGGCGGTGACTTTCACCAATTGTGCACTAGGCCGAATGTCCTGGAAGAAGTTCCCTGTATATGTGCTGGGTCAGTTCCTGGGCTCCTTCTCAGCTGCAGCTACCACCTACTTAATTTTCTATGGTGAGCAGTCTTCCTGGATTGTCTACCTCCAGCCTCTTTTACTGAAGCATGGCTGGATTCCATCTTGGTATCCTGTTCTGGAAGAAAAAGAAAAAAAAAAAAAAAGCAAGCAAGCAACCAACCAATCCCCCCCACCCCATCCCCAACCCTAGCAGAGTAAAGCCCTTGAACTATTCCCAGCATATGTTACAACCTCCTTTGGGGACCCCAGTGGGGATTAGCTCAATCTTTGTCTCCACAGGTGCCATTAACCACTTTGCAGGCGGAGACCTGTTGGTGACAGGTTCCAAGGCCACTGCAAACATTTTTGCCACCTATCTTCCTGAATACATGACACTGTGGCGGGGCTTCCTGGATGAGGTCAGTGGCCAGGGAATTCCCACCTCAAGTCCCGCATGAGAAAGAGAGCAGAAGAATTCTGCACGTCTCTGCCACTGCAGATCTGGGGTCCTGCTGAGTGCCTGGGACTTGTCCCCAGTGGGCTGCTCTGGCATTTATTCCCCAGGCATTCGTGACTGGGATGCTGCAGCTGTGTCTCTTCGCCATCACGGACAAGAAGAACAGTCCAGCACTTCAAGGGACCGAGCCCCTCGTGATAGGCATCCTTGTTACCGTCCTTGGGGTGTCGCTAGGCATGAACTCCGGATATGCAATCAACCCATCCCGTGACCTGCCTCCCCGGTTGTTCACTTTCATTGCTGGCTGGGGCAAACAAGTGTTCAGGTACAACCCCTGCCGGACCCCATTCCCGTCAGCTTTTGGGGGGGTCCCTGCATGCAGAGGAGTGAACTGTTGGGGTGCACAGAAGTCTTATGAAGTTTCCAGGTGGTCTGGGAGGAGGAGAGGCCCCAAAGATCTTCAGTTGTAGATCCTGATATTGAACCGTCAACTGTGTCCCCCGATGAGGCTAGGGACAAGAGTCCCTTAGGGTAGATGGTCTCCCTATGTTGGTCTGAGCTGGATACAAGAGGCATCCCGGGCATAGGTATCCTTAGCAGGCCTCCTTCTTTTTGTCTGCAGAGCCGGAAACAACTGGTGGTGGGTGCCGGTGGTGGCACCCCTTCTGGGCGCCTACCTAGGTGGCATTGTATACCTGGGCTTAATTCACCCCAGCATACCACAGGATCCTCAGAGACTGGAGAATTTTACAGCAAGAGACCAGAAGGTAACTGCATCATGCAAGAATGCAGCTTCTGCAAACACAAGTGGCTCTGTGCCTCTAGAGCACTTATAAGTAGAGCTTATCTTTGACCACAACCGTACTGCAATAAAGCACACCTCCTATCAGTGGTCCCCCACTCCTTGGGATCTCCTGCAGCTGAACTCCCTCCTAAGTTTTTCTGGGAGTTTCTGAGTTATTCCAGCCTGGTACTTGTTGTGTAGAGCAGGCTGGCCTTGAACTTGTGATCTTGCCTCTTTCTCCTGAGTGTTGGGGATACAGGCATTTACTGCCCTGCTTGGCATATTCCAGGGTGATTCTGGGCTCTTTTCTGAGTACTAGAGCATAGAGTCAGAAGACTCCAGCTCTTTCCAGTTCTAGGAGGTGGGGTGTCAAGGGGAAATGTCTACTTTGGGGGCTCAGGGTGAGTGATATAAAGGGCTTTTGTGCATCAGTATGTGTGTTGGGGGAACAGTGAGAAAAAGACCGGAGGTAGCTGATGGGGGATCAGATTTGGGGGTCTTTGACAGTTTTCTGGACCAGGGTCTCCTGGCTTCTCCCTTCCTCTAGTTTTGAGCCAGAGAAGGTAAGGCTAAGAGTTTACATCAGAATTCCTCAACTTTTTTTTTTTTTTGTTAATGTCTTCCTCAGTGGCCTTGTAGTTCTCCACCCCTGTTTTTCTTAAAATTATGTAGCCCAGGCTAGCCTTGACTGGAAACTCTATATAACTAAGTTTAGCCATGAACTCTTGATTGTCTGGCCTCCACCTCCTGAGTTCTGGATTATGGTGTGTACCACCATTCCCAGTTTATATGTGGTGCTGGGATCAAACCTAAGGCCTTGTGTATGCTAGGTAATATCTATATGTGTATGCTAGGTAATATCTATATGTGTATGCTAGGTAATATCTATATGTGTATGCTAGGTAATATCTATATGTGTATGCTAGGTAATATCTATATGTGTATGCTAGGTAATATCTATATGTGTATGCTAGGTAATATCTATATGTGTATGCTAGGTAATATCTATATGTGTATGCTAGGTAATATCTATATGTGTATGCTAGGTAATATCTATATGTGTATGCTAGGTAATATCTATATGTGTATGCTAGGTAATATCTATATGTGTATGCTAGGTAATATCTATAGCTAACTTAAATCCCAGCTCCCTAGTCTTTTCTTTTCTTTCTTTCTTTCTTTCTTTCTTTCTTTCTTTCTTTCTTTCTTTCTTTCTTCCTTTCTTTCTTTCTTTTTTTTCTTTTTTGGTTTTTCAAGTCAGGGTTTCTCGGCGTAGCCCTGGCTGTTCTGGAACTCACTCTGTAGACCAGGCTGGCCTCAAACTCAGAAATCTGCCTGACTCTGCCTCTCAATTGCTGGGATTAAAGGCGTGCGCCACCACTGCCCGGCCCCAATTTTTTCTTAATTAAAAAATTTTAATACCACATATGTACTGTGTGCCTTCCATCTGTGATACGTATGTGTGTGTGTATGTGTGTGTGTGTGTGTGTGTGTACATATGTGTATATTTCTCCTTTTCCTGTTCTTCCTTTTTTCCCCTTCTGCTTTTTTTCCTCCTTTGACAGGCTCTCACCACTACTCTGGCTGACCTGGAACTCTGCTATGTAGATCAGGCTAGCCTGAAACTCACATAGATACATCTATCTGCCTCTGCCTTATGAGTGCTGGGATTAAAGGCCTGCACCACCATACTTGGCTGAAAAGTGCTTGAAACCCATTTCCAGAATCATTTTTTTTGTATTGTTTGGTATGGGGTAAAAGCTTTTAAGGGTTGGCCTCTAATTTCTTCCTTCCAGCCACTAGGAGGAACTGATTCCAGAGGTGGGAAGGGGGAAGCAAGCAGACAAATCTTTCAAACAGGGTAAGGGACAGGAAAAAGCCTCCTGAGCTGGAGGGAAGGCTCCGAGGACCAGCTGTTGGTGAAGTCAGTCTGGATTCAGAAGACAGCATCCCTCTGTCGTTCCGTTACTGTCTCCAGCTGCTGAGCCCTTACTGTGTGCAGGCCCTGGGAATGCATGATGCAAGAGGCCGGGCCTTTGCATCTGGGGGCTGCAGTGCCTACACGTGTGTATGTACGTGTGTGTCTGTGTGTGCATGTATGCCTATGTGTGCTTGTGTGCACATGTGTGTGTGTGTGTTTGTGTGTGTGTTGCTGGGTGGGGAATAGATCCTTGCAGGGAAGGAGCTAAGCAATAGGGAGAGGCATGCCCCAAGGGTTCTGGGATCAGCGAGAAGATCACAGATATTCTTGCCAGTCAGGTCAGAGATCGATTTCCAGAAGTGCAGACAGAGCAATGTGGTGTCTAGCAAGTGTCCTTTACTAGAACTGAGAGCCACACTGTAGCCTGAGTTTATTCATTCTTTCCCCCTATCCATGTAGGTGTCTTTACCTGCTGAGCCATCACACTGGAAATAAGTTTTTTGCTTGTTGTTTTGAGATTCAGTCTCTTTTTGTATCCAAGGCTAGCCTCTAACTGTTAACCCTCCTGCTGGGATCCCAGGCCTGTGGTACCATGATTGGCTCCTGTAACACCTTGCAGTTTCTGGTCTCAGTGTCAGGTCACGAGAGCTTTGACCCCATCCACAGTTCAGTTGTCACCATTCTCAGTTGATACTGGCTGAAAGTCTACACCAGGGCAGACACCACTGAGCTTAAAAGGGCTAGAGACACAAGGACATCCTCGCCCTCCTGTAGGTTATATTCCTGTACAATCCATGGTGTGTGAGAAATGATGCTAAGGCAGTGGGAAGATGCAGGGATGACACAGTGAGCCATGTGGATCCTGAGGGAAGAGCCTGCCAGGCTGAAGGTGAAGCCAGTGCATAGCCCATGCCTGGGAGGCTGGAGGAGTCACTGGGCTGCAGTGCAAAGATGGTGAAGGGCAGGAAGGGGATGAGGTCAGAGAAGTTAGGCCTGGGAGCCTGAGGCCAGGCCCTTTGGATTGTAGAGGACAAGTGTGGGGGAGAGGTGAGGGCATCTCTGGAGGAGAAAGCCAGGGTTCAGTGCAGGAAGGAAGGAAGCAGCCAGGATGGGTGGGGTGGGAGTCACAGCACCTATGGGGCCTTGGGCTTTCAGCTTTGTTCATTATACATTCCTTTCCCATTCTTCCTGACCCAGTACACACTGGCTGTGGGCCCCACCCACAGGCTTTGGGCCTTGTTTTCCCATCTAGACAATGAGATTTGGATCTGTTGGTGTTCCGTGGCCTCGCAGATGACTTTTCCAGACCTGTGCTATGACCTCTCTCTTCATCCTGCTCCCTCTCCAGTTGAGTGTGCTGTTGCAAAGGGGCATAGACATGAGGCAGGGACAGCTAGTCCCACAGCAGGCCCCTTGCAGACTCTGGAGAGGGTTTGGGTCTCAGCTTGGCGGTCCAGTTTTGAGAAGAGTCCCTTACTCCTTGTTTGGCCTGCCCTCTCCCTCTCTCTAGGCTTTGCTAGGGGACACCGGCTACACTCTGCTCTGGATGGTCTGACTGACCCTCAGATGGAGTCTTGCAGGCTGGGAAGTAGGAACAGCCACCTCATGCTGATGTCCTTTATGTGAGGAGGCTGTGGCCACCGGCTCTGACTCCACACCCACCTCTGCACTGACCTTGTAGTGGAAGGAGTAGGTCTTAGAGAGATTCCAGCCATTCCATATAATGAGCGTGGAACACTTAAAAGCACAGGAAGCCACCAGCTTGGATCTGAGTCCTTGCTCTACCCTCACTAGCGGTATGACCTGAGGTAGAAGCTCCTACCTCATAGCCAGTGCTATGAAGACAGGGCTGGGCTGAAGAGATGGCTCAGCGGTTAAGAGCACTGACTGCTCTTCCAAAGGTCCAGAGTTCAAATCCCAGCAACCACATGGTGGTTCACAACCATCCATAATGAGATCTGATGCCCTCTTCTGGGGTGTCTGAAGACAGCTACAGTGTACTTACAAATAATAAATAAATAAATCTTAAAAAAAAAAAAAAAGAAGAAGACAGGGCTTCTTCCGGGCACAGGGGTCTTCGAGCTTGCTGCCTTCACTCCACTATCATCCAGTCCTCTTACATTCAAGGATGCTAAGAGCCATGTGTCTAGGCACCCAAGGGTATGACCTCTGCTAGCTTTGGGCTTTAAACTGTCAAATATACCATGTAACAAGAATATAAATAACATACAGGAACAATTAAATAACACACACACACACACACACACAAACTTCTCATGCCCTCACACACAAAACAAGCCCTTATATATAGTTCCAGATACTCGAGAGACTGAATCAAGAGGTTTGAAGGCAGCAGGGCAACATAGAAACACTTGTTTCAAAACAAAACAGCAAACTCCCTCCTTACATTAAAAAGCCCAATGTTTCAAGTGTCCACTTCTGAAACCCTGACAGGCTGTTGAGACTCCGTGGGCCTCAGTTTGCTTACTTGTTAAATAAGGATGAGGCTCAGAGACAGAGGAGTTTCTGTTTTTACTATTATCATTTCCCTGTGATAGAACGGGCTGGGTAGTGTCTGCTTACCAGACACCCAGCTCCAGCTAAAGGGAATGGTCAGAGCAAAGGCTCAGGGGTGTGAACCAAAGGTGGAGGAGGGGGCAAGGCTGGGAGGGCTGGAGGCACCATTGCCCTGGTCCTCTGGCCTGGCCTGTGCCCTGAATGATTGACAGAGTGTTCTGGGACCGTCCTAGTATCTCCAGACATGACCTCTCCATCCTTTAAAAATCATGGTGTATTAGCTCCCTAGCCCAGTGCTGTCTCCAGAGACTTCAGACTCCCATGTATGGCCTCCTACCTGGCAGACTGTCAGCTTTTTTAAAAATATTTTTATTTATTTTATGTATATGAGCGCTCTATCTGTATGTACACTTGCATGCCAGAAGAGGGCATCAGACCTTGTTATAGATGGTTTTGAGCCACCATGTGGTTGTTGGGAATTGAACTCAGGACCTTTGGAAGAGCAGCCAGTGCTCTTAACCACTGAGCCATCTCTCCACAGCCCCAGACTGTCACCTCCAATGCCTCTTCTTCCCACACTCTCCTCAGTAAATGGCAAATTCAATCTTTCAGCTGCTCTGGCGACAAACTTTGAAATCATCCCTGCCTCTTCTCTCTCACACATCCCACACTGCAGCTGTCAACAAATCCCTTAGGTATTATTATCTGCAAAACATATCCAGAATCCAGCCCCACCACACACCACAGACACTGTTGTCTCTCTTGGATGGCACCAGTGCATGATAGCTTCATCTTAAGATGCTTGTCCTTGCAGTCTTAATATAGGGGCTGGGTCCCTTATTTATTTTTATTACTTCAAATTTCCTTTTTTTGTATGTGGGTGGTGCATGCCAGTGGAAGCCAGAGGGACAGGGTCCCTCTGGAGCTGGAGGAGGTTGTGTGGGTGTTGATTTGGGTGCTGGGAACTAAAGTTGGGTCTTCTGGAAGGACAATGGGTGCTCTTGAGTTAGATCTTACACATTGCTCTACCCAAAGCTTTCCATTGGCCAGTAAAGCCTGAGGCTGACCCCATTAAATCCCATTGTCTTTTGGACAGCTGCTCTTCCCTGTTACTGGCTCCCCCATGGCTTTGGGTCTTGCTGTTTCTCCACAGTTTATGGCAATGGCTCCGCAGCAGAGCCCTTTGCTGTGGCTTTCCCCTCTGCCTGGAATAGCTTTCCTTTGGGTAGCTGCACGGTTTGTTTTCTCCCTGTGTCTATATAACAACAATAGAGAAAAGGATCAGCAAAGAAATGAAAACATGATAAAAAATATGGTTTGTAACTGCTACTAAAATGTTTGAACTGCCAGGCCCTGGTGGGACATACCTTTGATCCCAGCATTCAGGAGGCAGAGGCAGGCAGATTTCTAAGTTCAAGGCCAGCCTGGGCTACAGAGTGAGTTCCAGGCCAGCCTGGGCTACATACACAGAGAAACTGTCTCGAAAAAAATGAAACAAGACAAAAAGGTGAACTACAGTACTTTCCGGAGGATGGGTAAGTACACCCCACGCTCTGGCTTAGGGTTCTATACTGCTCTCTAGTGGCCACTCTAGAAATAAAGTCCTGTCTTCTGAGAGGTTCAGCTTGTTTCATTTTTTTTGTCCACTTCACAGGACCTGTTGGACCATCCTGCCCTACAGAGTTTCCAAAGGAGCTCTGTCCTGTGTGTCTGTGGGGGAGCACACACCGTACCTAGTGAGAATCCCAGATTCTCAGCTGTTCATGAGTAACCTTGGGAAATAACTTGACATACTTTCTGCAGCTTTGAGGAGAGATGAACGTGGTCAAGCTTGGTGCCCATGAGGTGGTTATCTTGGTGACTGCTACCCACTGTTACAAAAGGTTCCTGGGAAAGGGTGGAGAGATGGACTTTAGACTCCTTCACTCACAACTCTGCTGTGTTGGCACAGCAGGAGAGCACAGTGGGGTCACTCAAAGCTCCAGCCTTGCCAGGGCCACTTGACCACAGTTCCATTTCTCCCCACCCCCACGCCACCTGCTGAGACTGGGCTGGTGGCTTAGCTGTTCTGATGCCCTGTGGCATGCCGACTCTCCACTTCCCTTTATGATGGCTCTTGGCACAGCACACAGGTGAGAATCATTGGCTCACTGGGACGTAGCAGAATCTGCCCAGCACGTGGGTAGGAGCCATCACTCCTGCGCTATGGATGCAGAACCCGATACCCACTGTAGGCAAAGTGTCTGGGTCAGAGAAAGCTGAGGCAGCAACCCGGCCACCTTGGTGTTCAGTTGGGCTCTCTGCCCCCACATCTCCTAAGTCTATTCGCCAGAAGAACAAGCTACAGGCTTCTTGGACCATAGGAAAGGACTTCCAAGTGAGTTCTACTCATGGAAGCTAGGGCCCCAGCTCACTCTTTGAAGATGTACCTTCTTCCTGACCTGTACACCAGCCCTGATCCCTGTTTGAGGTCACACAGTGTTATCCCAATGACTGTTTCTTCCAAGCTTGTCAGCTGAGGGACCAGAGTGGCTTCCAGAATTCCTGTGGAACCCTGGTTCTAAAATGCCATGAGCGATGGTACAGAAGATGTATGCAGAGGCCATGTGCTGTGTGAGAACTTTCTCTTGGGTGTGGGCGACTAAGGTTAGGTCAGTGAAGACCGAGGTGCTGGCCTGGTCTGGTCATGTCTCTTTTAGAAGAGGAGTTGAATTTCCCGTTCAGACAGGAATTTAGAAGTCTAGCCGTATGGGAAGGGATCCTCAATACGGTCAGGCAGGACCCAGAGCTGCCAGCAGCAAGGCTTCTCTTCAGCTTTACACAAAGCATCCCTCTGTTCACTTGGATGGCCCTAAAGGTTGAAAGGAGCGAGCCATGCTAGACAGTGAAATTACTAAAGAACTCAGTGTCTGGAGATCTCCGACCCATAGACTAGTGAAGAAGACCGGTGAGAAGCCTTCACTGGGGCCTGGGCTCCCTCCTCTTGGGGACGAGAGAGAAACAAGCCTCTTGTTGGGCCTTGGCTTATGATCCTACTTCCCTGACCCCAATTTCTGCCTAGAGGCAGCCCCACCATTTCAGCTGAGCTACTTCTGTAGCCTCCTGGGCTTCTTGCCTCAAAGCAGCCTTCGCTTTCTCCCACACATACACTTCTGCCTGAGGTCAGGGAGACAAGTCTATGATGAAATTCAGACCTTTTTCTTTTTAACTTTAAGATGGCTTGGGAAGTCAGAACTTTTTAAAAAATGTTACATTTTAAAATTTTAATAAAATTTAAATTAATACATTTTATTATTTTATTTTGCTGTATGAGAGTGTCAGATGCCCTGCAACAGGAGTTAGACAGTTGTGAGCTGTCATCTGTGTGTTGGAGATTGAACCCCGGGTCCCCTAGAAGAGCAGCCAGTGCTCTTACCTGCTGAGTCATCTCTGCTGATACAGCCTTGCTGCCTGCTTAGGTTTGCCCATGGCCTCATGACTCAGAAGCTAGTCACCGTCTCTCAGCCTCAGGCCTCAGCACTAGCTCTCCTCTCTCACCAGGAGAGGCTCACCAGGTGTCATTGTGTCCATGACTAGTGTAGACAAAAGACACACTCTTCCCGGACCTGAGTGTTGTGCTCACAGGTGCTGCATCTCTGATGCCCAGGTTGTGACTCCTGTAACCCTCACATCCCAGGCCAAGCAGGAAGGCTCCACTCCACCAATTGGCGGTGCTAGAATTCCCTGGGCTCTGATCCTCAGCTCAGAAGTCAGAGTTCCCGCTCTTGCATGCACAAATCACCCTCTAAGACCCTGGACGACAGCTGTTGACTTCCTGTTCTGTGTGAGGCCACAGACCCTGTACTGAACAGGCCCAAGAGAGAGACTCTACTCTTCCCATCACTTTGTCTCCTGTCACATGTCCCTGCTGCCATGTCCCCGTGATTTCCATAGAGACTGTGGTTTTTCCTGTTACCTTCTGTGTCTCTCAGCTGGGTTTGGTGAGAGCCTGCAATGCCAGCACTTAGGCTGAGGAAGGACTGTCAAGGGTTTAAGATCTGAATGGGCTTAAGCAACTTAGCGAGATCCTGTCTCAATAAACAAAATACAAGTAAAAATTAAGTGCCTTGTTTAATGATTTCAAGTTTTGGGGGACTCAAAGTTTATTTTAAAGCAAAAAGAAGTCAGGCGATAGTGGCGCATGCCTTTAATCTCAGCACTCAGGAGGCGGAGGCAGGTGGATCTCTCTGAGTTCGAGGCTAGCCTGGTCTACAGGAGCGAGCTCCAGGGCAGCTAGGGCTACACAGAGAAACCCTATCTTGAAAAAACAAAACAAAACAAAACAAAAAACAACAAACCAAAACCAAAAGACAACAACAAAGAAATAAGTCCAGCCTGTGAAGAAGAGGGGCCACACAGATGGGCACAGCGGAGACTGAAGAAGGCCTACAGTAGGATGCTTGGCGTAAACTCTGGACTGTCCACATACTTTGAATATTTGAACAGTGGTTCAGAGCTCAGATGCAGAGAGTCCGCACGGCTGCTGAAAGCCTAGGGAAAAAGCAACCCAGCACCGCTGTCTATGCGAGACTCTCTACCAACCACAGAGGACTTAGGGCTACAGTGGACATGGTCATAGACCCACATTGTGAACATGGCGAGAGAGCTGGTCCCAAGTTCTTATCATTATGAGAGACAGTTAAACTGTCCCGGGGTAGGCTTGGTGACATGCCGAAAGAATGCCAGGGATTTGAGAAAACAGAACTCTCTAAAGCAACCTAACCAGTCTAGAGACATCGGGAGCTTTCGGATAAGATGGGTAGGTTTAAGACGCATGATTGCAGACAGAGTTTACCAATGGTCAGGGCTTCACGTCTTTCCTCATGAGGAAGGTGAGGCCCACCAGAACAAACGGGACAACCAGACTATGGCTAGGTGCCACAAAGCCAGTTTGGGATAAAAATTCTGATTTATCCAAATAAAATCTGATACTCCCCCAATCTCTTAGTAATCACAGTGATGTGTGAGGAGCCTCTTCAAACACATGATTAAAAATCCAGTGGCCACACAGCCAGAGGTCTGTGGACAGGCGCAGACAGGGGGTTCTGACACACTCATGCTTTGGCTGTATCAGGACGAGACAGCACGTGTGCTGGGGTTCTGCCAGGCAGGAGAAACGAACATGATTAATCTGCTGGCAAATGAGTCTCCTCCACTACACAGAATCATTCTTTTATCTATATATCTATCTTCTCAGTCCTGGACATCAAAGTAGTCAATCTCGGGCTCCTTCACTATCTTCTGTAAATTACTGCTCCCGGGAGTCCTGCAAGGAAAGCAAAGATCATCAGCCTTTCTCTACAGGGGAGATAAACCTGGGTCTTCAGGGAATTAAGGCTTCAACAAGTGTGTCTGATGCCCCTGTCCATGCGTACTGGACACCACGCCATAAAGACAAGCCCCAGGAGGCCAGCAATGGCAGCTGAAGCCCAGCAGTTTACCCCAGCTCCTCTGCTGGCACAAGCTCGATGAGAAAGCTGCTAAGAACCCTTACTTGTCTGCCTGGTGTCGGTGATGAGGAATTGGTGGTGGCGGCCGTGTCTGTGACTCCCTTTCAATCACACTGGTCAGCGTGGTAGGAGGACAAACGGACTTCCCTCTGTGGGGAGTAAAGCAGAGTGCTGAGAGAATCCCGAGCAGAAACAGCAGAGCCAGAAACCTGACCTTTGTGCTGCCATCGCCGCGCACACTCACTACCACCTGTCTCAAGTGTGGCCACCCTGCATCCCACTTTGTTTGTCTCCCCCTCCTCTAACGCCATCCTTCACAATTTTTCACTGAGAAGTTCTCCCAACACCCTCAGGTTCTGATGGTGACTCTAGGTCCTTCCAGTCCCTTCCTCTCACACTGCCACCTCCATTTTCTCTGATGACAACATGGAGTCAGACAGAATCCACCATTTTTTCTGTCTCCACCATGCCACAATTAGAGCCAGGGAGGTCAGCGGGAGAAGCAGGAGACAGGTGCAGGAGCAGAGCGAGGAGCAGGCATTCTGCTCCGCCTGCAGAGGGACAACTCCAGTGTTTGCCGTGGATCAGGGCCGTTGTGAGACTTGGGTACTAGGGTGCACCTGCCCTGCGCAGTGAGGTGTGCGCTCTGCTCTCTGGCTTGGATCTTTAGGTAATGGTAAAAAGACTATTCCACAGAAGTATAGACTTCCCTTCCGTTCCTCCAGGAGGAGAGGAATAATAAAAGCACACAGTGACTCCCAGTGTCTTGCCTGTCCTGCTGAAGAGCTAGCCCTCCCTGTGACAGCAAGGTCAACCCACCTGACGGCAGTGACCACGACATTGCGCTTTGGTTCGCTGTCATAGCTTATGCTCTCCAGGCCATAAACCTGGGCCAGGTCATGGATGATTCGGCGGTGGTCTCTGTTCATGGGGGGGAAGCAGTGGCTTTTCTTATTATTCTTGCCCTGGTTGGAAGGAGAGAAGACCGATTATTTCCATGCCCTGGAAACAGAAAAAGCTCAGGACTCCTCCTCACACCACAAGAACGCAGCTGTCCGAGGACGGCTGACTTTTACTTATGCTTTCCTGTTCGCGTCTGTGTCATTATTACTGCGCACTGTGCGGGTCAGATGATGGTGTTGGGGGTTGGTTCTATCCTTTCGCTGTGGGTTCCTGGGATGAAACTAAAGTTGTCAGCCTTGTGGAGTCATCTCGTGAGCCTGTGACTGAATTTCAGAGGTTCACTGAGTGTGAGCCTGGGATCTGACACACTCCAAACTTATAATGCACAGGCAGATGGACAGGGTTACAAACAGGAGAAGGTGGCGGAGCTGAGGGAGGGGAAGTGGGTGAGGGAAAGAGTGGGAAGGTAACCATCGGTATATACGGCCCTGAGAGCCACTTGAACCTCAACCCAGTGGCTGGACAAGGAGCCAAAGCTGTACTGGCTGCTTATTATTATTATTATTATTTTATTGAGAATCTTACTGTGCAGCCCAGGTTATCCTGGAAATTGCTATGTAGATCAGGCTGTCCTCCAACTAACAGAACTCTACCTCTCTGTCTTCTAAATGATGGGATAAACGGTGTTCATCACTATGTCCAGGTCACTATATCACTTCTCCATATATAGCTCATGCAGAGATCCCTGGCAGACTGGGGCCCATTCTCCGCAGTCTATCCCCCTGATCTTCATCGTTAGTCTCCCCACAAGGAATTGTGTCCCAACTCTGAGAAAATAAGAGTGTGCTCTCTCACAGGCAACATTTCAGTCACCTGGGGGGGGGGGGCTTGCATGTTTTCAAACTTGAAATCATTCAGTTATTACTGTTGACCCTGCCCCAGTTACCCATGAGACAGGGTTTCTCTGCTTAGTCCTGGCTGTCCTGGAACTCACTCTGTAGACTAGGCTGACCTTGAACTCACAAAGATCTGCCTACCTTTGCCTCCTGAGTGCTGGAATTAAAGGTGTGTGACACTATGTCCAACTGAGGGTTATTCTTTTTTTTTTCTTTTTTAATATTTTTTTTATTACGTATTTTCCTCAATTACATTTCCAATGCTATCCCAAAAGTCCCCCATACCCTCCCCACCACTTCCCTACCCACCCATTCCCATTTTTTGGCCCTGGCGTTCCCCTGTACTGGGGCATATAAAGTTTGTGTGACCAATGGGCGTCTTTCCAGTGATGGCCGACTAGGCCATCTTTTGATATGTATGCAGCTGGGTTATTCTTAATATACACTCATTTTAATTGTAGACATCTTTTTTATTATGATGGAAGCAACCCTTCTCCTACAACCCTCTAGGCTAACAGTGTTTCTGAAATGTACTTATTAATATTTTCTCTAAGTCCAGCTGGTCTCAGAGAAACGCCCAGTTGGACGTGTGCTCCAACCTTATTCACGGCCTCCACGAGCGTTTCCATTTCCTTCTCAACGTCACTGACAAACTTTAAGTCTTTCCTGAAACGAGAAGGCAGTGGTTAACTCCGCCTGTTCTTGCTCTTCTGGGAACCTCTTCCACCCCCTTCTGCCCACACAGTACAGAGAGGACAACACTGCAGATAAAGTGCAGAAGAGAGGAGCTGGCAGAGCAGGAGCTGTCACTGCCCTAGATAAGGACCTTGTGACTGTGACCCGGGTGAGTGGTGGCTCATCCTCATGGCCCTCGGGAGCCTGGACTCCTACCGTGAGGACCACTCCTCAACCACTGCTGAGTTCTGCCCAGACAGCTAACCATGTCATTTCTTACAACATAAGCTTACTTCATCTGGCTTAATAATGGGGAAAACACATAACTGATTGCTATATCTTATAATACTAAGCCCATGTGCTCATCAGCTGCCGCTAGGAAGGTGGATAGGCAGTTACAAACCTGGCATCGTCTTTCAAACTGTCACTGAATTTCGATGCTGAAGAGCGTACATTGAAAGGATCAGAATCATCAGTGATGTCGAAGGCCTCTGCCAGTCTCCTGAGAGAGATTGAGAAATAACGGATGTGAGGAGAAGAGGAGAGGGAGATTATGCAGGAGTTCTCTTTACTCACAGGTGATTGTCTCAAGACTCCCTAGCGATTCCTGAACCCCGAACTTTCTGGCTTTAAGGTAGGAGCACACGAGGGTGTGTGGAGGGCAGAGGCCAACCTTGGGTGTTATCCTCCATGTTGTCCACTTTGGTTTCTGAGACAGACCCTCTCACTGGGACTTGGGGCAGGCCAAGCCAGGCACTGAGTACCAAAGACCCCATCCCTGCCTCCTTGGTCCTGGAATAGCGAACATGTGACCCAACCTTACGTGGGTGCCGGGAAGCACACTCTGGCCTCATGTTTGCATGGACAGCCCTTTAACAACTTAGCTAGCTACTTTTTAAAAAAACAATTTATTCATTCAGTTTTTGAGTGCTCTGCTGCACATACATCTGCAATCCAGAAGAGGGCGTCAGATTCCATGTGGTTGCTGGGAACTGAACTCAGGGCCTCTGGAAGAGCAGTCAGTGCTCCTAACCGCTGAGCCATCTCTCCAGCCCCAAAAACTTTTCGTTTTTGAAGTATCGTCTCATGTCAGCCATAAAATGGCTACAGAGCTAAGGTGACTGTGATCCTCCTATCGCTGACTGCGATCACAGCACACCAGGTTCATGTGGTACTGGGATCAAACCCAGGGCTGTTTGTATGCTAGGCAATCACTCTATGAGCTGAGCTACAACCTTGGCCCCATACTGTTTTGTTATTTTCTACAAACCTACGATAAAGCTGAATTTACAAGTCTGGTGTAGTAAGAGATGGGCTTTAGCTTAGTATAGATAGTAGTAATCTCAGAATACGTTTTACATAAGTCAAGAACTTTCATCCCCTTTTACTACAGAGGTCACCCCTGACACACACTTTGTTTTTGAGACAGGATCTCATGTACTCCAGACTGTCCTGAAACTCATCAAGAGCCAAGAAAGGCCTTGAACTCCTTTTTGGCAGTCCTACCAAGTACTGGCCTTTTGGCTTTTCTGTTTTGCTTTGAAACATTGAAACACTGTATGGCAGGATTCCCCTGAACAACAGACATTCTCCTGCCTCTGTCTCTCAAACACTAGGATTATCATAGCTCAAAAACTAACCAACTAACCAATCAGCAAAAATCATAGACACCCCTAGGTAAGCAAGCAAACAATAAAAAGAAACTCTCCAATCAAGCAAACCACAATGAAAAAGCACTCCTGCTCTGGAGCTACTGCAAGGGTTACTTGGACACAAACACTTGGATAGTGCCACCAGCTGAGGTGACAACTGAGATGCCCGTGTGGAGAGTTTATTCAGTGTGGATACATGGGACAAAGGAGTGAGTCCTAGCCTTCCATATCAGGGTGGATGGCGTGAGATTTTGTTTTACTTCACACAGTGTGCGACCGGGGCTGGAGAGACAGCCGCAGCTGAAGCACTGCTGCTCTTGCAGGACTCAGGCCTGATTCCCAGCACCCACGTCGCGCCTCAGAACCATCTACTATTCCAGGTCAGAAGACCTGACACCCTCTTCTGGCATCCATGGGCACAAGACACGCAAGTCGTGCATAAAAACACCTACCTATATATATTAAAAAACCAAACAAACAATTATTGGCAAATGTATTGTTTTCATAGAAAAATATGCAAAATAGGTGGGTCTAAATAAGTAGCATAGTAGAGCTACGATTACTCAGGGGAGGGTAGGCTGGTCTTGAGAGATTTGGAGTACTGGAGCTTGGGAGATGCTCAGGCCAACAAAGGTGTCTGCTCTCTCAGGAGATCTGCGCTTACTCCAGGTTCTCAGGTACCTGTACATATGTGACATGCACTCACACAGACACATAAATACAATAAAAATAGATCTCTAAACAATAAGGGGCTGGAGAGATGGTTAGGTCACTTACTGCTCTTGCAGATAACCTCGATTCAGTTCTCCTTACCCACATGGGGGGTCACAATCATCCACAACTCCAGCTCCAAGGAATCTTACGCCCTATTCTGATATCCGAAGGCACCATGCATGCACACAGTAGGCATACATACATGCAGGCAAAACACTTATACACTAAAATAAATTAAAAAAAAAAAAAACAAGCACAGCGGAACATTTCTGTAATGTCGCAGGCTAGAGGAGGAGGAGGAGGAGGTAGAGAGTCACCGAGCTCAAACTAGACTATACAGCCTCTCATACAGTCACAAGTGTTGACTAAAATGAAAAAGACAGATAATTCCAAGTTCTGACAAAAATGTGTAGCAATAGAAATTTTTACCCTGCTAGAGGAAACTGGTACAGTTTGGTAGATTGTACAAAAAAGGAACATATGAATATTTTACTAAACCAGCAATGTTACTGCTAAGTTCTTATCTAACAGAAACATACACTGCCAGATCAAAGTGGAACCTATGCATGGTGCCATACACCTACGATCCCAGCAGCTAGCGCTCAGGAGGCATAGCCTATATAGGGAGTCCAAGGTCAGGAGAAGCAATACAGTAAGACACCGTCAAACAAGCAAACTGCCAGGCAGCCAAACAAGCAAGATCTGGGGATGTGGACCTCCTAGTCAGCCAGCAGCCAAGTGGCAGTAAGGAAAGGCCTTTGTCTCAGTAAATGAAGTGGATCCTACACTCTGCAGGCAGAGACAGGTAGATCTCTGGGAGTTTAAGATCAGTCTGCCTTAATGTTTGCCTGCTATAAGCTAGGCCCTGGGTTTGATGCTAAGTACTGCAACAATGAGAAAGAAATGGGGTGGGGAACTAGGGTGGGAGAGGCACAAGAACAAAAGCTCTTTTGTGGGGTTGTACCGGGGACTGAGCCTCAGGCCGCATGTATGTGAGGTACCACTTGCCTATATAGCTCCAGTCTTCTCTGTAAGTTACTCAGACTGGCCTCAAACTTACCCAGGTAGCCCAGTCTGGCCTCAGATGCCTAAGAATCCTCCAGTCTCTGTCTTCCAGATACTGGGCTTATAGGTACAACACCATGCCTGGTTGACAGTACAGGCGTGTCCCACCACGCCTGGCTTGCATTGCGTAGGTGCAGACTTTTGAGAGAAAATCTTTCTACATAGTTCTTGCTGCCCTGGACCCAGGACAGAGGGTGAGGGAAGTGGGGTTGCTAGTTACATGAGCTCCTGAAAGCACTTACTTTCTCCTTTCCAGGGCAGCACACTCCTCATCACACTGCAACCTTGAGGGACAAATCAGACAGTGGTCAGGGCACAGGCTCCATGGCTTCTGTTTGTAAGACAATCTCAGGTAGGCTGCGAGAACACATCAGCTTAGGCGCGGGCGCAGTTAGGAGAGCATGCGTATTCAGGCTTCACTAACACACCTGCCAGCAGACTCTCACTGTCTTCCCTCAGACCCAGCGCAGAGATGGCTAAATGGGTCCTCCTCAAGGGAGATGGGTGGCCTCCCGGTTATAGGGAGTCAAGCAGTCCTTGGTGGGTTCAACATCCACATCTACTGAATACCCATTTTCTGTGAGACTCTGCCTTGGAGGGCTGAGACATAGGAAATCCTGTAGGAACTACTGACTGAGCTGGAAGGCAGCAGCGTACACTTCCGGAATTACCTGGCTTGTTGGACTTCCTTCTTGGTAATGAGCTTGCTGATCTCCACTGAGTCTCCAAGCTGCATGTCCATTAATTTAGAGGCCATAGAAATAGCAGCTATTCTGAAATTAAAAAAAAAAAGGATGAGGCATTGCAGGACATCAGGACACCATGTGCTAGGGATACGGACACTTCCTCAGAGCCCACTAACCACAAGGTAGTTTGTGTGACCTCGGAAACTCTATTATTAATATTTACCGTAGTATTACATTGAAGCTTATGAACTATGTCCTCAGTTAGATTCTAAGTAGCTGCACGAGAAGAGTTAACATGACTTTCTCTCTCCAAAACATCTAGGCCAACACCTAACACTATTCAAACAGACAATCGGTGGTGAACTCCTTTGATCCCAGCTCTTGGGAGGCAAAGGTTAGTAGACCTCAGTGAGTTCGAGGCTAGCCTGGCCCATGCAGTGAGCTCTGGCAAGTCACAATTACAAAGTAAAACCTTGTCTCCAAAACCAAAAACAATGAACAAAAGCAACCAACAGCCAATCAGACATCGGTGCATACCTGTAGCCCTATAGCCATAGCAGGCCTTCACATCTAGTTAGAGATGTATGTAGCCAGGCGTTCACTAACAGTTCACCTCTATACTCAGATCTCTGTACAACCATATGGCTGTCCAGGCTTCAGGAGGCTACAAGGATAGCTACCAGAACAGTCAGAAAGCACATGCTTGTGACAAGACACAGTGCCTTACTGTGCCACCAAAAAGAAAAGGTAAAATATTAAAGCAGTTACCTAACTTCAAGACAGCTTCCACCCTACCTCACAGTGTAACTAGATGAAAAGGGGAAAGGGTGGGAAAGGAGGGAAGCAAAGGTACTTAAACATTTTTAATTTTATTACTGTGTATGCATGATGTATGTACGTGTTGGTGGGGCCCACATGTCATGATGCACAGGCAGCAGTCAGAGGACAACTTAGTGGAACTGTTCTTCTTTTCCTCCTTTATGGGACATCCCTCCAGGGGTGACACTCTGGTTATCAGGCCTGTATGAGCTTTGACCTGCTGAGCCAGCTCACCAGCCCATAAAGGCACCATAAAGCATGACAAACACATTAGAGTAACCTCTTCTCTGTGTGTGCATGTGTGTGTATGTGGTGTGTTTGTGTGGGAGTCTAAGGAGGCCACGGGGGCATTGGACTCTTTGAAGTTGGAGTTATGTCAGATCAGGGGCTGCCTGGAACCCGGACTCAGGCTCTCAGAAGAGTAATGAGTGCTCTTGACTGCTATGCCACCTCTCCAGCCCTAGATGTAAAACTCGGCTTTAAACATTTTTTTTTAAAAATATTTATTTATTTTATTTATATGAATACACCATCACTGTCCTCAGATACACCAGAAGAGGGCATCAGATCCCATTATAGATGGTTGTGAGTCACCATGTGGATGCTGGGAATTGAACTCAGGACCTTGGGAAGAGCAGTTAGTGCTCTTAACTGCTGAGCCATCACTCCAGCCCCTTTAAAATCTTTCAAAGGGACTGGCAGGATGGTTTATCAGTTAAAACTGCTTGCAGCCAAGCCTGATAATCTCATTTGGATCCCAGGGACCCACACAGTAGAGGGAGAAAGCCAACTCCCCACAATGTCCTTTTACTTTCACACATGCACTGTGGCACACGTGTATGTACACATGTATGCACGTATATGCGTGCACACACACACAGGCAATAAATAAATAAATGTGAAATTTCACAAAACCTCCAAACAACCCCAAAATAACAAGAAACCCACTAACCTCCTCGGGCTGGAGATATAGCTCAGTGGCAGTGCATTCATTAGCTTAGCATGTCTCTAGCATCAGAGAAGAGGCACATGAATCTCTATTCCACCAAGGCCACCCGTTTTGAGCATTTCTGCAGCACTAACCTTTGATAAGTCCCCGATGCTTCAGAGCAAATCACCATCTCCTTTCTTCTTCCACATTCACACTGTAACTCTACCTGAAACATTAGTTAGCGTGGAGTGACTTCCCACAGAGAACTGCACGGCAGCCAGGCAGGCTTCACTTTTAAAGCCCTTCCCAGATCCAGCCCCAGCCAAGAGCAGCTGAATCAGCGTCTCTCCAGACTGAAAGCTGCTAACCACCATCCATGTAAACTGAGGGCACAGCAATGGACACGTTGGGAGGCCCATGTCCTGGTCATAAGGTTCCTTTCTGGAAACTACTTCTCTTCTTACTTCTAGTTGAAAGGGCAAATCTAGAATGAAGCTTGCACCACTGAATCCAATGAACATATCTGACGCAGGTCCAACCAAGGCCTAGCTGACTCAAGATGATCATCTGTCCTCATCTCTGCAGGGTGGCCTTCCATGATTCCTCAGACTAACCTTACCTTCCAAGAGGGTTAACTATGACACCATGGTCCTGATGACCCAAGCCATCACTTAGCTACTATCTGTCCTGTTTGATTGTAAGGGACCACATATTTGTTCTAGCTCACTAGGTTGAGCACCAGTACCTCACACTGTATCATGCACAGATGGTATGATTTCTCTTGATGACTTGTAGTTCCCAGAATGCATATATGGTGGCCACTGAAGTCAATTTTGGACTCACTAGCAGTGGGTTAACACTTACCTTGGCTTTACAAGCTGTCACAGGGCAGGGTAAACTGGGGTGGCAGGGTGCCATACATGAGTGGCCACAGTCACCTCTGGGTGTGGTACAGGGCTGCTTGCAGGCCTCATCCACAAGACATTCTCCTTTGTGACAAAGTCTTTGACATTTGTGCATCCCACAGGGTAGCATGGCACTGCAGGGTAATCCGCAAGAGATATCAACCAGGTGACAGGGGATGTTGCTTCGTAACTAGGAGAGACAGAAGTAGCCAGATTCTCATCTTTGCGTGGGTTCTGGGTGAGTTTTCACTCTTAGAATGCATTCTTTTACCTTCTATTTTCTTTATTTTTTTTATTTATTTATTTACAGCATTGAGACTGAACTGGGAGCCTCAGGAAGGATTCTAGGTAAATACTGTAGCACTGAGTTATGTTCCAGACCTTAGACTCTTTAGAAAAGAGCTGTATGTTGTTTTGACATGAATTTAGTATGTGCGTCATGGTATCTATGAAGAGGTCCAAGAACAATTTGGAGGAGTTGGTTCTCTGGCTTCCATTATGTGAGCCCAGGGACTAAGCCCAGGCCACCATCAGGCTTGGTTCCTTTACCTGCTGCTGTTTATGAATTTTTGAAACAGTATCTGCAATAGTCCAGGCCGGCCTCAAGCAATTCCATCATGGGTGGCCCTGGAGTCCTGATTCTATGCATGTGCATGCCACCGTGCCTGGCCTTTTTTTTTGGGGGGGGGGGGGGCAGGATTTCTCTGTGTAGCCCTGGCTGTCCTGGAAGTCACTCTGTAGACCAGACTGGCCTCCAACTCTGAGATCTGTCTGCCTCTGCCTCCCGAGTGCTGGAATTAAGAGTGTGCACCACCACCACCCAGCAACAGTTAAGACTTTAAAAGTCCAAATGTCCAAGTGGTTAGGAAAGAAAGACAAATGGGAGCTCTGCTTAAATATAAAGCTGTGGCAGCAACCATGTGTGAGCTAACAAACTTCCTCAGCTGGGTAAGATGGGACCAGGTAGCTAGGGAATACTTTTACAATGCTGTAAGCATGACGGTGGTACACGTCTACTGCCCTAGCACTAAGGTTCAGGTAGGTTGAATTTCGAAATATACCTACAAAACCCTGCTTAACATTCCAACTGCCCTCCCTCCAACCTCTGTGACAGGCTTGGAGGTGAGGTTTATCATCAGCCAGTCTGATAGGATTCATAGTTGGAAAACTAACGTATGGGGAAACACTTGGCACTGCTGCAGGGTTGTATTATGTGATTAAATATTCAGCTATTTCAACACATCTCTAAGCTGATGGCCTCATAACTTTAGGTAACACTTTCATAAAGAAGTGGCAAGGACTGGCAAATTGGCTCACTGGGTGAAAACACGTGTTGCCAAGCCCAGTGAACAGAACTCAATCCCCAGGACCCAACAGGAGGAGAGAACCGACTCCTCTGAGCTGTCATGCTATCTCCACACTGTGACACTCACCTTCTCCCATCTCTCTCTCTCTCTCTCTCTCACACACACACACACACACACACACACACACACACACACACACACACACACACTCAGTTAAAAATGAAGAGGCAACAGGAACTCCCAACTCATTTTATTTCTTGAGAAATTACCTGCTTCTTGGTTTCCAATGGTTGGAGAACACATTGGAAATTTATTACTATGGGATCAAAGATGACTTTTTCTTTTTTCTTGGGAAATAGGCTCTTGCAGTACAGGCTGGCTCTGACCTCCTGATCCTCCTTCTTACACTTCCCCAAGTGCTGGGATTACAGGTGTAAGTTACTATGCTCAGCTTCAGGGTTACTTTTATATATTCACTCAAATTCCTTCAAGAGCCCTTGAAATGTAGAGATAATTTTTATCTAAGTAACACATGACTTGACATGGGGTGACCCAGGCTGGTCTCAAACTCCCAATCTTCCTCTCAGTGGCTTTGGACTTAGAGGTGCCTTCTGCTTATGCTGTGCACTGGCTTCTCACGCCTCACACCTGATCACTAGATCTTAAGTGTCCTGTAGTTACTTCCTCTACAATGCCTTCTTGGGCAAGATCTGTCTCCCTAGGACTCCACAGTCCTCAAACTATTCTGCTTACAATTGTCTGTTTCTAACAACACATTCATCCCTGAACGATTGATCCATCAAGGCAGGGGTGTGACCCCATATCTACACTGTTCCCTGGCCTAGATTGGGAACTCAATCATTTTTCATTGAGCAAAGATAATAAATGAGTATTTCCTGGTAGGTAAACTAACAGAAAGAAAGATTCACAATCTGGATAGGGTGGCCCAACATGCCTGTAATCCCAGTACCTAAGACACAGAGGCAAGAGAAACATGATTTAAGATGTTTGTCTATATGGCAAGTTCAAGGCCAATATAAAATCCTACCTCAAAGCAAGCACACACACACACACACACACACACACACACACACACAATTTATAGAGACTTAAGAGCTATCACAGGAGGCTAGACAGTGCAGCTCATGCCTTTAATTCCAGCACTTGGGAGGCAGAGGCAGGTGGATCTCCGAGTTCATGGCTACACAGAGCTACACAGTAAAACTGTCTTAAAAACCAAAAAGAACTAGCACAGGAAATAAGTACAGAAAAAAAAAGTTCATTGAAGATAAAAGAATAATGAGAACATGTTACAGATGTCAGAGTCACGTTATGAAGTAACAAGAGCAGGTTAGAAAACAAATCATCTTGGAGTAGGAGAAGCATGGATCACATATGCCTGGTTATACAACACTTCTTTTTTCACTGGGCTGGGTATATACATCAGTCACAGGACCCTTGCCATTTCTGTTGCTGTGATAAAATAGCCTGACAAGAAGAAACATAGAGGAGGAAAGGGTTTATTTGGCTTACAATTCCAGGGTACAGTTCATTATTGCATTAAGTCAAGGCAGGGACTCAAGCAGCTAGTCATATCACATCCACAGTCAAGGGAGGAGAGAAATGAATACATGCATGTTGTTTGCTTGCTGCTCAGCTTGATTTTTCCATTCATACAGTTTAGGATTTTCTGCCTAGGGAATGGTGCCACTCATAGTGGGCTGTGTTTTCCCACAGCAATGGACAATCAGGACAATCCCCCATAGACATACCGATAGTCCAAATCTGATCTAAGCAATTCCTCACTACGACTTTGGGTGACTCTAGGTTGTCAAGCTGACAGTTAAACCAGCACAATTCATCCCATGTCAACTTAGCACACAAACATGTTACTTTGTGCAATAACTTTCCATTTCTTATCCCCAAATCTTATGGTAATATCTTAATATAAAATATAGTCCAACTCCAAAAAAGCCCCCCAAAGTCTTCAAAAATTCCAACACTTCAAAAGTCCAAAGTCTCTTTAAAAGTCCAAAGTTTCTTAATTGTGAGCTCCTGCAAAATAAAAAACAAGTTACATACTTAAACATTCTTATTCCAAAAGGGAAGAACTAGGGCATAAAAACAGCTATGCTAAAGCAAAACCAAAATCCTGTAGTTCAATGTCCAACACGTGGAACTCAATCATAATATTATCTTCCAGGCTCCAGAGGGCTTAGGCAGCCTCACTTCTTCAACTCGCATCCACGGGACACAGAGCTTCTTCCTTAGGCTGGATCGACGCCACACCAGCAGCTCTTAGCACTTCTGGCATCTCCAATACTGTGGGGTCTCTCTCCATTGCTACTGAGGCTTCACTTTCACCAATGGCTTCTCCACGACTCTCTGTAGGGACTTGGACCCTGCCATACAGTGTCTGGCTTCAGCTGCTTTCCATGACCCTTTTGTGCCTTCAAAACCAGTATCATGTGGTAGGTAATTCTTACAATGTCAAGTTCTGCTGCAGGCTTGAGATGTGGCCTGGCCCCTGGACAACAGCTCCGTTAGCTGCTTTGTGCTAACCCCAAGGACATACTTCCTATTGTCTCTAGGAGGCACAGAAGGTTCTGCCTCAGTAGTGCTGATCTCTTATCAATCATGGCTTTTCTTCAGCACAGTCTGATCAGGACACAGAGTATTAGCCAAAATACTAAATACAAGGCCTAGTTCCTGATAAAGTTCTTGTTCCCCTTGGAAACCTCAAGAATCAGCCCTCAAAGGGCACATATTTCTTCCGTGCTTCCACTAGAATGGCCCATTTAGCTCTGTGAATAGCATTTACTGGGTTTTGCAGCCCAGTTCCAAAGTCTTCCACATTCCTCCTCCAAAAACATGGTCAGATTTATCACAGCCTAACCTCACTACTCAGTGCTGACCTCTGTTCTAGACTCATTTATGTGTTACTTAGGTATACTGCTGAGACAGATACCCAAAGAAAAAGTCATAGAGGTAGGAAATGGTTTTTGTTTGGCTTACAATTCCAGGTTAAATCCATCATGGCAGGGAGGTTATCCAAAGGGAGATACTGCTTGTTCCGTCTTTTGCTTACTTGCTGCTCAGCTTGATTTCCCTACTCTTACACATTGAGAGGACTGGCTTTCTCACATCTAGTAAGTGTCAGCTCTCCATACACAAAGCTACAGGCCAACCTGGTCTAAGTAATTTCTCATTAAAACTCTTCTCTCGTTAGACTATCTATCTATCTATCTATCTATCTATCTATCTATCTATCTATCTATCTAGTATCGGTTGTGTTATTTTAAAAACTAATCAGTATACTAAACATGTGCAAAGCCCTTGGTTTAATCCCCAGCAAAAAGTACTTTTTGTTAGAACAGTATTTTCTCAACTATCTGTAATAAATATGCATTTAAAAAAACGCTTGTGGGCTGGAGAGATGGCTCAGCAGTTACCAGCACTGACTGCTCTTCCAGAGGTCCTGAGTTCAATTCCCAGCAACCACATGGTGGCTCACAACCATCTGTAATGGGGATCTGATACCTGGTGTGTCTGAAGACAGCAACGGTGTACTCATATAAATAAATTAAATAAATAATAAAAATATGTGACGAGTGTGTGTAATGCACATGTACCATGCTCCTGTCGCAGTCAGGGGACAGTCTGAGAAAGCTGGGTCTACCATGTGATCCAGGGGCTGAGCTTAGGCTGTCAGGCTTGGCACGCACCTTTACCCACTAAACCATCTGGCGGGCTCCTAAATATACATTGATCTGTAAAATTTTATTTAATGATTTGCATAAGTGTTTGGCCTGCATGTCTATATACGTGGCTTATGCCTTTTCAGGGCAGAAGAGCGCATAGGATGTCTGTGAACTGCAGTGACAAATGGTTTTGAGTTGCCACGTGGACGCTGGGAACTTCCTGTGAAGAGCAGCCAGTGCTTCTAACAGATGAGCCATCTCTCCAGCCCTTATACAATATTTAAAATGTACTCTTAAAGAGTTTCACACACATGTACACATAACTTGTGGAGTCAGCTCTCCCCTTTCACCAACTGGGCTCTATGGAGCCCATCCAGTTCATCAGGTTTGGCACAAGTGCCCTTACCCACTAAGCCGTCTTGCTGGCTCAAATATGCCCTTAAAAAACGTTATGTTGGGGGCTGGGACATGGTTCACTAGTACAGAGAAGATACTGCTCTCTCGTCCAGAAGGCCCAAGTGAGTTCCCACCATAAACTCTCATGGCCATCAGCTGAATTTCTGGGTTGAAATTAGATTAAGATGCTACAGGGTTAGAGATGGCTCAGTAATTCAGAAGCACACCAGCTCTTTTTCTAGAGGACCCAGGTTTAAACTCCCAGCACCCACATGGCAGCTCTGTGACTCCAGTCCAGGGAATCTGATGTCCTCTTCTGGGCTCCATGGGCACCAGGCACACAGATATATGTGCAGGCAAAACACTCATACACATAAATAAATTTCAAATTTTTATTTCACTTTATTATTACTGTGTATGTGCATGCAAGTGTGCTATGGCATCTATGTGAAGGTCAGAGATCAATTCTGGAGTCAATATTTTCCTCCCATCTTTTATGCAGGTTTATGCAGAGATTAAACGCAGGCTGTCAGTGCTGTAAGCTAAGTTTCTTTACTGCTGCTGATTCATTCTGTCAGCTCTTGCTAACTTTTATTGTATGCAAATCTTAATATAAAACGAAAAAGGTGCTCTCAGAAAGCACTGCTTCCTGGATGATATTTGAGAACTAAGACTAACAATGTTTAAGCAATTAAATTATACATTTCTGACTGGAACAGAGAACACTCAGAAAGAAAACTTACCTCATGCTTGCCCATGCACCACTTCTGAGTTAGGAAAGTACAAGGGGGACACTTCTCTTCGCTATGACAAGAATGATATACTGCAAAAACAGAAACACAGCTTTAGGAATAATTTCTAAGTAAGGTTTATAAATACTATAAACATGTTATAAATGGCGTCAGACTTTCAAATTCCAGACTTAGGACTTTCTCTAAATGGTCCCAACAAGAAGTAAAACCTATTTTGCTTTATATTTGAGACTGAGAAATGAACATTTGGGGCTTAGCAGTTAAAGTTTGCTGCTCTCCCAGAGGCATGCAAATTCTAGAAACAGAGCAGCCTTCCTATCATCCTCAGGAGAGCCATTTTGGTCTATGTGTTCGACTTTTAGCTTTCTTTTCGACTGCACTGATAAGCGATGTCCCGACATCTATCATCTATTCCATGTAAAATGCTTCTATAGTGGGCTGCACACATAGCTCAACACTTAAAAGCACTGGCTGCTCTTCCAGAGGATGCAGGTTCAATTCTTAGCTCAAATCCATGTGTAAGTTGAGTTTCAGGGGATCTGACAGGCATTTCTGGCCTTCAGTCACCCGGCATTCGGTGCGCACACACATGAAGGCACACCACCCATCCATGGAAAGCACTGTTTAGAGAGTGATTTAGATGCTGCCACTGATCACTTTCTTGCCATCGATGTGAGTTAAGTGTCCCACCCTGAGCTTCCAATCAATATCCCTCAGGTCGTTCTCTACAGCACAAGGCTTGCCTCCTTGCTTCCTGGCCCATCTACACTCACAGGTTTTGAAGAGAACCTCATAATGGGAATTTTTTTAAACCTATGAAGTTCCCCCTGCCTGACACCATGTTGGATATTAAAAAGACACACAGACAAACAGAAGAAAGTCAAAACAAAATTCTTACTAAGGATACTGCGCAGGAGGATTTGGACATCACCTATAATCCTGCATGTGGTAGAAGACGGGCTGGGTGGGAACTGGCCTGGACACTTCATGCTGGTGTGACTACCAAGAAAGGAACTTAAAAATCATGTTGGGAAGTTCATTCTAAGTTTCCCAAGGAAGGGCTTTCACTTCAAGACAAATTTGCTTAGTTCTCTTTTACTATATGAATTTAAAAGACTAAGAGCAAGTCCTCTAATTTTAAGTTCAAATCACATGGCTAGACTTAGTGTGGGTATTCCATCTCCTGTGCCTTGAGTTATTTCATAGGGCTTTGGTAAATGAAACAATGTACCTGTTGTGTATTGGTTTCCTTTGAGATAGAAACATTCCACCCAGTAGGGAAGTTCCTTAAACCAGTACTAAAGGAATTCAAAATAGTTTCAGGAAGTACCTGAAATGGACCAGCTTGACAAGGGCAGTCCTCCCCTCCATTCCAGAGTAAACAACAGACAGCAGAATCCCTTTCTGACTAGCCAATCCACAAAGACCCTGACACAAGCCCAGCTGCCTGGAGGAGATAAACTAGGGCACCAGGAAAGGGCACTCTCCAATCTGTCGAGCTGTGAACTGTGAGGGGTGGGTTATGCTGATCCAGATGTTACTAAGTAATTCCTCACCCTTTCTTGTAAATAACACCAGTAAGTCACTGATTCACCAAGCTGGATGTTGGTGCTATCTGTACTTTGATCTGCTGTGGATCCCCTATCTGAGGGAGTAGATGTATGTTTTGTGTCTCCTCAGGAAAAGTCCTGTCAAGCAACAGCCTCCAATATGATCCAGGACAACAGTTAGCAACTACACTGGGTACAGGGAAAAATGCAGTGTGATTTCAAATGGTTTTTGGCCTGGTACCTGTGCAATTATCACAGAAAAACTAAAAACACATATCCATAACATAATATAATAAATAACGTAATATGGACTAGGAAGGTTGGGAACCACTGATGTAACAGGTCACTCTACTGTTATTTTAAAAATCAATGTTGGGGCTGGGAGAGTTAGCTCGGCAGGTAAGACTAGAGGACCCCAGTTTGATTCTACATAGCACCTTACAAATATCTGTAACTCCAGTTCCAGAGTTTCTAACTCCCTCTTCTTTAGTGGACTCTGTATGCAACTGTTGTATAGACAAGACAAACATGGAGGCAAAACACCCATACAACACATAAAAATAAAACGTGTGTGGGTGGGGCAAGATGGCTTAGTGGATGAAGATGCTTGTCACCAAATCCAACAACTGATCCTTAGGACTTAAATGGAGAACCAATTCTTGTAGGCTGTCCCCTGACCTCTATGTGTGCTATGGCATACAAATAAATTTAAAATAAGTATATAAGCGAGTGACTACAAATTGGTATGACACTGTATGTACATTATACAGATATGCTGCTGTATGCTTGTAACCTCAGCGACCAGGACACAGAGGCAGAAGGGTCAAGAATCTGAGGCCAGCCTGATAAGACAGAGGAAGCTGGAGATCAGGCTAGCTATAAACCAAGACTGTCTCAACCCTCAGAAAACACCCCAATACACACACGCTAACACATGGAAAGGTAACAACAACAACAAAAGCAAGTTTAAAATCATTACATTCAGTAGAACCTCATTTTTAGAAAAAAGGGAATATACATATAACACACACACACACCAAAATAACTTTTAAAAGATGTTATATTAGAAGGCTGGAGAAATAGCTCAGTGGACTAGAGTTTAGCTCATAGGAATCTAGCAAGAACCTCACAAACACTTATAACTCCAGTTCCAGGGGGATCTGACACTGATTTCTGGCCTCTTCACTCATGTGCAGCACATACACATACATACACACATACACACACACTCATAATTAAAAATAAAATAAATCTTTAAAAAAGTACCATAATAAATGACATAACACCAATCGTATGGCTTACATTTTTGTATAATTTAATTTAAATTATAGAGATTCCATAGTGGCAGGCTAATAATTTAATATTGCTTCTCTAAACAAAAACCAAGTTCAATAATTTTTTTTCTTTTTTCACCCCCTCAATAATTTTTTGTTATTTTATTATTATTTACCTACTTGTTCTTTCTCACTGAGTGTGTGTGTGTGTGCACAAGTGCACGTGCACATGCATGTGAGAGAGTATGTGGCATGGCATGGCATGTGTGTGGAGGTCAGAGAACAACTCTCGGGTATTGGTTTTCCACCACAAGAGACCAGGAAGTCAAACTCAGGTCATCACCTTTACCTGCTGGCTTTAACTAGGTTATCTTTAATTCTGTAAAAACAATGTTCAATTTTGAAATATGCGTCAAAAGTAGAGGCAACAAAGAAACAGAAGTCTGTGAAAGACAAGAAAGACAAGACTAGGGTTTCTTCCAAACTGTTGGACGTGCTTGACAACTACAATAAGGGAGAAACAACAATATGAACTAACCAGTACCCCCAGAGCTCATGGCTCTAGTCGCACATGTAGCAGAGGATGGCCTAGTCGGCCATCATTGGGAGGTGAGGCCCTTGTTTTTGTGGAGATTATATGCCCCAGTACAGGGGAATGCCAGGGTCAGGAAGCGGGAGTGGGTGGGTTGGGAAGCAGGGTAGGGGGAGGGTTTAGGGGAATTTCGGGATAGCATTTGAAATGTAAATGAAGAAAATATCTAATAAAAACAAGTTAGAGATGAGCATACTGTTGAGGAGGCACTGTGTGGCTTAGATCACACATACCTCCATGGGCAGAACTATGCACAGTCACACAGCAACATTCTGAATGACAAGGTCTGAGTATGCCGTGAGGTGGCAACATGAAGTGACTCACCTGGATGGTCACATTCATGGATCCTGGCACAGGTTTGGGTACACTCAGGAGGCCTAGTCCCACAGGGAACTGGTGGGTAGATCACAGAGGCGCCACAGTGGCAGGTTAATTCATCAAAGCCTGAGGGAAAAGATGAAACAAAAGAAGCCTTTGTGAGTTTGTACATAGATGAACATGAATATAATAATATGCCTAGATGTGTGATTTAATTGTTCCCCCTACCTTCATTACAGTAATGCACTACTGTGGCTAAGAATAAAAAGTCTCAACATTTTTGAAACATTAACACTTAGTTCAGTAACCCATATTAAACTAAGCAAACCGACTGCTCAAAGTTTCTAGGAAACTTTGTTTTTTAGACAGGCTCTCTCTCTATAGTTCTGGCTACAAGTAGTCCTGAAACTCATTATGTAGACCAGGCTAACCTCTAACTGACAAACATCTGCCAGCCTCTGCCTCCAAGTGCTGGGAATAAAGGCGCATGGGGCTGCAAGCAGCTCCAGAAGTCCAGAGTGAAGGTACTCACTGGCTTGCCAGCAGGTCTGACAGTTCCCTCGATGACAAGGTTCTTCACACCGATGAAGGCCACAGCGGAGTTTCCTCCCACAAATCAAAGGACACTTGTGCTCCTTGTCCTAGAAGAAAAGAGCTCTATCTGTTAACACTATTTTCTCCACAAAGCTGCGCACAGTTAAGAAGGGAAGACGAATGAGAAGGGCTTCAGAGCCATCGAGGAGAGGAGGGGAACCAGGGACGCCGAGACTGAGCAGAGCACTCCCTGGAGCTGGACACTGGGTGAGCCTCACTGTACAGCTCGAATCTTGTTTGAGTTTTCTGATAATCAGAGGAAGTCTAGGCTTCCAAACACTGACTTATCAACCTTGGTTCAAAATATCATCACACTTCATTGTGTTAAGATAAAACTTTTTTTTCATATTATGTATGTAAGGGTGCATGTGCGTGTGTGAATTCGTGTAGATTCCAGAGGCCAAACTCATAATATTTTCTGCCTCCTTTAGATAGGGTCTCTCATTAACCTGAAGTTCATTAACTAGGTTAGAATGGCTGGCAAGCAAGCTCCAAGGAGTTTCCTACCTTTGTCTTCTCAGCACTAGGATTCAAACACCATGCACAACATTTAAAAAAATATTTATTTTATGTACATTGATATTTGATCTACATGTATGTCACCTAGAACTGGAGTTAAGACAGTTGTGAGCTGCCATATGGGTGCTGGGAATTGAATATGGGTCCTCTGGGAGAACAGCCAGTGCTCCTAACCACTGAACCACCTCTCTAGGCCCCATGCCCAGCAGGTCCTTATGCTTGTGAGGCAAACACTGTACTATATCCCTAGCTGCAAAATAGAAAATGTTAAGGAAAATACTGTGCCAAGTGTCATGGTACATGCCTTTACTCGGTATTTGGTACTTGCGAGGCAGAGACAGGCAGATCTCTGAGTTAAAGGCAAGCCTGTTCTACAAGGCAAGTTTTAGGCAGGTCAGTTCAGGCAATAGATGGAGAATCTGCATTTAAAAAACAAACCAACAAACTCAGCAAACCCATTCTGGCCTCTGATTTGGCCCAATGAACGCACAAAACCCAAAGCTCAAACTGCTAAGCCCATACCAGTCTGTGCCGAGGCAAAAGTCACCCCAAAGAACCATAATAATCTGACGTTGTCTTGGGAGCCGGAGAGATGGCTCAGTAGTTAAAGAGTCTTTACAGAGGACAGACTGGTTGCCAGTTGCCATGTCAGCTGGCCCACAGCTGCCTGTGAGTGCAGTTCCAGAGATCTCACCCTTGTAGCTTCTGTAGACACCTGCACTCATGTGTACATGCCTCCACACTGACCAACAAGACACATATCCACAAAATTAAAACTCAAACTTTCTCAGGACTAGGGTTGGAGGCCCTTTCTGTCTTCCTATATGTATGTGAGCTGCCATCGTGGAGAGCCTAAAAAGGCCATGTCTGCTCAATGTGTGTGTGTGTGGACTAGGAGAGCTCTGATGGCCGTTTAGGGCCCCTCCAGTTGATTTCTAAATCTGGGTCACATTCCAGAGGGCTGAGGCTTCCAAATGAATGGACTCAGATAACACCAACAAATGGTAAGTCACTTACCACACAGCAGATCTCGTTACATTTATGCCGTCCGCACAATCGTTTCTTGTTACACCGTTTGTCGCACATAAATGTAGCATCTATTACAGCCAATTAAAGAAAAAATAAACATGCAAAAGGTGTAAACATTCATTTAACACACATTTGAGTGAATATAGGCTGAAGAAATACAAACATAATATAAATAAATTAATGATGAAAATGCTTTTAAAAAATTACTTTTACCTGTGAAAACAAAGAACTGAAGCTGATTAATACATGGTATGGTAAGAGTGTAGAGAAAAGGTGTAACCATATTCTGTAGATGGAGTACATATATATCTAACAAAATCAAGTGGGCCCTGGAGAAGCACTCAGGTTGCCTATGCAGCCTGCTCAAGGCTCTGGCATCACACACAAAAACCAGACAGTATGTAGCTCTATGTTTTTTTTTTTAATTGGTTCTTTTGTTTTTTGTTTTTTTTGGTATCTCTATGTTTTATATATACACTTTCTAAAGTAATTAGAGGATTAGGCTAGCTTAGTGTTAAAGCATTGTTCTAGAATGTGTGAGGCCCTGGATTCAATCCCTGCTAAAAAAGGAGAAGAGGGGAGAAAAAAAAAAAAAAAAAAAAAAAAAAAAAGCCAGGATACCTAAGGCACACACAACACAAACTCAATAAAATAAAAAGCTTTTGTGTATGAAATTGAAGGACATCATAAAAAAATATCAACACCTCACAAAACAGAAACACATTTATAAATTACATACCTCATAAGCATCCAAGATCCAGATATATAGATATATATTACAAATTGACAACAGAAAGAACAACCCAGCTTTTAAAAAGTACAAATGATTTAGAGAGCCTTTCCCAAAAGACATACAAGTGGCCACAGAAATGAAAATCAAAACCGCACGTCACATCCAGTTATGACGGCTACAGGTTTGTTTGGTTTTGCCACTACTATGAATCCCTGCTTGGGCTACAACTTGCATAATCTAAGTGTGGCAGTGTATGTCTGTAATCCCAGAACTCAGAAGGTTTAGGCAGGAGGATCAGAAATTCAAGATTATTCTTAGATGCACAGAGAATTCTAGGCCAGCCCTGGATATGGAAAAACCTGTCTCAAAAAAGAACAAAAACCAGTATTGGGAGTTGTATTTTATACTTACAATCACAGCGCTGAAATAAAAGGCCAAGACAAGAAGGCCAGCACAAGTTTAAGGTCAGCATGGGCTACAAATAGTGAATTGCAGGCAGCCCGGACTACAGAGTGAGATCTTATCTCAAAAATAAATAAAATCAAAAAGTTTAAAAGGCATTTAAATAAAAACTTGTTTAAGAACTAGAGGAAGAGGTGCATGCCTGTAAGCCCAGCCTTCTGCAGGGAGTTACAAGTGCATCTTTGACTATATAGTGAGTTAGAGCGTAGACACCCTGGCTCAAAAGAAAAAGAATAGAAAAAAAAATCATGTAAGTTTTATAGGAGCATTATTCACAGTAGCCAAAAAGTAGAAATTCCCTAAATAGGTATCAGCTAACGAATGGATAAAGAATATGCAGCATATTGATAAAGTGAAGTATTTAGCCAAAAAAGTATCAAACTTCAAAAAAGATGATAAATGAAATAAACCAAGAAGATACACACTGTATAATAACTCATATATACTAGTCCACAGAGTCTGAACGTTGGCAGTAGTTAGTTATACAGGAAGGCTGAGTCAGGAGTGAGTGCTTGAGAAGCACAGGGGTTCCCTTTGGGATAAAGCAGTCATTTTGGCATGCGACAGAGTGATGTTATATAATATCTTAAGTGCATTGAACGTCACCAAGCTGTATGTTCTAAACTGGCTAATTCCGTGCTGTGAGCTTCACTTCCAGTGTCTTCTGCTGTTACTTTCAGAACCATCCTCACTCTGCTCTCCTCCCAACTACAACACAACGAATATGTAGTACATCTTGTCATTTCAAACTTCTCCAGTTTTAGGGTGGCTTAGATAAGACAGAGACTCCCAGGTATAGAGTGGGAGATCAGGATCAATGGCTAAGAAAGACCCCCACAGTCCTACCCGGCACCAAGGGGTCAGGCATCAAGAGCATAAAAATAAATCCAGGTCCTACCGGGCGTGGTGGCGCACGCCTTTAATCCCAGCACTCGGGAGGCAGAGGCAGACGGATTTCTGAGTTCGAGGCCAGCCTGGTCTACAAAGTGAGTTCCAGGACAGCCAGGGCTATACAGAGAAACCCTGTCTCAAAAAACCAAAAAAAAAAAAAAAATCCAGGTCCTGAGGTTAAATCCCAGCAACCACATAGTGGCTCACAACCATCCAAAGTGGGAGTGGACGCCCTCTTCTGGGGTATCTGAGAACAGCTACAGTGTACTCACATGTAATAAATCTTAAAAATCAATCAATCCAGCCTCATTTGCACCCACAACTTAATAACATTTTCTAAGGTATTGACAGATATGTTAATACATACCTGTAATCCTAGTGACCAGGCCAGGTTTTGTCTAAAAACAAACCCCCAAAGGAATAAATATGTGTATGTCCTACATGTATGACTGGTGCCTACGGAAGTCAGAAGAGCAGGGTATGAGATTCCCTGAAATTGGAGTTACAGATGGTTGTGAGTCCCTGTGTGGGAACTGGGAACCAAACTCAGGTTGTCTAAGAACGGCCAGTACTGCAGAGCAATCTCAGAGCCCTTGCCTTTTATTTATTGATTTATTTTTAAAAGATCTGTGCTTGTGTTTGTGAACACATGCACAGGTGAGTACATCAGATGTCCTCTACTATTCTGCCTACTATTCCTTTGTGGTAAGGTCGTCCTTGAACATGGCTCCAGTTTTCCTAGCCAGGATGGAAGCTGCTTGGAGCTGGGAGTACATCATGTACACAATGCCTGGCTTATTATCTTAACTCTTGTTCTCACGACTGCACGCTGAGTCATCTGTAAGAGAGCCTCCTTTAAAAAATTACTTTTGTGTTTGATACAGTATGTATGGTGAAGGTTACAGAACAACTTCTGAGAGTCTTTCTTTACTTGTTTAGGCAAGTATTTTGTAGTATCTGTAGCTTTAAGAGACTCTAGACTGAGCTGACCCTTGAGTGGCTTGTCTCTAATTCCCATCTTGCAGTAGGATGGTGGAGATATACCACATCTGGCTCTTGTGGGTCCTAGGATTGAACTTGGCATCAGGCTTGTATAGCTTTTACCAGCTGAGATATTTCAGTCTCTTTATTTCAAAATAGGTGACAATATAGGCATATAATGCCGGTGGGCCTGAAACTGCTGTTAGAGGCTGAGAAAGGCTTCAGATTCTCAACTATCCTGCCTCCATTTCCAGAATTCTGGAACTGTGGGCACGTACCACCACACCTGTGTTCAACTTATTTTTAAAATGTATTTCAAAGTAAGCTGAGTGTATTTAGCTCAATTTTTAAAAAGAGAAATTTACTAACTAGACTTCAATGGGTAATTTTTTTTCTCCTTTTACCATAAAAATTATAAATGTAGTGGACAAATCTTAAATATTTCTTCACTGAATTTTGACAAACATGTAACTCAGTATTTTATGAATACACAGGGCATTGTCTTCATTCCAGAAAGTTCCCTTGTGCCCCCTTACAGTCATACCTTCACTTTTAAGACTGGTACACGGAAGCTCCTATAGAAAAAGAAAAGAAACAGTAGCTATGTTAGGAGTAATTAAAATGAGCCCTGCAGAAGAACACAGAATATAACATGGTTATTCACCGGCTCCAGCCTGGAGCTGCCCCAATTATGTCAGTGTGCTTCAATCACAAGATCCCACGTTCCCTGACTTTTCAGGCAATGCAGTTCCAACAATCTGGTCTTGAAGCCCAGAGCAGAGTAGGAATTATAAAGTCTGAAAAGAAAGGGGTGTCTACAGGTATCAAACATGATTTCCTGACCAGGGCACAGACAGCTGTAAGAGTGGATATTGAAGATGAGCATGCTATACGCCTGTAAAGCCTGCACTTGGGGCGCAGGACCAGGACAATGGAGTCAAGTCAGGCAACACAGTGAGACTATGTCTCAAAAAATTAACTCATTAAAAACATGAAAGATTAATTTTTAAAAATTGAAAATAGTTAATAACTTGCTGTCATTTAATCTAAGGGAAAACATGTGCCCTGAAAATACTACAACCAAGAAAATAAGCAGGCCTTTGGGCCTTGGAACTCTATTACAATGGTTTCAACCCTGTGAGAGGAGCCCCAAAGGCCTACCACATGCCATTTGCTTAGGCAAGATCATGTGGAAAACATGTAGTAAGGATGATACATGGGGAACCGAATCAGTTACGAAGTAGCAGGAGCCTGGCTGCCTGGACGCCAGGCTCATTTTTACTTTGTAAAAATGGCTCTAATTTACAAACTGCCAATTGCAAATAGATGTGAGGCAGTGTAAGAAACTGAAGGTTTTTAGCTGGGTATGATGCCAGCAATCTCAGCATTCCAGAGCTGAGGCAGGCTTTGAATTCAAGGCTAGCCTAGGCAGTACTGTGAGGTCCAGTGTGGGTTACAGACTGAGACCCTGTCTCAAAAGAATAAAATACAAACCAATAAGAAGAAAAAAAGAAAAGAAGGAAGGAAGGAAGAAAACAACACTTGTTCAAATTTGCTTTCATCCCACTAAAAGTAGCATTTTGTGAAACACCCATGTAGTCAGACATGGTGGCACATGTCTTTAGTCCCAGCACCTGGGAGGTAGAGATAGGTATGCCTGTGGTACAACAAGGCCAGCCTGGTCTACAGAGAGTTCTAAGACAAACAGGCCACACAGAGAAACCCTGTCTTGAAAAACAAAACAAAGAAAAATCCACGTGGCTAAATGATGGGCAATGGTATCAATTGATTCTGAAGAGAATTTTTAACTTGTCAAAAGAGTTTACAGAACTCATACCAATTAGAAAGAGTTGCATAATTTCAATTTACAAAGCTTTTGAAGAATACACTCACTGCATGGGTTGTGAGTGTGAGGACAGCGTGAATGAAGGCAAGAAAGCAGAGATGGGACTGCTGGAGAGAAATGCAAGCACACAGCAGTTATCTGTATAGCTTGTTTCTCACCCTACTTGCAACTTTTGTTCAAAAGTCCCTAAGAGCACCTGTGGGCCTTACAAAATTGGTGATCATTAACTGGTAACATCCTAAAGCCCTGGGTTTTTTTTTTTTTTTTTTTTTTTTTGGGGGGGGGGGTGGTCTGAAGACTGAACAAGCCTTATACGATAAGCACATGTTTTGTCATTAAGCTACAACCTCAACTCCTTCAGTCATTACTCTGGCATTTACAAAGAAAGAAGTGATGCTCCAGCCATATACACTGTGGCTTTTAGTATAAATACCCCATAAGCTTTACACAATGGCCATCAAAGTAATCATTATACTATGTTTCCTTTTTTCTTTTATTTTGAAGCTTATCCATTAAACTAATTACATCCTCAAAATAATCTAGGAATCAGTTGTTGTTCAGACCTTAACTACTTTTTTTTTTTTTAAAGATTTATTTATTTATTATATGTAAGTACACTGTCGCTGTCTTCAGCGTCAGATCATTACGGATGGTTGTGAGCCACCATGTGGTTGCTGGGATTTGAACTCTGGACCTTTGGAAGAGCTAAGAGCTGTCGGGTGCTCTTACCCACTGAGCCATCTCACCAGTCCAGACCTTAACTACTTTAACAAAAAGAAGCAACTGTTAAGGTCTGTCTTCATCCTTCTTTAGAGGAAGTCCTGACATGAACTGAAATGACTTCCTGGGAGAACAATACGACAGATCATTACTTAGAAGACTCCATCCCAAGACAGCCATAGATAGAAGACGTCATGCCTCTTCTGGTTAGAAACAGAAATGGGCACTAAAGCCCAACTCCAGAGCAAGTCAGATGCCCAATCACTATCTAGGGCTGAAATTAAGAATCTGAATCCTGGCCTCTGTACCTGTCTCTCAAGAGGGACTGCTTAGTTGAGTAACACTGTTAGTCTATGGCTTGTGTCAACAAGCTATGTCTTAAGCATATGACATAGAAGCAGGCTGGCCACACTGGACAGTTTTAGGCTTGAGGCTTTGGTCACACAGTAGCTACCCAAGTCTGGAGAGACTGACATTGGCTTTGTAGGTAGTCCATCATACCAGGATGGCAATACACGTTCTAAACACACAGGCTTTTGTGAGCCTTCCTGACTGGAATATTCTCTCTATATTATCACACACAGACCCCAAGAAGGTCATAGAGGAAGGACAAATGGAGCATCACATTTGCTCTTTTCTTGGATCTTTCCTACATGTTTTTTCTATGGATTAATTCTAATCTGTGTCCTTTCCTGCAATCACAACTGTGACAGTTTTCAGTGAATTCAGTCTACCAAATTATCCCCTTGTGAGTGGTCCTGGGCCCACTGGCCTTCAGCTCAGATGAGGATTAAGTGGTCATGTTGGCCATCTTAGTAGTTGTCTAAACTCTCAATTGAGGAGTTTTGTAGGCTGTGCCCAGTTCCCATGTGGCTAAATCACAGTAGTGCTGTTTCTTTCTTCACATCTGTACTTGGGGTGAGCGACCCTCTAGACACTCCACTGGGGGAACTCAGTGAGTCATACACTGGAGTAAAGCTGGATTATTTTGGTTCCTCCTCTCTCACAATCACCATGTTAAACAGTTTTAGCCTTACCTTTGTTCTGAAGGAGCATCTGCAGGAAATGACTGATGTGCGAGAGCACGGCCCACAGTCTCCTTCATGGCAGAGCTTTTCACAGGTGTGGATAAAATCTGTAATAAAAAGGGACAGAGTGGGGAGTGACAACTGCACAGACTTCCCGACCTTTGCTTTAGGTCCCACGTCTTTACATTACATTCAGATCTCCCTAAAATTTAACTGTGATGACTTTGATGAAATGCTCTAGGCTCTGAAAGTTATCTGGGGACAATTCTGAAGGCACAATCAATCCTTAATTCCATCAATTGGGGCTGCTCTCTATGCAGCCACGAACAGCCTGCATTCACCTGATAACTAGATTTAGGGCAAATACTTTTTTTGTTTCCCTTTCTTGAGACAGGTATTATTATGTAGTCCAGGATGGCCTCAAAGTTATAATCTTCTTGCCTCTCGGCCTGCGTGCTGGGATTACATGTATGTACCACTATCCCAGGCCCAGGACAAGTCGTCTTTCAGAGGCTCATGGAAGGACAACCATAGTTGTTTTCATGTTTGCAGCATTGAAAGCCAAGCCCAGGGAACTGTGCATGCTAAGCAACTGCTCTATTGAGGAGTTATACTGCCAGTCCACATCAGTGTCGTGCTTATATTAATTTTATTAGTATACATTTATCCTATCTATCAAGCCAGGTATAATGGCACACATCTTTAGTCCCAGCACCCAGGGAAGCAGAAGCAGGCAGATCTCTGAGTATGAAGGGAGCTGGTCTAGAGAGTGAGCTTTAGGACAGTCAAGAGCTACATAGTGAGATCCTGTCACAAGCCAAGCCAATTAATTTATACTTATTGTGTATGATATGCACACATGCCAGTGTATGTAATAGACCTAGTTGGCCTTGAACTCACAGAAACCCTGCCTGCCTCTGCTTCCTGTGTTGGGAATAAAGGCATGTGCCACCATTTATTTTGTGTGTATGCATGCAATGTCTGAGGACAACTTGTAGGACTGAGTCAGTTCTCTCCTTTTTAACCCAGTGGGTCCCCAGGACTGAACACAGTTATCAGGTTTGGCAGTAGCACTTTTAAACACTGAGCTATCTCAGTATTATCAATACGTTTTTAAAATCAATTGGAAAAAAAAAAAACTTTCCATTTTTGGAGACATGGTGTCATGTAGTCCAGGCTGGCCTGAAAAATACTAAGTAGTTAGGATAACGATGAACTGCAAAATTCTCTGCCTCTACTTTGTGGAGTGTGCCATTCCACTTGGACTGTGAGGAGCTGAGGATGGAACCAGTAGCTTCACTCATGCTAGGCAAGCATCTACTAACTGAGCTACCTCAGCCCAGCAAGTAACTACAAAGCTAAACCTGTGCATGTTTCAACTAATTTCAATGAAATTTTCTATATACAAATAACCAGAAGCCATAAAAGAGGAAGGAACAAGGCATCACTAGAGATCAGAAGGCAGCAGCACTAAAAATATTAACAAGAATAAGTAACAAGAGCCAAATTACCTTAACAAACAACAAAAAGCCTCAGAAAGCCTGTAATAAAATCCTAACTGTACACACACACACAGCTTCAGAGCAGATAGCTTGAGAAACCTCAGTGGACCCCACATCATCACTTTAGTCAGGGTAACAGGTCCACAAGAAAGATCAATCAACAATGCAAAAGAAATTATCTCCTGTTACAAGTCTTTAAAAGGTAATATGATCTGGGTATGGTAGCTCGAATCTGTCATCCCAGCCCTGGAGAGGCTGCTGGTTTTACCAGGTCTGCTTAGTTAAAGCCTGCTCGAAGGAAAAGTTTAGAAAAGTATTTACCCAGACAGAATGATGCTCAGAGGCGCCATCCCCAGCTATGGGGAGGGGCTTAGCTCTAGAAGGCATTCTTTGAATGCTTAAGTGGCTGAACACTTAAAATTTCAGTTCTTAAATATCTCATCCAGGGTTGTTTTTGCATGTTCCTATTATAAAAAATGACATTTAAACACTCCTGGAATGCTAGATCAGTAAAAGTCTATATGGTGTTTGCACTAGACTAGGCTGCTAAGAGAACTGATGGTGCTGGCAATAAAACTGGAGACATGACTGGGAATCTGTATTTTCACAAGTGTAGTTTGAGTAAAAGAAAAAAAAAGTATCTATCCAAATTTGATCATTATATATATAAGAACCTCTGCTCTTAGGCATTTAATATTACTTGGTAAAAACATCATTATTCCTAAACATTTACATTTTTAAAAAAATAAAATCTTTTTCATTTTTATTTTATGCGTATGAATGGTTTGCCCTCATGTATGTTTATTACAGACGGTTGTGAGCCACCATGTTGGTGTTTAAAATTGAACCTGGATCCTCTGAAAGAGCAGCCAGTGCTCTTAATCACTGAGCTATCTCTTCATCTCCTACATATTTAAAAAATAAGTTTAGGTCAACTAGTTACCTGAGGAACCACAGGCCAAGGGTTTGCCACACACTTTTCCACAGGAAGGGACAGGATCCATGCATGTTTTCCGAGCATTACTTCCATGTTCCAGCAACTGGCTGAGAGGTGTTTGGCCGCAAGGGCAGTATCGCACCAAATGGGGGAGCCGTGGGCAAGGCTGACAAGGCTGAGGGTGGCAAACCTGAGAACAGGTATGGCTCCCACACTTCAAGTCCCTATTAAGAAAAACAACAGACAATTAATTGCATAACTGTTACATAAAATGAAGCTTTATTCTAAAAGAAACTTTAATCTAAAAGCAAAAAAAAGGAAACCCTTACTTGCCACATATCTTTAAACAGCTGAAGTCCCCAAATCCATCAGACTTTCCCACATCGGTTCCACACAACACATCTCGGGAGGTGCTGCCACAGTAGCACACTTGAGGGCACAATTTAAAGGACAAATCAATAACCAATCCATGCTTTAAAAATGTCCCCAACAATCTATAAATGTTCATTAGTATAGACCAGACATGAATGTTGTTTATGCGGCAGCTCTCCCACCCATCTAAGAGCTTTAGGTGGGAATAAAGCAAGCTCTACCCCCTCTGCCAGTGCCTTAGTGCTGCTGCAGATTGATACCCTGTAAACAATGACCTCAGGAGTGAGAAGGGCCTGATTCAGTCACAGGGTGCCGGCAAGCTAGGCTGAGATGCAGAGGTTGACACCTAGATCCCTTCAACTCAAGTAAAATGGATCACATGAAATGCTCCCCAAAAGGTCCCTGCTGTTGAAAAAAACTTATAATTTTTATTAAATTACATAATTTTTCTGGTATCACTTTACATTTTTTCCACAAAGGATATTTATCATAAATTAGTCTATACCTTGCCCATATGATAAATGGTGAACAAGAGTAAAAACTAGCTGGGGGTGGTAGAGCACACCTTTGATCCCAGCACTTGGGAGGCAGAGACAGGCGGATTTCTGAGTTTGAGGCCAGCCTGGTCTACAGAGTGAGTTCCAAGACAGCCAAGACTACACAGAGAAACCCTGTCTCAAAAACAAAAACAAAAAAGAAAAAAAAAAGAAAAAAAAGAGAAAGAGTTAAAACTAAACTGAAACACTGTGGAACTAATTAAATGCTAACTTCTTTTTTAGGATAACTTAGGTTAGCTACTGGCCCAGAAAATCAACATCAGAATAAATGTAATTGAGTTCAAGAAGAGACTGGTTTAATAGCAAATTCTAGGCAAGACAAGGAGGGCTATATAGTGAGAACAGTTTAAAAAAATCATATCCATAAAATAGTAAACAGAGCCAAAAACAACTTCTGGCACATGGCAAGAGGAAAACCTCAAGTGACTGGAACATATTTTTTTACATTTTAAAAATAAACATTCCAGTGCTGGAGAGAGCGAGAGAGAGAGAGAGAGAGAGAGAGAGAGTATTGGTTGCTCTCAAGAGGATCTAGGTTCGATTCCTCAGCCCCCATGTGGTGGCTCACAACTGCTAGCAACTCCAGTTTCATGAACCTGATGTGTCCTTGGCTTCCTTGGGCACTAAGGCATGTCTGGTACACACACTGACACACCCACACGTATGTAGGCAAAACATCCATACACATTAAAAAATATACATTCTGTCTTCAAAAAAGAATATGTGCATCTTTACCCACTGTGACGCTAAAACGCACACCTTACCAGGTTAAGTATTTGTTGGATGAATTCATACAGACAGAACAATCAGTCCTTTGGAACCAGTGAACTGGTGACAAACTCCAGCAGCCAGGGGCTTCTGAGAGCGGCCTGGTCTACGAGCAGCCTTTGCTCTGCTGAGCTTTGTTTTCTTCTATTCTGAGGCAGGGTCTGGCTGGATCATGACATACACACGCTTAACTTCACAAGTTTGCTTATAGCTATGCTGAGGTTGACAGTTGTCAAAGTGACTGTAGCAGTTTAAACACCTGTCAACATTGTATGAAGATGCTAGCTGCTTCACCCTTGCCAACATGTGGATTTTAGTCTTTCATTTTCGACATCCTGGTAAGTATAAATACATGCCTCACTATGGACTTGTTTTTGATCCCTGTTCCTTGGACTCTTCCTCTAGTGCAGGCTTCTGTGAAGCAGTTCTGTTGCAATATAACTGACATAGCACACAATTCCAGAAATGCCTGCAAGCAGTGCTAACAGGTGCACATACACCACTTACCCTGGTTCAGTATGATCCGACAAGGCTGGCATTGACCCCCATGGCACAGCTCAGCACAGTGGTGCTGACCACAGTTCAAGATATTCTCACACGCATTAGAACAGTGGACTGAGACAGGTTGACCACAGCGAACCGTGTGCCTATAAAGATAGACACAAATACATCACTCTGAAGTCCCCACTACACAGACTGAATAACAGTGAAGCCCAAGCCCTTCCCTCAACACCCAGTAAACGTTTCTCTTGACTTTGCTCTCCCCAAATTTTTCTAAGTGTTTCCTTCGAATTTTTAATTAATTTTGTGTAGACATGTTTGTAAACAGGTGTGCAGGTGGCCATGGAGGTCAGAGATGTCATGTCCCCAGAGCTGGAGTGACCAGCTCTTGTGAGCTGCCCAACATGGGTCCTGGGAATGGAACTCAGGTCCTTTTCAACAGTCATGCACTTTTAATCACTGAGCAATCTCACTGGCCTCTTCTACCATGTTTTTATTTCAATATTCTCCTCACTGCCTCCCTTCCCTTCTTCCTATTTTCTACTCTATCTTTCTCTCTTTGCTGTTTCTAATTAGTGGTGAGACAAAAGCTAATTCTGAAAATCTGTCCTAGTTCACTGAGCAGCATGCAGGAAGGAGAGAACCGTGGACGGATGGGTTCAAGTTTGGGTTCCACTGTCACGCTGCCTGGAGCTGCCTGTCCTCCTCTACCAACCAGGAAAGAAAGGAATCAGTGTGCGCCCAGATCTGTTACACTCAGACCAGAAGCACAACAGTATTTTCCTGGGATCAAGCACGTTCATACTGCATACAGCTGTAATACTTAACAGGGCACGAGACAGGACTCTGATTCTAGCTTGTTCTAATAAGTATCCTGATTCTGCTGGCTTACCCTTTCACTCCCAGAGGTCCTGGAACCAAGGTCCCAGGGATTATACCTACCACTCACGACTGATCTTTTATGTTAGGCACTCACAAGTAAATCATACATGTGAAAACTGACTTCTTCAGTCCAATTCTAATTTTACCTGGTCCGTCCACATTCACATGTTTTAGTTGTAAAAGCAGGGCAGGGTGGGCAGGGTCCAGGATGGCAGAGACTGAGGAAAAGAAAAAAAAAAAAAGCAAGCTTCAATGAGGTAAGTCATTTCTGTGTATTAAAACTAGAACAGCGCTGCCTGAGCTGTGGTCTACTGTGAACACAGCAATGGGAGAGCCAATCTTTGTTGTCAACTTGACACAACAGGGAAGAGGATTGCTGTCATCAGACTGTCCTGTAAGCATGTCTGGGTCACTGTCTTAACTGATAATTGCTGGGAAAGGGCCTAATCTACTGTGGGTGGTGCTACCCAGCAGGTGGTCCTGGATGTATAACCAAGCTGCCTGAATATTAGTAGAGGTGACACTTGAAAATATATGGCCTTGGCCCAACTATAATAGTATGTGTGTATACCTTAGTAGAAGAGCACTTACTGACATGTGGGAGACCCTGGATAGGATTCTCGGGAGGGAGGGAGGGAGGGAGGGAGAGAAGAGAAAAAGGAGGGAGGGAAGAAGGAAAGGAGGGAGCCAACAGTGCTCACGTCTACCAAGACCACGAGAAGTACAGAACTGTCCCCAGCAGCTAGTGAAGTAATTAATAACCCGGCACTGGGTTCAAACAGTTACAGTGCAAAGAGGGCCAGCATGCTGCTAAGACAGGGGGCAGAGGAGTAGTCCGTAATCCCAGCACAGGGGCAAGAGGCTGTGGGAAGACCTGAGCTTGTGCTCTGTGAGGTAATCAGACACCTGAGCAGAATGTTGGAGAGAAGCTAGAACAAAAAAGAAATTACTAAATGGAATTTTAGTTATTTCAGATAAATATTGTCTTCATGCAAAACTACTGTCAATTACATCAATTACGGACTGGTTAAGAAATTCACTTAATATTTTTGGAAGAAAAGAATTACATTTATTTTGTGTGTGTGTGCGTGTGCACACACACACTTGGTCCAGTCTGAGAGTCAGTTCTCTTCCTTCACCATGTAGATCCCAGGCCTCAGTCTTGGCAGCAAGCACCTTACCCACAAGTCACCTCACTTAATCCTATTTTGGGATTTTACAAATTGCAGGAGTGGTTTCTGCTGGACACAGCAGCTCACACTCACAATCCCAGCACTAAGGAAGCCGAGGTCTGAGGACAACACAGTGGCTAAAGGCAGCCAGGGCTATAGCGTGAACCCTGTCTCAGAGACAGAACAAAGTAAGACAGGGCTCAGCAGGGTGTTCGCTCTGAGCTGGTGAACTATTGGCTTTCAGTCCCAAAACCCATGGAAAGGCGGAAGCATAGTGCTGACTGCACGAAATGCTCCTCTGGCTTCCACATGATAATGTTCCACACACATGTATCATGTGTTTTTGATGATGTTCGTAGCCCCTGTCCGCAAACACACACACACTGCCTTCTCTTATCCTCCCTCCCCAGTCTACCTGGTCCCCTTCCCTTACTTTCATGTCTTTAAACAACAACAAAAACAAAAACAAACAAAACCCAAAAAAGGAGACGCTACAGGCTAGAGAGACGAGTCTGGTGATTAAGGGCACTCACTGCTCTTCCACAAGACCTATGTTCAAGTCCCAGCTTACAACTGTCTGTCTGTGATTTGTATCCTGGGGAGGGGCATTCTAAATGATGGTAAACGTAAACCTTTGGGAATTGAAGGCAAATGGAATAAAGTCTAATTAGGTAGGCAACTGAATTTGTGAGAAAGAGATACAAATATTCCTCACACCCTGAAAGTACTAGCATGTATATATGCTGGTGCACAGTCTTCCCTGGATGTCCTACAATGCCTATAAGGTTTCTTCTTAGAGCCAGGAGTACAAAACAACAGAAGGATCACTGGCTTTGACACCCATCTCCATCACATCCTAGCACTGTAACACTGCGCACGAGCCCTGGCCTTTCTGAGCCTCATCTGTGAAGTGGAAACGATCATACCTACACATCCATCAATAGGCTGTGGGAAGGATTGAAGTACTTAGTAGACTGTCTGCTAGAGATTCAGTGCTCAACAAATGGTTGGTATCACTCTTTCCCCCTTCTTGTTAAGCGACAACAGTATGTACACTTAAAGCCATTAGCAAAGCACTTCCACAGGGACTCCCCAGAAGTCTATTTTTCCAACTTACAGGTTACAGGAATGTGGACAGTCCTGGCCAGGCTGTTTCTTTCTACAAACCTCACCACAACTATGTGGAATTTCATTTCTGCTCCATTCAGGATTCTTTACTTTGCCTACAACAGATCAAATGGGAGAGTCAATGCTATACATTTTAACCAATAATTCTCAACGTTTATGAGATAGCTAGACAATGTGAAACATAAGTATGGTTTTTAGCAGTATAACACCTATATTATCGTACATTCTTAAACAAAGAGCTGGCTGTAATGCTATTTATCATACAATCTACCGAGCAAGGTTAAACTTAATGCCAAGACACCCTGAAAAAGATAAAAGTGACATTTTTGACTACTGAACACAATCTATTTTTAAAGATACTTACTAAATAAGCCATTAACAAATCTTAAACTGACAAGTATCTATGGTAATGATCAGAAGGAAAGAAAGGAAGAGTGCCAGGGTATGGCTCAGTGGTAAGGCTTTTCTTAACATGTTCCATGCCCTGGGATCTGCTCCAGCACTGTGGGGAGCTCTGGGTAAAGAAAGGGATTGGACCAGGAAGAGGCTGTGGGATGAACAGACAGAAACCCACAGACGATGAGCCTGGTTCTGAAGCTTCCCAGGAGGCATAAAAGGGCTGCACTTTCATGGTCAATGTCACTGCACAAATCTTCAAGGACATCTCTCTAGACTTGGGCTACAGAGAGAAATGCTATCTCAAAAAAGCCAAAATAAATATATATCTTTTAAGATAATTAAGGTTTGCTATCTTCTGTCTGCCCAACTTCCCAGTGAATTCTTATATCTAATCTACATTATCTTCCCAGTATTATACTCAATCAAGAATATTCATTCCTTTTACTTAATATCGATTTAATATCCAAAACTCAGATTTTGGTAATAAAACATATACAACCAGCAGATTCCACACAAAGAGAAGCTAAAGTGAGAAGGGACTAACAAAAGGGGCTTCCTTTGGGAAAACCCAGCATTTGAGGTGAGACAGTTAAATGAAGATGTAATGAAGAGGGGAGCAGGGGATACAGCTCAGTGGCAGAGTGCTCGCCTTGCCTGTGTGAGGTCCTAGGTTTGACCCTAGAACCTCAAAAAGGATGGAGATGGAGAACATGCTTGCTAGTGAAGGAATAAAGTGACTGAGTAATAGCTAGCCAATTTGGGGGTGGGGAGGACTATAAGCAAAATGGTTAGGACAATAAAGACAGACAGTATGCAAAGAGAAACAGAACAAGCTAATTCTTTTACTAAAGTAATGGTCAGAAGTGTCAAGTGTCATGCTGCCAAAAGACTAATTACTATAGAAGTCCATGTGGCCATGATGACTGATGACCTCTGACTACAGTTTCAGTGAGACAACAAAGGCAGATGCAAAACCCTAATGGTTCAAAAGGGAGAAACAAACCATCAAGAAACAAAATTAATTAGGAAATTAATCACTAAAAGGAGAAAAAAGAAGACATATACCTAGCAGTAGGAATTCATCTGGACCTAAGAAAGCTGATGTGATTAAAAAACAGGAAAAGTGGCTGACAGGGCAGCATGAGATGTAGGTGAGCTCAAGTCCAGCTTGGTTCATAGTAAGTTCTAGGCCAGTCAGGGCTAACACAGCGAGACCCTGTCTCAAAACAAAACCAGGAAAAACTACTCTGCAGAGAGGGAAGATACAGGGATAGTTTGTGTTACCGATTTAGAGAAAATCTCTCCATTATAAAGACACACGGCCGATTTCTTATTAAACACCATTTTTACTCATGTTCCTTAAATCTAGAATGTCAAAGCTGTGACAGCACTAAGGCCTACGACCCACTCAGTCACACACTACATGAGGACAACAGCATATCCTCTTATGACTTTCAGGTCTCATCAGTGACTTCTCACACCAGCCCTGCAGACCACTGAGGTGAGCACTACAGAGCACACACACAAACTTACCACAGAAACAAGTATAGGTATTAGGAACATGTGCAGAAACATTCTGACAAGCAGGGCACCTCCAACCACTCTGGCCATCTGGAGGGGGAGACGGGGAGGGGGGAGGAGAGAGAATGAATAGGAATGAATATATTAAATACAATTTCGTCCCACAGTGTAAGCTGGATTAGGGATATAGCTCATTGGTAGGGAATGGCTTTGTCTACACAAGGCTCTAGGCTTAATCTTCGCACCCTCATGAAAAAGCAGCACAGTTTAAAAAAGAATGAAACTCTGGCCAGGTACAGTGGCACACACCCTTAATTCCAGCACTCAGAAGACAGAGGCAGGGTCTCTGTGAGTTTGAGGCCAGCCTGGCTTAGTGACACCTGTCTCAAAAAAGAGAAAAAAAGTAAACTTATAGGAATTCACACCATAAATATACTATTATCAGACATTTAAGAAAGAGATCCATGGTCCCATTTAATTCTCACCCCGAGCTGCACCCCTGCAAATGTATTAATTCTGTCCTGTTGCTTTATTTCTGAATAAAGTTCTCTCTCTTTTTTTTTTTTTCTTATTTTTTTTTTTTTTTTGGTTTTTGAGACAGGGTTTCTCTGTGTAGTCGTGGCTGTCCAGGAACTCACTCTGTAGCCCAGGCTGGCCTCGAACTCAGAAATCCGCCTGCCTCTGCCTCCCAAGTGCTGGGATTAAAGGCGTGCGCCACCACGCCCAGCTTTAAAGTTCTCTTAAAAAAAAAAAAAAAAAATCACAATGCTGAATACACCGTCAAGTACTGTATTCTGGTTACCCAGACTTACTAACACGGTAAATCAAGTAGGTATCCATGTTGTCCAGCCACCTCTGATATCAGTATCTGCAGACTGACTTGAGAAGGGGCATACTGTTACAGGAAAGCCCTAGCACAGGGGCACAGGATCAGCAACATCTGCATTATCCATAAACACTAGCATCCGTTAAGAAGGGCCTAGTATACTACAGAGATTTGTGAAATGCAAAAATAGCTAGAAAACAAAATAAACAATTTAATAAATGTCTAACAAACTATATACATATCTGGGTGTTTGTTTGTCAAGGTCTTACTATGTAGCTCTGGCTGTCATGAAACCTTTTATGTAGACAGGGCTAGCCTCAAACTCCCCTCCCAAGTGCTGTGATTATCCATGTGCACCACAATGCCTAAAAGTAAATGCTTTTTCAGATCACTTTTGGGCCATATTTTCTTCGGAGTATACTCTTTTTTTTTTTTTTTCTTTTTTGGTTTTTCGAGACAGGGTTTCTCTGTATAGCCCTGGCTGTCCTGGAACTCACTTTGTAGACCAGGCTGGCCTCGAACTCAGAAATCTGCCTGCCTCTGTATACTCTTAAGAACCATGACACCCTTGGGAACACACAGAGGACAACTCAGGAGCTGGCGCTCTCCTCCTACCATGTGGGCCTGAAACCGAAGCTTTGCAGAAAGTACCCTTTCCCCTTCAGCAGTCACTTCATCAGTCCAACAAATGTATTTTATAGTTGCCATTTCAATGAAACCCACTATTTTCAAGAAAAATTATTGATTTCATTATTATGCCCTTCATATTTTTGGCTGATTTATTTAAGATCTACAAGTCCAGTCACAAAACATAAGAATGTGTAAGACATTTTCTTTTTTTTTTTTTTGAGACAGGGTTTCTCTGTGTAGCTCTGGCTCTCCTGCAACTCACTCTATATATAGACCAGGCTGTCCCCAAACTCAAAGATCTGCCTGCTTCTGCCTTCAAAGTGCTGGGATTAAAGGTGTGCGCCACTGTGTCCACCCAAGAGACAGGAATAACTGACCTGCATGCGATGCTGGAGAGCGTGCCCATTTCTTGATGCAGTTCAGATGAAAGACATGAAAACAGCTCTGACAGCTCCACACCGGGGCTGTGACCTGAACCAACTCACAGCATACCATACACTCGTATTTTTCTGTAGTTAGCTGCTCAATCAGGGAACCTGTAAAAAAAAAAAAAAAACAAACTGAAACAAAGAAACTACCCCTCACTTCAGCCAATGAGGAAATAAGCCATTTGAGAGGTTATTCTAACAGACTTCAGGGACCCCTGATTTGAATAAGTGGCTCTTCAGACTTTTGAGATAAGAAAGGGCAGAGGTGGCTGACAGAAGCCTGAGGAGAGGTACTCAGAAGGGAGTCTCACATCGGAGGAAGGAAACATTCTCCTCAGCCCACCCGGATTACTTAGAGCCGTAGCTCAGGCCTGTACTCCCAGGGTTCAGGACTCTCACTTAAGATCACAATTTTAAGACCAGACTGGCTATAATAAAAGTTTGCTTCAAAATAGCCCAAATAAAATAAATAGTAAGCACTGAATAGACTTTCTACAAGCATCCACTGTTTTGATTTTACCCTGCAGATTGTCATTTCATATAATCACCTTTTCCTGTCTCCATTTCTCGAGTGTTACCACACCCAGCTAGATTTTCTCATATTCACTACTTATAGTTTATCAATAAGCCAACTTTTTTTTGTTGAGACAGTCTTGCTATACTGATCAGGTTAATCTCAGTCCTCCTACATCAACCTCCAGAAGGCTCCAACTGCAGATATGCACCACTACGCCTGTCTTATGACAACTGTTTTATAATCCAGTTGCAGTTCGTTTAGTTGGGCTTCTAAGATACACATCATATATTTGTGTTGATGGCTGGCTACAAACTGTGGAACCTTACAAGTTACTGGTAAATCCTTTATAAAAGCTTTCTCTCACACATTCCACATCATGTCAGCAACTTGCAGAATATGTTTAGAATCTTAATTTCTGCTGTTCTCACTCTGGTCTAAACTTTCTGTTTACCTGGATTATTACAGTGCTCTCTTTGCTAGTAGTCTTCCTACTTTTAACTACAGCAGTTAAGAACAGCAAACTGCAAATTAAGCTTGGCCTGATGGCTGTATGCCCGAAATCCTAGCTACTTGGCACTCTCACAGAAGTATCACAAGTTTGTGACCTGCTTGACACAGAGTAATAGGGAGGCCAGCCTAGGCAACTTAGTGAGATACTGTCTTAAAATAGAAAGGGAGGCTGGAATACAACTTAGCAGTAGAGTGCTTATGTGGCACCATGAGGTCCTAAGTTCAATTCCCACTTGGGGACAGGGATGAGTAGGTGTAGATGTACACTTTTTGTCAGTTACAATTAAACAAGCAAAACAAAAAACAAAGAGTGTATGAGTATTTTGCCTTTAGAGGCTAGAAGAAAATGTCAGATACCCTGTAACCGGAGTTACAGACCATTGTGAGCTGCCACGTGGGTGCTAGAACTGAACCTGGGTTCTTTAAGAAAGCAGCCAGTGCTTTTAAATGTGGAGTCACCTCTGTAGCCTCTTGTCTAAAGTCCTTATCTCATGACTATAAAAGCTCAAATCCTCACAGCAGCTCCTCATATGGCTCTTCATACCCTATATGGTTACTCAAGCCCTTTCTATTTCTCAGTCAGGTAGATTCCTGCCTGGGACTGTGTGCTGCACACTCCTCTGAGAAGACTTGCCAGAGATACGTCCATAGCTCAGCTCCTTACTCAACAAGTATTTACTCAAAATGTGACTTCCTCATGAAGCATTACTCAGCCACACTTACAAAAACTACAACTCACTTCCGGAATTAACCTATTCTTCTTCCATACTATATTTTTTCCTCAACAATTTATAGTTGTCTGGTAGGGTCAGGCATCATGATGCATTCCTGAAATCGCAGGATGCTAAGGCAGGAGGATTAAGACTCCTAGGCTCACCTAGGCCACATAGTCAGACCCTGTCTTATAAAAAGGAAAGGAAAAAAACCTTATCTGAAAACCCATGCATTATACATTATATTACTCATTATCTAACTGTATACACAGGGTACAGTTTCTTTGGGTGGAGAGATTTTTATTAGCGTGATTCCTTGGACATAGTGGGCACCCACAATACTAAGACAGAACAACTGACTCCAAAGAGGTCCTAGAGAAATAAAACTATCTCACTGGCAATAGTAACTTTCTCTTTAGTTTTATCAAAGCATGTCTAATGTGCAAAACATGGTAGCTGTGGTATTCTAGAGCTGCACTATGCTGGTAAACTATCAGGTATCATTGCCAAGACTCTGCCCACACGAGGAGCAAGTAATCTGACCACTGGCTCTTTTTCAGTTCACACAGGCCTTTGCCCACTATGGCTTCTGCAACATTTTTCAGCCACGACTGTTTCTACATTATGATTCTAATTGAACGGAGTGCCAGTCAAAGGACACGCCCACTGAAATAACTGGGAGAACACAGATCTAACTGAAGTGCTATCCGACTGCAAACTTTTCAGATACACCAATAAATCTTTTATTTCAGTCTCCAACCCCCAAAGCCTCAGATCCTTATCCCCGAAGCACCAGTGAGCTGTGAGTCCATCCACTATATAGTTCTTTCAAAACCATAAATGTCTGTAGTAAGCCTGCTTTCCCTAACACGCTGGGCTCTGCTTTCTCCCTGCTCCGTGGCTGCTGCTGACACATGGCTAACCTCCACACTGCCTTGACTTTGATCAAATGGCTGTGCTCCTTACATCCGCTCTTCTCTACAGGCAGCTGCTAAGGTTTACAGCTTGCTCTCCTGGGGTTTTTCTTTTAAATTTCAATAAAACTGTCCTTGAGCTTAGAAACAAACTGTCCTAGTTTGCTTTTTATTGCTGTGATAAAACACCATCACCAAAAGCAACCTGGGGAGGAAATGGGTTATTTTAGCCTATAGCTTAGTCCACTGTGACTAAGTCAGGGTGGAAGTCAGGGCAGGCACCCGAGGCAGGAATCTAGAAGCAATAACTGAAGCCATGATGGACCACTGCTTTCCTATCTTGCTATTTCCTTCAATTACCTTTATTTCTTTCGATTAATTTATTTTTATTTCATGTGCATTGGTACTTTTTTGCCTGCATTTATTTCTGTGTGAGGGTGTTAGATCCCCTGGAACTAAACTTATAGATAATTCTGAGCTGCCATATGGTTGCTGGGAAATAGAACCTGAGTCCTCTAGAAGAGCCACCAGGGCTCTTAACTGAGGAGCCATCTCTTTAGCCTCAGATATCTTTCTCATACTTCCCCTGGACTACCTCCCCAGGCTAGCATTGTCCATAATGGGCGGGCCCACCACATCAACTACACTTATAAAGTGACAGAAAACTAGCTGGGCAATGGTAGTGCATGCCTTTAATCCCAGCACTTGGGAGGCGAGGGCAAGGAGATCTCTGAGGTCAGCCTGGTCTACAGAGTGAGTTTCAGGAAAGGACAGGCAGGGCTACACAGAAAAACCCTGTATTGAAAAGCAAACAAACAAAAAGATGCAAAACAAAACTTTTGATGTTTCAAGAGTATATCTGGGGGAGGTGGGGATGGGGGATGGAGAGTCAAGGGGTCTGATTACTTACTTTGTGCTAGATAAGGTGATTAAAGCATTGCTAACTGTGTGGCAGTAGTACTGTGATCATGTAAGAAAACTAACTGAAGGGTTTTCTTTTGGATAGATGGAAACTCAGTAGGTATATGGCCAAAATAACTTGATTATCAGAATTTTACTTTAAAATGTAACAGCAAACAGATAAACAAAAAATATGTATATAAAATATACAGAGCAAGGAGTGGTGGTATTCGCCTTTAATCCTAACACTTGGGTGGCAGAGTTTTGAGGCCACCCTGGTCTACACAGAGTTCCAGGCCAACCAGCCCTCTAACAGTAAGTAAAACCTTATCTATCTAAATAAATAAATAAAATGGAAGGGGCTAGCAATGTAGCTCAGTAGGGAAAGTGCTTGCCCACCTTGATGAGGCTCTGGATTAGAGCCCTAGCATGGAATCAGGTGCAGAATGCACTCCTGTATCTATCACTGTAACGTGGGGGCAAGAGGACCAATAGTTTAAGGCCATCCTCCTTCATAACTGTGTGGTCAAGTCAAGGCCAGTCAGGGCTACGTGAGACTGTTTTAAAAGCCCCTTTCCCCCTCTCTGGTCTGTTCTCAAGAGTGCTTTCCTTTTCTTAATAAAATATCCCTTTCTAAACAAACAAGGAGGACAGCAGAGAGGGACCAATTTTACATCCTCCTCTGATCTCTGAGCATGTGCATACAGACACACACTACACACAATGGTAGCATGCGGGTGCCCTAGGGTCAACCCCCTAATACCAGCGAAGTAAAAACAGAGGGCATGGGTGGGAAAATTCTGTCATGAGGGCCATATTCATGGGGCCCAGGGTTCAATTCCCAGCATGGGGGTGGGGTGGGCGACTGGACCTACAAAGAAACAGGAGGTGAGAAGGTAAGAGCTGTTTTATCTGTGGGTGGGGGGGGGGTGAATCTAAACTAACTTCCTTATCCTTACGAAAGAAAGGGGCTTTAGTAGGTTACAGCACTGACAGTGAGGGCAGATGTTCTTGAAGAACTTGATAAAACCCAAGCATGTGGTCAGCTATTTAACCTATAATCTCAGCATTCAAGAGGCTGAGGTAGGAGGATCAAAAATTAGTAGCTAACCTGGGCTACATTGCCAGGCCCTGTCTCAAAACAAAACCTCACTTTACATACATGTTGAGTCTCTTTTAAGATTAGAGCTCAGTGAAAGTTAGGCATGGTGGCACACACTTTTAATCCCAGCTCTGTGGAGGCAAAGGCAGTGGAATTCTGGGTTCTAGGCCAGCCTGGGCTACACAGAGAATCATTATGGGAGCAGGGGCAGGTCAGTGAAAAAACAGGCCATGGGCAGGTGGCAGCTTCATGGTTTAGGCCAGAGTCTCACATTAACCAAAAAGAGACCAATAAGGTAAAATTCATGAGGAAGAACTTATGCCCTGAAGTCCCCACCCCAACACACATTGAAGGTCTGGAGAAGTACTACAGCTTATCCTCAAGCTCAGGCTTCTTTCCCTGTGCTAGGACTGAAGGTGTGCTGCTGCCTCGATAAACACTCCGGACAAAATGGGGAATGTCTTCAAATAGTATAAAAGGCTTCTTACAAAGAAGGGGTCAGGATGTTAACTGTGAAGGGAGAACATGTGCTTCTACAGAAGATAAAATCTGAATCAAAGGACAGAATGTCCTTACAGGAAAGTTTTCAGTCCAACCTAAGCTCTGCGTAACAATCAGAGCTGACAACAACTATGTTTCAAGAGTTGTGTGGCAAGAGCACCAAAGGGGGGAAAAAAAGATATGTTACTAGGCCAAGGATAGTGTCCCATGCCTCTAACCAGCATCCAGAGGCAGAGAAAGGAAGATTTTTGTTAGTTCAAGGTCAGCCTGGTCTAGATAACAAGTTCCAGACTAGCTAGAGCTACAAAACGGACCCATATCTCAAAAAACAAAACAAAACAAAACAACCCCAAACCTAAACAACAACAAAAGCTGGGTGTGTTGGTGGTGCATAATTTCAGTTCATAAACCCAGAGGTCAGGGCTACATAGAGAGACTCAAAAAAAGGAAAACATTTTCTTTTTAACTAGTCTAAGACTGGTGGCACTGTCATGTATGTAAACTATGGTTTCAAGTGATAAATTTGGAAACATTAGTGATGTTAACAAAAACATACTTGTTAAGGACTGGAAGAGATAAATACTATAAGATAAGAAAAGGCTCCCTGGATATGTAACTAAGTTAGCTTTTGAAAAATTAATAAATTCTGGTAGAACTGGAGTACAAGCCTTAAATCCTAGCACGTGGGAGGCCAGAGCTCTGAGAGTTCTGGGCCAACTTAGTCTAAACAGGCACTTCCACACCAACCAGGAATGCATGGTGAGAACCTGTCTGAAAGGAGTTCTGTTAAAGAGATGGCTTAGTGGTGTACTAATCTTGCTGAGGACCTAAGTTCAATTCTCAGCAGCCCTGTGGTAGCTCATGACCACCTATAACTTCAGTTCCAGGGGATCTGAGGCCCCTCTTCTGTCTTCAGAGGAAAACACACAAACACTTACACTCAAGTGTATATCCACACAAAAATAAATCTTTAGCTGGTACTGGGGATGAATGCCTTTAATCTCAGCGCTCAGGAGGCAGGCAGATTACTGTGAGTTCAAGGACAGCCTGGTCTGCATAGCAAGTTCTAGGCTAGCAAGGGCTACATAGTGAGAGTCTTGTCTCAAAAACAAAAAACAAGGTACTGGAGAGATACTCAATGCTTAAGAGCATTCACTGTCTGCTTCTTCTAGAGGGTGTGGGTTTGATTCCTAGCACTGGTGGCTTACGGTCAGTTGCAACTTCAGTTTTAGGGTCTGACTCCTTCTTCTGGCCTCCATGGGCACCAGGCACACTCGTAGTACACATTCATACACATAAAATACTGAAAATAAACACAGAGGTGATATATACCTTTAACCTGAGGAGGGGTTAGTCTGCACTTGGAAGACAGAGGCCAGCGGATCTCTGAATTAGAGGCCAACCTGCTCTACAGGGCAAGTTCTGGAGCAGCCAGGGGTACACAGAGAAACCCTGTCTTGAAAAACAAAAACAAACCCAAAAAACAACAACAACAACAAAACACCAAATAAAACACACCAAAAAACCAAAGCAAACAAGCAAAATGCCAAAAAGCACCCCCCCCCCAAAAAAAAAAACCCCACAAAACCCAACAATCCAAACAGCAGCAAAAAGTTCACAGGGTAGGCACTCTATAGAGGGAACTGCATCCAGCAGCTTGGAGAGAAAACAGGAAGGACTGGGTAAGAACATGGCAGAGTAAGGCAACAGAGGATGGGAACTGTGACGAGAGCAGAAGCTGGAGACCACGGGTGATGAGAAGCAGAGAACAAGATATGTCTTGGAAAAGCTGTTCACTGATGATGGAGCAAAAGAACTGAAAAAATAATAAAGACATAAAACAAGACCACAGCAATGGAGCAAAAAAGATGTTATGTTACCATAGGCTGTAACCAGCAGAGGCACTGATATGTTTGTTACCAGGTCCTGCTTCTGCTACAACTCAAGAAAAGAATATAACCAAATTTATCTACATCTAAAGCACTACACAAGAACTTATTGAAGGAAACTAAAAAAAATCCTGGGCCTGGTGGTACAGGTTTGTAGTACAAGCTACTCAGGATGCTGAGGCAGGAGGATCACAAGTTCAAGCCTTGCCTAAGTTATAGAACCAAGGTCAGCCCGGGTTACCATATAAAGACTATGTCTCAAAAAAAAAAAAAAAAAAAAATGGGGATATAGCTCAGTGTCAGAAAGCTTGTAAGCCTGTCCCTAACAACCAAGAGAAAAAAAAAAGAGAGAGATTACTGATTGAGAACAGCAATGGGTCACTGTGGAATCCAAACAGGTAGAGATCTCACTCTGTTATCTTTTTTATTTTCTAATTTCTCAATTATGCAACTGTATTGCTTAAAAATGAGTCCCAGTTGCCGCCTTCGCCCTCCAGGCACACTTACCTGTATGTGTTTCCACATTCTTCAGCAGGTGGTTCTGTTTGCCTCTGGGAAAAGGAGATAGCACTTGGGGATCCTGTCTCCTTACAGCAGTTTTCTCTTGGTCAACCCTTCTCGAAGACTTGCTGACAACTGCCAAATTCCCAGTGTCACAGGCTGACTTCGCTGGTCTTTCTCTAAGATTATCCTTTGGAATGGGGGACATGTTGTTTTTGGGCCCTGCATTCATATGCCGCTGACTCTCCTGTTTTGGTGGGTTCCTGCCTGGCCGTGGTCTGGCCCCTTCCACTTCCCAGGGAGGCCTTTTCTGGGGATATCTTCTCTGCTCATTCCGCCTGCACACACATGGATCCACTACAGGTTTTCTACAGGAGGCATCTGAGGAGTCAGTGTGGGAAATCGCCACAGGTCTGGTATTTTCGTCCTCAGACTTTGGGCTCATTCTATTACCCCACTCGCTTCTGAGTCTCCCTTTGGCCTTTGGTCCTCTGCCATAGTTGTATGTAAGCTGTGCTGCTTTTTTGGGTTTCGCTCCCCTGGGATCTGCGATAACCACCTCCTTCTCACTCTCGGAAGGGCTGTGTTCTCTAGGGTTTGTTCCACTCTCTGATCTGGCTACACTTTCTAAACTAGATGTATCTGACGTTTGCTCAGTGAGCCCTTGTGCTTTCTTGTTTCTGTTTTGGTGCTTTTCATTCCGTGATTTCTGCCATGGCTGATTCTGAAGGCCATGGTTCTTGAGTGATTTATTAGATGACTGGAAAAAACCCTGGGGACTCTTAGGTTTGCTTCCAGAGGCATAACTGTGCTGATGAACAGCAGAGATGTCTTCATAAGGGATGTGTCTAGGAAGGTGACAGGGAGGCGAGGAACTATAATTTCTTCTGCCAATCCTACTAGAATCTAGTCTTCTTTGGGTCCCACAATTTAGACCAGAAGTTTTTCTCTCCTGAGGAATGAACTCAGCAGCATCTGTATTGAATTTAAAAGTGCCTAGGAAACAGAAAATAGACACCTGGTAAGAAATGAATGTCACTTGTGGAGCCAATAAGATTCTAAAAGGCAAGACTAAAAAATATTTTCCTAAAAGCAGTGAATAAAACAGATTTGATGAGATTGCCTCAGGCTATCAGTCCCTGTGAAGGACGATTAGTATTCATGTCTAGTGGACACTGATAGCCATTGATGACCTAGCATTTACCCAAGAATCTTAAGAGAGCCAAAGTCAGGAGTGGTAACATGTACTGTAGTGCCGTCACTTAGGACTCAAATCAAGGAGAGCTTGAGCTACAGGAGCGCCTATAACCCAAACCAAATCCCAGGAAGAGAGCAGAGCATGCTGGCTCACGCTCTAACTCCACAACGGGGAGGTCTAGGCAGGACAACCACAACTTAGGGACAAGAAGTTTCATGTGGTCTTTCAAAACACTATAGCAGCATTGCATAATAGTAGCCAACAGGCTTTGAAATTAGCTAAAATGGGTTTAAAGTCTGAATGAACTTGAGGCTACCACCTGACCACCCTTGGCCTTAGAGTTAAGTTACCATGTCTGTAACAAAGGACAACAATGTTTATTTCAAAAGAGTGTTCTGGCACATAAAAGATTCCACATAGACAATATTAACACAGTGAGTATGCAGACTCTCTCTTCCCCCTGGAAATATCGTTTGGGCTTTTCCTATCTAACTCCTACAATATGTTATAAAATTCCTGTGTTTTAAATTTTAACCTTACTTTAATTTCAGCCCACTCATTTCCCTGCCACGGTGATTCTGAGTACAGCCAGCTCAGCTCCTGAAACCCAAGGAAATCAGCTGCCAGGGCAGAGGCATGGCGGTGCAGACCTTTAATCCCAGCAAGCAAATCTCTGTAAATTTGACGCTGGTCTACATAGTAAGTTTTGGTCAGTCAGGGCTACATAGTGAGGCCTTGTCTCAAAAGTGAGAAAGAGGAGGGAGGGAGGGAGGGAGGGAGGGAGGGAGGGAGGGAAGAAACTCCCTGTCAGAGTTATAGTAGCAATCAACAGTCTGTAAAACATGAATTTAAGTCCTTGTCTACTATTTATTGTTTTTAAATTATCTGTCTTTTGAGAAAAGACCTCATTATGTAGCCCAGGCTGCCATCAAATTCACTATATAACTCAGGCTGGCTTCAAAAAGGCAATACTCTTGCCCTAGTCTTCTGAGTGATGTGATTACAGTGTGTGCTATCATGTCCTGCTTTATCATGCTATAATGAGTTACTTAGCCCCTTTTTTCTTTATTTTTAAGATTCATTTTATGTATGAGTATACTGTAGCTATACAGATGGTTGTGAGCCTTCATTTGGTTATTGGGAATTGAATTTAGGACCTCTGCTCACTCCAGTCAGCCCTGCTCGCTCTTGTCCAAAGATTTATTTTTATACATAAGTACACTGTAGCTGTCTTCAGACACACCAGAAGAGGGCATCAGATATCATTATGGATGGTTGTGAGCCACCATGTGGTTACTGGAATTTAAACTCAGGACCTTCAGAAGAGCAGTCAGTGCTCTTAACTGCTGAGCCATCTCACCAGCCCCCCTTTTTTTCTTATATGTAATGGAGAACATAATCCCTACATCAGAATTGCTAGGGCTCCTAAGTAAAGCAAGTTAATAGCACTCCTATAGTGGTTACAATGGTGTCTTATTGCTCTAGAGCTATGGACTATCTGAACACAGACTCCAATGAATATACTGCAAAACCTGTGGATTTCAAGTTTAATAGTAAGACCTGTTACTTAATATGGGCTACACACTCTTCTAAGCACTTTGCATGTGTTAACTTCTTTACTCTGTTTTAAATATGTACATGCTCTGTGGTGTGAGCATGTGTGTGTGGAGGTGTCCTGAGGCAAGAGAAGGTCTCAGATCCCCTGGAACTGGAGTTACAGGAAGTGTGAGTCACTTGGTGTAGATGCTAAGAACCAAAATTGAGTCCTCTGGAAGGGCAGACAGTGCTCTTAACAGCTGAGCATCTATCTCTCCAGCTTCATTAGCTCATTTAACCTTCACTCTGCTGATGAGAAAACTGGGTAGCTTGCCCAAGGCCACAGGTGCTCACTCCAAGGCAACTCTGAATTCTGCCTTAGGATACGGTAGAATGGCATGTAGCACTGGTGACTTGGTGCTTATATTCACACTGCACCCTGACAGAGGCAAGGCAGCAGCACCATAGAAACACAGTGAAGAACTGGTGAGTTCATAAAGGCCATAGAGAAACATCGCATTCAATCCAGGCTTTGTCGCAAACACTTTCACACAGGTAGTGCTCTGAGGGTGGGGTGAAGGGCCTCACAAATGGCAAGAGGATTAGAGGTATTCTGGGAAGATGAGATAGACTTAAAAGTGGGAATGGGTAAAATGGTGCCAAGAGATGCTGTACAGTTTTCTCCTGCTTGAAGCAAGGATGGAGAAGGGGGCTAGAAAAAGGTCAGTAAAGCTGCCCATTAGCCTGATAAAGGACTTTCATATTGAATAGCCATACATAGTTGTGCTTTTACTAGACCTAAGCCAAAACCCTCAGGAAACCCTTAAAGAGGGCTGGAGAGATAGCTGAACTCACTGGCTGCCCTTCCAGAGGAGCCATGGTCAATTTCCAGCACTCATTTGGCAGCTCACAAATGGCTTTAACTCCAGTTCCAGGGGATTCAATACCCTCACACAGATATAACAATGCACAGTGTAAAAAAATATTTTTTTTAAAAAGAAATATCTGTAATGAGACTTGAAGAGGGAACTAGAGAGATGGCTCAATGGTTAAGAGCACTGACTGCTCTTCCGAAGGTCCTCTGTTCAAATCCCACAACCACATTGTGGCTGAGAAACATCCATAATGAGATCTGACATCCTCTTCTGGTGTGTCTGAAGACAGCTATAAGTACTTACATATATAATAAATAAATCTTTTTAAAAAGAGATTTGAGGAAAGGGACACATGAATCAGGAAGCTATCCCATGGCCTAAGTGAGACACATTTCAGTATTTTAAGTAGTAGTTCCTCCATTAGTGAGATGTCCTCTAGCCAAGTTATTATAGTACAAGTAAGGGGTACCAGAGACGCAACAAAACACAGCAATGCGAGAGTAATCCAACCAGTTGGCACTAGGAAGCCTGAAAATAAGGGGGAAATTTTCATCCTGGATCAGTCTAAAGACCTTACTTAGGGCAATGGATCACACACAGCCTGTGGGTTGTGAGGCCTTCAGGAGTATAGAACAACCCTTTCACAGGGGTCGCATAAGACCACTGGAAAATACAGATATTTACATTATGATTCATAACAGCAGCAAAAGTACAGTTAGGAGGCAACAACAAAACAATTTTATGGTTGGGGTCACCACAACCTGAGGAACTGTATTAAAGGGCTGCAGCATAGGAAGGTCGAGAACCACTTTTGGAAGTGAGTGAGCTAGATGTTAAAGAACAAAGACTATAGGCCAAGGAAGCTGGGATTTCTTGAACAGAGACTCAGCACATGCTTTGGGGCTCACCGGTGGTAACCTAGAGCGCAGTCCCAGAGGCTAAAACTCCGAGTCACAGCTAGTCCTCACTCAGCTCTGCTTCAAATGTCCAAGGGTGTGGAAATAAGTCAGGGTGAGGAGGAGAAAACGAACAGATTCGGTTTAGAGGGCCAGTGAAGGCCTGGAGGAGGGGGGTGACAATGTATCTGCCTAAGTTCTCCACTCTTCAAGACGATTTTTACATCCAAGTCAAGACTGGGACACGCCAATGCAATGTGTTCTTCCACTCTTTAAACTGAGAAAGGGAAAAGAACATCTGACCTGTAGCATAGTACAGGCACAGCCTTAATAGTGCCCCATCAACCTGTCAGAAGCGCAATTGTAATTCAAGCCAATGTTGGGCAATGCTGTGATTTTCAGGAAGAGCAGGCCATTATGTCAAATCTACACAGTGGGTTGTGACTAGTCGTCAACGTGGTCTTCTTCTTCTGCCTAATCGTAATGTTAAGAGTATGTTGTTAGCCTGGTGTTGGTGGCACATGCCTTTAATCCCAGCACTCGGGAGGCAGAGGCAGGCGGATTTCTGAGTTCGAGGCCAGCCTGGTCTACAGAGTGAGTTCCAGGACAGCCAGGGCTACACAGAGAAACCCTGTCTCGAAAAACCAAAAAAAAAAAAAAAAAAAAAAAAAAGAGTATGTTGTTGATAGTAAAAGAAACCGCTGCTTCTCCGCCTCCAACCCCATCTTCCCAGACAGGATCTCACTATGTTACCCTGGATGGTCTGCAACTACGTAAACCAGGCTGGACTCCAACTCAAAAGATCCTCCTGTTTCGCCCTCCCGAGGGCTGGGATTAAAGATGTGCGCTACCATGTCTGATAGCACTGAAACATTTGGTTTACTTTAAAAACAAAAAAAAAAAAACCTTTTCTTTTAATCGTGTGTGCCTGTTTTAGCAAGGATGCTTTGGGGGGTGGGGGGCGGGATATATGCCACGTGTTTGCTGATGCCCTCCGTGGCCAGAAGAGGGCGTCAGATCGCCTACAGCTTTCTAGGTGGTTGTGCAAGCGGAACGTGACTGCTCTGTTGAGGAGCTACTGTTCTTAAACACTTGAAGGAGCGCCCCAGCTTCTCGGCTCACGTTTACATTTAGGCAAATGTGTACTAATACCCCATGCAAAACGTTCTTTTTTTTTTTTTTTTGCTGTCCACAAAATTTGAAACCCCGGATTCACCAATACGCCTTGAAGAAAATGGAAATAACTTATACGAACAGTCAAATGAGGCGGTCTCTACCGCAGGGGTAGCTCCGGGAGGGGGAGTGAGCCAACAATCAGGGAGAGAACAGGGCGGGTCTGGGAATTAGCTTACTAACTCCAGGCTGACAGATGAGGTAACTGAGACTGGATCACGTCACGCACCTCAATATGGGATTTCACACCCCCTCAGGACGGGGCCCGCTGGCTGGCTGGCCCGCGCGCGCGGAACCCGCCACTCCGAGAGGTAAAGAACACACCCCTAGCACAGCGCGCAAACTCGCTGGCCTCCAGGGCCCGCTACGGAGAGTCGCCTACGCCCGCCCGCCCGCCCGCCCGACTCTGCTCCGCGCGGCCTCGGGAAGGCCGGAAGGAGCCCCGCGGGGGGCGGCGGATGCCCACGTCCGCTCCCTTGGCGCCGGGACCCGCCCGCTCTCCTCGGAAACCCAGGGGCCGAGCCTCCCCATCCCGTGGAAGATGGAGGAGGGTTCCGTACGTGCAGCGCGCGTGGCTTGGCCCTCGCGAGCCACTGTCCCCGCGCAGCTCGCACCCCACTTGCCACCGCAATGGCCCGCACCCTTCCGACTAGACTGCTAGACCCTAGGGGGTCCCGCGCGGGGAACAGGACAGTACCTGAGACCGGAGGCGCCTCCGCCATCCCGTGCCGCAGCACCTCAAGCGAGCCCCGCCACCGAGCGAAGGCTGTCACCTGGTCACGTGTCCCGGATTTCCGGCGCCGAGAGACTAGTCGCTCCTACGCGCCTGTGGACAGCCAAGGGGGTGGTGCTACCTGAGCACACAGTGAAATGGCGCATTTGGGACGTCAGACAAATGCGCCCGCTCGGGTGGAAGCGGGGTTTGTGGGGAGGACGAGTGGCTGGAGGGGAGCCACCCGGACCGCGGGATCTGCTGCCCCCAACTTGCGTAATTGCTTTTCGAGAGCTGCTGGGTTCTCCAGCTGCTACGCCTTTTTGTCAAGTCCTGCCATCCGCCCGGCTTCAAATGACCTTCAGCTAAGAGGCGGCCTGGAGCGGTTCACGCAGGCAGCGAGGGGGGGGGGGGCGCTGTAGTAATCAAAGGGCATTGTGGAGGAAAAGACTACAAAACAATAAAAGGTTACCTGCCAAGGGTTAGGTAGCCCACGACTCCAGGACCTGGGAGGCTGGATCGGGGGTGGGGTGGGAGTGGGATGTAGTGAGTTCCAGGTCCTGGGCTACCTATCCCTGTGTGTGTAAAACGAAGCACAGTATCTAAAGAACTAATAGCAAATGAGCCACAAACCCGTAGGCAAGTAACAAATACAAATGAACACCAACTGAGGTAGACAGTTTGAAGTTACTGGGGTTTTTTTTTTGGGGGGGGGGGTGAAGTGGGGAAAGGGTGTCCTGCTGTAGCGCGCCTGTTGGTATTCTGGCATTCTGCTGGCCTGCCCCCAGGGACCTAGCAACCACTTAGACCTGCCTCCACCCTGTGCCATCGGTGTGTGCTGCGTCTAAAGAGACACCCCCTCAGCCCCGCCACTCAGCCGCTGTCTATTGTCAGCGTCCCGGTCCGCTTCTCTCTGCCACATGGCTTTGCTCCTGTCTGTCTGACTGGATCCATGCCTACTTGTCTGCCTCTGTACCTTTCCTAGGCCCTCACTCGTCTAACCCTAATAAACCACTTTTACATCAGGTCTTGCTTGCATGGCGTAATTTCTCAAGGTTGTACCTTGGAACGGGCCTTGCAGTAGGATCTTCTCTGGCTCAGCCTCTTTTATAGTAAAATATAATCTTCCAAGGTGAGGTGTGGTGACTTAGGTTTTAATTCCAGCACTCTGACAGCAGAGACAGTAGTTCTCTGTGAGTCTGAGGCCAGTACGACCCTGTCTCAAACACTCTCCACGATGTCTGTGACCATTTTGGTTACAGGGCTTCTGCACTTCTTTCTAATGTCTACAGACTAAGAAGCCTTCGACTGGGTGGCTTAGCCTGCCCCTAACCCAGCACATTTAGGAATCCTTCAGGAATCATATTTGAAAATTGGCCTCTGAAAGGTGAGACACGAAACCGTTGTATTTGTACTACCTGCAGTAGTGAGACGAGAGAGACAAGGAGGGGGGGGGGGGGGGAAGAACAGACGTTTGTGGGCAAGTTGCAGAGTCAATTGGCATCTTTGGAATTTAGTAGGCTACACACTGCTTGTTTTCAAATGACATCGTACTCCAGAACCTCGGAGCACAGCAAAGGCCAATGTATAATGTTTAACAAAGTCAAATGAAGATAGCAATTTATCAGTAACACCAAAGTTAACCAGTCTAAAAACCCAAATGATCAAATGATCGTTATCTCTGACCAGAAGTTCCTGATGGAACAGAGCCCTGGCTTAATTCTCAGCAGCAGACACCTCCATGGTCATCACACAGCTTGGTTCTCTCCTTTCTGCTATAGGTCTGAGGGATCTGACTCAGGTCAACAGCCTAGCAGGAAGTGCTATTACCTGCTGAACCTCCTTGTCAGCCTTCTGGTTGAACATTACTTAATAGCCTTATGGATTTCTTCTTTTAGACTTCTCACTTTATATCTGTTGTCTATTCTTTTCTGTTGAGTTGCTGTGTTTTTCTTGCTATGGACTTTTTTAAAAAAAATATTTCTCTCTCTGTGTGTATGTTGAACATGATTGTCTGAGTGTATGTATGTACATGTATGTGTCCAGGTGTTCTTGGGAGGCCAAAAGAGGGCACTGGATCCCCTGGAACTTGAATTACAGGCAATTTGATTTTACGGAGCTGTTAGTGATTTTAAGTCACATATATATATATATACCAGAAAGATTAGTTGTACATGATAAATAAATTCAAGGAAGTGAAATTACGCATGTAAACAGCAGGTCTTTCAGTCCAAAGATTATATGAGATATATCTAGGCCACTAGAAACTGAGAAGGAAACTGGGCTTGAGAAATGTTAAATCCAGGGAGTGGGGTCAGTGAAATAACTTAGCAGATAAAGGTGTTTCCTGCCAAGCCTGGTGACCAGAGTCCAGTCACCAGGAACCCTATGATGTGAGGAGAGAACGGATTCTTGCAAGTTGTCCTCTGACCTCCACAGATACCTGTGATCCCCCACCTAAATAAACAATGTGACTTTTTAAAAGCAAGCTTAATCATTTCTTGGCTATGTAGGATGAAGCAAAATGAAGGCAATGAAGACAATTCTACAGCATTCTGTTTAGGTGACAGGACAATGGTTTCCCGTGGGTCTGGAGGAAGGTGATGATCTGTCTTTGCTATGTGACTGTGAAGTGCTTGTGAGAGTCTGGGACATCCAAATAATTGTCTGGCAAAGAGCTGGATGTTTGTAGCTGACACAACTACTAGAGATCCACAGCTGGTTAAAATGTAGTCCATGGGGTACCCAGCTCCAATGGGTACACCACCTACAGGATCTCTACACCCAAGGCTCAGAGAACATCTTGGTAGAGGAATCATAAGGAGTTTAAGAGTTAGAGAAGCAAGGTGGATACTTTCCACGAGTTAGCATCTTTGAGATAGGACAGAAAGGTTGCACTCACAAAATCCTAACAATATGGTTGCCTAAATAAGACCTGCATAATGACAACTCCAGTTGATACACCAACCCAAATGGAGGAAATTTCACAAGGCTCCACCATTAGATGACGAGCTGTAGGCAGTCAATGGCCGCTGAGGAAGAGAGATAACTGTCAGTTATCTCCAGGGATAAGCCACTGACAGATTATCCCGTCTCAAGTGTTCAGCCCTAAACACATGTACATGTGAGCAACACTAAGTGGACTCGGTAGGCTACACATACATATACATATAATAATTGGCCGGGCGGTGGTGTTATATACCTTTAATCGCAAGCACTTGGGAGGCAGAAGCAGGTGGATTTCTGAGTTTGAGGCTAGCCTGGTCTACAGAGTGAGTTCCAGGATAGCCAGGGCTACACAGAGAAACCCTGTCTCAAAAAACAAAACAAAACAAAAATTATAGAAGAGGTCATGAGGGGCTGGAGAGATGGCTCAGCAGTTAAGAACACTGACTGCTCTTCCACAGGTCCTGAGTTCAAGTCCCAGCAATCACATGGTGGCTCACAACTATCCACAATGGGATCCGATGCCTTCTTCTGGTGTGTCTGAAGACAGCATGGTGTATTCATATACATAAAATAAATAATTCAAAAAAAAATTCCTGAAAAAAAAAAAAAGGAAAAAGAAGAGGTCATGAGTTCAAGGGCGTGGGGGGATATAGTAGGAACTGAAGCTGGGAGAGGGGAGTTGGACTGAAATAAGTATGCTGTACTCATATAGAACATTTTCAAAATCCATAAAACCCAGGATTCTGAAAACTGAGGAAGCCCAGAGCGGGAGGCACAGGTGTGAGGGTCAGCAGTGGAGGCCAGGAGGGTGGCTGAGGTCACTAACGAACAAGCAAGCAAAGGAAGTACAGCGGATAAACTGCAATACCACCACTGCCTACTACTACAGTGTCTCAGCTCACACATTTCAGGATCCCTGTCTAGGAATCGTACAGCCCACAGGGGGCTGTGGCTTTCCCTATCAGTTAACTCAAGACAATGCCAACAGATGGGCCCACAGACTAGCTCATATCCCTCATTAAGATTCTCCTCCCCTGGGATTCTTAGTTGTGTCAAATTGGAAATTAAAGCTAACCATCACTGACATTACCATGAAAACACCCAGAATTGAAAACAAGAATAGGGAAATAAGGCTACTGGCCATTATTTTGAGTCATTAATACATAAGTAACCTCTGAAATCCATAAGCCTGAGATTACTCAAGCGTATACATTGTACCTATAATAGAAGAAACACCTCAGGGGTTGAATGAGAAAGAAGAGCCCATGGAATAGGAGATTAAGGGGACAGACAGGAAGTCAACTTCAGACAAGACAGGAAAACCAAGAGAGGTTTCAAGGAGGTCATGAGAGGCACTGTGTGTGCTCATGGAAGGCTTCTTGGGAAAGTGAGGTTTGTGGACGTGGAGAGGGTTTAAGGTATGCCTTATCCTACTTGTAACTAGAAGGGGCTGATTGCTCTTTGATAGTCTCTGGGTGGTTACAGGGTCTGAATCAGCTAGTATTCAATATATGTTTATTGCTTGCTCCGCAGACGCAAGAAAAGCTGGCGTACAAGACATGAGCTGCCAAGCTAGGTTGGAGAGGGAATATATTGAAAAGACAAGGAAAACGTGTGAAGCTACTTGCCTGGTTGCTCTGACAAAATACAAAGAACTTTAAAAAGAAGGGTTCCTTCTGGTTGACAGTCTGAGCGTGCAGCCCAGCACGGTGGGGAGGGGCTGGTACAGAAGCTCGAACAGTTGGTCACACTGCATCAGGCAGTGGGGATGAATGCCGAACAGGGCTCGCTTTCTCCTTCTCATCAGTGTAGACCCCTACCCCATAGAACCATGCCACCAACAGTCAGGGTGGCCCTCCACCTCACCTCTCACAGGCACATGCAGAAGCTTGTCTCCTAAGTGAGTTGAAATCCGACCAGGCTAACTAGCAAGATTAACCATCACAGAGGGATCAGTAAGGACCCTGAAGCTGGGGGCTGGATAAATAGCTCAATGTTAAGAGCTCTTGCAGAGGACCTGGGTTCAATCCCCAGCACCTACAAGGCAGCTTACAACCGTCTGTAACTCTGTGAGGCATTGGACACACATCGTTCACACACATACATGCAGACAAAACAGCCAAACATAGAAAATGTTTTTTAAAAAATAGTAAAAAAAAAAAAAAAAATCCCTGAAATCAGGTAGCAGCTGGACTTACAAGAAAAGGATGAAGGTCTGGATTTTCCTTTTTTTTTTTTTTTTTTTTTTTTTTTTTTTTTTTTTAAAGATTTATTTATTATATGTAAGTACACTGTAGCTGTCTTCAGACACTCCAGAAGAGGGCGCCAGACCTCATTACAGATGGTTGTGAGCCACCATGTGGTTGCTGGGATTTGAACTCCTGACCTTCGGAAGAGCAGTCGGGTGCTCTTACCCACTGAGCCATCTCACCAGCCCCCTGGATTTTCCTTTTTATTGTCAGTCCCTTGAGGGAGAACAGAACATTAAAGTACCGAGTACTTCGTAACTTACTCCTCATGAGGCAAGAACTAATAAGAAACAGTAGTTCATAATTGACACATTCGCCGGGCGTGGTGGCACACAACTTTAATCCCAGCACTTGGGAGGCAGAGACAGGCGGATTTCTGAGTTTGAGGCCAGCCTGGTCTACAAAGTGAGTTCCAGGACAGCCAGGGCTACACAGAGAAACCCTGTCTCAGAAAACCAAAAAATAAATAAATAAATAAAAAATGAAAAAGCCGGCACATCCAAAATCCAAGCTGAGACTGCTTTCTGTTCCTTCCTTCCTTTCTATTGCAACCCTTGGCTCTGCAGTGGAGGGTTTAGGTTAAAGTGATAGTGCAATTATATCCTTTTGAAAAATATTTATTGAGTATAAATAAATGTCCTATACATTAAATATCAAGAAATATTCATTATTCATTACAAGTCAGGCTAGTATACTGAGGGAACCATGGAATCAAAATAGTAACTCATGATACAGTAGTGATAGCTCATTCCAACAGTAGATCGAGTAATGACTTGCTCACATGACACAACAAAATCTATCAAAAGAGGCCATCACTTAAGCCATCTACAATACCACAACAGACAATGGTTCTGAAGCATACTACCAGCAGTCTCAATCTCATCAATCATTTTTATCTTATCAATGCATCAGCACACTGAGACTGTACTTACACTACCACAGAATTCAGAGTCTCATCTCCGTGGTTTAATCTCAGATTATTGTTAACGAATGAAAACAAGTCATACAAAGTCAAGGGTACTTTTCAATTAGTCTTTCCTAAGAGAAAAAAAAAAAAGAATCAAATTTTAGTAAAGACAGCTTCCCAAAAGCAATGAATTCCTTAACGGAAAAAATAAAAATACAGGAGCAGTGTAATTAGCTTTTCCTTCAAAGAAAGGAAAGAAACCTAAATCTGGTTGGCAGAGCGGGAACTATTTCCTAGTCCCAGAATACTTCTCTTGTAGTTTTACATCACGTGCTGGAATGTTCTAAGTCTACGAAGCGGGAATCTGCGGCAGTCCAAATTCATCCACCAGCACGCCATCCTGGGAGAAGAAATCAACGGTCAGGGCTGCTCTTTGACGCAGTAAACACGATCACAGTTAGCAGGCAAAAGTCACACCCAAGTTAACAATCAAAACCAAAATCCTACTCAGAAGCTGACAATAAGCCTCCTCTAAAAAGGCAAAAGGGGCTTGCTTCATAAATCAAGAACTGCGAAGGATTAAAGTGGAGCTCCTCTGCAGGGTGGAAAAGAAAGAGGAGGAAACATACAAGAATAAACCCAGAAAGAGGAAAGGTAGCTGGGCAGCCAGAGGGGAGGGGAGGAGTGCCTGCCTCTAAATACCTTGCTTTCACTGTCATCTTTTATAGACTGGCAAAGCCTTGAAGGGGACTGTCTCGGGTAGACAAGTCACTCCCCATACCAGGTTTTGCCACGAATCAGCCTATATTGTTAAAAGTCCCATCTTCACGCTGATCTGTGCCCAAAAACTGGGAAGAGCTGGAGATACAGAGATACAGCACAGCAGAATACTTGCCTAGTATGTGTGGGGCCCTGTGTTAAAATAACACAGATGCTTCAGGGACCTGTTACTAGGAAACTGAAAAGGCGAGTCACACTAGTGTTCACAAAAATAGCTTCAGCATAATTACTAAATAGTAGGTAATTATATAATTATTTAAAGCAACCTGTGCATGTGGGACTTTTAAGAAGTCAGAGAGGTGATGGAATGGAGTGGGTAGACGACAAAGTTGAGACCACTCTGAGCTCAAGGGAGGAGCAGGGTATAAGAAGCAATTCAGAGACCATCTATGAAGACCTAAGAAACTATCTGACCCTCACCTGTTGCTTTTCACATTTGATAGCAAGGGAAAGTAATATACAGAGCTGTGCTGGCTAGTGTGCCACTTGATATAAGCTATGGCACCCAAAAGGAAAGGACCTCAATTGGGAAAATACCCCTGTAAGATGGAGCTGTAGGCAAGCCTATGGGGCATTTTCTTAAAGATCAATGAGGGATGGCACCACCCACGGGCTCGTGGTCCTGGGTGCTAAAACAAAGCAGACTGAAGCCGGGCGTGGTGGCGCACGCCTTTAATCCCAGCACTTGGGAGGTAGAGGCAGGCGGATTTCTGAGTTCGAGGCCAGCCTGGTCTACAAAGTGAGTTCCAGGACAGCCAGGGCTACACAGAGAAACCCTGTCTCGAAAAACCAAAAAAAAAAAAAAAACAAAACAGACTGAGCAAACCACGGAGAGCAAGCTGATATGCAGCCTTCCTCCATAGCTTCTGTGTCAGCTCTTGTCTCCAGGTTCCTCCCTGTTAAGAGTTCTTGGCCCAAATTCCTTCAGAGAGGAAGTACAATGTGGAATAACCCTTTCAAGTCAAATAACCTTTTCCTCTCCAATTTGCTTTTGGTCATGGTGTTTTATCATACCAATGGTAACCCTAAGATAAGAGAGAAGACACAAATTTCTAATTTACTCAGAATTCCATAGTGAATAAAGGCAGATTTCGGACTAGACCCCACTCAGACATTCTATCTGCTGTATTGTGAGTACCAGTATGCTTATAGGGAGATCAGACAAAACAAGGGCTATAAATATCCAGTGGCAAAAAAGACATTACATTAGCAACCAAGAGAGAGATTTTATAAGCAGTAACATGCTCTGTTTATGATAAATATACAGGATAAGACAGGATTTTAAGTCCTTTACATACAACACATAAATTGCTCTAAACAATAATCTTATAAAATACTTCACATACGCTAGGAATAGAAAAGCTCAAAACAGCTAGGTGATCTGTCAGAAATGCCAATTCTCTTTCTGTGCTGAACTAGGATCTTTCTAACATTAAGGTTCCTCACCCACCCCAAAACAGGGTCTTCATGTATCTCAGGTTGGCTTCCAACTCTCTCTGTAACCAAGGATGGTCTTGAATTTCTAATCCTACTGTCCCTACCTCCCCCATACTGGGATTACTGGTATGGCACAAGACCTGGCCAATGAAATGCTAGGGATCTGATCCAGGACTCTGTTCAACTGAGATACATCCCCAGCCTTACTTCTTAAGTTTTATACCTAAAATTTATTTACTTATTTTTTATTTATGAGTACACTGTCACTGTCTTTAGACACACCAGAAGAGGGCATCGGATCCCATTACAGATGGTTGTGAGACACAATGTGGTTGCTGGGAATTGAACTCAGGACCTCTGGAAGAGCAGTCAGTGCTCTTACCTGCTGGACCATCTCTCCAGCTCTATACTTAAATTTTATACTTCATAGTTTAAACAATCCAGTAAATAATTGACTAGTGTGTCAAGGTGGGATGCTCTTTCTCCTTCCCCCTTCCCCACTCTCTCAATATTTATGTGTATGAGTTGCGCTGTATGTCTGTCTGAGCACAAGTATACATCTTAGGTCTGTGAAGGTCAGAAGAGGGCATTAGATCTCCCTGGAACTGGAGTTACGGATGGCTGTGGGCTGACATGTGGGCACAAGGAATTGAACTCAGGTCCTCTACAAGACAGCAAGCACTCAACTTACTGAGCCAACTTGCCAGCTCGGGAGTAGAACCCTCTTTAATATAACCACCCAAAGCTAAGCAGAGAAGTGGGCTGCTTACAGGCTCAGCTACTTGAGAGACTATGGCCAAACGACTGCTTGAATTCAGGAGTAAAGTACACCAGAGACCCTCTGTCTAAATTAATTTAACAAACAAAACAAAATAAAAAGACAGGCTGGGAATATTACTTTGTATAATGTGCTTGCTTAACATGTGTGAGGCCCTAAGATAAATTCCCAGCACCACACCACACCACACCACACACAAACAAACACACACACACACACACACCCCTAACAGTTCCACTAAGCAAGGCTCATGCATGCATACTGCTTTCCTAGAATCAAAATGGAAATTCCTGTAAATAGGGCTGTAAACAGGGCTGGCTTACGAGATGATTATATATATCATACAGACTACCATTGTATTGATAAGGACAGTTGGCCTAGTGGGAGAGGCCTGAAAGTTCAAGGCCAGCCTGGACAACCTGATGAGACCCTGTCTCAAAAGAAGATACAGCTCCATGGAAGAGAGCTTGCCCAGCAGGCATCAGGCCCCAGTACCAGGAAAACAAAACATTCTTTAGCCTCAGTGGCATTATTTATGTAGCTAATTAATTGTCCAATGCAGGAAAACCTGACTTTTAAGGGTGTGTAAAATAGATTAGGGTTGTTAAGCTTAAGACTACATTTTAGATTTCCAAATTGGGGGACATAAAACCTCTAGCATTAATAATGCATGAAAAGACATACAGGCAAAACTCAGACAGGAAATAAATAAATCTTTCAGAAAGCTCCTCTTCATGGATGCATTAGTGAATTTTCTGTTGGACTGTCTACACTACAGGCAGTAAGGTATGAACAAGCCTTAAGGACAAACACTACCTTGTTTTTTGTGTCAGTGGGAACACCTTCCGGAATTGCAGGTGCGGAAGCTGCCTCATCCAAGTAGGAGCTATCTTCATCAGCCAGAAGCTCATCGCCCAGCGCATCCAACTCTGAAATCAAACAGGTGCATTATAGAAAGCTCAGAAGAGAAGCTAGCCCCTCAGGTCAAAAAGCCAAACCACTTGTAGTGAACAAATAAAATGCAAAGGGAAAAGGTTCACTTGTCAATCATTTTCCTTTGCCACAGGGAGGGGCTCGCTATGTAATCCTACCTGGCCTAGAACTCAGACATCCACCCACCTTGGGAAAAGGATTTATTTCCAGTTGCAAAATGAAAGGTGGCCATTATAAGAAAATCTCAAGGAAACTAGTAGATAACAGTTATGGAAAACACCTCCCTCCCCCGATAAAGTCAATCAGCCCCACTGGTTTACAGGGTCCCAGACTTGACAACAAAGCTATGCTTGAGAATTGGCTCATCCGAATTAGACAACTCTAACATAAATGTTAAAAGAAAATAAAAGAAAAATCTCATTTACTGATGGACTAAAGGAAAGCAGTGCCGAGCAGCACTGGCGACGGAACATCCTGTGGCCATCATATGGAGTCAGGCTGTAGGAATAACTAAAGTGAAAGCTAGCAGGCGCCAGGAATGGCCTTGTAAGAAGGAAGTCAGGTAGAAAGTCACTGAGGAAAATTCAAGTCAGAAAATTTTAAAAAACTGAAATAATGGGAAAATGGTGTAGGTAAAACTGGAGCTCAGGAAGAACAAGGAGGGGAAGAGGGGACAGGCAGAGTAGGACAGAGAGCCATAGGAATCCAGCATGGGCTTTTCCAGCCTCGCTAGCACTCACAAGCATCCCGACACCTCCCTCTTCATGGTCCACTTCTCTCTGTCTTCTAACATCACACAGTCTAGGCCAGCACCACTCTCCTGTGACTACAGCAATAGCTTTTACTCTTCGTCCTAAGCCTACTCAACGACCCTGCCCACTTCTCATGGCAACCCCTACTCCTCCACAGTCTCACGCTTGCTATGGAAGAGTCCCCGCTCTGGCCTTTCAATGGCACCGCATACTTCTTCCCAAGCATGAGTGTGCTTACAATGATGAATCCAAGCAGGCAGTATATAGGGGAGGTTTTATAAATGTAGGAGTCAGGCTGGTCAACAGCTTACCAGCTAAAGGCCCCTGCGCTCAAGGCCAATGATCTGACTTCAATCCCTGGGACCCACATGATAGAAAGAGAGCTGAATCCTGCAGATCTCCTTCACAAGCACGGCCAGGACTCCAACATGCATCCCCCCTGCCCCTGACACCCAATACATAAATAAATAATGTAATAAAGTTAAGAAAGAGATGTAGGGCTCACATTGGTTTTCTTCGATGTTGAATCTACCCCATAGGGTTCAGGTCAAAAGGAAAACAACAGGAAACTGCTAAGCTGAAGACACAAACGCCAAGCACCGTGGTGCCGTAGCAGCAGCATGGTGGATGCAGCCGCCTCACAGAGCTGGCTCTCTGCTCAGACTGTGTCATAACCAACTCCTAGACAACCCTGATAGGAACTGCTTTTTTGTTTGTTTTATTGAAACAAGGGTTACTCTACATGGCCCTGGCTGTCCTGGAACTCTCTATGTAGACCATGCCAGAGATCTGCTTGTCTCTGCCTCTGGGAAGTTGGGATTAAAGGCATCTACCGCCATGCCTGGCATCCTAGTAAGAATTTGGTTTGTTTGTTGAAACAGGTTTCTCTGTGTAGCTCTGTCTGTTTTAGAACTTGCTCTGTAAACCAGGCTGGTCTACAACTCACAGAGATCTGCCTACTTCCTGAGTGCTGGGACTAAAGGTGTGTACCACCACTGCCTGGCTCTGGTAAGAATTTTAAGCAGCCTTTGGGTAGAGATTCCAGAGCTGTTCCTTTCAGACTCTGAAGCTAATACCCATTCATAGCACTCACTCACCTGCTTCCAGGTCGTCCTCATCTAACTCTGGGGTGCCGTAGCTGCGGCCCAGGGCTTCCTGGATCTCATTTGCATCTTCCATCATATCCTCCAGCTGGTCTTGTAAGTCCTATAGAAATACACAAGACAGAATGTTCTTTCATTCCAATGGATAGAGAAGTCAGAGTACAACACAGGTAGGACAGCAGGCTGGATGAAACTAATGACAGTGAGCCATTGTATACTTTTAGTAAAGAAAAGTTTCTTATAATGCACAGCAGGCTCTAACATTTCATTCTAGCTAAAGATGTGGCAAAAGATGTCACAGCAGGGAATTCAGATATTGAAACAGGAATGGAAAGGGTCACTGTCATCTTAGGTTCAAGGAACAGCTTCCTTTTTGCCAGATTTCTGACTTCCCCTCGGCCTTGGCTTCTACCTCCTGAGTCTCTCCTGCCCCTCTCTGTTCTGCCTACAAGCCTTATCTTCCTTGTCCGTTTCCTCAGCCTGTGCCTTAGGCTGCTTAAGAGGCTTTTCTTCAGCCTTCTCAGTCAGACACTGACAAGGCACCTGTGGCCCCTTCTGTAGACATTTTTATCCCCGTATCTATATATGTGCACATGCAGGTGCCTGAGGAGGCCAGACAAGGCTGACAGGTCCCTTGGAGCTGGAGTTATAGGCAGTTGTGGGACCCAGACTCTGGTCCTCTGTAAGTGCTCAGCTGCTGATCCAGCTCTCCAGCCCCATCACCACCACCATCACCATCGTCATCATCATAATTATTAGAAGTATAAGAAAGCAAGTCTATTGAGAAGCAAACAACAGATCCCTGAAGCAGGTAAGGGTATCCAAAATGAGCTTTCCATAACAAGGTTTGCATCTATCTTTTTATTTTTTTATTATCTTCCTCTACTAACTCTCGTCCTCTACATTTTCCTCTGAATCTTAGGAATGGGAACTGAAAATTAATTTAAAAATTACATTTCTTTATTTATTGACTTATTCATTCATATATTCATACGCATGTGTTTCTGTGTGTACATGCATGATGTGGGGGCATGCGCCATTAGTGCACAAACAGATGTCAGGACAACTTGTGGGAATCGGTTCTCTCTTATCACTGTGTGAATAGCAGAGGCTGAACTCAGGTCCAGACTTGGAGACACGTGCCCTCACCTGCTCAGCCATCTCACTGGCCCGAAATAGAAATTTAAAAAATCCCAATTATATAACCAGCTCTCAATTACTGTCAGTTCACCTCTCTACACGACAGCAGCTAAAAACTAGCTTTAGTCAACTGAGAAGATGCTCCTGAAGGTGGCCCAGTTTGATCTCAAGTGCACTCTGTAGTTAAAGATGACCTTAAATTCCTTATCCTCTTGCCTCCACCTCCCAAATTCTGGGATTAAAGGTGTATGCCACCAGGCCCAACCTGTGGCTTCCACTTTTCTTTTTCCTGGTGTGGTGCTGGAGACTGAAAGAGAGCCTTCTGTGTGCTCAGCAAGGACTCGCTGAGTTACAGTCCCGGCACAAATCTCATACTGCTTAGTGAGAAGCAATGCCCAAGCCTTTCCAGGGCTGCAGAGACAGCCACTCAGCTTCCAGCACTAGTGGTTGCTCTTCCAGATGACCCGAGTTTGGTTCCCAGCACTCAAGTCTAACTCCAGTCCCAAGGGATCCTGATGTCCTCTTCTGGCCCCCGTGGGGCAGATGGTACTCAGACATACATATAAGCAAACACTAATACTCATAAAATAAAAAAATTAAGTATTAAAACAAAAACCCTAAAACTAAGCCCACCGCCTTTAGGTGGTCCTGGGTGAAGTCAAGAGTGTTGATTATGGTCAGCACATGCTCTACCCCCCAGTTCTACCCTCAGCTATTTTTCTCACTTAAAAAATGGGATATTAGACAAGAGAGATGGATCACGGCTAAGACCACAGCTGTTCTTTCAAGGACCGGAGTTTGGTTCCTAGCATCTGTGGTGGGAGGCAATAGCTTCAGAATAATGGGCTCTGACCCTCTCTTTTGGCCTCTAAGGACAACTGATCTCACATGCATATGACCCTCCTTGGACACACATGCATATACATAACTTATATCTTTTTAGAAGAGGAGGGGATAGCTGGGGAAATGCTTCAGCAGTTAACAGCACTCACTGCTCGTACAGAGGGCCTGAGTTCCTTTTCCAGAACCCACAGGATGGCTCACAACTCTCTATAACTCCAGTTCTGGGGAAGCCTGATGCCTGCGCTGGCCGGTCATGCACACAGTGCACATACAGACATGCAGATAAAATAATCATACCCCTTAAATAAAAATAAGTAAATCATTTTTAATGAGATCATTAAGACTCATACTGCATATGGCTACTATAAGATTTATTACAATAATATATATAAAACATTACTTAGCTTAAAGCCATCCTGGGCATCTTTTTTTTTTTTTAAGATTTATTTATTTATTATATGTAAGTACACTGTAGTTGTCTTCAGACACCCCACAAGAGGGCATCAGATCTCATTACAAATGGTTGTGAACCACCATGTAGTTGCTGGGATTTGAACTCAGGACCTTCAGAAGAGAAGTCAGTGCTCTTAACTGCTGAGCCATCTCTCGAGCCCCATCCTGGGCATCTTAATGACACTTTGTCTAAAAGCTAAATTTTAGAAAGTGAAAAGATATATCTGGGGGCGGGGCTGTGGGGAAGGAGGCATAGCATTTGCCTAGCATGTACAAGACCCTATGTTCAATTTTCAATGCCACCACCACCAAAAAAGTAGGCCAAACACCAGAATGTTCTTCATATACAGAGCGTATGAGGCCACTGGAGGCCACTGCTGAAAACACAGCAGGCCTCGCTCAGCACGAGCGCTTCCTGGAGGAGCATGCAGGTACCTGTATCCTCAGATAAGCACCAGGGAAACCAAGAATGTTAAACACGAAGGGTTGCCTCTTCAAAGGGAGACATGTATAAGCTGTTTTCTGCCCACAAACCTGAGAGCACGGGCATGACCTCTGCACCACCTGCATGGCTGAGCCACAAGCCTCTCACCCACCCTTATCATGAGCCGAGCCACAAGCCTCTCACCCACCCTTATCATGAGCCGAGCCACAAGCCTCTCACCCACCCTTATCATGAGCCGAGCCACAAGCCTCTCACCCACCCTTATCATGAGCCGAGCCACAAGCCTCTCACCCACCCTTATCATGAGCATTTTGCTTTGAGTCTGCTTCCTTAGTTTATTTATAAAACATATCTTTATGGAAGATGTCATTTGCATTTTATAAGAAATTCAATGTAATCATGGCTTAATTTTGTTGTGCACATGGGATTGAACTAATTATCACCAGGAATCTTTTTTCCAAACTGTGCTCTGCTTAAGGATGCCTAAAATAAGGCATCTGGCATCAAAATCCTGAAGTTTGAATCAACACTGCTACTGAGGCATGCGGAACCAAACTTCCTTCTTGCCGCCCCTGGAACAATCCTCTGCTGGCCATGGTATCTGCAGACCCCCAGCCACAAGGTCCAGAGCAGCAAAGTCAAATTCTTTCCTGGCAGCCTAGTTTGGTTTTCCACATGACAGTAGAGAGCATATGAACTAGAAAGCGTTTCTGCAATTCTGAGCGTCAAACTGTCAGTGTTACCAAGGCGACCTCTGGCAGAGAACAGGTAAAAGTAAGAGGAACAAACAGTAACAGAGGAAGGATTCAAGTCAGGTCTAAGGAATTACACATCAACAAGTATCCCTAGCTAGGCATGGGGTTCCCAACACTCGAGGCTGAAGCAGGAGGATTGTTGTGAGTTCTAGACCAGTCACGCCTAACTGGGTAAGACCCTGTCTCCAGAAAAGAGGGGAAAGAGCTTCTCAAATCATTTGATGAGTTAAGATTTCTCTGTATTCTTTTTTTTTTTTTTTTTTTTTTTTTTTGTAGACAGTGTCTTGCTTGTGGTCTAGGCCGGCCCTGAACTTATTTATTTTATATGAGCATACTGTAGCTGTCTTCAGACACACCAGAAGAGGGCATCGGATCCCATTACAGATGGTTGTGAGCCACCATGTGGTTGCTGGGAACTGAACTCAGGACCTCTGGAAGAGCAGTCAGTGCTTTTAACCTCTGGGCCATCTCTCCAGCCCCAAGCCTTGAACTTATGATTCTTCTGCCTCTTGACTTTTGAGATTATAGGCCTGCAACCATAACACAGCCTATGAACACAGTTTCTAGTTACATAGTCTAGTATAGACACAGCAAGAGAAAAAGAAAGTTACCATGCAAAGTATCAGGTTAATATACCTTTAAAATCAATACTAGATAAACAAAAGCAACACAAACAGAAGTGCTAATCTAAAAAGCATAGATGCCCTAATGTTCTGCGAAATAAAAAGATAGAAAAATTTAAATAGGGAGTTGGGGTGGGTAGGTGTCTCATTGACTAAAATTGTGGACTGCTCTTGCTGAAGATCTGAGTGTGTCTCCCAGCAGCCACACGGTCAGCTCACAGCTGCTGGGATCTGTTTTCTTCTGGCCTCCATAAACACAAAAAGCAAACACACAGATATACACATACTGAAAAATAAAAAAAATAAAAATGAACTTTTTTGAGAAAGGGTCTCTCTGTGTAGCCCTAGCTGTTCTAGAACTCCCTCTGTAGACCAGGCTGATGTCAAACTCACGGAGATCTTCCTGCTTCTGCCTCTGGAGCGCTGGGACAATGGTGTACCCTATTAACCTGGCCCAAAGTCTTTTTTTTTTTTTTTTTTTTTTTTTTGGTTTTTCGAGACAGGGTTTCTCTGTGTAGCCTTGGCTGTCCTGGAACTCACTCTGTAGACCAGGCTGGCCTCGAACTCAGAAATCCGCCTGCCTCTGCCTCCCAAGTGCTGGGATTAAAGGCATGCTCTACCACGCCCGGTCTTCTCTCTCTCTCTCTCTTTTTTTTTCAATTTTTTTTTAATAAAAAGAATAAAAACAGATAAACATGCAAATAAAAAATTCAAAAGTTAGAACTATAAAACAATAAAGATATTTTAATTTATATTAGAAAAATAAACCTAAGTGTTCAAAGTGTAGAGCACAGTCAAAGGATACATTTATGAAGTGTGTCGTGCTGGCAATCTATTAGGGGCGGACAAGGAAAATGGAAAGGAGATAGGGAGGCATCCAAAAAGCCAAAAGCCAGAATGAGGTTGAAGGCAAGGCTAGCACTTCGGGGGCTGAGGCAGGACTGACACAAGTGCAGGGCTAACCTAGGAGATATAATAAGTTCTACATGAGCCTAGGCTACAGAATGACATCCTGCCTCAGAAGCAAAGTGAAACTTGAGCTGGAAAGATGGTGTAGTGGTTAAGAGCAGTGCTGCTGTTCCGAGGACCTGAGCTTAGGCCCCTACATCCATGTACACGAAGCTCACAGGTACCTGGGACTCTAACTCCAAGGGATCCAGCACCCTCTTCTGGCCTCAGAAGAGACTGCATGCACATGAGTAGACCCATACATAGATATATTCATATACTCATAATTACAGACATAATGAAGTCATAAAGAACAAACAAACAAAAGAAAGAAGTTAGAATAGCCAAACTTTCTCTTAAGTTCATATTAAACAGCTCTCATAGAAACTACAAGGCAGTGGTAGCACACAGTGGTAGTCTTTAATCCCAGTACTCAGAAGGCAGAGGGCCGGAGGATCTCTGTGGGTTTGAGGTCAGCCTGATCTACAGAGTGAGTTCCAGGACAGCCAGGGCTATGTAGAGAACCCTTGTCTAAAAAACAAATAAATAAACAACAACACCCAAAAAACAAAAAGAACCACAGCACACGACCAAAATTCCAGAATTTAGGAGATTGAGATAGGCTAGCACACAGTAAATGAAACAATACTTAATTAGCTCACTTATTTTACAGGCATAATAACTAAATGTGCTACCTGGGTCTTTGCATTAGCAGTGACGAAACTGAGACCTTTGGTGCCCTTCCCTTTCCAGAAGTCACTACACTAGCAAACAGCAGGACCAGGATTTCATCCCTTTTCTGTGAGTTTCTCACCACAAACCCTTATTCTCATCTTTGCAACAAGTGCACATCTGGCAAAACCCAGCAGATAGACAGCTCACCTCAATCTGGTCGATTTTTACTTCCTTATATGCCTTCTTCATTTCCTTTACTCCCAATTTCATGGCATCAACCTAAAAAAGAAAGCACAATGTATTTGTTGTTTTATCTTGAAGAACGGAGGATCTGAACTCAGATACTCGTACATACCAGGCAACCATCCTACCACTGTCTCATCCCCAGCCCCGAAAACACACTGTCCTGAGAGCTCACGTTTGTGCTGGAGCGATGTCTCGGTGGTTCAGAGCATCTGTCGCTCTCGCAGAAGACCTAGGTTTGAGTCCCAGCATCCATACGCTCACAACCATCTGTAACTACGTACACACGCATGCAAAGTACCCAACCACAGAATGTCATACGTACACACGCATGCAAAGTGCCCAACCACAGAATGTCATGTTTACTAAACCATAGCAAAGTATATGAGATGAAAAATGAAAACGAAGCTGGAGATGATGACACACACCTTTAATCCCAGCACTCAGAAGGCAGAGGCAGGAGGATCTCTGTGAGTTCGAAGCTAGCCTGGCCCACAGAGTGAGTTCCAGGATAACCAGGACTACACAGAGAAATCCTGTCTTCAAAAACAAAAACAAAAACAAAAACAACAAGTTAAAATGGGAAAAGGAGCATGGGGCATACCGTGGTCTTGGTGTCCTTTAGTGACTGGATGGTGTAATTAGCTTGCTCCATGTTAAAGGACTGTTGGGCCAGGTTGTCTCGCTGTTGCTCATACCTTTTTGGGGTCAAGTAAAAATTAGAAATGTGAACCAGATAGAAATCCTTAGGAGAAAACAGCCTTAATGCTAAATAGCAAACAAACCCAACCCCAGATCATTTTAAAACTACCCACTCTTTCAAAAATCCCTCCAAAGTCTTTTTCCCTTGGGTATATTTAAGTTTTAACTATTCCCACTTAGCAACATAGTATTTGCTCTTTTTTCTATTTTTTGAGAAAGGATTTTGTAGTCCAGGCCAGCCTCAAACTTATAGTGATTTTCCTGCTTCAGCTTCCAAATGCTGACAATGTGGGTGTCTCCACTCCTGGCCTTCCTCTCCGTCTCATTTCATCTTATTTATATTTTTCTAGTTATTCCCCAAGATGAATTCTCAGGGGTGGAACTCTTGGGGCAAAGGCTAAGACTATTTTTTTAAGATTCTTCATATGTATAGCTAAATGTTTTTCAGACTCAAAATTATATTCATAATTTAGGCTATCCATCAGACTTAATATAATGTCTGATACTTGAAATACTCTTTAAAATAATGTTTTCTACCGAGTTATATAATATCAAAGATTTATGTCACCATGATCGTTATACACCATGAAAGTCATCTAATTAGCAGAAGAAAAATAGGTAATTCATGATCCAGGAAATCAGCAAATGATTCTATTCAGTTAGGCATCGTGGCACAAGGTTATAATCCTAGCAACTGGGGGACTGAGCCAGGGAACTGGAGCTGGAGGCCAGCGTGGGGTACACAGAGAACCTTGTCTCTAAAAGCAGAAACAAGGGGCAAGACGACAGCTTATATAAGACACATAATTTCAGTTTCCTAAGAATCTAGATAAACTTTCTTTACCTGTTTAATATATGTTCCAAGTTTCTGCAATAAATCTACATTCCATTGATTTACTTATTTATTTTTGAGGCAGGGATTCATGTAGCCCAAGTTACTCTAGAATTTACTAGCCCAGGGTAGCTTTGAACCCCTGATGTTCTTGCCTCCATATATCAAGTACTAGGTCTACAGGTTGTGTGCCACCCTGCTTGGTTTATTTACTTATTTGAGACAGGGTCTTATGTAGCCAAGGCTAGCCTTGATTTTCTATGTAGTCAGTGCTCATAGGTTCCAGGTCCTCTACCTCCCAAATGCTAGGATAACAGGTCCAGGCCATCAAAGCCAAATTCCTTCCACAAGAAAACCAAAATACTTTAAAACCAATTGTAATACATGCTGGCCATTCTAGGTATTATTAGGTTTTTTTTTTTTCCCAGTGTGATTTTAATGTATTTTAAAAAAATGGAAGACAGTATCTGACTGTTACAAAGTCATTTTAAAATTGAAACAAAGCCATCACACTTTTCCCGGTTTCCTATAAGCTGATTGTGTCTCGAGTCCACAACTCCATGGATGATCTCAAAGGCTGAGCAGACCACACGGGTGAACACCACATATAAACTGGGGTTCCGCACAAACACTGGGACATAGTAATTGAAAATAAACTGTGAACCTTCACATTTATTCTGGTGAGAGAGAATGAATATTTAGCACTCCTAACTTTACAAACAAAACTGAAACGCTCATACTAACTCAACCACAGGAGACCCAAACCATCTCGACCTTGCCAGCCAAAGTGATCCCACGTGGTTGCCGAAGCTTAGGTAGTAAGCTTTTGGAAGCTTTTGCACATTTGTAATGAAATCAAGACTACTGAGAAGATATGAAAGCCAGAAAGAATGGAAGGCCTCTTCACTTTCTGATTTCAAACTGTTCTTAGAAGGGAGATGAGGCATATGACTTACATCCGCTTTTGCTTTAAAACTCTCAGGGCTTTCTGTTTGACCATGTTCTGAGGAGAAAAACAGACTTAATTAAAAGAAGGAACACAGATGGCACAAGAAGTCTCCCCTATGCTCACACTCCTGCACCTACATGTTTCTTCTGCAAGATGGCAGATGCGGAGGCTCCTTGACTCTACTCTTCTTCTTCAAGTTTCGAGCACAGATAACTCTAATGCCCAGCTGGTACATCTTAGCGCCCTTTGCAACCCACCCTCTGTATCCTCAATTCCTCTTCCTTTCCCTAGGCATTGTATTTCCACTTCCAGCTCCAACAGAGCACACTGTGTATATCCAGTTGCTTTCCATTTAAATATAACACGGTCAACCGCTATCATGTCCTCACGTTAGAAGCCATTTACAACAGCCCACAAGCCTCCTCCCCCTTTCAGAATCTGGGAACCTCTACATCAACCTTTGATTCCTCTATTGGTTCTTCACGAAAATTTATCAACTACTACGAGATATTCTAGAAATAATGCCATGTAGGTGACTTGTTATTTAATCCTCACACATTAGTATATATTATCTTCATTTAACATGAGAAAATTGAAGCTGAGTGATATCCTGGTTCATACTGTTAAAAAGTTATAAAGTTATGAAAAAAAAGATACCAATATATCCATAGCCTATTAAGTAGTGTTAGTATCAGAACACTGACCTTACACGCTATATCTAGTCTAACCTGAGTAGCCAGACAACACCCTGATTCTGGGCACAACCAGCTCTCCTCTTCAGAGTCAGACCTTCTCAGCAGAGCATGCCAATTCCCATTACATGTCATCAGCATCTTCTACCTACCACATTAAAACCCAGCCTCCCTCTTGTATATGGCTGTAGCCTCTGTTCCCTGAAGAACAGGTCCTCACATGTAGCGTCTCTTTACCAGATTTCCTGTATTTTTTTGTATCCTTCACCAGTCCCTTCACAGTACTCCCTAAAACAGTTGTCACCAGCCTTACCTTAGCAGGACCCTCTCTCATCTTCTTGATTTGATCCTTATATTTCACTAGTTCAGCATCCAGCCGGGAAATTTTTTTGTCAATGGATTCTGCCCTGCTATCCACCTTGGAGGAAAATATCACTATCACATGAGGTGATAACTATTATAATATGTTTACACGGAAAAGGGCAGAAAGAGAGGAATATGCAAAAGAAAACAAAAGGAACAATATAGCAAAGGGCAGAAAATAGGGTTTTTCTTAAGGGTGGGGAATTCCAGCCGGAACCATTGGGGAGGGCTTACATAAACTCTCTCCCACCTCCCAGATTCTGATATAGCAGCCCTCTCTTGAGGAAAACGACTTGGGATTCTCTCCGCTGGCTGAGATTTCCCAAGTAGGAGAATAGTAAACTTGGGACTCTGCATTAACGTGCGTGGAATGAACCAATCAACACAGGCTAAGATGAGATCTAAAAACATTTCCGAGATCAGGTTTAATCTGGAAGGGCCAAGATTCAGAATTCTGTGCTACTCAGACCCAGGACTAAGGTATAGATATGTTAACCCTGACAAGGGTAAGGAGAGAGGAGTGAAAAAGGGTTTTTAAAAGGCCAGGTTAAACGAAGTGGACTGTAGTGACATAGGGAAGGTAGGTTGGAATGTGGGAACCAAAGCGAGGAAGAAGGGGTGGGGCACAGTGGGCATCGGAAAGAGCTAAGTGAAGTAAGGGCGAAAGAATGATGAGATTAGACTGTCTGGTCTCTGGGGTCAGGAATGACCTGGAAAACAGGGATGAAAGGGGTGGGGATGAAGAAGACTGAGGTTTAATGGGCCCGAACCAGGAATCGGGTGGAGTACGAATTCGGGATGGACGGGTCGGAGTGTCAGAGGTATGCAAAGTCAAATGCCCACCGTCCCAATGCAGTCCGTCAGGCTAGGTGGCGGAGCCTTGGGTTTCGCTTTTCCGAAGAATCGGTTCATCTTGGCCGGCGGCGAGGAAACCCAAACACTGGAGGAAAACCAGAAACGGAAGCGTAGTCGCTCAGGTTTCAATTTCCGGCTTCCCCCACCCCATGCGCAAGCGCAGAGTGCTCGCCCGAGTCTTCCCGATCCCTTTTCCGTGTTTTCAGCTCCTCCTTCCGGAGAAGGAGCGCGGAGCTCTGGGAGAGGTGGAAAGACTTCTGAAGGAGGGGCTTATGAGGAGGGATAGGGCGGTGCCTTGGCGGAGTGGGTGGGGCTTAGACGCGGCTAGGCGGATAGGGCGGGGCCTGAAGCAGGGTCAGTTCCGAGGGCGTGGCGAGTAGATGGGGCGGAACTGGTGAGTAGTGGGGCGGGGTTGCAAGGCTGCGCGCCCGGTAGCCACCGCTGCGCTGTGAACAAACGCGGCCTGGCGGGTCGCAGCGCCGCGCGGCGACCGCGAGGCGACCGGGAGCCGCTGGGACCCAGGCTGCGCGCCCCTCGGCCTGCCCGGGAGCCGCGCCAGTCGGAGTCCCGGGCGGAGCGCGGCTTGCCTCCCTCTCAGCGTTCCTCTGTGCGCAGTGCAGCCAGCGGGCATGACCGATCCACCAGGGGCGCCGCCGCCGGCGCTTGCAAGCCGCGGGTGAAGAAGAAAGTCCGGCCCCGCTCTTCTCAGAGCGAGAAGGTAGCTCACAGCAAGGAGTTGACTAGAAGTAAGAAAGTGACCCGTAGCAAGAACGTGACCGGGACCCAGGTAGAGGAGGTGACCAAGATCGAGGAGGCGACCCAAACCGAGGAGGTAACTGTGGCAGAAGAGGTGACCCAGACCGAGAACATGGCCAAGACCGAGGAGATGGTCCAGACGGAGGATATGGAAACACCCAGACTCAGCGTGATCGTCACTCACAGTGAGCGCCAAGGAGGGTTCCGTAGATCGGATTGGGATCTGTGGGTTTGGCCACATGTAGTCGTGGGGGAAAGAAACATGGGTTCTTGGCTATATATATTTGGGGATGTTTTTGCTTGGGGCTGGTGTCAGGACATATTTCCCTGTGGCCGGTCCCTGGACACTTATTGGATCCTCTATTTGGAAGCAAAGTTGAGTGTGTAACGCTAGTAATCGTGGGTCTTCGTGTCAGGCTTATGTAGGCCTTCTTGTGTGTAGAACTTCCGTGGTTTTGGACATCCACTAGTGTAGAGAGTACGAACTTGGTGTGTGATCCCGCTGTTCCTTACTTACTGAGTAGTGTTTGTGTTGGATGTCATAGAACCGCAGGTTCAATGGGTCATGAGTCCAAGAGTTACTTTCTGGACATCTGGTTACATCAACACAGAACTAAAAACCTTGGGAAGTACACGAGAAAGCTGAAGCCATGACATTTCCTTAGAATCAGTTAGGAAAGACTAACAAACTTTGCCACCTAAACCATGGCTCTATATCCAGCAGTTTTATGGAACTTTAAGATGAATCCCCACCCTCCAAAGGCGTCTTGATTTCTGGTCTGTGAGGCACAAATAGGAACTAGGACTCCTTCTGACTCTTGACTGGTTGGGAGTGCAATCTAAAGGTGGATTTGAACTCCACTTACTTAGAAAAGGGTGGGTACTTGTTTTAAAACAAAAGAAAAAAACTCTCTTGTTGGATTGGTTCCGTTTGTTTGTCTTTGCTAACTAACCATTAACTATGGTGTACTTAGGTGTAACCAGTATGAAAGACTTGGAGGAAAACAGGCCCTTGCTGGTGACATCAGGGAAAACAAGACCAATGCCATAGAGACAGTAAGGGCAGCAACTTGTGATGGAAAAGTGTGGGCTTTGGAACCAGCTGGATGCAAGGTCAAATTCTGACTCAGCAGTTGAAGGTTTCCCCGAGTCTTAATTAGACTGATAGCTGCTTTATAATGGTGTCCTGATGTTTTGAGATAGTGCATAGAAACAAGTCTTGTACCGTTTATTCTGTATAATTGCTTAAGATATCAGCCATCATTAAAATAGTTTTTTTTTTTTTATGTTAGAGGAAACAAATCCTCAAGACAAGCTTTGTAATGGGTAGCGTATGGATAGATGCAAGTGTGACCCTACCCTGAGCATCCTGACAACCCCTGGATTCCGAGCACAACCGAGCTCTCCTCTCCAGAGTCAGACCTTCTCAGCAGAGAATGCCAGTTCCTATTATATGCTTCTGAACGTGTGACCAGCATCTTCTACCTAGCTGAATTCAATCTCAGCTCCATAAGAAAACATCAGCTTATAGTTAGGCTGATGAATGCTCATTGAATGCTTTTCTTTCTCCAGGCAATGAGAGGTATGACCTTCTTGTTACCCCACAGCAAGGTAACAGTGAACCAGTTGTCCAAGACTTGGCTCAGCTTGTTGAAGAGGCCACAGGAGTTCCACTACCTTTTCAGAAGCTCATATTTAAGGGTAAGTGGTTTTCATTCATCTTTGAGTACTTATGGCTAAAAAATTTACTTTATTTACTAGGTTTTTGTTTTTGTTTTTTCATGACAGGGTCCCTCTGTGTAGCCCTGGCTGTCCTAAAACTCACTGTGTAGACCAGGCTGGCCTTGAACTCACAGGGATCCTCCTGCGCGTCAGGCTCCTGAGTGCTGGGATTAAAGTCCCTTCCCGGCAAGGGCAGATTTTAAAACTGCCTGGTCTTCCCTGACTTTTGAGTTTGTGTGGATGGATGTGTTGCCTGCTTACGTGTTTGTGTACCATGTGTATGTGTGTGTGTGCAGTGTCCCCAAAGGCCAGGAGAGGATATCAACTCCTCTGGAACTGGAGTTAATAGAGGGCTATGAGCCACCATGTGAGTGCTGGAGCCTGCACCCAGAGCCTCTGCAAGAGCAACAAGTGCTCTTAATCATGGAGCCAGTTTTCCAGCCCCCATCTTTCAGTTTTCAAGCCAGAACCATTTTCTTTCATTTCTTTATTTAACAAATATTAAGGGACCAGTCTACACTAGACTTTGCAAATATCTGGATTTGAAGTAACATAATGACAGACAGAATTGCTAAGATTTAGATTGACAGAGATATAGATCTTTGCCTTTTTTCCCCTGGGTGGGAGAGTGATGGTTTGTTACAGCCCAAGCTGTCATGGGACTGGCTGTGTAATATACACTGTCAAGCCCTATGTCTTTTTCTTTTTAAAACATTTAGTGTCTGAGTTTGAATTTTATCTTTTTGAGTATGGCAGCACACACCCACAACCCCAGGACTCTGGGAACTTAGACCAGCTCCATGCCAACTGGGTGCAGTTAGTCATGCTCTGTCAGAGAGAAGGAAGTGGGGAAGCATGGAGGGAAAGGAGAAGGAAGGAGAAAGGAAAGAAAAGAAGCTCAAGTTTCAAAGTAGAAAGACCAAAGAAGAAAATGTTCCCCTGGATAAAGCTCCTTATTCATTTTTTTTGAATGGTACTGCAGGTCAATCAAACATGCTAGGCAAGAACCAAACCACTAAGCCCTAGCCTCAGCCCAGTGTTTCACAGTTTTCTTTTTATAACATTGAGTTTGCCAGCATTTGTTGAAGTATCCTGAGTGAAAAAAAAAGGAGCTTTCATGACTACAAAATCTTTTATTGTACAGAAATTATGTTAGGGCTGGAGAAATAACATCATACACACATATATAATTAAAATAAATTTAAAATGAAAGCTTTAGGGGCTAGACAGATGTTTTCTGTAGTTGTGAGCACAGGTTCCTCATCCAAAGGACCCAGGTCCAGTTCCCAGTGCCCACACGGAGGCTCTAAACCAGTCAGTAACTCCAGTTCCGGGGGATCTGATCTCCACCAGCACCAGGCACACACATGATACACAAACATGCATTCAGGCAAAATACCCACATCTATAAAGCAGTAGTAACATGTTTTAAAGACATTTATCTGTTATGTGAACTATATTAATTTTTATTCCTGAAGACTATTTTTATTAACTATTATGTAGGAACATTTTCAGTTATTTGCTTAGGATAAATATCTAGAGATGACATTGTCATATGTTTCCAAAAAAAGAAAACCATTTCAATTTATCTTTTTGTTTTGTTTTGTTTTGTTTTGCCTTTTTTTTTTCCCCTTTGGTTTTGGTTTTGGCTTTTCAAGACAGGGATTCTCTGTGTAGTCTTGGCTGTCCTTGAACTAACTCCTTTAGACCAGGCTGGCTTTGAGCTCAGATCCGACTGCCTCTGCCTCTGCTTCCTGAGTGCTGAGATTGAAGGTGTGTGCCACCAGTATCAAATATACCCTTTTCTTGTGAGCAAACATGAAAATGGCTTGTTGGTTTTGAAATACAGTCTTATTCTGTGGTTTTTCTATGGCCTGGAACTTAGTCTCTGTCTGCAGACCATTCTAGGCTTGAACTCAAAGAGATGTGCATGCCTCTGCCTCCTGAGTGCTCAGAGTAGGTACGCCTCATCATGCCCCATTTTCTGGGTTGCCTGGAAGAGCAGCCACTGTTCCTAACCATTGAGCCATCTCTCCAGTCCCCTTTTAGATTAGATTTGTGTTTCTGTCTCTGAATATTTATATTCATTTTATGAGAATTTCACACAAGGTATTTGATCGTATTTACTTCCCTGCTTACGTCTCCCCACCTCCATTTGAGTCCAGTTTGTTGCCCAAATACTCTTAGATGCAGGGTATGTCCTAGAGGGAGGCAGACCTGTCAGGAGACAGACTCTGAAAGATAATTGACTCTTTCCCACAGCCAGTAGCAGCACTGCCAGAGGTGAGGCTTTAATCCCACCTCTTTCTTGTGCATTGGCTGGTCTATTGTCAGTCTTGTACAGATGTTACAATTTGTCATGTATTCTCTTTCCCACTCCCCCCCCCCTTTTTTTTTTTCAGGAAAATCTCTGAAAGAAATGGAAACACCATTGTCAGCACTTGGAATGCAAAATGGTTGCCGAGTCATGTTAATTGGTGAAAAGGTAAGTTGCTTTTCCATCAAAGCTCTTCATAATTGAATGACTAAAGCCTTTTTTGTTCTTAAAGATTTATTTATTTAATGTGTGTGAGTACACTGTAGCTGTCTTCAGACACACCAGAAGAGGGCATCAGATCCCATTCCAGATGGTTGTGAGCCACCATGTGGTTGCTGGGAATTGAACTCAGGACGTCTGGAAGAGCAGTCAGTGCTCTTAACCACTGAGCCATCTCTCCAGCCCCCAACTGAAGTCTTAAATGCATGTTTCTGTAATGAAGACCAGATTACCCAGATTCAGCATTGACGACCTTCCTCATTACATAATGTCTGGTGAGATTACCAGTTTGGTCTATGCATCATTTGCACGTTTTTATTCTGTTGCGTAGACTTTCTCTCTAGGAATTAGGAACCACTATGCTGTCTGAGTGGTATGGCTTCTGTATTTGGTGGCTCCTCCTTCTAGTTAAAATGTGCTAGAAACAGGCATTACTTAAAATTTTCAAGAGCACTTTAGGTTAAAAGTATAGATATCAGGTAGGTACTCTTGTTCAAGTTCGAGGAGCATTCCTTTTACTAAAATCTAAAAGAAGAAAACCCTCTCTGAGTGGAAAGGTTCAGACTGAAGAAGTAAGGGGGCAAGAAAAAGAGTTAGCTGATAACAGGTGAGGCTGTGGCCCCTGAGGTGATGGCCACTGTGCCCAGCCCTGCATTGTGACAGTGGCACTGCTGAACTTGAGAAGGATTCTTACTCAGTGAGGTGGCTGAGGGGATAGCAGGTAGGAATGGGCTAGCTGGGAGCAGCGAGAGTCTGATCTCGGAGCCTCAAGGAGGCTGGGTCTGCGATTGGCCACAAACAAGAATGGACAGTTTAGGGGAGTGTAACCAAGCAGGAAGCTGCTGGCCCTGACTGCCAGCTGTGGGTGAGAGAAAGGACTAAATGATGATGTTGTAAATGTCTCGCTGAAGGGTCAGGAGCAGGCAGTACCTGTGGTCTCAGTTTGATGAAGCTGTAGTCGTTTCTGTTGCTTCTGTTTAGGATCAGAGAGTCCACAGCTGAATTCTAGTCCCTTCCCCCTGTTTGGGCATTGAGGCCGAGTATTGTTGTCTATAAAACAGTTCCTCCCTCTCAGCTTAAAAGAGAAGTAACACAGGTAACGTGCAAACACAGTACCTGGCATACAAGGAGCGTTCAGGAAGAGTGTTGCCATCACCGCTATCATGTTAAATAGTAGAATTCAGCTGGAGAGTGACATTTCCATTTAAAAGAATATAGTCATGAGCCAAGCCTGGGGAAGATAGAGGCAGCTGGATCAGGAATTCAGGATCATCCTCCCATTACACAGTAAGCTTGTGGGCACCCTGTGCTATTTGAGACACTGCCTCTCTGGAAAAAAAAAATGTCATGCTGCTAGGTGTGGTAGCACATTATCTGTGATCTCAACATTTAGGAAGCTGTGGGGGGAGGAATGAGACTGGATAGTGGGATCTTGTCTCAAGATAAAACAAAGGACGAGTTGAATTCTGTCTGTCTTCCCATTCTGGATGCCTTCGTGGTGTTCACTTGAACCTGGTTACACTGTACTTTTTTTTTTTTTTTTTTTTTATTATTATATTTAAGTACACTGTAGCTGTCTTTGGATGCACCAGAAGAGGGCGTCAGATCTCATTACGGGTGGTTGTGAGCCACCATGTGGTTGCTGGGATTTGAACTCAGGACCTTTGGAAGAGCAGTTAGTGCTCTTACTCATTGAGCCATCTCACCAGCCCTACGCTGTACTTTTTTTAAAGATGTATTTATCCTATTTGGGGTATACTGGGATGTGGCCTGCGTTGGTATGAGTGCACCGTGTGCTTGCCTGATGCCCCGGGAGGCCATAGAAGGACAGGATATGTTTGAACTGAAGTTACAAAACATTGCAAGCCACTATGTGGGTGCCGGGAGCTGAACCCAGGTCCTGTGGAAGAGCAGTGAGTTTCCTCTGGTGCTTGCTACATTCTAATCTAGCTGCTGGGGTTGGGGTCAGCACGGGGCTGAGGCTGAGGCTAACACTTGGATTGGCTCTATTCTCTGAGCAGAAGTCATCAGGAGTCTGTCTAGAATGTTTGCTTGGCCTTCCTCCTCCCTGGGCTGGGCTTTATGGATAGGAGTCCTGTTGTCTAACCCTTTGACTTGCTTTCCAAGAAGCACAAGAGGTTGGCTCTGTCTTTTTAGGTGAGCAATTACTGACCTCGTTTTATTCTTCATGTTAGAGCAATCCAGAAGAAGAGTTTGAGTTAAAGAAGCTGAAAGATTTGGAGGTATCTGCAGAGAAGATAGCTAATCACCTGCAAGAATTGAATAAAGAGCTTTCTGGCATCCAGCAGGTGACTTCTCTATTCTGTGGATAGAGTGGTATGGTATTGTTGCCTGGTTGGCTTTTTAAAAAAATAATTTATTTCATTTTTAAATTATATATTTATTATGTGTGAGTCTGCCTGTGTCTGTGTTGGAGTAAGTGCATGTGAGTGCTGGTGGCCAGGAAGACCCCCACCCCCACCCCACCCCCCACCCCGAGCTGGGGTGACGTGAGGTTGTGAGCCTCTGGATGCTGGGAGCAGAACGCAGGTCCGCTAGTAAAACAGGACACATTCATAATCACGGAGCCATCTCTCCAGTCCTGTTTTGTGTTTTAATTATAAAATTAGTTTGTGATCCTTACACAAAAGTTTTATATGTGCATATAGATAGATTCAAGCCGAGGCCTTTCACGTCCTAAACTCAACTCTGTGCTCTTACTGTGCTGCTTTTTTTTGTTGTTGTTTTGTTTTGTTTGTTTGTTCGTTGTTGGTTTTCTTGTTTTGTTTTGTTTTTTTTTTGTTTTTCGAGACAGGGTTTCTCTGTGTAGCCCTGGCTTTCCTGGAACTCACTCTGTAAACCAGGATTTTGAACTCAGAAATCCGCCTGCCTCTGCCTCCCAAGTGCTGGGATTAAAGGTGTGCACCACCACTGCCCGGCTCTTACTGTGCTTCTTGTGTGCAGGTATGTATGTGTGACCCAGAGATGCTATTACTCTGAAAAGTATTTTTCACCTTATTTAGTTAAAATATAATATGCTATACATTTGGTAAATTGTTCTTTTACTGACTAAAAATTAACATTTTCCTGTGTTGTTGAAAATGGTCATATTTTCCTGCATGTGAATATATCATGTTTTACCTACCCTAGTCTCTGTTCTCTGTTTTACCTGATTTTTTTCTCTTACTATGCTGCTGCTTTGAGTGCCCTTAGACACGAGTCCTTTTTGAGTAGTTGTGATTGTCTTTAATAGAACTGAGTTTGGATTTCTGAGTAATGTTCGAACTTCTTGCTGTGTGTTTTCAAATATGCCTTTGTCACTCCGGTTTGATAGCCATCTTCAGAAATTCCTGCTTTTCAACTCAGCCACCCGCTAACTGATCACTAGGCAAAGAGATGCAAATGAACAGCAGGGTGGTTTAATGACAGTAAGTGCTACCTGAACCAGGTGTGGGCTTGTCTTAGTCAGGGTTTCTATTCCTGCACAAACATCATGACCAAGAAGCAAGTTGGGGAGGAAAGGGTTTATTCGGCTTACACTTCCATGCTGCTGTTCATCACCAAAGGAAGTCAGGACTGGAACTCAGACAGGTCAGGGAGCAGGAGCTGATACAGAGGCCATGGAGGGATGTTCTTTACTGGCTTGCCTCCCCTGGCTTGCTCAGCCTACTCTTATAGAACCCAAGACTACCAGCCCAGGGATAGTCCCACCCACAAGGGGCCTTTCCCCCTTGATCACTAATTGAGAAAATGCCTTACAGTTGGATCTCATGGAGGCATTTCCTCAACTGAAGCTCCTTTCTCTGTGATAACTCCAGCTGTGTCAAGTTGACACAAAAATAGCCAGTACAGGGCTTGTACACTGTAATCATAGCTTTTCTCAGAGCAAGAGACGGGATCAGGAGTTTAAGGGCAGCATTGACTATGCAGTGAGTTAGAGATCCTATCTCAAAACCAAAATAATACCGTCATCCTCTGTTATCTTGTGTATCTATCTGTGCCATGAGTTATGAGTTACATCTGCCCCTTCAGCATTCCATCATCTGAGATCAGTGAGACGTGGCAAGTTTAAGTAACTTGCTTTAAGATCTTAAGCCAAAGTTGGGGATGTGGCAAGCTGATAAAGTGCTTGCCACACAGCATCAGGACCTGGGTTCAGATTCCCAGCATCCATGCAGAAACTGGGCATGATGGCACACTGTAGGGGAGGCAAAGAGAAGAGGACTGGATCCCAGCTGCTCACTGCCCAAGCAGTCTAGCCAAATTGGGCAAGCTCCAGATTCAGTAAAAGACCCTGTCTCAAAAAATAAGGCGGAGTCTTAGTCAGTGAAGAGGTGCCGTGACCACAGCAACTCTTAAAAGAAGAAAGCATTTATTTGTGGCTGGCTTAAAGTTCAGAGGTTTAATTAGTCCATTATCATCATGGCAGGAAGCATGGTGGCATGCAGGCAGACTTTGTGCTGGAGAGGTAGCTGAGAATTCTTCATTTCAATCCACAGGCAACACTTAGAGAGAGACACTGGGCCTGGCTTAGGCTTTTAAAACCCCAAAGCCCACCCCCAGTGACACATTTCCTCCCACAAGGCCACACTTCCTAATCCTTGTCAAGTAGCACTACTCCCTAATGACCAAGCATACAAATATATGGGGGCCATTTTTATTCAAACCACCACACAGTGTTTGACAAAGGCACCTCACGCCAACCCTTGATGCACTGTGCCCAGCTTTTCAGTCTGTTCTCTTAATGTCTGCTTCTTATGTGCATGTATGCACCTGTGTTGAAGGCTGCACCGTAGTCCCTCAGGAGGCATTCATGCCTCAGTGGACTGTGAGAGGAAGAGCAGTCCGCACCCTGGTAGTATTCTTAGTCTGGCCAAGGCAAGCATTTCTCATTTTCCCAGGGAATGAAGGTCTGAGATCTAGCCGGGCTTCTTAGCTCAGTGGTGATCTCTGGGTTGCTTCACCAGTCTATTGGCATGGTTTTCCATGAGTCTCAAACACTTGCAATAGTGCCTTATTCCTTCTCAGGGTTTTCTGGCTAAGGAATTACAAGCGGAGGCTCTGTGCAAACTTGATAGGAAAGTAAAAGCAACAATTGAGCAATTCATGAAGATCTTGGAGGAGATTGACACAATGGTAAGTAAACATTCATATAGAGGTACTAGCCTTTTTATTTACTTTTAACATTTTATTTATTTATGTATACAGCGTTCTGCCTGCATGTATGCCTGCAGGCCAGGAGAGGGCACCAGATGCCATTACAGATGGTTGTGAGCCACTATGTGGTTGCTGGGAATTGAATTTAGGACCTCTGGAAGAGCAATCAGTGCTCTTAATCACTGAACTATCTCTCTAACCCCAGAGGTACTCATCTCTAGTGGCAATATTTCAGTCTATTTCGTTCTGTCAGTATTACACTTGTGTTACCTGGGCAAATCTGTTGCTCGGGGATGTCAAACATCTACTGTTATGTGCCAGGTACTGTGTGTCTTAGTTGGCTTTAACTGTCATCTGAACACAGCCTAGAGGTACCTAAGAAATACATCTCAACTGAGGGATTACCCAGATGAGCGTGACCTATAGGCACACTGGGGCAAGGTTGTTTTGGTAATTGATAGAGTCCATTATGAGCTGCATCTGCCCCAGGCAGGTAGTCCTGGGCTGTATAAGAAAGCCATTGTGGAGCCAGGGAGATGGTTCGGTGGTTACAAGTACCAGTAGCTCTTCCAGAGAACTTGGATTTGATTCCCAGAGTCTACACAGTACCTTGCAACCCTCTCTAAGCCAAGTTCCAGGGGATCCAGTGTCCTCTTTGGGCCTCCTCAAGTCCCAGGCATGCGTGTGGTGTAGATACACATGCAGGCAAAACACCCATAAAATAAATAAGCCTTCCGCCTGGCGGTGGTGGCGCACACCTTTAATCCCAGCACTCGGGAGGCAGAGGCAGGCGGATTTCTGAGTTCAAGGCCAGCCTGGTCTACAGAGTGAGTTCCAGGACAGCCAGGGCTACACAGAGAAACCCTGTCTAGAAAACCCAAAAAAAGAAAAGAAAACCCAAACCAGAATAACAGAAAGTACTTTTCCTGGCATACATGTATATGTAAGAAAGAGTAAAAAACAAAACCTGATTCAGATCAGGTCACAGTCCAGACATTGCAGCCAAGGAGAGGAGCAAACATAGGGACAAGAGCCATGAAGAGAGCCGCATAGGACGCAGATCTAGAGAAATGATGCCTGAAAATGCACATCTTACTCATAATGCTGACCTGCTTGGTGTCATGTCATTGTCACTGCTGATATTAGCTATTTGGTGCCATCTGTTTCTTTCATAGGTCCTACCAGAACAATTTAAAGACAGCAGGCTAAAAAGGAAGAATTTGGTGAAAAAGGTTCAGGTGAGTCACATGGTACTACATGACAAGCTATAACACATTCGTGTGGTGGTATGTGTGCTTATTTGTTCAAAACAGGGTAGTGTAGAACTCTGGTAAGACACATGGTCTGTTGTTATTCATTAGCATGAACCCAAGAAGGGGATTCTTGTCTCCATGTTAATCAGTTTGGACATGTCCACTGGAGAGCAGATAGGGCTGACGAAGTTCTGGTAAGGGCCATTGTTGTGTCCAGTTCCCCTTTACAGGGTTTTTGCCCTAAATCATCCTCAAACCACGGGCCTTTGTTTGACTCTCACTTCCTCTCATGAAGCTTGGAGTCCAGGCTGGGAGCCCATGACCGTCCGTGCACAGGCTGTTTAGAGTCTAATCTCCAGGTCCTCCAGAGTGGCTAAACAAAGAACCTTGTCTGAGCAATGGCTGGCTTGTCCCAGGAGGGCCCTGAATGTCACTGCCTGTGTCTGTCTTGCAGGTGTTCTTAGCAGAGTGTGACACAGTGGAGCAATACATCTGCCAAGAGACAGAGCGGCTGCAGTCTACAAACTTGGCCCTGGCTGAATGAAGTGCAGTAGAGAGTGGCTGAACTGGCCTGAAGAGCAGCTTTACAGCCCTGCCCTCTCTGGAACAGAAGTTGCCTGTTTCTCCATTGCTGCCAGGGGCAACTAGCCAAATGTCAATTTCCCTGCTCCTCCGTCGGTTCTCAATGAAAAAGTCCTGTCTTTGCAACCTGAATTAGACTTGTGTTTTCTCATGTTGGCTCTGTGGTGGTGCTGTCCAGCAGCCGCCTTTCTAGGAGAGGCCTCCCTGCGTATGTGCTGCCAGCTCTAGTTCCTCTGGAACTCCTCCCAGGTTTGTAGGGCACCCTCATCTTCAGACTCATGACCTGTGACCCTCAGTTTGTAGATAGAAGATCAGAACCACCAGGAGGTGGAGTTCAGGATAAAGGAATGTTGGATAAAGTTTGGCACCTGGGCAGTCCAGCGTACCTTGCTGTCTTGCTGAGACCTGATTCCAGAACATCTGGCTGGATGTTGGTTTAAAGACCTTGTCCTCATTCTCCACTGCTGCTCCCCCTCCTCCACTGCTGCTCCCCCCCATCCTCCACTGCTGCTCCCCCTCATCCTCCACTGCTGTTCCCCATCCTCCACTGCTGCTCCCCCTCATCCTCCACTGCTGTTCCCCATCCTCCACTGCTGCTCCCCCTCATCCTCCACTGCTGCTCCCCCTCATCCTCCACTGCTGCTCCCCCTCATCCTCCACTGCTGCTCCCCCTCATCCTCCACTGCTGCTCCCCATCCTCCACTGCTGCTCCCCCTCATCCTCCACTGCTGCTCCCCCTCATCCTCCACTGCTGCTCCCCCTCATCCTCCACTGCTGCTCCCCATCCTCCACTGCTGCTCCCCCTCATCCTCCACAGCTGCTCCCCATTCTCCACTGCTGCTCCCCCTCATCCTCCACTGCTGCTCCCCCTCATCCTCCACTGCTGCTCCCCCTCATCCTCCACTGCTGCTCCTCATCCTCCACTGCTGCTCCCCCTCATCCTCCACTGCTGCTCCCCCTCATCCTCCACTGCTGCTCCCCCTCATCCTCCACTGCTGCTCCCCCTCATCCTCCACTGCTGCTCCCCCTCATCCTCCACTGCTGCTCCCCCTCATCCTCCACTGCTGCTCCCCCTCATCCTCCACTGCTTTTCTCCAGCCACAGGGTTTGGTTTCAAGGTGACATGTTTTCCCCTGTGTAGTTCTGGCTGTCCTGAAATTTACTGTGTAGACCTGAGACCCACCTGCCTATGATTCCCAAGTACTGGGATTAAAGGCAAGCACCACTATGCCTGGCTGTAAGGTGCTAGTTTGTTTTGGTTTTTGGTTTTTTGAGACAGGATTTCTCAATGTAGCCCTGGCCGTCCTGGAACTCAAACTGTAGACAAGGCTTCTCTCAAACTCACAGAGATCCTCCTGCCTCTGCCTCCTGAGTGCTGGGATTAAAGGTGTGTGCCATCACTGTCCGGCTTCAAGGTGCTCTTCTAAGATCGCCCTTGTGGTTAGTATGTGAATGACCTTGCCCCTAAACAGATCTCCAAACTGTCAAGAACCAAGTACCAACCAAGTCTCAACCTGAAGCCAGTTCAGAGCCACGGCCTAGACAAAGACAGTAGTGTGAGTTTGTAAATACAGGTGAGGCCAGCTGGCAACTTCTGGTAGCCATACCCTCTGGGCTCTACCTGTCCTCTGAGGTTGTGCCTGTCCATTTTGTGGGCCTCCACTACCACTGTTCTGTGTGATTTTTAGATCTCTTGCATTGCTTAGCTCTCCGTGTATGAGTGTTCTGCCTGACGCACGTCTGTGCGTTGTCTGCATGCAGTGCCCACAGATGCCCAAACAGAAGGTCAGATCTTCTTGGAACTGGAGATAGAGAGTTGTTAGCTGCCATGTGGGTGCTGGGAATCAAACTGGTTCCTCTAAAAGGGTAGTCAGTGCTCTTAACTGCTAAGCCATCGCTCTAGCCCCTCCCTGGCTTAAAACCAGTCAGTGTGTTGTCATCAAGCATGAAATGCTCTCTCTCTCTCTCTCTCTCTCTTCCCCCCCTTCTCTCTCCCCCTTTCTTTCTTCCTCTCTTTCCCTGCTCTCTGTGCCTCTATGTGTGTCTGTCTGTCCTTCCTTTGCACAGTCTTACTATACCACCTAGGCTGGTCTTGAACTTGTCCTTGCCTCCTAAGTTCTTGAATTATAGGTGTACACAACTGTATATAGTAAGTATGTATTGTTGTTGTTTGTATGAGAGTGAGTTGGTGTGTTTAGAGCCCTTTTAAATTAGTCAGCTGCTGTCGCTCACTTTTTAGCAGAGCACTTGGGATAGGCTCTCAACAGGCCACTCTGAAGCTCATCTACAACCAAGAGGGATTTGCTGAAGTCCCCGGGACTTAGGACTGGGTAGGTAAGACATCAGACCCCGTGGCAGTCAAGGCAAACAGACAGGACTCAGAGCCCAACCCAGCCCACTCCCACCCTTACCAGAACTGTTGGCTGTTTTATATGACAGCTGTTTGGCCCTGGTTCACATTTAACAAGAAGTCACTGTGGGGTTGGGGATAGCTTAGTTGGTGAAGTGTTGCCACATAAGCGAGAGGATCTGAGTTTGATGCTAAAAGCCCATGTTTTTGTTTTATTTTTTAAAGCTGAGAATGGTGGCACATATTTGTAATTCTGGCACTGGGAAAGTATAGCCAAGCGGATTCCTGGGGCAGGCGCACCGGCCAGCCAGTCTAGCTACTGAGAGACCTTGTTTTAGAAGGATAAACAGTGGATGGCCCTAGAGGAACAAACCCTGAGGTCATCCTCTGGCACCTGCACAGAGAGAGTTGCTCACCACCCGGCACTGTTTGGATATCAGTGAGCTGAGGAAATGGGAAAGGCGGCAAAGTTGCCGCACAAATGTCAGAACTGTGTGCTTTTTTAAAAACTTCATTTGTAGTACGTGTATGGATGTTTTGACTGTGTGCGTGACTGCTCCGTGTGTGTCTGGTGGCTGCACAGGCCAGAGTCGGGCACGGGCCTTGGGTCAGTTGTGAATTGCCATGTGAGTTCACATGGGAATGGAACCCCAGTCCTCTGCATGAGTAGCCAGGGCACTTAACTGCCAAGCCATCTCCAACTAGCAAGCTCCCTCCCTCCCTCTTTCCCTCCCTCCCTCTTTCCCTCCCTCCCTCTCTTATTCTGTAGTGCTGGGTTCAAGGACCCTGTCCATGCTGGACAAGCATACTAACTTCCTCCAAACACAGCCCATGGTTTTAATCTCTGCTCCTAACTGTCACATGGTCATACACACTTGGTCTGTTTTTTAAGATGTGTTTTTATACAACGCGTGTGTGTAGTGTGTTCATGCAGACACCCATAGAGGCCAAAGGTGCTGGATCCCCCTGGAACTGGAGTTAGAGTTGGTTGTGATCTGCCTGACATGGGTGCTGGGAACTGAACTCCGGTTCTCTTGTAAGAGCAATACGTGCTCTTAACTGCAGAACAACCATCTCCAGCCCCCTGAGGATTTGTTTTGACAACCTAGAATTATCAGGTAAGGGAGTTTCACTGAAGTATTATATAAATTAAGTTGGCCTGTGGATGTCTTCGAGGGGACTCCCTAAGTATGTTAAGTGAGGAGGGAAGATGCATCCACTGTGGGTAGCGCCATACCCTAGGCAGAGGACTCTGAACCGTAGGAGTAGAGAGTAAGCTGAGCGCCAGCATGCATGCATTTATCCTTGCTTTCGCTTCCTTGCTGTTGATGCAGTGTGGCTAACCCCCTCAAGCTTCAGTGACTTCCTGCCATCGTGGATTAGCCTGTTGCTTTTTGGAGGTATTTATCATAGCAACAGAATTCAAAACTAAGACAGTTGGTCTCTGACCCTCTCCAGTTCATTCTCCTTGGAGCAGCCTACGAGGTGCTGGAATATGTGAGAATTCTATTTAGAAGCCTCCAGTGGCTCCAGTGCCTCTTAGGATGAAGACCCTACCATCCCTGCTGGGCATGGTAACTTACACTTACAATCCTAACACCAGAGAGGCTGGTGCAGGAGGATTGCCTTAAGTTCAAGACCAGCCTGTACCATACCATGAGACCCTGTCTTAACACCCAGCACACCTTTCAGAAGAAAGGACAAGAGTCCCTTTCTCTGTCCCTTCTCTCAACTCATCCTGGCCCCTCATGTGTCAGCCACTCTGATCTCTACTTCTGCTCATTTAGTAGGTGACTCCTGTTCATCTTTGAGGACATGATCGAATGTCCCTTCCATGGGAAATCCCACCTCTGAGTCTGTTGGGGCCCCGCTGGTGTCAGCCAGTCAGTGGATATTAATTTGAGCAGGGCAGGTTTGCAGGTCATCCTGCTGTGCTCGGAGCTGACCCGAGGCTGGACCTGAGATCCAGGGCTCTCCAGGTGATCTGTACAGGAAAGCACCCACAGGGCATAGAACATTGCCCAATTTTGGATGCGCACTCGATTGTGTCTCAGTCCAAAAAGCAAAATAATTGGATAGCATAAGCAGCAGCTCAGCTGTACAGTGCATACTGCCTGAATGCCTGAGTGCCCTGTTAGGTTTGCGTGCATTTGTCAGCCTCCGAGCAATAGGTGCCACTGGAGCACATGACATTGGGATATTCATCTTCCCTGGGTTCATGGCCCGAGGCAGGTAGAACACTGGGTGGTGCCCTGGGCTCAGAGTCTGACCTCAAGCAGTTGGAGGGTAACTGAGACCTCTGACTGGAACATTTAACAAGATTGAGGACCATCAGGGCAGCTGGATAACAGATTCACCTAGGAGGGCTGTCAAGGCCAACCCCATCCCTTGCTGCCACCTCCCCAGAGGTCCCAAAGACTGGGCCACTTCACTAGCTTGGGCTGCATCTTTTATTTCATGCCATAGCCTCTGGGGCATCACTGTTCTCCAGCATGAAGTTTCATGGCTTGAGTGCACCTCTGAGCTCAGCATTGGCCATTCTTTATGATTTGAATGTCCTTCATGGTTTTCCTAGAATCAAAGAAAATAAGAATGAGGCCATTGACTGTAGGAACTGCAAAAGATTGTTTAAAAAAAAAAAAAAACTGTGTCCAGTTCATCTAGACTTGCTGCTGAGCCCCTCCTCGAAATGGGCAGATGTGAAGCAGATTCAGGGATCTGATAGCACACCCTGTACACTGAGCCTCTTACATACGCTCTGAGAACTTCCAGGTTTCTGGGGTTTCAGCTACCACTGCTTGCTGATGGCTGCCCAAACCTCTGTCCTGTCTGTTCTTGCACCTATAGCATGGCCCCACCAAGATATGCCAGAAGCCAACTGTCCACAAACATCACTGACTCCCAAGGCTGCCCTTATAGCCCCCCATCTGAGCAAGCGATACCACTAGCCACCCAAAGCCATAAGTGACATGTACTAGGCCTGGAACCGCAGGGGATCTCCTACTCAGGAGGCTGGGCAAAGGATTATAAGTTCAATGCCTTCCTGAACTTTATAAAATGAGTTCAAGACTTAGGCAACTTAACCAGGCCCTGTTTAAAAATAACGGATGCAAGCCGGGCGTGGTGGCGCACGCCTTTAATCCCAGCACTCGGGAGGCAGAGGCAGGCGGATTTCTGAGTTCGAGGCCAGCCTGGTCTACAAAGTGAGTTCCAGGACAGCCAGAGCTATACAGAGAAACCCTGTATCCAAAAACAAAAACAAAAAAAAATAACGGATGCAGATGTAGCTAACCTTGCTACATCTGTGGTCCTGTGTTCAATCCCTAGTACTCAAACCAAACCAAATCATGAGCTCAAGGTCAATCTGGGTCACGGAACGTGGGGCGGTGGACCTCGAGAGGAATCTTAGGAATGTCAAACTAGGGCTTGAAGTGCCGGGGACCCTGAAGGGACAGTAGGAGCTTCACCTGCTCCCTGGCACCAGATCCCTGACAAACAGCCCCCCCCCCCAGAAGTGTGACCGTCAGTCATGCAGGGACAGAGCCCCCAAGCCGTTCCATATGTAGATGAGGCATCCCTAATATCTCAGACCAAGCCAATAGGAAGCACCTGCTGTCAAACCCCAATCCACTCCAAAACTAGGATTCTATATAAGATCCAATTCAGAGGAATAAAGGTGTATGCGAATTACTCATTGTCTGAGAGCATCTGTCACACAAGAGCTGTATCACTGCCTGGGAAGAAAATGGTCTCCAGAAGGTCCTCTGCACTCTGCTCACTAGCCAGCCCTCCGCCATCTTGGCTCAGCTTAGCCCAGCCAGCGCAACAGCAGCTGCCAGAGCAGCTGCACCAGGGCAGCGGTGGTATACAGACAATAGCAAGACCCTGTTTCAGAAAGAGGAAGGGAAGGGAAGGGAGGGAGGGAGGGCAGATGCTCTCATTCTCATTCCTCACACCCTTCACATCCAGTCGTAGTCTGAGCCTGTCAGTTCTTCCCCCAAATATCTCCTACGCATGAAGTTTGGTATGGCCTTTTTCAGAGCCAGGACCCTATCAACTTATCTTTCTTCCAAATGCCATGGATTTCTCCCTGATCCTACCAGGCTCTCAGTCTCATTGATAATTTTACCGGTGAGGAAACCGAGACCAAGTAGATGATCTAATTAATGTACCAAGGTCTCAGTCTAGCTTCTATTCATCTCATGACCTCTCACCCACTTAACATTCTACTATATCCAGTTTCATGATTTCCCTAAGCAAAACCTAACTTTCAAAAAAAAAATATTTTTTTTTAAAGTCAGGCAATGGTGACTCATGCCTTTAATCCCAACACTTGGGAGGCAGAGACAGGCGGATTTCTGAGTTCGAGGACAACCTGGTCTACAGAGTGAGTTCCAGGACAGCCAGGGCTACACAGAGAAACCCTGTCTCGAAAAACCGAACAAAAACCCACAAACAAACAAACAAACAAAAACAACTAACTTTCTTTTATAGACCTTTCCAAATTCCCTTTCCCCTGCTTGCAATTGTATTTCCTGGTTTTTGTTTTTGTTTTGTTTTGTTTCTAGCAGCTTCTACTTCTGCTGCAGGATGAGCTTGCTCCTATCAGTTTCAGGCTTTTGACCTGGGACCTGTGCTTGCTTTGAGATACACTTAGCTCCTTCTGGTAGACAGATATCTAAGGACTCTTTCCTGGCCGTGTCAGTGTGGGAAGGAAGATGAGGTCAAACCCTGCTCCTTTTCAGACAAGCATGCACCAGAGAGAGGGCCATCCAAGCATGTCGGATGGGAAAGAACTTACATCCGGGTCAGGCAGAGGTGGCATTCATTTTCATATGTGAGCCCATCCGTGCCACAGATAAGGTTGGGTGTCTGGGGACAGTTTGGAAGCTCGGCCATGTGCTCACAGAAGGGCTGTGGAAAACAGAGAAAGTGGGGGGAATCAGAGGTAGTGGTCATAGGCCCCGGGACTCTGCTTGGAACAGGAAACCAGCTACTCGGGACTCAGGACTCCATGGTATGTTTGCTTGTCTGTGTGCACATGGTGGGATGTATATACATAAGTTAGAGCCTATGTCTGTTGAGCCATGGAGTGTGTGTTTGTGTGTGTGTGTGTGTGTGTGTGTGTGTGTGTATAAGAAGTTTGTGCCCCAGAGCTCCCTGGTTCACATACTTCTCAGTGGATGTAACTAGAAACTCTGCTCTTGGTCCAACTATGATCCTAGTAAATAGCCATCCATCATTCCTAGGAAGTGTCTTGCTCCCTAGGGGCTCCTGAAATGACCAAGGCCAATATGGTCTTTATTATGTCCGTGGGGGGTTGGGGAGGGAATGCGTACATGTGTGCATATGTGTGTGCATGTATGCAGAGGCCACTGAACCCTGGAAGTGCTTCCTTGGGAGCCACTCACCTCGTTTTTTCCAGACAGGTTCTTATAGTCAGGAACTTACCGAGGAGGCTAGGCCAGTTGTCCAGCAAGCCCCTATCTGTCTTAGTTAGGGTTTTACTGGTGTGAACAGACACCATGACCAAGGACATCATTTAATTAGGGCTGGGTCACAGGTTCAGAGGGTCAGTCCAGCATCATTAAGGGAGGCAGCATGGCAGCATCCAGGCAGGCATGGTGCAGGAGGAGCAGAGAGTTCTACATCTTCATCTGAAAGCTTCTAAGAGAACACTGACTTCTAGGCAGGTAGGATGAGGGTTTTAAAGCCCTCACCTACAATGACACACCTACTCCCACAGGGTCACACTTCCAAATAGTGCCACTCCCTGGGATAGGCATACTCAAGCCACTATATTCTACTCCCTGGTCCCCATAGGCTTGTTCAAACATATGAGTCTGGGGGGGGGGTGTCATACCTAAATATAGCATAATACAAAATACATTTAGTCCACTTCCAAAGCTCCCATAGTCTATAGCAGTCTCAACAATGTTAAAAGTCCAAAGTTCAAGGTCTCTTCTGAGATTTATCCAATCACTTAACTGTAATCCCCAAAGCAAGTCAGGAAACCAGCTGGGCAAACTCCAAACTCTGCATCTCCATGGCTGATGTCAAAGAGGTCTTCAGATCTCCACTTCTTTTCATTTTTGTTGACTGCAACAAACTTCTTTCTCCTGGGCTGGTTCCACTCCCTGCTAGGAGCTCTCCTCAGCAGATATTCCATGGCTCTGGCATTTCTAACATCTTAGGGTGTCCAAGGCAACTTCAATAGTTACAGCTTCTTGTTCCAATGTCTGGGATCCACACATGATCTTCTGGACTCCTCCAAAAGACTTGGGTCACTTCTCCATCTCTGCCCTCTGTAGCACTCTAGGCTCTGGTTGACTCCACTCCACTGCTGCATTGTTCTTGGTGATCATCCCATGGTGCTGGCATCTCCAATACACTAGGATCTTCAACTTCAACTAGGCTTCGCTGATAGCCTCTCATAGGCTCTCTTCATGGTGCCAAGCCTCAACCTGGTCAGTCCTGGGACGTCAACTGCAAGTGAGGCTGCACCTTCACCAATGGCCTTCCATGGCCTCTCACAGTGCCAAGCTTCAGCTGTTCTACATGACCCCTTCATACCTTCAAAACCAGCAACCCCTGCGTGACTCTTACACATTACCAAGTACAGCTGCAGCACAAGGTACAACCTGAGCTATCTCTGGAGCACAGCTTGTGTTCTCAAAAAACACTTCCCAGAAGATTTTGCTTCAGTGATGCTGATCTCTTCTTCTTCTTTTTTTTTTTTAAGATTTATTTATTTATTCTTTATTATTTATAAGTACACTGTAGCTGTCTTCAGACACTCCAGAAGAGGGCATCAGATCTCATTACGGGTGGTTATGAGCCACCATGCGGTTGCTGGGATTTGAACTTCGGACCTTCGGAAGAGCAGTCGGGTGCTCTTACCTACTGAGCCATCTCACCAGCCCCCGCTGATCTCTTCTTAATCACCATTAATTTCTTAGCTCCAGCTAACCAGCATCAATTGTCCCAGGAGTCTCCTCCTCTTGATTATAAAGCCAGAGCCACATGGCTGAAGCTGCCGACTTCTGCTGCTTGTAGGAGCTGGAACATGCCTCCTTGTTCTTTTATATCATCACCAGCTTTCTGTTTTCCAACTCCTTCACATTGCCTAGTTTTGCTGTCCTGAAACTTGCTCACAGATTGACCTTGAACTCAGAGATCTGGATGTCTGTGTCTCCTGAATGCATGTAACACCACATCTAGATTTAAGCTTTTCTCTACTTGAAACTTGCTCTGTATCAGGCTTGTGTCTGTCTTCTGGGATTAAAGGCATGTGCCACCAAGCCTGGAAACTTAGCTGGGTGGGATCTTGCCCCAAGGTCACCACTCCCTTAATTCAGTTTAATATTGAACACAGGATTCAGCTCCATTTCACTTCCTGATGCCCCTTTAATACTCGAGCCATATATTTTATATATTTTTCCTTTTCTAAGCTTGCTATGCTTGTTTAAAATGCTCTTCATGAGACTTAACCAGAGAGCAAAATATCTGCTAGACTTTTTTTTTTTTTTTTTGAGACTTCCTTTGTCAATGCAATTAAGATAAATCTCTTTACCTTAGCCTCAGGTAGACTTTTCAGACAAGGGCAAAAGCAGACACATCACCAAAATACCACAAAAACAGTCTCTAGACCACATACTGAAATTCTTCTCCACTGAAACTTCTTGGGCCAGTTCTGCACAGATCAAATCACTCTCAACAACAAAGTCTTCCATGTTCCTACTAGGGTAGCCCATTAAGCCCCATTTAAAGCATTCCACTGTGTTCCAAATCCAAAGTCCCAAAATCCACATTCTTCCAAACAAAAGCATGGTCAGGCCAATCACAGCAATATCCCACTCCTGGTACTAATTTCTGTCTTAGTTATGGTTTTACTGCTGTGAACAGACACCGTGAACTAGTCAAGTCTCATGAATGACAACATTTAATTGGGGCTGGCTTACAGGTTCAGAGGTTCAATCTATTGTCATAAAGGCAGAAACATGGCAGCATCCAGACAGGCATGGTACAAGAGGAGCTGAAAGTTCTACATCTTCATCTGAAGGCTGCTAGTAGGACACTGATTTCTAGGCAGCTGGGATGAGGGTCTTAAAGCCCAAACTCAAAGCAGCATACCTACTCCAACAAGGCTACACTTCCAAATAGTGCCACTCCCTGGGCATACACAAACCACCACACTACCTCTTCTTCACAAGCACCAGGGTTAGATGGATGCAAGAGGTCAAGCTCATGTCTTCACATTTGCAAGGCAAGCAGTTACTGACTGAGCTCTCCCAGCCCCCAGCCCAGTCTTTCAGGTTTTTGTGGGAAGGCTGAAGAAAGTGTGACTTACAGCTTAATCAGTTTCCAACTGAAAGGTTCTCAGGCTGAACTGACTAAAGACTGGGGTTGGAGCCTGGATCAAAGAAGGGGTGGGGGCAGTGTAGGGGAGTGGTGGAAACCCATTCTCTAGTGTTCCGCATGGTGGTGCACAGCTGTGAGCCCAGCAGTTGGAACGTGGAAGAAGGAGGGTCACAAGGTCAAGCTTGTCATCAAGTAGCTGAAAATCAGCCTGTGCCACACGAGGCCCTGTTTCAAAAACAACAGAACTGAAGTCTGCACTCCAGAGAGCCCAAATCAGCCCCTGAGGAAGTCTGCACTCCAGAGAGCCCGGATCAGCCACCGAGGCTTTGTAAACTTGGGTGAGCTGTTTCCAGCTTCCTCCTCAGTGAAAATGGGCGCATAACAGTGTTCTTCTCATGAGGATCAGCTGAGTCAGCATATAGAGTATCTGGTTCTTTGGGACTAACTAACAGGGAAGACCCTGAGGCTGGTACTTGGACCTTGTCACTGGGGGTGTGAGACCCAAGGTGGAATCTGGCAGGGCAGCTTGGTGTTTGCCCACTTAGAGTGAAGGGATGAGGAGATGCGCTTGGTTAAAGGCGACATCCACTGGGCCTTCCGTGTGCTGGATGTGACCTCTTTGGCCTGAAACCTGTGGCCTGTCCTGTGCTTCACAGAGCACAGTGGATGAGGTGTCCTGCTCTGCTAGGTGACAGGGACCAATGGAGAAAAGGGCCTTGGAGAACAGGATTGAGGCAGATCCTGAGGGCTGAGGCCTGGCTTGGAGCTTGGGCCTGCTCAGTCTGGAGGAGGTATTTTGAGGGAAATTCAGGTGCAGGGGGCCACCTTGGCCACCTTGGGACCACTGTAGGTGTCAGCAGAAGGGCAGATGTCCTAGAGTGGATGAGAGGACTCTTGTAGAGTGATGTCCTTACCATTCTGGGGAAAACAAGGCTCCCAGCTGACACCATCAGTTCTGGAGGACAAAAAGAACAAAGCAAGATGCTGTCAGCTCTGGCTGCCAGGTCAGAGTCTGGGGACCCCTCCTGCTCTAGGGTACCTGGCCCAAGCACTGTCTTGCTACATCCACTCCAGTAGTGACAAGAGCGGCAGGCCCCGAAAACCTGGGCGCTGTCCCGAGGCGAAAAGTTCGTGGAAACTTAGTCTCCTGGAATCGTGGCATCCTGTATAATGAATTATCCAATGTCCTTGCTTTAGTTGGTAAACGGATCTGTGTGCTTTCCCTTAATATTGCTTTATTATAAGTGCTCCTAAGGATTGATATTTTGACATATAGCTAAATTAGATTCTAGGCAGTCCTTGATCCCACCTTGGGCACAGATAGCTAAGACACTGCCTTACACAGAAATTTACCATTATCTAGGAAGAAGGAAGTTTGTGACTTAAAGAGGAACCAGAGTAGATACTTAGAACTATAGATTGCTGAGTTACACCCATACACAAGTATTTACAATGGCCTAGGGGGTGGACTATACAATAGACTAGAGTAGGAACTATGGCAAGGGCACGAAGCCCTTGCCCCTGGCTTCTAAGATTAAGTGGACCTTAGGTGGAGCTGTTTCTGATCCCAGTTGTTAACATTGACTTTTATCCCAGTTGGTTCCTGCCAGTTCTTCCACGTTTGCATTTCTCTGTTTTGTGTAAGAATCCAGTAACCTCTTTGTACCTTGCCAGTGTGTCACCCAACTTCCCTATTTTCTTCTGTATAAAAAAATTGATGCTCGATTTGACAGATTACATTCAGATCCACATTCCCTTGTGTCGAGTCTGTCTGTCAATTCCCACTGACTCCTTGCCCACCTGCACTAGAGACCCATTCCACGCAGACAAGGGACCAAGAGGGTCTGCAGCACTGTCTGTCAACAGGCCCCGAAACCTGGGCCTTCTGGACTTCTCCAGGAAAGGTAGACAGACTCAGATGGCGGGACTACCAGAAAGCTGACATCCTGTTAGGTTACATGAGTAAAGACAGAAAGACTGGTATTTTGTGTCCTGGCAAATAATAATAATAATAATACAAAAAATCAGCAGTTAGCTGGATGCTGGACACTGCAAATGCATGTCTCTGTTATTCCCTCCACCTCTCGCCACCCAAGCAGAAGGAAGAATGGAGGAGAAGGAAGAGCCAGAGTCCAGCACAGGCCTAAGGTACCAATCCGAGCTGCTGGGAGTACTAGCTGTTCGCAATCAGTCCCTTCCTAGGAATTAACCTTGGGGATCAGAGCTGCCTTATCCAATCTTGCCTCCATATCATAGATATCCCCTGACAATGGGGTGGCTGCAAAACCCAGTCCTCATGTCTCTGGTACATGCTGAGGTGCCACACAGCTCCAAAGCTCCCTGCAGGGCCACCAGTCACATGGTTACACTCAGCCAAATCCCTCACTCTGGGTAGGTAGTACTCCCACACTTCTCCGTAATGTATGCAGGCTCAGGTCTGCCTGCTGGAGCGCTTGACTGACCTGGGAAGGGCTCAGAGAGCTCGAATGACATGATCCGATAAGGCAGAGCTTGGACTTACACACAGATCCGCCATCCCAAGTCCGACTCCCCAAGCACAGTTATTGCCCAGAAGGCTTGGCCGAGCCTCTTACAGGATGTGAACAAAGCTGTGTGACCTTGGGCATGGCGAATAGATGAGAGACCTTGAGCTGTGTCTAAGGCCCAGGTGGGAGGAAGAATGGCTGCTTCCGGATGCCTCTGCAGAGCTATCCAGAGCCTGGTGGAGAGATGAGCTCTTTCCACCTCATGTAGAGGAGCCTGGCAGTGCACGAGGCTGCGGGGAGGTGGACTATGTTTCTGTATGGGGCAGAAAACTGTGGTTGTAAAGGAAGCTGCCCCCAGCATCAGAGCCCCACATCTACTGCAAGCTTGGCTGATTTGACCTTTTCTTGGAGATTTCCCAGTCAGAGAGAAAAAGGGGACTAAAACTATCGCCCTGGTATGCTCTGTCATCTTGGCAATGGGAGATCAAAATGTAAATCTAACCTTGTCTCAAAATTGCTCAAGCTTTTTGGTCATAACTAAAAGTGACCTGAAAGTCCTCCCACAGGAGAATGGCTAAAGTGTGAAACTTATATACATACAGTAGAGTACTGCACAGCAAGAGAAACAACACACTCAAGAGGTGGATCAGGGGGATTACTACAAGTTCGAGGCCAGCCTGGACCATGCACAGAGTGAGTTCCAGATCAGCCAGGGTAGGACCCTGTCTCAAAACAACACAGAAATAAACAGTAAAAAGCTGCTTCTGCCTCAAGTACTGGGATCACAGGAGTGTACCACTTTGCACAGCTGGGTTCTGTATCTTATTCATGTATTTTATGTATATAAGTGTTCTGTCTCCATGCACACCAGAAGAAGGAATATAGTTCTATTACAGATGGTTATGAGCCACCATGTGGTTGCTGGGAATTGAACTCAGGACCTCTGGAAGAGCAGTCAGTGCTCTTAACCGCTGAGCCATCTCTCCAGTCCCCAAGTTCTGTATCTTGATAGAGGTTTGGAACATAAAGGTGTGTGCATTGTCATGGCTCATCTGTAAGACGTACTGAATAGAAAAACCACAATCCTTATAATCCTTGCTTGGGGGGCTGGCAGAAGGATCAGAAATCCCAGGTGAGACCCAGCTATATAGCAGAACAGAAATGTCAAACATTTAAAAGGCAGAATGCCCCTTCTCTGGCTCCTATCACTGTCCCTCAGCTCCCTCTGAACCAGCACTCCACAGTTACATGTTCAGGGCCTGTGTGAACTGACACGCCCCCCCCCCCCCAGCCTTGTTCCTAGGCCTTGCTATCTATTATAGTCCTCAATGTCCCTAGGACCCAAGGGTCCCTCACTGCTAATTGTCCTGAACCAGTGGCTTCCCTGACTCCTGCAGACCAGCTGCCTGAGATGCCTCACCCCCAGTCTCCTCCTATGAGGTCATAGCATCTCAAGCCCCACCCCCCAGTCTCCTCCTATGAGGTCATAGCATCTCAGGCCCCACCCCCAGTCTCCTCCTATGAGGTCATGCATCCTCCCAAGGCTCAGAAGCTTTCCCTACAGTGGTCCCCCACAGTTCCTTGAGAAGACCTGGATTTGAGCTTTGTCACAAAGCCAAATGTTGTCCCACTCACTGGGCCACCGCTGCCTCCCTATGAACTCGTGTTTCTTGGGTCTCCCTGTTGACTCCCCATCAATGCCTCACCCAGTGAATATTCAGGAATTGAGCCCTGAAGTGTGTTTCGGGAGAATCCAGAACCTTACACAGTCAGAATTGCTTCCTAGGGTTGTGAAACATTTTCTTTAACCCCAGGCACCCCTTGCCTTGACCCAGGCGCACCCTTCATCATTCAACCAAGGCTGGAATCTGAAATGTGTACAAGGACCTTCAAGGCAGGCTGCTTATCATTCCCACTGGAGAAGGAGGTGCTTGGGAAATGGGGAACAGGCATGGGGGAAGGCAGCCTGTGTCTGACCAGAGACTGCAGGCTCCTTCCTAATCACCCAGCTCCCAGATGTAACCAGCATGAGGTGCGGTGCAGTGCAGGACACGGAGTCAATGGCCCTACGGTCCTGCTGCACACTGCATTATAATGTGACTCTTACCTAGTTCATCCCAATGGGCCTCTCTGCTTCCCTGTTCTGTTTGTTCTCAACATACAAGCTAGAACATTCTTTAAAGGTTTAACTCCACCTCAAGCCTGACACTGGCTCCCACTTCACTCCAAGGAAAAGGTTCTCACATTGGCTCCCAAGACTTTGGCTAACATAGCTCTCAGCTGCCTCTCCCCACCTCACCTCTCCATTCCTTCCATCCCCCTCCCCTCCTCTCCTGTCTTCTTGCTCTGTACCATGCCCTTCACCCCCCTCCAGCCACACAGCACCTCAAACACTCTAACATGCTTCTACCACAGGGCCCTTGTATTGGCTGGTTCCTCCACCAGAACATTCTTGTCCAAAATACCTTCACCCCCGTCACCTTCTTCAAGCTCTCCTCAAACCTGCATCTAAGAGACACCCCCTCCCCGATTTAACACTGCAGTTCCCTCCCAACCCCCATCACACAGCTCCATGCTTTTCTTAGCCTTTGCCATATTCTTGTACACTATTCATTGTCTATCACCCACACACACACCAAGTTAAAGATCTGTAGGGACGGGACAGTGCTTTTCTTGTTTTGCTCCTTTCTATGTTAAAGGATAAGAAAAGTATCTGACAGCAGTTGAGAGACTGCTGAGGCTCCTGGCCTTGAGGAAGTCCACCTCTGGTATATGTCTAACCACCCAAGGCCCCCACTATATGCTTAAGTGGTTGTCTTGGGTCCCCTACTACACCTTGTCAAAACAGAACAGGGCCCTGAGGGCCTGGGACAAGTCTCTCTTAGCACTCACCACCCCATAGTCAACCTGGGGCCTGACTGTTCCTTCTGTCTCTTCAGCCTCCAGTCCATAATTGCTCAAGACATCTTCAAACTGAAATGGCATCCTGCTTCACAGACCCAAGGGATGAGAACTTGGCTGGTTCTGGTCCAGAGTCAGGATTGAACCCATCCCTTTTCTCCTAGTGTTTTGCCTACTATGGTAGGATGAATACAGACAGAAGAGCTATGCAGAAAGCCCAGGCCTCACAGGAAGCTCCCGGGCCTTGCCTCTGCCCCCACACCCAAGCTCACCTCCTAAGATCAAGCTTCAGAGAGACCAAGTTCTGCCCACTCACCCCTGTCCGTGCCAAGGAGGGGAACCAAGGTCAGGGTGACCAACCACAGATGCATAGCCATGCTGTTTGTGAGCTATGTGACCGAAGTCAAGTGTGCGCCAGACTGACAGTGAGGTTGGGACCTATTTATTGTGCTGATCTCCACTCTTATCTTATCTGTGACCAGTTGGCAGCCCGAGTTAATCTCTTCATCCTGACACCTGGGAAGGGCCTGCTCAAGGCTCAAAGCTGACTTTGTGGTGCTATAACGTTGGGCCCTGGGGCCCGAGGACAGAGCTGGGGCTGGCAGGTGTCCAGAGCGAGCAAAAAGGGTTTGGACAGGTTGCAAAGCTGCCGGCATGTGTCTATTAAAGCAAGAAGTGGGAGGGAGAGGAAGCAGAGAGAAACACAAGACAAACAGATGACAGCAGGGGATGAAAGTAGAGGGGCACAGCAGGAGACAGGGAGAGGGGAAGAGAGTCATGAATGCCTCTGCCAGTTTGGACCTTACATAAGTGTTTGGTTCTCCTGCTGAGGACTGAGTTTGTGTCTCGGCAGTCCTGGGCAAATGCTTTTCTGCTGATCAACCCCAGTTCCCGTTCAATGTATTGAGACAGGAGCCCACTTAGTTGTGTACTCTGGCCTGGAACTTACTCTGTAGCCCAGGCAATCCTTGAACTTGACTTTTCTGCCTCATGCTTCCAAGGGGGCACAACCAGGCCTGCCCAACTGGGTCTCGGTTTACCCATATACAACACAAAGGTGATAATTCTGGCTCAGCTCCCATCCTAGGGCTCCCCTGGGGACAGTGTTGAAGACAGCAGACAGTGTGGAATGAGGTAAAGGGAACTAATTTGAAAAACTTTTTTTTTAATTCTTTTTTTTTTAAAGATTTATTTACTATTATAAATAACATGACATGGTAGGTGTCTTCAGACACACCAGAAGACGGTGTCAGATCTTATTACAGATGGTTGCGAGCCACCGTGTGGTTGCTGGGATTTGAACTCAGAACCTTCAGAAGAGCAGTCAGTGCTCTTAACCACTGAGCCATCTCTCCAGCCCCCGAAAAACTTTTTAAAAGGATTTTTTAAGATTTATTTTTATTTTATGAGTATGAGTGTTTTGCCTGTATGTATATGTGGGCACCGTGTATGTTCGGTGCCTTCAAAGGTCAGAAGAGGGTGCTGGATCCCCTGGCTGTAAAACCCTATGCAGGTCGGTGCTGACAACCAAACCCAGATCCCTTTGCAAAAGCAACAAGCGCTCTTAACCAAGGATGCATCTCTCTAGCCCCTAAAACTTGCTTTTATTTATTTTTTAATGTGTTAAACATTTTTTCCTTACATATGTGTCTGTGTGCTTGTGTGTGGGTTTGCACATGTATGAGTGCAGATGTCTGTGGAGCTCAGAAGAGGGCATCAGATCCTCGGGAGCTGGAGTTACAGGTGACTGAGCTATCTCATAGGGGTGCTGGGAACTAAACTTGGATCCTCTGCCAGAGCAGCATATGCTCTTAACTGATGAGCCTGCCACCTCTACCTCCTTTTTTGATGCCATGAAGTGGGGACAACTGACTGACAATATCAATATATATATCAATATATATCTCTATATATCAATATATCAATATATCTCAATATATCTATACTATCTATATCTATATCTATATCACATTACGCCATATAGGGGAGATGGCTCAGTGGCTAAGAATACTGAATGCTCTTGCAGAGGACCCAGGTTCAATTCCAAGCACCCACATGATGACTAACAACCATTAATAACTCTAGTTCCAGGGGATCTGAAGCCCTCTTCTGACTTCGTCAGGCACGCACATAGTACACATGCATATTTGCAGACAAAACATTCAAACACATAAGAGAGATCTAAAACAAAACAAAAAAAATGACAACACACTTTACATACTCTATGGCTTAGCCCCCATACCCTGTAACCTCCTCTCAAGAGAACATAACAAGAAAGACATGTTGACCTGGCCATGGAGGCAAATCCCTGCCATCTCAGTGCCTATGAGACTGAGGTAGGATGATTGCCGCCAGCTGTTTAAGCCATCTTGGATTATAATTAAGAATCAAAAATAATGTTGAAGTGGCTCATAGATAAATGAACACACCCGGAGCCCAAGCCTGACAACTTGAGATCAACACCAGGAATCACATAAAGATAGGAGAGAACAGACTTACAAAGTTGTCCTCTGGCCTACAAGCACACACCCCCAACCCCCAACGGCATGTGTGTACACACAACAATAAATAAACAAATGCTAAAACCCAATCATTTAGAAAAAGGAAAATGTTGTCATTCTTTTCAGGTCCTCTGTGCCTGTTTGCATTCCCACAGGATATAGATGAGATTCCTTTCAAGAAAAGCAGTACCGGGTCAGGAGCACTGACTGCTCTTCCAGAGGTCCCGAGTTCAATTCCCAGCAACCACATGGTGGCTCACAACCATCTGGAATGGGATCTGATGCCCTCATCTGGTGTGTCTGAAGACAGCTACAGGGTACTCATATACATTAGATAAATAATATTTTTTAAAAAAAAATCAACTCATTAAAAAAAAAGCATAATGAATCAATAGGAAGACACTTTGGGTGTCATTGGGCATCGAGGCAGACACCTCTACAGCCATAGACTGCAGTAGAGCACTGCCTGAAGTACCCCTTGGTCCTTGAGGTAGGCAGCAGACACCTTCAACTGCTGAGCCAAGCAAATACTTAAAGACGAATTTTCTGTTGTAAAGCGAGGTAGAGGAGTCCTTAGTCCTTAGAGTCTGCTTGCCCATCTTCCACTCAGGTTTTCCCTCAGCAGCTCCAACTACCCCACCCCCTAAGCCATTGATCCTGCAGTGATGGAGATCACTACCTACCACCTTCAACACTAAAAGGCTTTGATCAGAACTCTTTACCCAAGAGATCTGTTGTCCCACTGCTTGTGAGGGTCCCAGCTTTGACTCTGGCCTCCTAAGCTGCAGAAAGTGACCAGTTATTCCTCTTGCTTGCTCTCTTTCCCTTGCACACAGTGAGGCTTCAGGGAAGCTCTTCATTGCTTATCTCACATCAAAGTGAGAAAGGGACAAAGACACACAGGAATTTGTCTCCTCCCTCATTTTGAACTTCAGACCTCTATCAACATGGCCAGAATAACTACCAATGGCTCGACTTGCTTCAAAGAAGCAGGAATCTTGAACTATGCACCCTTCAAAGTACAGAGGGCAGCCCGAGTCACACCAAGTCCTCCACCATACTCAGTGCCACCAACTCCTCAGGTAAGCTTGTGAGCATGCCTGCTCCTCCTCTTTTGACCCGAAGATGTTCATGAATCCAAGAAATGGCTTGGGCTGGGGAGATGCTCAGCAATCCGTTAAGGGCAGGCACTGCTCTTGCTCTGTAACTCAGGCTCCAGGGAATCTGTCACCCTCTTCTGGCCTCTGAAGGCTCTGCACTCACGCACAAATACTGCCTTACATATTCATAATTAAACTAAAAATAAAATCTATAAGTACACTGTGGCTGTCTTCAGACACACCAGAAGAGGGCATCAGATCTCATTATAGATGGTTGTGAGTCACCATGTGGTTGCTGGGATTTGAACTCAGGACCTCTGGAAGAGCAGTCAGTGCTCTTAAGTGCTCTTAACTGCTAAGCCATCTCTCCAGCCCTAAAAAAATAAAATCTTAAAGGAAAAAGATAGGTCTGAAAATACAAACCAATAGTAGGTAACTCCCAGAAGGCTATGAGGGCCAAGGAGAGGAGACAGACTAGATACAGCCTTTTCTAGACAGAAAAAGGTCAAGGCCTACACAGGTGCTGGGTTCCACACAGTTAGAGATGCCTAAATCTGGGCACCAGCAGGGTCACTGGCCATTTCTTTATCTGCCCTATTGGGGTAAAAGCCAGGACATGTGTTTTGGCCAGGCCAACACTCCTATCCTCAGCAGGGGCCCTCCTGACGTCTGCTCAGCTTGGGGTAGGGCTAGCTCTTCCAAAAGCACTGCCTCTCCACGGACAACAGCAGCTCATCTGTGACGTCTAATTCACAGTTCCAGCTCATAGATGAAAGAATAGGATCTTGTTTGGTTTGGAATGGATTAAGTGAACTCAAGCAGGCTTTGGGTCTGCCAGATGGCATGGTCAACGTGGCCAGCTTGTCTCTAGACCACTTTTCCCTGGCCCCAGTCCATATCCTGCTCCACCCTTCCTGAAGTCTAAAGTGTCCTCCCCTTACACATGGACCTGCTGTGACAAGCAGTGGGTGTTAGCACCCACTCTAACTAGGGAGACCCAGTCTGAACCCATGAAGCTCCACAGCCCTGCTGTCCTGGGCTCCTCAGACACCAGACTCTGAAACTCACAGCCCCCATTCTGCTTCGTCTGTCTGTCTGTCTGTCTGTCTGTCTGTCTGTCTGTCTGCCTGCTGGCTCCCTAAAAGGGGATGGGGGGAGGGATGCCATTCACTTGTGTGAGCTTCGAGTCCAAGGAGGATTTTCTTAGCTCGCTGTTAGCAGGGATTTGCAAGCATGTACCACCATGCCTGGCTTATGTGCAGTTGGGAATAGAACACAAGACTTGGAGCAGGCAAGGTGATCACTCTATAACTGAACCATATACCTGAAGAGTTGTTTGTTTGTTTTTTGTTTTCTTTTTTAAACAGAGACTCCAACAAGTCTATCTTGGCAAATTAATAAGTGAATTGGGTTATTTATAGGAGTACCATCAATTCCCACCCCTGTTAGTGTTTGGACCTCTGACACACTTTAGCATTTCTAACTGGGGCTGGGAGTTGGAACCCTAGGAGAGAGTCTTGTGACAGTGGAGTCCTATGCTCACCCCCTCTCCAATAGGGAATGTTAGCAGTCTCATTGCCACAGACCTAGCTGCTGCATAGTTCTCTTATCTTATTGTCATCCAGGGAGGACTTAACAGGCTGAAGCCATCTCTCCACAGGTACATCCTATCCTGCCACACAGCAGACAGGATGAGCACCTACTGTGTGGCACACCAATCATGTGCCACCTTCTAGTCCAGTGGTTCTCAACCTTCCTAATGCTGAGACCCTTTAATACAGTTCCTTGTGTTGTGGTGACCCACCCACAACCATAAAACTGTTTTTGTTGCTACTTCATAACTGGTCATTTTGCCACTGTTATGAATCATAATGCAAATGTCTGTGTTCTCTGACGGTCTTAGGTGACCCACGGGTTGAGAACTCCAGAGATCAGCAAAGTTCACAGCCTAGCCGCAAGGAGCTGACTGTGGAGCACAGTCCGGATAGGCACAGGTAAGCTATAGACAGGGTCCTCCTAGAAATAGTAACAGTGTTGCAGAACTGCTCTTAGCACAAAGGCAATAATAAAATATAAAATATATTTTATATTACAATAAGTGTTTATTGTAATATAAAATATAAGTGACCATATCCCAGGAGCACGGACTCACATTACATGTTGCAATGTGGAGAAAGTCTCATGAGTCCTTATGGTCACACAACAAAAGAAAGTCATAAATCAAGTCACTTTCCAAATATGTTGGTGGGAGCATCAGGTGACTGGGTTACGGTAAGAAGGCGGAAGTCTCTGCTATGGTCTCAGACTCTACCTGATGACATTCTTAGCCCTGGGTTTGATGAAAGCTAGTGTTCTGTTAAAAAAAAATTCTAGAAGTTTTAACCTGATAGACACAAGGAAGTTAGGCTAAGAACATGTTAATGATTAAGTAATTACTTGGGGAACTAAAGATAGCCCAGGGTAATTTGGCTTTAGATAAAAACATTCCAACTCCCCACAATCACAAAGTTCTAATCAGCCAGTCAGCCTTCTACAATTTTTTTTCTCTTTCTCTCTCTCTCCCTTTCTTTTTTTAAAGATTTATTTGTTTTATATGAGTACACTGTAGCTGTCTTCAGACACACCAGAAGAGGGCATCGGATCCCATTATAGATGGTTGTGAGCCACCATGTGGTTGCTGGGAATTGAACTCAGGACCTCTGGAAGAGCAGTCAGTGCTCTTAACCACTGAGCCATCTCTCCAGCTCTACAGTTTTTCTCCAGCACTTAAATTTTTTTCTGGAAACTGCAATTCACATAGGGAATATTTCTTATTCCTTTGTATCCTATAGACTCCTTTACTTAGTATACCCAAAAGTCAACCATCTTCCCAGAACTATTCAATTGTACAGGTGGACAGCACCGCCACGATCCTGGTACTTAAGGCAGAGTTGGGCATCGCCCTGTATTTCTTCCTCATCTGACTGGTCACGTGATGTTGTGCATATACATGGTAGGAAGGAGGCAGTGCTTTATTCCAAACTGTTTTTATAGTTCTTGGTCAATTTCTCTAGGCACCCAAGAACTCAGCATCTCCCTCAAGACCTACATGTGGTTCTCTATCTCCAACAGCTACCCCAAGACCATCATCAGGGCCACAAACATCTGTTCAAGTACCTGTCTTCTCTGCTGGTGCATGGAGGCAGTTCTGTTTTGATCCCACACAGCTGGAAGGACTATCACCCTGTTTTCATCTTCAGAGTGGACTGGCACAAGAGACCTGGTATTCTGGACCGTGCACCACTTGAGCAATTCCATTTACAGGCTAGCTTAAGGGTCTGATCGCCTTTCTTTCCTTCCACAGGTTTTTGTTGTTGTCGTTGCTTTGCGGGGGATGAGGGTGAGGGTGGGGTTTGATACAGGGTTTCTCTGTGTAGCTCTGGCTGTCCTGAAACTCTTCTCTGTAGACCAGGTTGGCTTTGAATTCAGAGATTTGCCTGCCTTTGCCTCCTGAGTGCTGGGATTAAAGGTATCCACTACCATCACTGGCTACAGTTTTAAAAGAATGTATATGTATATATATATATAAACTTTGTATTGGTTCTTTGTGAATTTCACATTATGCACCCCAATCCCACTCATAGCCCCGTGGGTTTTTATCTGCCTTCCACTCTTGCAACCTCCCTCCCACCAAAATAAAAAAATTTAAAAACAAAAGAGAAAACAAACAAAACCAAAAACACCAATTTGTAACGGGAGCCGTGGTGTGTTGCAGTATATATTGACAACACAGTGTACCGTCCATCCACACATCTTTACTTGCAAATGACTTCACTGTAAAACTATGAAGCTCTTCTACACCTGCTCTTGCTCTAAATAATGGCATCAGGACCCGCTATATGTATTAAAAAGCTTCTTGCACTATATCTGGGCAGGGCCCTCATCCATTCTAATCACATTCTAACCCGCCTATGGCTGCCTTCTACCCAGCCGTGTGTCCCATTTTTTTTTTTTTTTAGAATTATTTATTTAGTATGTGAGTACCCTGACACACCAGGGCATTGGATCCCATTACATTTGGTTGTGAGCCACCATGTGGTTGCTGGGAATTGAACTCAGGACCTCTGGAAGAGCAGTCAGTGCTCTTAACCACAGAGCCATCTCTCCAGCCCCCATTTTTCCTGCTCATCTGTCCTCTCATGGAGACTCTCTCTCTCTCTCTCTCTCTCTCTCTCTCTCACACACACACACACACACACACACCAAGAATCTCTCTCTGTAATTCTCTCCCTCCCTCTCCCCAGCTATTGGTTGATCATCTCTTTATTAATCAATCGGAAGTGGTGGAAAACAGTTTTTACACATGGAGACAGGAGATGTTTGACTCAATCGGAAGTGGTGGAAAACAGGTTTTACACATGGAGACAGATGTTTGACAGTGCCAACATCTGGACTGCAACCAGATCTCTGGGCACAGAAATCAACACCTGAATACATACTGCACACAACCATCTCCCAACACTTCATTGCAAGGAGTCAGTGGTCTGCTTTGAGGCCCCTGCTACATTGTCAAGACCGGATCCTCCCTGGGACTCCCCTCGGATATCCTGCTATGGCCCTGTGTCATGGAGATCCTGAAGTTTTGGTTCTGCAGGATCTGCCCCTTCGTGCATTCCAGCAGTTCATTGATGGGGTAGATGTTTCGGTGTACCAACTCAAAGCTCTGGCTCTGGGCCTGGGTGGTAACCAAGTTGGTCAGTCCACCAGTTCTCCTGTACCGCACCACTAGGGCCAGCTCTCCAGCACTGCCCTGGCTACCTCACCCAATGATAAAGTGGAGGGTTAGCTCACCTGTGCATGTTTCACCAGCCTCCAGGGCCAGCTCTACTGTGTTGCCCAGGCATGGTACAGCCACTGTCCTGAATGCTACAGGCAGTGAGGGGCAGGGTCAGCTCGGTGAAGGCCTTGGACGGTGGTACATACCCCTGCCGTTTCATGGCCATGGACCCAGACACAGCTCTCAGTAGCAGCATGGGCTGGGACTTTACCATGGCCTGAGGTGGCAGAGCAGGCTACTCACGTAGGTTGTTCCTCTCCACCCTCACATCTCTAGTTCTGCTTCTCTTCATGGTACTCAAACCAGTCCACGGCTCTTTCTCTCACATCTCTTCACCACATCACCTCCAAGTGTCTTCTGCCTATCCTCACTGTGGGTTGGTAGGTGGCCTTCTGTTTGTATGTATGCACAGCAGACCTGGCCCTGGTGGCTGGTGACATGTGCACAGGTGATCTGGCTCTGTCCCTTGCTGGCTTTAGCATTGGGTGAGCTAGCTAGGGCAGTGCTGGAGAGCTGGCCCTTGTGGTGTGGTATAGGAGAGCTGGCAGGCTGACCAACTCAGTTATCACCCAGGCCCAGAGCTGGTACCCAGAGCTTTGAGTTGGTACACAGCAACATCTACCCCATTTAAAAGATGTACTAGGGGGTTGAGGACCTAGCAAGCACAAGGCCCTGGGTTTGGTCCTCAGCTCTAGAAAAAAAAAAAAAAAAAAGACAAAATAAGAGATGTACTAGGTGTTGGAGAGATGGCTCAGCAGTTAAATGTATACTGCTCTGGATCAGAACCCAAGTTTAATTTCCAGGACCCATGTTCAGTGACTTCCAACTGCCTGTAACTCCAGCTTTGGGAGTTCCATTTCCTCTCCTGGCCTTCTCAAACAGTTCACTCACCTGTGTGTGCATACACACACACACACACACACACACACACACAGTTAAAAATAAAAACAGGCTGGGCAGGGCTGGAAAGACAGCTCAGCGGTCAAGAGCATGAGTTGTTCTTGCGGAGACCCTGGGTTCTGTTAGCAACACCACACTGACTCATGGCAGTCTGTACCTCCAGTTTCAGGAGATCTGGCACCCTTTCCTGGTTTCCCTGGGCACCAGGCACACATGTCATAATAGACATATATGTAGGCAAAACACTCATATGCATAAAGAAAATTAATCTTTTTTAAAAATAACTTTTAAAGATTTATTTATTTATTATTGTACATAAGTACACTGTAGCTGTCTTCAAACACACCAGAAGAGGGTGTCAGATCTCATTACGGGTGGTTGTGAGCCACCATGTGGTTGCTGGAATTTGAACTCAGGACCTTTGGAAGAGCAGTCAGTGTTCTTAACCACTGAGCCATCTCTCCAGCCCAAGAAAATAAATAAAAAATAAAATAAAAAAAATTAAAAAAAAAAAAAAGAGGCTGGACATGGTGGTTTATACCTTTAATCCCAGTGGTCCAGAGGCAGGGGCAGAAGCAGGTAAATTTCTGTAACATTAAGGCTAGCCTGGTCTACATAGCTCTAGGTCAGCCAGGGCTACACAGTAAGCACCTGTCTAGATAAATAAATGGATAAATAATTCATTTAAAATCTTTGTTATTTACCTGTGTGCATGAGTGTATGGGTGTACCTGCCTGTATATGGGGGAGTACACGCATACTCATGCCTGTGCAGGAGAGGGGACAGTAAGGGACCATCACTCAGGGACTGTAATCATGCTCACCTGCTGTAGACAGGCTTAATTCACACCACTGTGGCACAGATAGGCCTACAAAGAGAGTTCCAGGAGAGTCAAGACATATAGAGGGACCCTCTCTCAAAAAGCCCAAACCAAACCAGGAAGTATCAACGCAAGCAAGCAAGCAAGCAAGCAAGCAAGCAGCAAAAACCCCAGACCCAAGTGAAGGCCGAGATTGGGTTGTACAATGCACATGCTTATCTCTCCAGCAGATCAATGTAGCCAGGGAACTGGCCTTTTATTATTAGCCAAGATGGCATGTGCCACATTTTTGCCAAGGAAGCAGAGTGAAATAATTAACCATCACGCTGTCTCGCATTATGCTAACAGAAGTCTTGACCCAAAGGTCATAAAAGCTAAAATGTTCAACCTGGTCCACTTCTCAAGAAAGCTACTTATATCTGGCGTCCCTTTCAGCAGCTCCCGGGTGTTGATCCAGAGACAGGTGAAAAAGAGATTTCTTCTGTTCTAATGGCATTCGCTAAATATTTACTATTCTGGAGAGTTGATGGGTGTAAGAGCTGCCAGCCCTTCTGGGCGCGGTGATTGCCTCCTGCCTAGCCTGAAAGTTGCCAAAGATCCTGCTTGCAAAGGTGGGTGTGGGCAGGGTGGGATCTTGGCTCACCTTGTCCTTTCCACCTGCCCAGAGAGGTCCGGGAACCCTGACCAACACCTCTTCGTTAACTTTTCCGAAAGCTGCGGGTTCTTCCTTCCGGGATTCCGCCCCCACCCCCACCCCCCACCCCACCCCCGGGTGCCCCTGGGAGCTGGGAAGGGCAGGAACCTGTCTTTCACACAGAGCCTGGCAGTCTGTCTGCCCTGGCTTTACTTGCTGTGCGGCCTTGCCTGCTGTTTTCCTTTTTCAAAAGGGGAGTCTCAACTGCTGCTAGACTGCATTAATGGGGCAATTTAAGTGCTGTAGCCAAGCTTCCTGCACATCCACGGTGTCTCTTCATGGTGGCAATCTTAGCTAGATTTTGTGGACCTGGTTGATGAAGAGAGACCCCTCTTGAAGCGGCTCCAGATCTACTCTGACCCACCCCACCCCCAGAAGCATCACCTCCTGTCAGCCTTTCCCTCTCCTACAGCAACCAAATACCTGTCAATAGCTCGTTAGCTAGCTGTGGGGCTTCACACCCACCTCTTCCCTGTTGGGATTAAAAATTAATAATAATAAAGATGTATTTATTTATTATATGTAAGTACACTGTAGCTGTCTTCAGACACACCAGAAGAGGGCATCGGATCCATTACAGATGGTAGTGAGCCACCGTGTGGCTGCTGGGAGTTGAACGCAGGACCTCTGGAAGAGCAGTCAGTGCTCTTAACTGCTGAGCCATCTCTTCAGACCCCAAGCTGGGATTTTATCTGACATGAACTAGACAGATCTTGTCACAGTCTCTGGAGGTTCATAAGCGCATCTGCCCTGTGGTGTCTGGAAAATGCTGTTTTCCTTGGAGTCTTTCACCACTTCTGGTCCTTACCCCCACCCCCACGCTGCGCCCCCCTGCCCCTGTAGGTCCCTGGGGCTTGAGGGGAGGACTGTGATATAAACATCTCTGTCTTTTTTTTTTTTTTTTTTTTTTTTTTTTAGGTTTTTCGAGACAGGGTTTCTCTGTATAGCCCTGGCTGTCCTGGCACTCACTTTGTAGACCAGGCTGGCCTCGAACTCAGAAATCCACCTGCCTCTGCCTCCCGAGTGCTGGGATTAAAGGCGTGCGCCACCACGCCCGGCTCAACATCTCTGTCTTAGTCAGGGTTTCTATTCCTGCACAAACATCATGACCAAGAAGCAAGTTGGGGAGGAAAGGGTTTATTTGGCTTACACTTCCATACTGCTGTTCATCACCAAAGGAAGTCAGGACTGGAACTCAAGCAGGTCAGAAAGCAGGAGCTGATGCAGAGGTCATGGAGGGATGTTCTTTACTGGCTTGCCTCCCCTGGCTTGCTCAGCCTGCTCTCTTATAGAACCCAAGACTGCCAGTCCAGGGATGGTCCCACCCACAAGGGGCCTTTCCCCCTTGATCACTAATTGAGAAAATGCCTTACAGTTGGATCTCATGGAGGCATTTCCTCAACTGAAGCTCCTTTCTCTGTGATAACTCCAGCTGTGTCAAGTTGACACAAAAATAGCCAATACAATCTCATTTAGGGCTGAGCTTTTCAAAGTCTCTTATTCTCTGTACTTTGACCATTTGGGGACGAGGAGCTCTTTTACGGATGCAGAAATAGAGTATAGTGTTATAAAGGGATAAAGACTAGGAAATGGACCGAGAAGGATTAAGTATGGTAGAGGATGGGAAGTCAGGGTGGAGGGGGAAAGCTATCACTAAGGGGCTTTTGAAAAGCCATATGAGAACTTACTACTGTAGAAGTTTCCTAAAATACATATATGTATATAAAAAAGTTTAAATGGAGTGTTACTCTATAATGGGAGAAGAATACCCTAACTAGATACCTGGAATAAAGTCCCCATACCAAGAATGGATTCCCTCAGATGTTAGATTTTAAGATATATATCTGAAGGGACAACATAAGCCCCATTTGTCTCCATTTAAGAACCAGGCCTGATTTTGAAAAAAAGGCCTTCAAAAGCTCTAGGAACAGACCCAAAGTTCCAGAATCTAGGCCATAAGACAGCAGCTCCAGAAACAGACCATAAAATCCAGACCAAGATCATAAAGCCCCTCCCAAAGGACAGCTGGGGACAACCACGAAAATGGGAAATATCTCAGGATGGGTCAGCTGCGCTGGGCAGCCCTATTTGACCACACGGTTGAAATGTTCAGGACAAAAGAAAGCAAACCAGTGACCGCCTGTGACCCTCCCCCCCCAGCACCCACCAATGAAATCTTAGATTACCTAATCTCTCTAGAGAGTTTCCCCTGTTCCCTATAAGAAGGCCTTCGAGTCTTTGTCTGGGGTCACCATTTTGAAAAATGGTTGACACCCCACCCCCCACCCCCGCATACTGGTTGTTTTTGCAGAATAAATGTTCTTTGCTTTTGCATACTATCTGAGTCTGGGATCTTCTTTCAGCGATTTCGGACCCTTACATATCTATCATATATGATAGGTTATTTCTCTGCCAGTGAAGTGAGCCAATTCAAACCAGATTAGATTATATTAAATGTAGGTTTACTGGAAAGCTGCTCTCAAATGAGTTCATTAGCCCCAAGGACCAAGGCCAGGCAAGTCACCATGGAAAAGTGGGGAGAGGGGTAAGAGAAAGAGAGAAAGGGCACACATGCAGGGGGAGAAGAGAGAGAAGAGGGAGCCCAAAATGTCTGGATTATATAGGGAAGAGCCTCTGGGGGAAGGGCAGCCTAGCCCCTAGGCTAGAAAATTCAGGGTTGGGGACAGGGTACGCCAGGTAGGGACTGAGGGATGCTGGGAGGTCTGCTTTGAAATGTAAAATATGCACCTCAGTCCCTTGTCCCAGGGTCCAAAACCAAACTCTGTGTGTGTGTGTGTGTGTGTGTGTGTGTGTGTATGTGGGTGGGTGGGTGTTTTCAAGATAGAGTCTTTCAATGTAGTTGTGGCTGTCCTGGAACTCACTCTGTAGACCAGGCTGGCCTTGAACTCAAAGATCCACCTGCCTCTGCCTTTCAAGTGCTGGGATTAAAGGTGTGCGCCACCACTGCCGGGCTGGTAAATTTTTTGCTAGCTTAAAATATATTACTTTTAATTATGGAAAACAGCGTACTGTGGCCAGCTTGTTCACCTTCACTGCCTTTCTCAGTCGCCTCCCAGGCCTTAGCCTGTGACTGACCTGTAAATATGACATTCACACCCTGGCCTCCTGATACAGTCTCAAAATGTACACCTGATCTGGGCTATTTACTGTATGTAAATCTTGTTTGTTTGTTTTTTTTTTTCCTTTTGATTAATTTTACTAAGTCAGTCTCCACAGTCTCCATGTTCTCCATCCCTCAAGGTCTAAAAGCTTGAAGCAAGGCAGCTTGTCCAGTCTGGGATATAGGCAAACAAAGGTGGGTCAAGAACATATGTCCAATACAGCTTTCCTGTCACCATTGTCAGGGCACTCAGCAAGCTCACAGGTCAGCATCATTCTTTGTCCCAGCATCAGCATGTCTCACCAATCACTCTAGCAGGTAGCACGGTCCTGCAGCATCCTTGGAGAGGCAGCTCTTCTTCATATTTCAACCTACAAGAGAAAACGAGCATCTTTTGCACTGTGGTTTCTAGTGAATGAATCTGCCGCAGCCGAGAGCTTCCCTGACTTGTTGGCAGTGTGTGACCCATCTGTAGCTCATCGACATGCCAGACCACCCCAGTTGAGATGGCTGCAGGAGGTGACTGGGCCTCTGTCACCACGGAGGTCTTGGGGCCTATCATCTTGTTTGTTTTTATTGCTTGTTTGTTTTTAAAGGGAGTCTGACAAAGTGACCCTTTTAAAAAAGTCTTTAGTTCCAGCCTTTAAGAGACAGAGGTATGTGGATCTCTGTGGGTTTGAGGCCAGCCTGGTCTACATGCAAGTTTCAAGTCAGCCAGGGATACACAGTGAGCTCCATCTCAAAAAAAAAAAAAAAAGTGGGCTGGGGAGGGGCTTGGGGAGGACTGGAAGAGGGCTAGGAAGGGGGCTGGGGAGATGGCTCAGCAAGTAAAGGGGCTTGTGGCTAAGCCTGAGGGCCCAAGTTTGATCCCTGGAACACACAGAGTGGAAAGAGAATACTGACTCAGGCAAATTGTCCTATGACCTTCACACAAGTAGTCCTATGACCTTCACACATTACAGTGGCAGGAGCATGCCCACACCTCAACCAAACAACCAAACAAGTTAAAAAAATATGTTAATAGGAATTCTGGCTCAGTTTGCAGTTACTACCACAAGGTGGCAATGACACCTAAATCACAAAGGCTTAACTGTTGAATGATTTCATCTTTCTATTGTGAGAGGTGGTTTTGTTTTGTGGGTTTTGTTTTAATTTTATTTTTGAGACATGTAGCCCAGATTGCCTTGAACTCAGCATGTAGCTGAAGCTGACCTTGAACTCCTGATCCTTCTGCCTCCACTTCCAAACTGCTGGAATTATAGGCATACTCCTCCACAACTGGCTACTGAATGCTTGCTTTTCTCCTTTTCCTTTCTTCTCTTTCCTTTCCTTTCCTTTTCTTTTCTTTTCTTTTCTTTTCTTTTCTTTTCTTTTCTTTTCTTTTCTTTTCTTTCTTTTCTTTTCTTTTCTTTCTTTTCTCTCTTCTCTTCTTTTCTTTTCTTACAGTTTTACTGTATAGCCCCATCTGGCCTGTAACTCACTATATAGACCAGGTTGGCTTTGAACTCACAGCCTCTCCTCCCTAAGGGCTGCTAGTAAAGGGGTGAGTGGTTTTCTTGAAGCAGGAGGCACTGTGCTCCTTCTGTGTCTTAGCTTTCTCCTCCATTTGCTGCCAAGCTCGAAGAATCCATTTTTGTTGGAGGTACACCTACACCATTGACCCTTGCTGTGGTCAAAGAGTGGACAGTTGGCACAGATGGTGGCATGTACCTATAATCCCATCATTCTGGCGGCTGAGGCAGAAGGATTATGAGTTCGAGGCCAGCATGGCCTTATTTAGAAAAAATAATCACGAGGAAAACAGAACACATAATCACATACTCTCCTCATTCCCTTCCTTTCTGATGCACTACTGCATCCAGATCTCCAAACACTTCCAAATACCTTAGTGACAAATACCCTTGTGGATGTCTGTTACTGGACCCATGAGACAATTTTTCTAATTACATAGGCAGGAGTGAGAGGCCTCTGACGCATGTGTTTTCATTCACACACATTATCCTCCCTCTTTGTTTCTTAATAAATTGCCTCCAAATTTCTTTTGGTACTAATCACAGCTGAATTCAAGCAATGTCCTAAAGTTTTGTTTTGTTTCCATGTATTCCATGTACTTGTGTGTGTGTTGTGTGTGTGGGGGGATCCTATGTATGTGTTTGTGTGTGTGTGTGTGTGTGTGCATATAGAGGCCAGAAGTCAACATTAGATGGCTTCTTCTATTTTTTTATTCTTTTGTAAAAAATTATTTTTTATTATTTGGTTTTTTTTATATAAAAGATTTAATTATTTTATATATGTGAACACACTGTCTCCCTCTTCAGACATACCAGAAGAGGGCATCAGATCTCAGTACAGTTGTGAGTCACCATGTCGTTGCCAGGAACTGAACTCAGGACCTCTGGAAGAACAGTCAGTGCTCTTAACCACTGAGCCATCTCTTTAGCTCCTATTTGGGAATAATCTTACATCACGCACCCTGATCATACCACCCACTCTTCCCCTGACCCTTCCCACCCCCCAACACACTTAAAAAACAAGAAGGAGGAAAAAACTCAGTCCATTTTGTGTTGTTGAGATACTCACTGTAGCATGGCCAATTCCCTGTGACTAGCCTCCTGGGGGGATGAGTCTGTCTCTGCCTATGTCTGCACCAGAAGCCATCAACTCAGGAGAGCTGTGCTGAGGGCCAGTTCACACTGGGACCAGCTCTCCTGCAACATGGCTTCAAGCATCAGACATCTGCATGGGCTCCCGTGGTAACATGGACACAGACATCAACACAGCCCTTGGCCATATCAGGACCACTGACCCTCTCATGGCCTTTAGTGGCTGCAGGGTTCAGGGGCCTCAGCATGGCCTCAGCTTTATAAATTGGCACAGGCCATTCACATCAGGATGCCTGCCCACCCCGCCCCAGGCAGCACAATACAAGGACATCAGCAAGGCACCAGGCAGTGGCACAAGGATCTCAAGTGTCACCGTGGCCTAGGGCCACAGAATGGACCACAGACACCAACACGGCTTCCAGTGGCATCAAGAACCATGGTGGTCCTTTAAGAAGGCCCAATCCAGAAAGGGAACACTTTCTCATCTTGGGTCTCCATGGTTGCCCAAGATGAGTCTGGGGGAGGGGAGTCTGACCGTGTAGCAGGTTCAGGGGCTGAGTCTGCATCTTTATAAGCTCTGGGCTGCACAGCATCCTGCTGACCCAACTGGGCAGTGACAGTATGCCAGCCTCAGTCCTCTCTCACCTGTCACCACCATCGTGTCCCCAGTTCTGCCTTTGTCCACACACCATCCCATTTCTCCTACTTGTGTATTAGTTACCCGCGCCACCTGATCTGAGGCCGGGTGAGCACGTGGGTATTTTCCGCTGCCCCAGCCTTCGAGGCCAGGAAGTACTTGGGTCGTTTTTGATCCTTTACATTTTTAATTTTAATTAATTTTTTAAAGAGTTGTTCATTTTGCTGGGCAGTAGTGGTGGCACATGCCTTTAATTCCAGCACTCGGGAAGGAGAGGCAGGCAGATTTCTGAGTTCGAGGCCAGCCTGGTCTACAGAGTGAGTTCCAGGATAGCCAGGGCTACACAGAGAAACCCTGTCTCAAAAAACCTTAATAAATAAATAATTAAATAAATAAACCAAACCAAAACCCAAAACCTAAAAAACAAACAAACAAACAAAGAGTTGTTAATCTTCTGTGCATTTTATTTTTACCTGCACATATGTATGTGCACCATGTGCTGGCTTAGTGCCTATGGAGGTCAGAAGAGGACGTTGGTTCCCAGGAACTGGAGTTACTGATGGTTGTGAGTCAAACCTAGGTACTGGGAAGCAAACCCAGGTCCTCTAAAAGAGTAAGTGCCCAAAACTGCTTAACCGTCTCTCTGGCCCTCGATACCTTCTTTTTGAGACAGGGTTTCTTCATTGAAGAGGATGCTTGCCGTTTAACCAGACCGCAAGGCCTTTGTGAGTGCTAGGCTGCGGTCGTTCCTTACACCTCCCTCAGCATGTGCATCTCACCAGGTGTTTCTCCAGAGACACACTTTGTGGTCAAGAAGCAGGCTCGTGCTATGCATCCGATCTCTCTCTTAGACACTGGCCACTATCAGTAGGTCATCAGGAGTTCCTTGAGTATTCATTTCCTATCCAGTATTTCTCAGTTTAAGTGATTATAAAATCTTTCCTCCTTCCTCTATTAACATCTATCAATATCTATTAATCTTCAAAATCAATGCTTAAATTTCTAGTCTAGGAAATGTTGCCTGTGGTAGTTGGAATGTAATTGGCCCCCATAGGCCCATAGGGAGTGGCACTATTAGGGGATGTGGCCTTGTTGGAGTTGGTGTGACCTTGTTGAGGCAGGGCCTAGAAGTCCTACATGTGGTTGAGCCATGCCCAGTGGAACAGTCTCCTCTGCTGCCTTCTGTTGTGGGTTTGGTTTAGTGCTTGCATTATGGGTTCTCAAAATTGCATGAGAATTCACATGTAAGATGCTGAGGGTCCCTGCCCCCAGCTGGTCCTGACTGACAAATAAAGTTGCCAGCAGCCAATGGTTGGGCAGAGAGACAAAGGTGGGACTTTAGGATTCTTGGGCAAGGGGACTGAGAAAGAGGCCATACTGGAGGAACAGAAAGAACAAGCCTGGGAAGTTCAGCACAGAGAGACAGCCAACATGTAAGAGTTGGGGATTGCCCAGGAGGGCCTGGGCGGCCAGGATGGAATATAGGTTTTAGTAAATAATAATTCAGGAATATCAGAGGGGAGAGCGTGCTAGCTACATGGAGGTTTGGGAGTGCCCCCCCCCCCCATTGAGCTGCTTAGGACATATTAAAAATCTCTCTCTCTCTCTCTCTCTCTCTCTCTCTCTCTCAAGAATCCACAACATTGGGGCAGTAGTGAGGAACTAGCACTGCCAGCACTGGGCAATTTAAGAACCATTAATCAATGACAGCTACAGTCTTCAGATCAAGATGCAGAACTCTCTGCTTCTCCAGCATCATGTCTGCCTGCACACTGCCAGATTTCCTGCCACGATGATAATAAACTGAACCTCTGAAACTGTAACCCAAACCCAATTAAATGTTTTCCTTTATAAGAGTTGCCATGGGTCATGGTGTTTCTTTACAGCAGTAAAACCCTAACTGGGATATTGCCTTAACTATTAACCATCTATGGCTATTGTGAATTACCTTCAAGAGTTATCTGTTTATTTATTCAACGAGCTGTTGAGCATCTACCATGGTAGGGATTAGAGCTATAAAGAGTCCTTATCCCAGGGGCGCAATCCTACCAGGGAGACACAGGCAGATTCAGGTGAGCCCAGCTGCGGCCAGGACTATGACAATAGACCATAAAGATGGAGGCAGGTGCTTGAGAAATAATGGGACAGAGTGACTAATTCCTACACCAGGGGCTCTTATAACCTTCCCTGAAACAGAGACTTCATAGCTGGGACCCTGGTATCATTTCAGTATTAGGAACTTGTTAGAAATTCAGACTCTCAGGCTCCATGAAGAGCCTACAATGACCAAGTGAGAACCTGAGCATCAAGGAGACCCCAGGTCAAATGCTGATTTAGAGGTCCCTGGGTCAGGCCAGGCAGGTAGAACAAGAAAAGAAGAGCCTGGGAGCAGCTTTCTCTCCTGGCTCTAACCTATCAATAATTGATTCAGCAGGCTAGGGAGCAGAGAGCCACACAGCCATGCAAGGAGCAAGGAGAGGGAACAGGGCCACACCTGTCATCCTCCTTGCCAAGCTGCCTACAATGGCTGGGGGGGAAGGATAAGGGCTGGGGTGGGAAGGTCACTCTCATTATTCCTCTATACACATTGCTTTTCTTCCTTCCTTTCTGCCTTTTTTCTTTCTTTCTCTTTTTAAAGATTTATTTATATAAGAACACTGTCGCTGTCTTCAGACACACCTGAAGAAGGCATCATGACGTTCTAAAACATCCCCACTCACCGGGCAAGAGTTTAAACATAGGAGCCTACCAGGGAGACACAGGCAGATTCAGGTGAGCCCAGCTGCGGCCAGGACTATGACAATAGACCATAAAGATGGAGGCAGGTGCTTGAGAAATAATGGGACAGAGTGACTAATTCCTACACCAGGGGCTCTTATAACCTTCCCTGAAACAGAGACTTCATAGCTGGGACCCTGGTATCATTTCAGTATTAGGAACTTGTTAGAAATTCAGACTCTCAGGCTCCATGAAGAGCCTACAACGACCAAGTGAGAACCTGAGCATCAAGGAGACCCCAGGCCAAATGCTGATTTAGAGACTACTTAACAGTAGAGCCTTTACCTTCTCAGATACACTGCCCTTGGGTAGTAGTGGCTGCCTGTGGCCACTCTCAGGGATGAAGAGCCCAAAGCTGAAGTGTTTTTGTTGTTGTTGTTGTTTTTGGTTTTTTGGTTGTTTTGTTTTGTTTTATTTTGCCTCTTTTTCTTGATCTCCAGCTCCAGCACTGCAGGAGTTGTAGGGAGGATTAGGGGCAAACTGACCCATCAGGAATGGTCAGGCATGTGTGTTGGAAGCTGAGCAAGCTGTTCCTTCCTGGTACTGGACATAGCTGGGGCAAGCTCTGAGGTTGTAATAAGACAGAGGAAGGCCAGGGAGGCTCTAAGGCGAGAGGAAGGCTTTGGCCACACCCTCAGGCCTGTACTGTATGAAGGATACTGTCTTAGCTACTTTTCTATTGCTGTGAAGGGACACCATGACCAAGGCAATTTATAGAAGAAAGTGTTTAATAGGGGCTTACGGAGTCCGTGACTATTGTGGTGGGGAGAATGGTAGCATGTGGACAGGCCTGGTGCTGGAGTAGTAGCTGAGAGCTTACATCTCACCTACAAGGTCAAGGCAGAGAGAGCTAACTGGAAACTGGCTGGATTCTGAAAACTCAAAGCCCATCGCCAATGACACACCTCCTCCAACAAAGCCACACCTCTTCCCAATCCTTTCCAAACAGATCCAACTATGGTGAATCTAGCATTCAAACATATAGGCCTATGGGAACCATTGCCCTGGCCAGGGGTCAGTCAATGGGGTCTGCAAGGCAGAGAGTGGGGATGGAGGGGCAAGAGACGCAAAGAATGGTGACAAGACAGTCTAATCAAGTCTCATTTATTGAAAGGCAACTATGGGTATATAAGCACAATCTGGGGAGTGCAGCTGAAGACACTTAACCACAAGTCCAGGATGTGTCTGAGAAAAACAGAATGTTATCAGAGTGTGTTCAGCTGTGGTGGGCTGCTTGCAAAAACATCATGTTAGGAAAACAAGCCTCTCGTGATGGTGGAAAAGTACCAACCTGTAAGTAAATAGCCCAAGATGGATGTAGAGATGATAGCCACTTTCTGCTGAGAGTTGGCTCCCAACTAACCATTTTTATTCAAACACTGTAGCTGCTGCCTATCTCAGGAGAGCAGCAAACAACTGGAAAGGAAGCAGAAAACTGTGACATGGATAAGCCTGACAAAATAAAACATATAGACACACCAAGACCCTCCCTGCAGCACTTTGCCTGCTCCTGCCCTAGGGAGAGGTATAGCTTTCAGCTGGAGAATCTGCCCACATTCTCCATAGAACCAGAACAGATATAATCTCCTAATGTCCACGGGGAAGTAGATGTCTTAATTCTATTAAAAAATTCAGAGAAAGGCAGGCACGCCTATATTTACATGGAAAGGAAGAGGAGTATTAAGCTGGCTTGTTGCTCATTTTTCTCTTCCTTTCCTTCTCTCCCTCCCCCCTCCCTTCCCTCTTCCGCCTTCCTTCTCCTATCTTCTCTTCCTTCTTTTCTTGGATGTCTTCTAACTAAATAGTCCAGACTACATTTAAACGCTAAACCCTTCAGAGTACTAGAACTACAAGTGTGCCCACAAAACCTGGCTCGCCTGACCCCTTTTTGGAGAGATTTTACCCAGTTTGCTTAGGGCTCCACCCCTAGCCTAGCCAACAGTGTATCAGAGGAGGCCTATTCCTTAGATAGGAGTTGCCAAGGTCAGGCTGTTCCTGGCGAAGGAACCAGCATGGGACCAGCATGTTCTCTTTAGAAACAAAGCTCTGCCTAAAAAGGAAAACAGCCTTGGGAATTGTAAGATAGTTCTGTGGGTAAAGGAGCTTGCTGCCAGGTCTGAAGACCTAAATTCAATCCCCCAGGATCCCCATGATGGAAGGAGAGAACTCCCCCAAGTTGTCCTTTGGCTTCTACATGCACATAAAAGCATTCAAATAACACCCCCCCCACACACACACTCTAAATAAATATATAAAAATAATAGTACAATTTTTGAAGAAGGAAAATAGGCTCCCCCTCCCCCTGCAAACTCACTCCCTGATAACAACTGCCATACATTTTGGTGAAAAAAAATTTTTTTACACGTTTCGTGCTCCATGTGTATTTGTCCACATTAAACATAACTGAAATTATAATAGCTATACATTACGTGCCTTACTTTTTCACCTAGCACACTATAAACGCTTCACTACTAGAATTGCTATAATGATTGAGACCGGCTGACTCCATGACTGGCTTCAAATTGGCAGCCTAGGAGACTAGGCCTAAGAACTGGGCAAGTCCAAGCAAGCCCAGGCATGCCAGTTACTAGAAAAAACCTCAGTCTTCAGGCAGCTAGTCAGCAACTATGGGGCCATCAGAAGCTTCCCTGCCACCTGGCCTGAAGGAAGGACAATGGGTCAGCAAGTTTCCAGACCTCCCCAGTAACAGTTTCCAGCCTCCATCCCCCTGGAGACAGAGTAAGATAAGGAAAGGCCACCTACCTTGTGTTAGCATTCCTTCTAGGCTCTGCCCCACAGTTACCTGGCAACAGCCAGGTAGGCCTCACTCAGTATAAAAGGGCTGCTTGCCCCCTCCTCCTCTTACTCTTTCTTCTGTCCCTCCCCATTCCCCTCCCCCCTCTCTCTTCATGTGTTCATGGCCAGTCTCTCTCTCTCTCTCTCTCTCTCTCTCTCTCTCTCTCTCTCTCTCTCTCTCTCTCTCTCCCCTCCTCCCCCTCCTCTGTTTTTCTCTGTCTCTACTCCCTCAACTCCCCTTCCCATGCCCTAAATAAACTCTATTCCATACTATATCTGTCGGATGGCTGTCGAACAGCTTGAGTCTGTAGAGGAATCCCCTTACCCTGCACCATACCGCACCTCTATCAAACATATTCCTGGTTCTTCCTTTCTTTTTTTATAATACACAACAGTTTCCAGACCCCACAGATGGAGTAAGATAAAGGTCACCAGCTCTGGAATCCCCTAACGTGCTTTAGATCTGACCTGCAAGCTCACTTGGTTGTCTCTCTGTCTTGGTAATGGGGAGACCCCAGCATGCTGGACTTCACAGAATAAAACACTCTTTGTGTTTATAAACTATTTGAGTTCAGGGTGTCATTCTTTGGCTAATCATAGAGCCTTACATACTATGATTGTAAGTTAACCAGCCATGTCCCTGTTGTAGGGACAGATATGCATCTCCCAATATAGAGAAATTGTGATCTCTTTCTTTTTTTTAAAGATTTATTTATTTATTATATGTAAGTACACTGTCCCTGTCTTCAGACACCCCAGAAGAGGGTGACAGATCTCATTACCGATGGAGCCACCATGTGGTTGCTTGGATTTGAACTCAGGGCCTTTGGAAGAGCAGTCAGTGCCCTTAACCGCTGAGCTCTCCAGCCCAAAAATGGGATTTCTAAGAGGGTTTTTTTCCCCCTTTAAAAATCTTTTTAAATTACATTATTCATTCATTTTGTGTAAGTGTACGGCACATGCCACAGTGCTTGTATGGAGGTCAGAGGACCATTTGCAGGAGTTGACTCTCATCTTCTGAGGCAGGAGAATAGGAAGTGGGAAGGGAGAAGAAGGTTCTAGAGGTTAACTTACTAAAGGCAGCAGGAAAGCGGAAACAAGAGACTGGCAGTCCAGAGCCCACCTGCCTCCCTTCAGAGCATGTTTAAGAAACAGGCAAGCTTATGAACGTGGAGGGGGGAGGGTACTATGTTAATGGCCTGTGGGAGCCAGGCCCCTGGGAAGGCCTGGGATGCCTCTGGGCTCCTCTGGGCCTCTCCCTTAACAAGCTCTTCCATTTCTTGTAACTTTCCACAGGTCTCTGTACAACTGATACAAGGTATGTTCTGGAGAGACGGCTCTGTGGGTAAGAGAACTGGCTGCTCTTCCAGAGAATTTGGATTCGATTCCCAGCTCCAACAGGGCTGCTCACAATGACCAGGGGAATCCATTGCCCTCTTCTGGCCTCTGTGGGCACCAAGAATCCACGTGGTGCACAGGCATGGAGGCCAAGCCCACGTACACATAAAATAAAGACAAAGAAGTAATCCAGGGAGGTGGCACGAGAACCTGGAAACTGTCTGCCCTCTAGACTCACAGGTCTGTAACACTGCTGCCGTGTTTGGCCTGGGATCCATCTTCAGTTGTTGGCTTGCCAGCAAGTGCTCCTGGCTGTCCAGCCACCTCTCTGGCCCTGAGATTTCTAAATCCTTCATTATGATTGAGGAAGTTCTTTTCACAATCTCCCTCTCAGTTCATAAGGAAACTGTGAAATAGTATGAATCGATAATTTAAACAGCCCGCCTCTAAAAGCTTTTTTTTTTCCTTAAATTTTACTTCAGTTGACTATGTATGTCAGAAATTTCCATCTCTCTGTTGGGGTATCCTAAACCCTCACTCCCCTCCTCTGCTGGAATATCAGCTGAGGCTTCTTCAACCCTCCCTGAGGATCTGATGCAGGGACTGTTACAGAGGTTCCAGTGAGGTTAAGGTAACAAACAAATGAGAATCTGTGAGGACTTGGGACCAGTGTCCTAGGATAGAGATGTCCTCCCAGGAGGCCTGAACAGACATCAGCAGAAGCCGTTCTGGGAGAACAGGGCAGACAGGAATTTTTAGGAGATATTATGCACTGATACCTGCCAGGCAGTCTGTCAGGAAAGGGGTGGATGGGGGAGGCGTGGTGGTGGTGGTGGTGGTGGTGGTGGTGGTGGTGGTGGTAGGAATGGGGGCGGATGGGAGAGGTGGAAGTGCGGGCAGAGGTGGGGACAGGAGTAGGAGTCAGGAGCAAGGGTGTTTGAAGGATGGGGTAGTGTGGGCATAGAGAGACGGGGGTGTTTAAAAGTGGGGAGTAGGGTGGGGTGAAGGCGGGGGTAGGTTGGGAGTGGAGGGTCCGGGGGTCGGGATTGGAGTGGGGAGTTAGGGGATAGTAAGCACCGTGACACCTCTCATATTTTGTAGCATCACTGATTAGCAGAACTGAACTGGAAGGCAGAGGGTTACTCTTCAGCTAACTTCTCAGTGCCCAAGGAAGAGCAGAAAACAGTGAAGGTGGATCTGTTGAAATGATAGAGACTGTGAAGAGACAGCATCTCTCAGTCAGACTCTTCTGGTTAAAAACTACAAAAATAAACTAAAGCTAGTGTAAGTTTGGGGATTAATTATTCAAATTATTAGACTACCTGGGAGTTTCAGCATCTATTTCTTTTTGTAGTTGTTTTTAAGATTTATTCCTTTTTTTTTTTTTTTTTTTTTTTGGTTTTTCAAGACAGGGTTTCTCTGTGTAGCCCTGGCTGTCCTGGAACTCACTTTGTAGACCAGGCTGGCCTCGAGCTCAGAAATCCGACTGCCTCTGCCTCCTAAGTGCTGGGATTAAAGGCGAGTGCCACCACGCCCAGCTAGATTTATTCTTTTTTTTAATGTGTTGAATATTTGTCTGGCTTTGTGAATGTGCACCATGTGGGTGTAGATTTGAAGCAGCCAGAAAAGGGCATGAGATCCCCAGAAACTAGAGGTACGGATGGCTGTTCATTGTCAGGTAGATCCTGAGAAACAAGCTCAGTCCTCTGTAAGAGCAGCACGTGCTCTTAACTGCCGAGCCCTCTCTCCAGCATCTGTGATGATTATTATATTTCATTTGCTTTTTGAGGCAGGCTTTCTTGTAGCCCAGGCTGACCTGAACTTCCTATGTAAGCTAGACTAGTCTCGAACTCCTGATCTTCCTGCCCCTGCCTCCTAAGTGCTGGGATTATATGCATGTAACTTCATGCCCAACTCAGAACCTATTTCATTCTTCTCTTTTGTTCTAAAGAATGGCTTCTTCTACACTCTAGTCCACCTGCTCCATACATGATAAACTCAAATCAGTCAGATAGGGAGACTACATTATATATCTCAGTTCCTCTACCAGTTAAGTTCCAATTGTAGAAGAGAAGCCATAAAGTAATTCGAATAGGGAAAGTTTAACCTAAGGAATTATTAACCATACTAATGATCAGAATAAGGAGGAATTGGCAAGTAAGAGTGAGAACTCTGAAGAGTGTAGGAAGAGCATCGATACTGAGTCACTGCTAGCCATAGGACTGGGCGAGAGCATCCAAGACAGAATTCCCATGGCCGAGGTCCAGGTCTTGTTGCAGCTTCTGTCTTGGATGCTCTATCCCTCTGTCTTAGTTAAGGTTTTACTGCTGTGAACAGACACCATGACCAAGGCAACTTTTTGTTTTGTTTTGTTTTTTCGAGACAGGGTTTCTCTGTGTAGCCATGGCTGTCCTGGAACTCACTCTGTAGACCAGGCTGGCCTTGAACTCAGAAATCCACCTGCCTCTGCCTCCCAAGTTCTGGGATTAAAGGTATGTGCCACCACTACCCGGCTCCAAGGCAACTCTTTTTTTTTAACAGAGTTTCTTTTTTTTTTTTTAAAGATTTATTTATTTATTATAAATAAATAAATAAATAAAAGCTATACTTCAGACACTCCAGAAGAGGGCTCCAGATTTCGTTACGGATGGTTGTGAGCCACCATGTGGTTGCTGGGATTTGAACTCTGGACCTTCGGAAGAGCAGTCGGGTGCTCTTACCCACTGAGCCATCTCACCAGCCCCCCAAGGCAACTCTTATAAGGACAACATTTAATTGGGGCTAGCTAACAGGTCCAGTGGGTCAGTCTATTAGTATCAAGGTGAGAACATGGCAGCATCCAAGCAGGCATGGTCCAGAAGAAGCTGAGAGTTCGACATCTTCATCTGAAGGCAGAATACTGACCTCCAGGAAGCTAGGATGGGGTCTTAAAACCCACACCCACAGTGACACACTGACCCGTCCAGCAGGTCCAGTTATTCGAGGGTCTCGAGGGAACCTTCTCCTAAGAACCAAATGGGGGGGAGAGAAAGATGGACACCAAATGCAAGAACGACGCAGAAGCAGCCTGAGTAGCATCAAGGTGTCTCTGTATTCAGCAAGGATCAAGGCTTAAATGCACAAGCAAAAGGGGAAGTACTTCTCAGCAGGAGGGATGGGGCAGAGGAAATTTTTCTTTTGTCAACTACATGGGGAAGCAGGAACTTGGTGGTATCAGGGTACATCTTGTGGTCAGGACATCTGGCGCTGACTTAGGGCTGGAACATTCTGTGGTTGTTCTCGGAACGGTGCGTCAGTGGCCCGCTTTTGACTCCCTTTTCTTCTGGGGGGGGGGAGGCCCAATTCTGAGATCAAGACAATAGAGTTGTCTTAATAGCTCCCAACAACACACTTACTCCAACAAGGTCACACCTACTCCAACAGGGCCGCACCTTCTATTAGTACCGCTTCCTGAGCCAAGCATATACAAACCATCACATTCCACTCCCTGGTCCCTATAAGTTTGTTCAAACATATAAATCTGGGTGGGGGGGGGGCGGATACCTAAACATAGCATAATACAAAATACATTTAGTCCAACTTCCAAAACTCCCATAGTCTATAGCAGTTTCAACAATATTAAAAGTCCAAAGTTCAATGTTTCTTCTGAGATTCATCCAACCACTTTACTGTAATTCAAAAGTAAAATAGGAAACCAGCTAGGTAAACTCCAAACTCTGCATCTCCATGTCAGATAGCAAAGCAGTCTTTCACTTTTCATCTTGGTTGACTGTAACAAACTTCTTTCTCCTGAGTTGGTTCTACTCCCTGTTAGCATCTTTCCTCAGCAGATAGCTCAACATCTCCAAGATGTTCCAGCTTCTTGTTTCAATGTCTGTGATCCACACATGGTCTTCTGGGCTTCTCCAAAAGGCTGTTGTCACTTCTCCAGCTCTATCCTCTCAGGCACTCTAAAGACATGCCGGTTTCTGCTCTTGTCTCATTGATGCCACCAGAAACCTGGGTTAGGAGGCAGGATACTCAGAGAAAATTACAGAGACATGGGAAGGGAGAGAAACCTCTTTCACTGCCAGGCGGTGGTGGTACATACCCTTAATACGAACACTCTGGAGCCAGAGGCAGGGAGATCTCTGAGTTTGATGCTGGTTGGTCTACAGAGAGGGTTCCAGGACAGCCAGGGCAACACAGAGAAACCCTGTCTTGAAAAAACAAACACACAAAAAGAACCACTCAGGTTGCTGTGGGCAACAATGTGGAGTTGGGCCCCTATCTCTGCTGTTACTGACAGTTCTGTGTGTTGCTTCTGGTATCATCAACCATCTATTCATCTATCCATCTGTCTATCTGTCCATCCATCCATCCACTTACCCATGTGTGGTTGTTTGAATAGATTTATATGTTTGAAAGCTTAGCCGTAGGGAGTGGGTCATTAGGAAGTGTGGCCTTGTTGGAGAAAGCATGTCACTGTGGAAGGGGGCTTTGAGATCTTATATATGCTCAAGCTATGCCCAGTGTAGCACACAGGCTTCTTCTGCTGCTTCAGATCAAGACGTAGCACTCTCAGCTCCTTCTCCAGCACCACGACTGTCTGCATGCCATTGTGCTTCCTGCCATGATGATAAATGGACTGAACCTCCCAAACTGTAAACCAGTCCCAATGAAATGTTTTAAGAGTTGCCATGGTCATGGTGTCTCCTCACACCAATAAAGCCATAAGTAAAACAGCATGCATGAATGTATGCGTGCCTAGAATCCTAGATTTCATTAATTCATCTATCATCTTTCTATTTATTCTCTTGACATCTACCAAGGACCTGCTCTGTAGCATGCTGAGAGCACTTTATTTTATTTTATTTTATTATTTTTTTGAGACACAGAATTCTGTGTCCCTTCCTATGTCTCTGTCATTTTCTCCCTGGCTATGTGTAGTCAAGGAGGCTCTTGTACTTTTGACCCTCTTGGATTCTCCCTGGTGCTAGGTTTATAGGCCTGTACTACAGTGCTCGGTTTATGTGGTTCTGAGGATCCAACCTAGGACTTTACAAGTGGCAAAGCCCTTGTCTGACATCTACGGGGCTTTAAATTCAATCTCCAATTTTTTTTTTAAAGGCAAGTTAAAATTGAAAGCAAGACAACATAGTAAGTGTCCCACTAGCTGTTTGCTAAAAGTATGCTGTATGAGATGGGCATGATAGTGCCGGCTCCTTGAGATACTGAGGCAGGGGGATTTGTTGAGACCAGGAGTAGGAGGCCAGCCCAAGTGGCACAGTGGCATAGTGTTTTGTTTTGTTTTTTTAATCTTATATAAATGTCCATTCCCTCAAAAGGTTTTACCTGAGAAAGCAGTCGAATCAATGTTGGACATTCGTTCCGATATACTTCTCATTTCTTCTCAGAGTTTGTTTTCGTGTTCTTTTTCTCTTACGTTTATTTAGTATGTGCATATACATGTGCACACATGCCACAGTGCGCATGCGCAGCGTTCTCTCCTTTCGTTGTATTGTTCATGGCGTGTTTACTTTGTTGGATTTGTCTCTCCCGGTTGCTTGGAAGCTCTGTGGTGACAAAGTCTCAGCCCAATTTACTGAACAGTCAACACTTAACACCCGGTCTAGGTCTAGCATATGTCCTCAGTTGACAAGAAATGAACAAGTTAACATAAACACCTACCATATACAGGGATGATAGGACTTTGTGCTAACTTAATGAGTCTCTTGAGTTGGCAGCAGAGCCAACATCTGAGATCTCATTAGAGGTAAAAGTTCTTTGCTTCACTTAGATCAGAATCAGAAAATTGGTTTTGTTTTGTTTTAAACAGGGTCTCACTTTATAGAGTTGGCTGGCCTGGAACTTTCTATGTAGACCAGGCTAGCCTCAAAGTTACAAAGATCTGCCTCCCAAGAGCTAGGATTAAAGATGTGTTCTACCACACCTGGTCCGGAACTGAACCAGCAATCTGAATTTTAACAAACCTTCTGGATGATTTTAACAAACCTTCTGAATGTTTGAGAAGACTGTAGTGAACTAATAAATGACCGTTACCCTGAACCTTAAACATCTATGGCTTTGGTTTTGATTTTGATTTTTAAGTCTGTGTAGCCCTGGCTGTTCTGAACTTCACTCTGTAGACTGGGCCTGCCTCTGCCTCCTGAGTGCTAGGATTAAAGGTGTGTGCCACCATGTCCATCTGAGACTGGCTTTCTGCATAGAGGCAAGAGCAGTTCTGTCTGGTTTAGAGAATACTTCTTGGAGAAGGGGATATTTGCCAGGAAAGCTTCCAGGCATTTAAACAGAAAACTACACATTCCAAAGCACATGGTAATACATCGGTCTGCGTCCTGAGTGAGTAGCTCTGTGGTTAGCTAAGCTGGCATGAGATGGACGTGTGGGCAGGGGTTTGGATGCCAGGTGTTAAACAGGGAGTGTCTGTGTATCTCACCCTCACCTACCTCCAGCTTCTGCTCTTCCTACCTCGAGTCAGAGTTCCCTGGATTCACTTCCAAGCCCTGTCTTCCCATCTTCCCAGTGCTATCTGTCCTGAATCTCCCTCACTTTTCTTCTCCCTTCTTTCTTGGTGGGTGAGACAGCCCAGCTGCTGGTCCAACCCTACTCCAGCTTCACCTGGTGGAGCCCATTGATGTCTGTTCTGCCTGGACATGCCTGGGTTGTAGCTTTGAAGCTTGCCAGGGCCACCGGGATGCTGGGGAAAGGCCAGGATGCTGGGGTTCTCCCAGGGAACTTTGCCAGGACACCCAGTAGCTCATTGATATGGAACTTCCAGGGCTTCAGAGGCAGGTTGCTTTCTGGAGACTTCCAGCTCTAGAAGAAAGTGACATCAGAGGCCAGGCTCTACGTGGTACTCCCTACCACAAGTGTGCGAGCGGACACAAACACACATACACACGTACACACACATATACACAAAAATAAACTAAATCTTACTTTTTTTTTTAAGAAAGAGGAGATGGAGGCCATCAGAGAGCCACCTCCATCAGTATTTGATCTGACTCTACCTCCCATCTACCTAAGGGCTGTCCATCACCCTGAGCTTTGTTTTAAAGATCAAGGGTTGGGCCACTCGCAGCAGCACACACCTTTGATCCTGGCACTCAGGAGGCAGAGGCAAGTGGCTCTGTGTGGGCCAGTGTGGCTAGCCAGAATAAGGCCTTGCCTCAAAAACAACAACAATAACAAAGATTGAGAGTTGTGTTTTGATGGGGCTCCTGGTATTGGGACATGGGGTGGGAGAAGCACGTGAACATGTCCCACGGGTGTGAGTTTATTTATTTTTAATTTTCTGGTTGTTCTGTTGATGGAACCCAGAGCCTGCTAGACAGTAATAGGCAAACCCCTTTCACTGAGCTCAGCCCCCAACTTAGAATTCCTTTTTGTGGCTCAGTCCTCCATGGAGGCTGCAATATTCCAGAGTATGGAGACCTCGTGGGGGAAGAGCTGAGATGAGGGTAAACCCTGCCTAGACTCTCTGACCTGTGACCCTCACTCTCTCCAGACGACCAAGCCACTAAAACCTGACAATCTGGTCCAGTGACTGGTCAGTGCCAGGCTCCAGTGAGGATGCTTATCTCCTCCCAAGCTGGGAGATAGATGTTACTCTGAAACCTCACGAGGGGTCAGCAGCTCAGGGCAAGTCCTCCCCACAGGCTCATGCTGCCATTCTGCTCCCGGACCTGTGGTGTAAATCTGAGCCATTGCCATCTGCAGTTTCCTTATTTTTTTTTTTTTTCTTTTGGTTTTTCGAGACAGGGTTTCTCTGTATAGCCCTGGCTGTCCTGGAACTCACTTTGTAGACCAGGCTGGCCTCGAACTCAGAAATCCGCCTGCCTCTGCCTCCCGAGTGCTGGGATTAAAGGCATGCGCCACCACGCCCGGCCATCTGCAGTTTCCTACAGGTGACCAACCTTTGTCTAATTTTGCACTGTGAGGAGCTGGGATGGCTTTCCGGCATTGACTGGAACAGCAGTTTTATCACAGAGTCAGAGGGAGGAGGTGTGAGCAGAGAGGAAAAGAAACTGATCAGGAAAATGGGCCCCAGGCATGAGTAACAGCAGCAAGGGAAAGAGTTTCTAGGTTAAAAGAGAAACCAGGACACATGGAGTGGGCTCGCCTCCTCTCCAGAGGACAGACTGCGGTCTGCCTTGACGTTGTTACCACATATGTGCTGAGGTTGCTGAATGTATTGGCTCCAGACCTGGGATTCAGTTATAGCTGAGAGCAGAGGTTGGAGGGATGGGGCAGAGGAGACCACCTAGATCATGCTGGTGTCCTGAGAGGCAGTTTGCAGTAGATGGCTAGCAGGTGAAGGTAAGCCCGACAGCCTAAGTTTGATTCCCAGAACACGTGTTAGGTAGAAGGAGAAAACAGACTCCAGAGAGTTAGCCTCTGCCTGCCGCATGTGTGCCATCTTCCCCTCCCCCGCAAAACACACACACACACACACACTCAGACACACACATCATACACATACACATAGAGACACACACATGCACACACAAACACTCAGACACACACATAGAGACACACATACACATCATACACACACACACACACACACACGAAAGAATTCAGAGTGGAAGCAGTTAGAAGCAGCCCTCTGGGCTGAGCTTGAACCATGCTTCAGCCTCCACTCTTTCAGAGAAAGAGATTGAGAGAGAGAGAGAGAGAGAGAGAGAGAGAGAGAGAGAGAGAGAGAGAGAGGTGTTTCCTGTTCCAGTTCTCCCACATTCCCTGTTTCTGATTCAGCATCAGTGTTTCAGGGCAGTGAAGGCCAAGGTCACCAGATGTGCTGCAACGCTGGACGGTGTTGAATAACACAGACCATCCTCTCAATGGATCTGTTCCTGGAAGCAGAAAAATATTATGAAAAGCCTCCTGAAGCAGGCAGTCTTTGCTGCCTTTTGGCCATCACTGTCTTCTTTGAGGTTGGTTTGAGAGTAGAAGCTAGAAGATTCACCACAAGTGCAGCAGTGCTGAATGATATGCCAGACAGGGAGTTCATGGCTGGCTACCTGCCGTTACCACAGGTCCTGCGGCTGGAGGCTGATGATCGCCTGCTTTCTCACGGGTCTCTTGCCTTTCTGCCGTCTGCCACCCAGTGCCTCAGCCAAGAGGCCTTATCAGATTCCGGTCTCTTGGCCTTGGCCTTTCCAGACTCTAGGACAATAAGAAATCAATCTGTGTACTTTATACATGACTCAGTCCCAGGGACAGATGGAGAGGGGCTTGCAGAACAATCAATTATACAAGTGCAATTACATCACGTTCAGACACCAGTGAGCGGCTGCCAACCGCCTCTGGCTCTTCTCTGGCACTTTGCACAGTTTCACATGCTCAGGGGCCACTTCTCTGAAGGCAGGAACACATAAGCTTTGCCCCAGGCTCTGCCTTCTAGAGATCGGCCCAGAACAACCTTCCAAGAGCTTCTCTTTCCCTGAAACAATTGTTCCTCGAGGAACTAAGCTTCCTGGAACACTCTGGAAAGACCGTGCTGGCCACCTTTGCTAGTTAAGTTCCTCAGACTCTCCATGTCCAAGACTGAATTAGCCTTTTCCTTTTTTCTTTACACATCTTCCTTTGCTGGCCTTCTCTGGCTTACTGACTAGCATGCCATCTGCCTACCGCCTATGTGATCTGGACGTCTTTTAAGAAAATATCTTTGAGGTATGGGTATGTAGCTCCACCACTTCCTACCTGAGTGTCAATTCCCACCTCCGGGGTCTCATGTAACCCTGGGCTGGTTTTGAACTTACTGTGTAGCTGTGGGTGACCTTGACTTTCTCTTGCCTCAAGCCCAAGTGCTTTTCCCGTCCCCAGTTACCAGTTACTGGGTATCATTTATGCCACCTTCCTCCTCTCCCCTGACAAGCTTCCCTCCCTCCTTCTCACCCGACTCACTAACAATTATTCATTGTTTGTTAAAGAGGCATTGTACTAGCAGAGGCTTGGAGGCTCCCTCACATCTGCAATCTCAGCACTTAGGAAGAAGTTGGGGCAGGAGGATTGCCACGAGTTTCAGGCTAGCCTGGTGTACATAGTGAGTTTCAGAGCAGCCTGGGCTAAAGAGTGAGATCCTGTCTCAAAAACAAATAGGCCAGGTGGTGGCGGCGCACATGGGAGGCAGAGGTCGGTGGGTCTCTGTGATTTCTAGTCCAGCCTGCTTTACAGCGTAAGTTCCAGGACAGTCAGGACTATATAGAGAAACCCTGTCTCAAAAAAACAAAAACAAACAAACAAACAACAACAATGGAACTGGAGTAAGTTTAAAGGAACTTGGAGGAACTCCAAAGACAACAAATAAATACAAATAAAACATTAAAAGCCGGGTGTGGTGGTGCACGCCTTTAGTCCCAGTACTCTGGAGGCAGAGGCAGGTGGATTTCTGAGTTCGAGGCCAGCCTGGTCTACAAAGTGAGTTCCAGGACAGCCTGGGCTATACAGAGAAACCCTGTCTCAAAAAAAAAAAAAACAACCCCAAAAAACATTAAAAATTTATTTTTAACATCTTTGGAGGCTAGTAGCCTGACATCAAGATATGGAGGCAGGGTGAGAGGCTGGAGAAATGGCTCATCGGTTAAGAACACTGCCTGCTCTTCTAGGGGACCTGGCTTCTATTCCCAGTACCCATGTGGTTGCTCATAACTATCTGTAACTCCAGTTTCAGGGGGTCTAATTCCCTTTTCTCATTTTGACAGTCACCAGGAACACACCAAACATACATGCAGGCAAAACACTCATACACATAAAATAAAAATAAATGTAAAAGTATCATCAGGGACCCTTCCATGGGGTGCCCAGGTCTTGGGCTGCATGAGAAGGGGTTGCAGGCTGAACACCAGCAGTTGTCTAAGCTTCCTGATTCCCAACGACAAGCTGCTCCATGCTCCTCCTCGTGTGCCTTCCTTGCCACGATAGACTGTAACTGAAAACTGGATCAAAAAGAAACTTCCATGTGTACAGGGCTGTTAAAGGAAGGCCAACTCAAGTAGGATCCAATATAGTTTTTAATGAATGGACACTCCTTTCCTATCTCTGAGAAGAAAAATATAGACCAATAGAACCAAGAGCCAAAGTCACAGACACTCAGTATGCAGGGTGTGGGAGGAAAACACTCTAGAGAAAGGCAGTGGAGAGAGAGAGAGCCTGAGAGATGAAGCTCCTTGTAGGGAAAGCTGCTGAGAATGAGGTGTGACCAGTGTGGCCCAATAAAAGAACAACAGTAATGTAACTTCAGGCACACTCTGAGGTATTTTGATGGACAGAATGAGTTGTTAAATAAGACAGTGGAGTAAGCTAATGTGAAGGATGGAACATTAAAAATAAAATATCAGCGGGGTTAGCTTCTTCTAGCTCCTGGACACCCAGTCCTTTGCATTTAGTGCCTTGAAGCACTGTCACTCCAGTTTATGATTCCTTTGTCCTGTGGCTTCTCCTTGTGCGTCTCTGTGTATCTTCATGGCCAGAACACTCTGAGGAGCTCTCATTTCAACTTGAAAGTAATTACATGTGTACGGACCCTATTTCCAAATAAAGTCACTGTTTGAGGTTTTGTGAGGTAGGAGCTCAACATGTCTTTTATTATAAAACTTTGTGTGTGTGTGTGGACAAAATTCAACCCACAATAGGGAGAAAATGATCTGGTTTTACATCACATTCAAGAGCTGCTTTGACCTAATTAGCCTTATTTTTGCTTAGAGAAGGAGACACAAGCTGGTGAACCAGAAATAAATTCATCTTCCAGGCATGTTCGTCAAGCCGGAGTCCTTTCCGTTCCCCTGTGTTGTATGCTAGCCACTTTACAAAACCGCATTGTCTTTCTGGATGGAAGGAATTTGCATTCGTGACATTTTGGTTAGAACTAATGGCCTTGGGAAAGTGCTGTGCCATTTTATTCGTTTAGCCCCAGAACTATCCTGAGGCCCAGAAGAGAATGCTCCCATTTCACTGATCCAGACAAGAAAGGATGGGAAGGGGTTCTGGGATTACAGACTGAAAGTAGTGGAGCCAGGACTCTGACCGAAGTCTAGCCTCCAGTCCTGACACTAATGCTAAGAGACTCGTGCTTCTCTCTCCTTTTCCCGGGTATTTAAAATACTACCTTTTAAGTTAGTTAGACTCTCCTCTTCTCCAGTGTAGTGAAAACACTAACATTCTTGAGGCTAAAAACTACAATGCAGGCACATGCCCAAAGAGAAACCTCTACAGATGTTTCCTCCAGAGAGAAGAGAGCACAACGTGTTGTCTACACTGCAAATGTCTGCTTTTGACCTTGGTTAAATTTTCTTCTCCAAGTAAGGAGAAAGAGGAGGGGAGGAGGCAGAGAAGGGAGAGGCATGAGAGGCAGATGAAGCTAGCCGGTGAGGCTGGTCCCGGGGATTCCTCTGCAGCTACTCCTGGGTAAGCCAGCTCCAAAGCTGCGCTCAGCCTTAATCTTTGTCCTCTGAGCAAAAGGAAAATGGTTTTTTGTCTTTATGAACCTGAGGCCTGTCTTTGGGAGAGAGAGGACCGAGATTTATGTTTGTCTTCTCAGTCGCCTTTAGGTCAAAATGACCACCATGGCAAAGTGTGCTCTGCCTCGCACAGTAGGCTCTCACAGCTTTGACTTTACTCAGTAATTTTCTTAGGAATTCTAGACAAAATATTTTTGGAGGTGGTGGGGTGCTGGGCTGTCAACTCTGTTACAAAATAGGTTAGTATTCTTTCACTGAGCTACCTTCCAGTCTCTGTTCAGCTTTTAAATTTAATTTTTTTTTTTTTTTTGGAGACAAGATCTCACTATGCAGCTTTAGTTGGCCTGGAACTTCCTGTATAGACCAGGTTGGCCTTGAACTCAGAGATATTTGCCTACCTCTGCCCCTTAAATGCTGGGATTAAAGTCATGTACCATGCCTGGTTCACCGTAAAACAATTTTTATGTGTATAGGTGTTTTGCCTGGCCTATATGTCTGTCTGTCTACCACTTGTATGACTTGTGCCTGCATAAGCCAGGAAAGGGTGTTGGATCCCTTGGAACTAGAGTTACAGATGGTCGTGAGTCAGCATGGGTGTGGGGAATTGAATCTGGGCCCTTTGGAAGAGCAACCAGGGCTTTTGTTCCCTGAGTCTTCTCTCCAGCCTCCTTCTTTAAACTTTTAATTGTGTGTTCTTGTTCAGAAGGACTAGAATGTGCTAATGTCATATATAGGATGAGTGTGTATGTGTGCAAGCACATATACATACACATATGTGATATATATTTACAGCGAGAGAGGCTTGGATAAAGAGGTGCCTGGTCTTGGGTATGGCACATTCTCTTGCGTAATAGGAATGGGAATGGGGGAGTACTTGTTACTTGGAGTGCTCACTGGAGTGACTCCCTACAATGGCTGGCTGATTAGGACATGTGCAGGAGGAAAAAGGGTGGTTGTTGCCTTCCATTCTCCAAATGCAGTTGCCCAATAAACGACTCCCAGGAATGGCCCCAGGCCCTCCTCCCTGTGCCCTTAGCTCTGGCGTGGGAGGCCTTAACTGCTACTTTGTAGCTTTTTTTCTTTTTCTTAGCTGCTATCATTTTTTTTCTGTATTTACTTTTGGTGCTAAATGTAGAACACTTGTCTTTCAAAAACTCTTTCACATGCCCCCTTCCTTCCCACACTATAAATATCCACCTGTGTCCTTTTACAATTTTTATGATTTCATGTTTTACATGCAAATCTTTATGCCATCTGGAATTTTAGTCTAATGCTATCCAGGACTTGGCTCCAAATTAATTATATTCCTAATGGCGAGGTTTTCATGCGTGGGCTTCTTAAGTATGACTCAATTCTCAGAGCTCCATAAAAGCTTCAAAGTCAAGAATGGAGAAGTTAAACTATAACTCAGCCAGCTCTTAATCTCTGTTCCATTACCACTCAGTCAGAGACTCTGGCGCCCTCCGTGTGCTTCTCGGGGAGAAGCTCTGGATGTTTGCATAGGAGGAGAGCTGAGGTGGAGATGAAGCTTACAGAGAACTCTCTGGAGAAGCCAAACACTCGCTGTGTTCCTGCCACCAGGCACCGCCTCCTAGAACTCGGGACCCAGCCTTGCAAGCAGCATCACTGGCCCCTGGTGCCACTCCTTAATTGCATTTTCTTGCTTTAGTTCTTCGAACCCTTTCTTCACTGGTCCAGCTCTGAACCATGACTGTTTAGACACTCTCAACAGACAGATAACTCTAGAGAAATGTATTTGACTTTGTTTTTTGATACAGGGTCTCATATATCCCATAGCTTAAAACTTGTTATGTAGCTGAGGCTGGCTTTGAACACTCTTTAAAAAGTCTTTTTTTAAAAATAGTTTATTTATTTTAATTTTATGTGTATAAGTGTTTGCCTACCTGTATGTCTATGCACCAAATACACGCAGTGGCTGTAGAGGCCAGAAGACAGGGCCTGATTCCCTGCAACTAGAGTTATAGAGGGTTGTGAGCCACCACGGGAGTGATGGGAACCTGAGCTGGGTCCTCTGGAAGAGCAACAGTGATCGTAACTGGTGAGCCAATGACTTTCTAGCCCTGGCTTTGACTCTTACTTAAGCCTTTGCTTCCACCTCCCAGGTGCTGGGATTACAGGTGTGGGCTTTGACCGTTAAACGCAACACACACTGTTTCATTTGATTTAAGAACAAGAACAGCAACAGAAAAACCCAGCTGGCATTATTGGTTCCATTTCTCAAATGATGAAACAGAGAGGGGAAATGATTTACTTAGAGGTCACAAAGAGGAAGCCCCACTCAGAAGCCTAGGGGCAAAGGGTTAACTTTGGCGGGAAGAACCTCTCTGTTGGTTGGCTTCCTCTACTCTTTGAAGCTAGTAAGTGGGGTTGAGCGGGGTTTTCAATTTGAAACTGCTTTCTTTGTTTTAAGATTTATTTTAAATTCTGCGTATATGTGTGTGGCTGTGCGTGGCATGTGCACACTGGACGCAGCAGCCAGCACAGCTCAGAAGAGGGTATCAGAACCCGTGGGGCTGGAGTTACAGGCAGCTGTGAGCTGCTGCTGTACATGGGTGCTGGGGAACAAACTCAGATCTTCCGGAAGAGCAGTCGGTGCGCTAACTGCTGATCGGTTTCAGCAGCCCAGGATGGGCATCGCCAAGTCAGGTCTCCTACCCTTTGATGTAGTTTCTTCCATTTGTAATGCCCACCTCAGCCCTTTGGCTCTAGGGCAATGGCTTTCCTTACAGGCAACCGCCAATGTCCAGCTTCCTTGCCTTTGCCTCTTCCTGCCCTGGGAATTCCTCCAGGGCTCTGTTTTCCTCCAGGCTGTTGCTTCATGAAGGGAGAGAGGAACTCAACACCCTCCTTTATTTTTACTCTCCAGGGTCTGGCGCATGGCCTGGCCATGCTATCTGTCTTAGCATACTTTGTATTACTTTAACAAAGCACCAAAGGCTGAGACTGACCATGCCATGGTTTGTTTAGTTCTTAAGGTTCAAGAGCATGACACCACCAGCATGTACTTGGCTCTGGGGAGGGCAGATGGTACCACAGCAATAGGAATGGGCAGGAACCATGGGGCACGAGGAAGAGGCAAGCGACATCTGTGGAATAGTTCTCAGGGCCTGTGATGTAGCTAGCATGAATAAGGCCCTAGGACCCAGTCCCATTGGCTCCCCCACCCCAAAGTAAGAAAGAACCAGGGATTCAGGGGAGGGGTCAGACAGCCTTGCTTACTCTTGTTGGGGCATGGTGCCAGCACCAGGAAGCTGTAGCCAGAGGAATGCAAGTTCAAGTTCAGCCTTGGCTATATAGTAAGACCTTGTCTCAAACCAATGGCTGTCGATGTGATAAGTGGTAGAATACTGGTCTAGCATGCACGAGGCTCTGGGTTCCATCCCAGCACAAGGGAGAATGCAGGGTGTGGGGTGTACAATTCTTTTCTCGGGGGAACTGATCAAGTCCCACCACTGAAGTTTCATCCCCACAGGGGTCATCAACTCCCTGGAGCCAGACTTAGTTAGGCCTTAGTAGGCTCCACCTAGTCTGCCTCATCACTGTCAGACTAGAAAAGGGAATGAAGATTCCAGCCCATGATCCTCTGGGGCAAGCCAAGGCATTAGATAAGTACAAGAAGAAAAGCAATTGTGTCTGTGTGTCATTGTGTGTGCCTGTGTATGTGTGCCTCTGTGTGCATGCCTCTGTGTGTGTGTGCCTCTGTGTGTGTTAATCTTAAATCTTGCAATGTTTAGAATCTATCAATCTATCACTGTGCATCTTCATCTGAAGATAATATAAACTGTAGAAAGAAGCATAAAAATGATCATTCTGAGGCTGACAAGATGGCTGACCAGGGAAAACTCTTGCCACTGAGACTGAAGAACTGAGTTTGATTGCCAGAAACCACACAGTAGAAGGAGAGGGCCAACTCTACAAGACTGTCGTCTGAGCTCTGTGTGTGCCATACTCATGCCCACATGCACACATGCCCACATGCACACATGCATACTGGTATGTAAAATAATAACTGTAATTTTGAAAAGCCTAAAAATCCTCTGACTTGTATTTTAGACTATTTCCTTGAGAAGTATCTCTTGTTTTTAAAAATCATTTTGTACTTTAAGAATCAATTGAGGGCTGGTGAGATGGCTCAGTGGGTAAGAGCACCCGACTGCTCATCCGAAGGTCCGGAGTTCAAATCCCAGCAACCACATGGTGGCTCACAACCATCCGTAACGAGATCTGACTCCGTCTTCTGGAGTGCCTGAAGACAGCTACAGTGTACTTACATATAATAAATAAATAAATCTAAAAAAAAAAAAAGAATCAATTGAAGGTTTCTTTTGTGTGTGTGTGTGTGTGTGTGTGTGTGTGTGTGTGGTGTTATTGGTGATAAAACCCAGCACTTCACAAATGACTATACTTCTCTACTACCAAGCCATTTCTCCAGCTGTTTCTCCTTTTTAGTATTTCATTTTGAAATGGGTCTCTCTAAGTTATCCAGGCTAGCCTGGAATAAACTTGGTAGCCCAGGATTCATTTTCTTTTCTTTTTTTTTTTTTTTAGATTTATTTATTTATTATATGTAAGTACACTGTAGATGTCTCAGACACTCCAGAAGAGGGCGCCAGATCTTGTTACAGATGGTTGTGAGCCACCATGTGGTTGCTGGGATTTGAACTCTGGACCTTCGGAAGAGCAGTTGGGTGCTCTTACCCACTGAGCCATCTCACCAGCCCCCCCTTTTTTTTTTTTTTAGATTTATTTATTTATTATATGTAAGTACACTGTAGATGTCTCAGACACTCCAGAAGAGGGCGCCAGATCTTGTTACAGATGGTTGTGAGCCACCATGTGGTTGCTGGGATTTGAACTCTGGACCTTCGGAAGAGCAGTCGGGTGCTCTTACCAGGATTCATTTTCAAGTCGAAGGTCTTTGTTTTGTTTTACAGACAAGAGGGTCTCATGTTTCCCAGGCAAGTTTTCACTTGTAACCAAGATGACCTAAAATGTAGGCTCCTCCTATCTCCACCTCCCAAGTGCTGGTTCACTGAGCCCAGCTATATATATATATGCAGTGTTGGGGACTGAACACAGTGCTTTGTGTATGGTAGGCAGCACTTACTAAGTGAGCCACATCTCCAATCCCAGTACACAAATCCCAGGACACAGAGTTTAGCATCTCAGTAATTTTCATGTGTACAGGTGGTAGTGCCTAACATATTCACTCTGTTGTGCAACCAATCTCCAAAGTTTGTATGTCTTTTTTTTTTTTTTTTTTTTTTTTTTTTTTTTTTTAGATTTATTTATTATATGTAAGTACACTGTAGCTGTCTTCAGACACTCCAGAAGAGGGCGCCAGGTCTCGTTGCGGATGGTTGTGAGCCACCATGTGGTTGCTGGGATTTGAACTCTGGACCTTTGGAGGAGCAGTCGGGTGCTCTTACCCACTGAGCCATCTCACCAGCCCCAAGTTTGTATGTCTTATAAACCTAAAACTTTGTGCTGATTAAACATAACTCTCAAGTTTTTTCCTGACTATGGCACCTTGGAATCCATATCGCTTTGCATCTCTATGAATCTGACTCTTTTCAGTAACTCATAAAAGCGGAGTCATAACAGCATAACTTTTAAATAACTGGCTTATTTCACTTCTCCCAATGTCCTCAATTTTCATTCATGCGTGTGTCAGAATTCTCTTCTTTTTAAAAAGCCTGAAAAACATCCTATTTTGTTTAATTTTCAACTTTTTAATTAATTTCTACTTTTGTTGTGTCTGATTTGATCAGAGGCGGCTTTTCTTTTTTAATAAAGGCAAACATTTGAATTGGGGCTGGCTTACAGTCTCAGAGGTTTAGCCTGTTATCCTCATAGCAGGAAGCATGCCACTATGCAGTCAGACTTGGTGTTGGACAGGAGCTGAGAGTTCTGCATCTTGATTGGAAGGCAACCAGGAAAAACTGACTTCTAGGCAGCAAGGAAGAGACGGGCGTAGCCAGAGCATAGGAGGGACACCTCCAAAGCCCACCTCCACAGTGACACACCTTAGGGAAAGCTTGTTTTGTTTTGTGAGACAGGGTTTCTCTGTGTAGCCTTGGCTGTCCTGGAACTCACTTTGTAGACCAGGCTGGCCTCGAACTCAGAAATCTGCCTGCCTCTGCCTCCCAAGTGCTGGAATTAAAGGCATGCGCCACCACAGCCCGGCTAGGGAAGGCTTTTTTGAACTTAGTCTACCTTTTGAAATGTATTGAAGTTTGGGGGCTTATGCTTTGCTTTGTTTTGTTTTGTTTTGTTTTGTTTTGTTTTGTTTTGTTTTGTTTGAGACAATGTTTCTTTATGTACCCCTGGCTGCCCTGAAACTCACTAGTAGATTAGGCTGGCCTCTAACTCAGAGTCCCCTGCTTCAGCCTTCCCAGGGCTGGAACTAACAGTGCGTACCTACCACTATATCTGCCTGGCTGGGCTGTTTGAGTTTTGAAATGGTCAGTTTTAAGTGGTTTATGGGTACCTCCAAAGGAATATATTATTGATTTTCAAGGTTTGTAGTTTGATATATTTTAATTCAATCTTTCTTGCTAATTAATAAATCATATAATCTATGCTTGCTTTTATAAAAAGATATATTTATTTGTTTTATGTATGTGAGTACATTGTAGCTGTACAGATAGTTGTGAGCCTTCATGTGGTTGCTGGGAATTGTATTTTTAGGACTTTTGCTCGCTCCAGTTAGCCCCGGTTAGCTCAGTCCCTGCTCACTTTGGACCAAAGATTTATTTATTATTATACATAAGTACACTGTAGCTGACTTCAGACGCACCAGAAGAGGGCGTCAGATCTCATTACTGGTGGTTGTGAGCCACCATGTGGTTGCTGGGATTTGAACTCAGGACCTTCGGAAGAGCAGTTAGTGCTCTTACCGGCGGAGCCATCTTTCCAGCCCTATGCTTGCTTTTATTGTCTGATTTATTAATCAATCATAGGCTGAGAGAGTTGAATTAAAATTACCTACTGTTAGGCTGTGGTGGCACACACTTTTGTTCCCAACACTTGGGGGCAGAAGCAGGGTGATCTCTGAATTTGAGACCAGCCTGGTCTATACAGAGTTACAGGACAATCAGAGATACACAGAGAAACCCTGTCTCGGAAAAAAAAAAAAATCAAACCACACCAAAAAACCTCCTACCATTGAGTGTGGTGGCATATGGCTTTAATCCCAGCACTCTGGAAGCAGGTGGATCTCTGGTTTACAAAGTGAGTCCAGGACAGCCAGGGTTCTGTTATACAAAGAAACCTGTCTCAAAAAAAACCCAACAAAACAGCCGGGCGTGGTGACGCAGGCCTTTAATCCCAGCACTCGGGAGGCAGAGACAGGCACATCTCTGAGTTCCAGGTCAGCCTGGTCTACAAAGTGAGTTCTAGGACATCCAGGGCTATACAGAGAAACCCTGTCTCGAAAAACCAAAACCAAAACCAAAAAAAAAAAAAAAAAAAAAAAAAAAAACCAACCAAACAAAAAAAAACCCAAAACCTCAAAACAACAACAACAACAACAAAACAACTCCCTAGTGTTGGGGCTGGCGAGACGGGGCTCAGCAGTTAAGAGTGTGAACGCTCTCCAGGTTCTGGAGGATCGAGGTTCAGTTCCTAGTGCAGGCTGGGTGGCCAACAACCTGTCTGACCTCTTGGGCTTCCATGGCACCTGCTCTCACAGGGACACACACACACACACACAACTAAATATAACGAAAATAAACTTCCTATACCCAGTTGTGTTTCTGTTCTCGTCTCCCTGCCTGCCTTTCCTGTCAATGTCAGTTTATGCTATATTTTTTCATGCATAGATACTTATGACAGAACTTAATTTAGCATTCACCCTTTTTCATCATGAAGTCTTTTGTCTTTTCTAGGTCGTGAGTGTGTGTGTGTGTGTGTGTGTGTGTGTGTGTGTGTGAGTGTGTGTGAGTGTGTGTGTGAGTGTGTGTGTGTGAGTGTGTGTGTGTGAGAGTGTGTGTGTGTGAGTGTGTGTGTGTGTGAGTGTGTGTGTGTGTGAGTGTGTGTGTGTGTTTGTGTGTGAGTGTGTGTGAGTGTGTGTGTGTGTGTGAGTGTGTGTGTGTGTGAGTGTGTGTGTGTGAGTGTGTGTGTGTGAGTGTGTGTGTGTGTGAGTGTGTGTGTGTGTGTGTGAGTGTGTGTGTGAGTGTGTGAGTGTGTGTGTGTGTGTGAGTGTGTGTGTGTGAGTGTGTGAGTGTGTGTGTGTGTGTGTTAACCTTGTCTGGTAATAGTATTGCAACCCTGTTTTTCTCATTGCTTCTATTTTAAGTGTAGCTTCTGTTTTTGTTTTTGTTTTTGAATTTTTATTTATTTTTCACCTGAGGAACACTGTTGTATAAGAATCTCCTGCACACTGTACTAGCTGGGTTTACTTTGGAACTCTCCACTGCTTCTCAAGACTGGGATTATTGAGTCAAAAGTAAAGGAAGCTCTTCCCAGCCCTTGACCTCCTCCACCAAATAAATTGTTTTTCACAGGTTGCATGCACGCTGTCCTGACACCAGCTGTTTAGAAGCAAACGGTTTCTGCATCGCTGCCAGAATGGCTATTATACCAGTGGCTGCTTACATTTTTAATAGATGAAGATGGGGCCTAATTGTCCACCCCACCCCCAGCTTTGTCACTCTCCACTCTATGTTAAGAGAGAAGAAAGATGATCTCAAAATGAAATGCTCTGTTTTGGGTATCCCAGTGAGCTTGATGCTGGGTGGTGATGTTTTTGATTCCTGGTTGCCGTGGAGAAACCAGATCAACCTCTTCCCATAGGCTCTTCCACCTAATCTTTGGATTTTCCTGGGAGAAATTACCTCTGTCCCTTTATTTCTGATGGGAAGCCCAGGCTCCTGGCAGCCATGTTTCCAGCCCCACAGTGAAGCCACTGCAAGAAGCCTGAAGTGTGGAGGGAAGGAGACATTCACAGAAGGAAGAGAGCAGGACCCTGCTAGAATCTCTGACTGTGGCTATCCAGAAATGTATCTCAGGGACCAATACACAGCCAACCCCCCCCCCCCCCAAGCTCAGTTTGGGTTTCTGTCTGTTGCAACTCAGAACTAGCTTTTAGCATACTTCCTAAGGCACCCGAGGATGGTCCACAGTGCAGTCTCCCATTAGACAGCCGCTTCTCCAAAAACTCAAAAAGCTCTGGGAAGTGCTTCTCTGACCCACACGGAACGATGGCAAGTCAAAAGCAGCCAGATCAAGACGCATATACCTCCTACACACGCATGTGTTTCCCCATACACACGATGGTCACACCAAGACTCAGGCCTGAGGAGGTCTTTGCCAGTCAGGATGCCATCCCAGACATCTGCACCGATCTCTGTACACCCACGGCCCTTTTCCTTCACTGCCCTAGTCAGCAATTTCGCTGATATATAATGAACACCTGCCAAGAATCATGTCAGCCCGGAGGCCCCAGGAGAGTCAGCAAACAGCCTGTGCTGTCAAGGAAGCTACAGTGCCAGGATTGTGAGGCCGTCAGAAGACCGCTCTGACTGAAGCGGTGGGGCGAATGCTCAACAGATGTTTTTGTCAAGGGCTGCAGTTGCTCACAGGCTTTGTCCCTTGTTGCCTGAGACAGTTGTCTGGCTGGTTGTCCAGCCTGTGCCACATGCCAGAATGGCTTCCTGAACACGGCTGTGTTAGCCCCCCTCTCTCTCCCCACAGGCTGAGGCCAAATTCCTCAGCCTAACAAAAAATGTGATTCCAGATAACTCCTTAGCGCCCTTTCTTAGCCACATCACCCACTGTTCCCCATCCACAAACCTTCCAGAGTCGTCAGCCCACGTTCTTTGTTACTCCAATCAGCACTTCCACCCCGCCCCCACCGTCATGGCTCCTCCCACCCCGTTCTTTCTCACATCTTACACATCTCCTACACGTCTCGGTTGTACACACCTCCTAAGGTGTTAGGATAGCAGTTTGATTTTCTTCTCATACGATGTCTCTGATAGTCTGACTGGAGAGTTGTATGGAAAAAGAATCCCATGAACGTGACCACAAGTGAAAAAGAAAAGGGTTCCCTATGCAGTTTGCCATGGGTGTGAGATTGGGAGTGCGCGTGAGCATAGCTTAGCTATAAGAACACTTGATAGCATTCATGAGGTCCTGGGGTCCACTACCAGCACAGCCAAATAAGTAGATTTTTTAAAAAAAGTTGGGAGGGAGATGTTTAAAATGGGTGCGTGGGTAAAGGCACTGAATGCCAAGCTGGACAACTTGAGTTCCATCTCTAGAACTCACAAGGTAGAAAAACAGAACGGATTCCCACAGTTGCCTTCTGACCTCAGCATTTGCATTGTGGTATGCAGGCCCACACTTGTACACACATGCGTGTAAATAAGTAAATGTGGCCAAGAAATTGAAAGTAATAAATAAAGATCAAATGAAAGACAGTAAAAATATAAAAATAAAAAATAAAGCATTGTGTGTATAGGGAAACAATACCCTGCTCCAAAGCCAGTCTAATGTCACCTGTCCCCACGAAACCTCCCTAACTCCTCCAAGTGAAATTGCTCTAATCTGTTTCTAAACTTTCATAATGCAGTCTCTGTGCTCCAGCACAGATGGCACCCGCCTTCTCACGGGTGCGTGTGGTTTTCTGCGTATGAGAGACAGATGGCATCCTGTGGGGTACGTGACAGTGTGTTTACTGACAAGTTGGAACTCTGTGAAACCTCGCTTGTTCTTCCACAGGACAGACGCACAGCTGCAGGGCTGCATAGCTGCACAGGTGCTTCAAGGTCTGGCTTCACACCCACCGGGTGTTTGTCCAGCAGACTCTGAGGATGGTGTTCCTGGAACGGTGCGTGTGTGTGTGTGTGTGTGTGTGTGTGTGTGTGTGTGTGTGTAAGGAAGAGGTCAATATCAGATGCCTTCATCTATTGCTCTCCACTGTGGTTTTGAGATAGGGTCTCTTACTGAACCTGGAGCTTGCCTTTTGGGCTCACTGGCTGGCTAGAAAACCCTAAGGGGTCATCTTGCCTCCACCTCTCATGCCTTTCAGCTCTGAGATTACACACACATGCCACGCCTCAGCTGGAGACAAGCGCTGTGCTCATGAAGCAAGCGTTTTACCCATTGTGCCATCTTTTCAGCCTACCTCTTCCTCCCTCCCTCCCTTCTTCCTTTCCTTCTTACCCCTTCTCTCTCTCCCCCCCTCCCTCTCTCTCTTTCTCTCTTTCTCTCTTTCTTCCTAAGACAGAGTTTCACTATGCAGTCCTGGCTGGCCTAGATCTCCATATGTAGACCAGGCTAGCTTTGAAGTTACAGAAATCTGCCTGCCTATGTCTCCTACAGGCTAGGATTAAAAATAGGTGCCACAATTGGCCTGGAGTGGTGTGGTGCACTCCTTTAGTCCCAGCACTTGAGAGGCAGAGGCAGGTGAATGTCTAAATTCGAGGCCAGCCTGGTCTACAGAGTGAGTGCCAGGACAGCCAGGGCTGCACAGAGAAACCCTGTCTCAAGAAAACCAAATACATAAATGTCACCGCACCCAACACCAAATTGGCCTCCAACTCGTGACCTTTCTGCCTTCAGCCTCCCAAGTGTTGGGATTACAGGTCTGTGCCATGATGCCCAACCCTCTTTTCAAAGCCAAAATCATGCATGGTTACTTCTGTCCATCATGTTATTTGTGATATTCTTGTGGTCTGTAATTGGCAGCAGAGCTCCCAGCCTCTTTTATCTACCCCTCCCTTCAGGAAACCATTGTCCTGTCTCATTAGTGGTCAGCTTCAGTGCTCAACAAGATAGTACCCTGCCTTGCAGCCAATGGCTTATAGAGAATGGGGTGAAACAAGCCTGAGGACTCATGTGTGGCCCCTAAGCAAGAACAGAGTGATTGAAAGAGTCTGTGATGGAAGGCCTGTGTGCGTGTGCGTGTGCATGTGCATGTGTGTGTGTGGGGGGGTGGGGGGGTGGCAGGGTCGGGCTCGATGGCATAGGCACATCCACGTGCTGAATTCCCTCTTCCTCTGCATCCCCGTACCCTCTTACACCTCCGGCCTGTGACTTCCACAGCTGCAAGCTCTGTGCTCCTCAGATCAGGGACCTACACTAATAGAAAGCATTTCAGTAGCCTTCCATAGACCTCACCCTACCCCACACTCATCTCACACATGCACAAACAAGAGCTTAGCATCTATTACCCTCCCACACCTGGGATCTGGCCGCTAGACTCCCTTGAATTTCTCTGACTGCATTCATACCCAGGACCTTGGACCTAGGAAACCAGCCAGACTCTGCATGGGGCCCCCTGGTTTCCTGTCTCCAGGATGATAGGGTAGTCACCATGGTCACCTGTGATGTCCTTAAATTACTACAGGGGCTATAAAATCACTGGCTAGGTCACTAAGGCTGCTCTGCCTTTCTGTCCTTGGCCCTGCCCTACGCACATCCCCCACCTTCCCTCCCTGCTTGCAAACATATTGAGGCTGCCAGACTCAGCGGTAGAATCTTACAGCCTTTTTGGCAGGAGCCTGGCTGGCTCCCGAGAGCAGGCTGGAGAGAAATATAGTGGATCACATTTCTTCGGCTTGTACCAAATATTATTCAGATGTAGTTTTGTCAGACACACACAAATTGCTCATCCAACAAACACAGAAGGGCTAATCCCAGGGCATTTATCAGAGTCAGGAGGGGAAAGCCTAGGGAAAGAATAGCCACAAGAGGCCTTTGACGCCTGGCCAGGTAAGGTAGGCCTGAGGGGAGATGGTGAGACCTGTGTGTATTCCTGGGGTTTTTATTCTACAGAGGGCCTGAAACCTGGTACCAGGGCTTTGGAACCTGCTGTCATCATGGCATTCAAAGCCTGCCCTGGTGTGTACACTTCCCAGTGATGAATTGCAACAGAGAAGTCCACACGGGCCAAGCTGCCTTTGTAGGTAGACAGACCTCACCTCAAGTAACAATGGTCAGGTAGAATAGCTGGTTGAAAGGACTTTGTAAGCTACCACTGCGAAACACTAACTGCATTTATGCCTTTTGTAACCTCTCAGAGCTCCCAGTCTCTCTTCAGCCATGGCCGGCAGGTGTGAACACCGGCGGCTAGGCAAGCAGGTTAAGGGACTGGGTCTACACAACAGCAGGGGGCAGAGACATGAGGTCTTCTGTCATGCTCCAGTCTCTTGCCAGCTCCTTTCTGCTGAGGCCTTCTGACAGGCTCTGGGAGCTCTCCCCTCCAGGGACTCAGCCCAGAAATGAGAGAAACCAGGCCTTATTCTTAGACCCAACATCTGCAGCCAGAGAGAGTAAGATAAGATGAAGCCTCTGGAGACAGCCTGTGTCCTCTCATGGCCTTGCAACAGGGTCTGCCTCACTGCTGGCATCTTGACATGTACTATGGGGGGAGGGGGGAGAGGGAAAGGGGGAGGGCTCTCCTGGAAGGAGGAGGCAGTGACTACAGCAAGGTAAGCAAATGAAAATGATTGCTTGGCTAGACATGGTGGTGCATTCATTTAATCCTGCCACTCTGCAGATGGAGGCAGACAGAACTCTTGTGAGTTTGAAGCCAGCCCTGTCTGTCTAGAAAGTTCCAGGTTAGCCAAAGCTGCATTTTGAGAACCTTGTTTTAAAGACAAGCAAACAAAAAAGAAACAATACCAAAAACCTACAACCACCGCAACAAAATAATTACTGACATGTATATTGTTGAAATATCTTAAGGTTTATATAACCTTTGGCAGCAATAAAGCAGAGACCACTGTGGCCTGCAGATCTGGGGGAGGCAAGGGGTATCCTGGTACAGCTGGGTCTGACCCAATCAGGAAGGCCTGGGGGGATTCCCGAGGTTGTTTCTACAGGACAGGTGTGGGTATGCTGTTCTTATTACTTTTCAGAAAGAAAAGATAGGTTTTAGTCATTGTTTTACTGCCATGAAGAGACACCATGGCCAAGAGAACACTTATTGAGAAAGCGTTTAATCGGGGGTGGCTTACAGTTTCAGAGGCTAAGTCCATTATCATCATGGTGGGGAAGGTGTGGGGTACTCATGGTGCTGGAGGGGTAGCTAAGAGCTATATCCTAATCTACAGGCCAAGAAGGACACTGGGCTTGGCTTCTTAAACCTTAAAGCCTACCTTCGGTGACACACTTCATCTAACAATGTCATATCTTCCAATCCTTTCAAACAGTGGAGTTCCCAGTGACTAAGCATTCAAATATATGAGTCTACGGAAGCCTTCTCATCCAAACCACCCTGGGTACTGAAAGGCCTGAGGGTAGGATTTAGTGTGGCGCAGTATTTACCCTAAGTGTGTGAATCCCAGGGCTTAGTCTTCAGCGCTGTAAAACAAAGCAGAATTACGTCCAAATAAGGCTCTGAGAAGCGAAATCCTTTGTTCAACTGAGGTCAGCCAAGTTCTGATGTAAGGGTTCTGACTCCATGCTCTTTTTAACCTTCCTTCCTCCCCACTAACCCTCAGTTTTTTGTTTGTTTGTTCATTTGGTTGGTTGGCTTTGGTTTTTGGAGACAAGAGTTCCTCTGTGAAGCCTTGGCTTTCCTGGAGCTTACTCTTTATAGACCAGGCTGGCTTCAAACTCACAGAGATCTGCCTGCCTCTACCTCCTGAGTGCTGGGACTAAAGGGATGTGCCATCAGCACCCTCTGAGACTTGATTGTATATAATGTGGGCTGGTCTCAGACTCTCTACACACCCTAGCATGGAAGAATCTATGCTGCTCTTAGTCTGACTATGCTATACCCACCTCTATTGTTATAAACTTCTGGAGAGATGCAGTAGATTCAGGAATTGGTTTAAAACTATTCAGAGGGGCTAGAGATTTAGCCCAGTCAGAGAGCACCTGCCTAGCATGTGTAGGCAGATACGTTTAGTTCCTAACACTACAGAAATTCCCAGTTATGTGACAATGCTTCAAACATCAGGTTTGGGATTTTGGTGGCTTTGAGCTTAGAATGATTCTTTCTAGGGAACAATATTCAGGCAGGTTTCTACTGACACCCTCAATCTATTGTAATCACCTTAGTTTTCCTGATTCAGAGAAGGAAATGGGATGTTGGACTTTCTCCCTTAAACCAAAACAAATTGATTATCTCTCTGAGGTGGAAAAGTCTTGAGCTTTCAGCTTAGGTAAGCTTCACCACCCCCCCCCATACCTGCCTCAGTATAGGGACTCAGAAGATGAAATATGGATTATAGATGATAGGCAGAGCACCAGCCCCTTGGGAATAGCTCTTTAAAGATACTTGGGAGAGCCAGGCTATAAGCAACTGCATGTGGCAACAAGATCCCCAGAGCTTGATGAAAACTAGGTGCCTTTTAGTGTGGCTGATGTTAAATCCAGCAAAGCTGCTGGGAGTTACCAGTGGGGACTGCCCACCGGAGGTCAGAAGAAACCCGGCAACACTCTAAAGAAAGGCCAGAAACAGGTGTAGTACGCGTCGTCTGTGGAAAGGAGCATGGCCTAGCTACTGCCTTTCCTGGTGTCTGAACCTCTACTCCTGCCAGGAATTTGCTCCCACGTTCTCACCTGAGGGACCCACGTTGATGTGTGCTTTTAGGCCTGATCCATTTCTCCTCAGAATTTGTTCCCATTTGTGAGATTCTATCTATTTATCATTCTCTTTGGATTTGAAGATTTGAAACTCCCCGATACAACACCTGTGACATTTTAATACAAGGAGATGATATATAATGTGTGTGTGGTGCTAGGATTCAAACTCAGGATCTCGCTCCTGCTGGGCAAGCACTCTACCTTTGTGCTCTACGTTTATCCAGGAGATTGGGTTCTGAAGCACAAAAACCCATGGGCAGAAAGGTTGCTAGGCCTCAAGAAGAAAAGGGGGAAAGGAGCAAGCAAGGCCCAGGAAAACAGGCCAGGGCCTCTCTTCCTTCTCATGCCCACTTAGCTTTGTGGTCTGTTTCTGCCTCTCAGCTTTCTCTGCTCCTCTGCACATTGGCAGAAGAGGCCTCTACAGGACCATCCACACTGGCTATCCTGAATTTCAGATCCAAATACTCAGTATCAAAGTATTGACCATCTGATTGGGCTAGCTTGGATTAGATACTCTGCCCTGGTATAATCAGTTGTAGTTAGGAAGTGAGGTGAGGTGAAAAAAAGAGAGAGGGGAGGAGGGAAGGAGAAGCAGGAGGGGCAGATAGACAGACTGAAACAGATAAAGACAGAAAACTACCAAGACCGTTCCTTGAAAGAGAGAAAGTTTTAAGAGATCTGCATGTGTCCTGAATTTCAGGACATGATGACTCTGTCACAGTCCCTAGAACTTCTACATAACTGTGCTTTCACTTCTTAGAATGTCTCCATTGTCTCTTGGGTGTCAGTAACTGAACCCAAACAGGGCCTTGTGCACAGCCAAGGAAGTGTCCTGCTACTCAGCGCCAGCTTCTTCCCAGAAATCAGCGTTTCCTTGTGTCTCCTTCAGTGCTCGGTCCAGTGTTAGTCTCACTTTGGAATGGGTTAGTTATGGGTTAGTTTGGGTAGTTGCTATAAGCTCTTTAGCACGTTGGTTCTTAAACCCGGTGGCGCATTACCTAGAGCACCCTGGCATTTTCTTCTCTGTTTTATGGTTTAGAGCCTTGTAACTTTGTGATAAACAGACACACAGCATTTGTGTCACCTAAGTGGTGTCAGTAGGGCAGAATTCCATCTTGTAATCCCAGCACTTGTGAAGCTAAGGCAGGGGAATCTCAAGTTTGAGGTTAGCTTACCCAGTAAGTTTCAGGGTAGCCTGGGATATACAATGAGATCCTGTTTCAATAAAGCAAATAAACAGGGCTGTAGAGAAGGCTCAGCATCCGCGGTTAAGAGCACTTGTTCTTGCAGAGGACTTGAGCTCTGTTCCTAGCACCCACACAGTGGCTCAAAACCATACATAGCTCCAGTTTCAGGGGAGCCAGTGTCCTCTTTTGACCTCCCTGGGTACCAGGAATGCACGTGATTTGCATAGACACACACACACAGGAAAAACACCCATCCATATATAATAAAATAAACTCTTTAAAAATTCAAAGCAAATAAAATCAAAGCAGAACAAGGAAATGAACAAAAGGAAAGCTGTGTCTGCATTAAAAAAAAAAAAGAGTTACATTTTTACTTATTTGGGATTGTGTGGAGGTCAGAAAACAACTTGCAAGAGTAGGTTTCTTCCTCCCAGTGTCTGGAGCCTGAAGACTGAAGAGGCAGCCAGTCAGATGTGAGGGCAAGTGCCTTGACCTGCTGAGCCACCTAGCTGGCCTTTAAGATAATGTTTCCAATAAGGTGACAGAAACATGGAGCATTGTTCTCCTCTCTGCTGGGTGTGCTTTTCAAGCAGAACAAGAAAGGAAAGAGCAAGGGCTAAAGACACCATCAGGGCTCAGTCTTCTAACCGCTCAAAATAACTATGTTTTATAGCCAAATGAAGTAACCCAAGGCACTGAGCCAACTCGCCAGTGAAATTGCTCAGTCCCGTTGGAGGACTTGAGACGTGAGAATAGCAGAGGAAGTCTGGAGCGCTGGCCACGGCAAACGCTTTCCTAACTCTACCAAAGGAAACAGAGTAGCTTGTTACTGTTTCTTCAGATCAACTTAATGAAAAGAGGGGGAGGCAATGATTGTAACAGGTGGACCCCAGGGAGTCCCGCATGGCTTAGCCCGGCACTTTTCTCTTGCGTCTTTGTTGGCTTCTTCTACTCAGTGGCTGTAGTTGGGAACATAGTGAATTTCCAAATTTTACCTTATTCAATACTTCAGAACTGTGCTTATTTGGAAACACCACCTTTGCAAATGCATTTGTTAAGTGAAGATGATGTCATACCAGATTTGGGTAGACCTCAACGATTCTTATAAGAAAAAGGGTGAAGCTGGGTGTGTTGTGAACGGCTTTAATCCCAGATCTCAGGAGACTGGGGCAGGAAGATTTGGGCTGAAGAATAGCTGGGTTTATGGAGAAGACCCTCCCTGTCTAAACAAAGCAAGAACTCGAGCAAGAGTAACGAGAGAAAGGAGCCAAGGACACAGCAGAGAGTTGTCATTGATTCAGTGTGATGTGGTTGGGTGTCGAGTGGACAAGGGTTGGGGACTGTGATGATTAATCTCCATTGTCAACTTCATTGGATTTAAAATGCCCATGAAGAGCCGGGCGTGGTGGTGCACGCCTTTAATCCCAGCACTCGGGAGGCAGAGGCAGGCAGATTTCTGAGTTCGAGGCCAGCCTGTTCTACAAAGTGAGTTCCAGGACAGCCAGGGCTATACAGAGAAACCCTGTCTCGAAAAACCAAAATAAATAAATAAATAAATAAAATGCCCATGAAGACAGAAATCTTAGTGTGCCTGTGAGGGTGCTTCCCTATGGAGGGAAGACCCACCCTGAATATGGGCAACAGTTCCAAACTGAATAAAAAAAAAGAAAAATCAAGCTGGAGACCCCCCCCCCCCCCCGCTTCCTGCCTGTAGAAGCACGTGACCAATCTCATGCCCCTTCGCCATGCCCACCTCACCATGGTGGACTGCATCTTCAAACTGTGAGCCCAAAGTTGCTTTGATTGGGTATCTTGCCAGAGCCATGAGAAAATTAACTAATTCAAGAACCATAAGCAGGAAGAAGTCAGTTGACATGAAGGCAGCAGAAGAGCCTAGAAGACTAAAGCTACAAATCACAGAAAGCCAGGGGTTCCCGAGAGCCACTGGAAGCTAGAAGATGCATGGGAGGTTTGTTTTTGATAATTATTACTATTTTAGATTTATTTGCCTATAGGGATGTTTTGTCCAAGTGTATGCCTGGCTATCCAAGAGCTCAGAAGAGAGCATTGGAGCCTCTGGGCTGGAGTTATGAATGATCATACCAGCATGTGGGTTCTGGGAAGAGCCCAGGTTCCTCTGAAAAAGCAACATGCACTCTTAACTCTGAGCCTCCTCTCCATTCCGAAGGATTCTTTAGCATGTTTAAAAGGACTACGGTCTTGTTGCTACCTTGACCTCAGCCTTGACCTCCAGAACTGTGGAAGAATTGTTTCTGGGTTTTGCTTTCGAGACAAGGTGTTATTGTGTAGCCAACCCTGGCTGACCTGGAACTTGCTTTGTAAATCAGGTTGATCTTGAACTCATAGAGATCCACCTGCCTCTGCCTCCTGAGTGCTGGGACTAACGGCGTGAGCTACCACTGAATTTCTGTTGTGTTAAACCATCAAGTCTGTAGCAATTTGTCCCAGGGATCATAGAAAGACCATGTAATACTCGCTAGGAAAAGCCCTTTCTCAACACTATGCAGAAATTCTAAGGGAAGAATGAGTATTGCTTGTCAATCATCCTTGGGCCATGTGTTGGTCCCTGAATTAATTACTGTTGCCTGAGGGATGTAGTGTTCTATCTAATATAGGTTGCCTGATTCATTCAGAAACCTATGCTCAACCTGTCCTAACCATATGAAGAAGAAAGAGAGGTCTCTCTTTAAAAATTAGTATTGCTTTATGTGTATGGGTGTTTGCCTGCCTGTATGTCTGTGTACCAGTGTATGTCTGGTGCCTGTAGAGACTAGAAGAGCACATTGGATCTCTTGGAACTAGAGTTACAGATATGTAAGCCATCATGTGGGTGCTGGGACTAGAACCTAGGTTCTCTGTAAGAGAAGACAGTGCTCTCAACTGCTGAGCCATCTCTACAGTCTTGAAGAGGGGACCTATTATTAGAAGAAATAATAAATAGAAGTCAGACAAGACCAATACAATACAAAAACAATTCTTGTCCATTCTAGGGAACGAGTTAGTCAATTTTAGGTTATCATTGCAAATACCAAAGATAATCAATCCACTTATAAATAGAAAGCTCATTTTGGCTTAAACATTTGGAGATTTCAGCCTATGCTTTATTGTTATTGATGATGATGATGATGAGACAGGGTTTCGAGTAGCCTAGGCTGGCCTTAGAGTCACTATGTCACTGAGAGTGACACTGAACTCCCGATCCTCCACCAACAGAGATTACAGATGTGAGCTTACACTGAGCTCTCAGGCCATTACTGACTGGACCTATTACACTGAGCTCTCAGGCCATAACTGACTGGACCGGTTCCTTTGGGTCTATGGCAAGGCAGCAGGTCATAGAAGTTCATGGTGGAACAATATCACAAACCTTATCCCCAGGAGAGAAAGAGAGTGATGGAGGGATCAGAGTCCCATAAATCTTCAAGGCCTCCTCCAATTACCTGGAGACTTCTTAGTAGGCCCTACCTTCTAAAGTTCTTAAACCCTGCCAGTAGTACTGAGCTAGGGGCTAAGATGTTTCACCCGTAGACATTTTGAGGACGATCTAGATCCATACTATTGTGGTAAGAAAAAAAACCTGATTCTATAAACTGTACTCTTATAAGGAAAATAGATTTTGAAAGATATCAAGGAAGTGGAGAGTTCTTAGAATAAGCCAGAGCAAACACAATCACACTTCCTATTTAACAAGTCCCTAAAATGACAGACCACAAAGGTCTTTTTGTTTGTTTGTTTGTTTTTGTTTTTGTTTTTTTGACACAGGGTTTCTCTGTATAGCTCCTCTGGCTGTCCTGGAACTTTGTAGACTAGGCTGGCCTCGAACTCAGAAATCCGCCTGCCTCTGCCTCCCAAGTGCTCACAAAGGTCTATTTGTTTATCTGTTTGCAAACAGACATGCTCATCTGTTGACAGGGCTCTTTATCTCTGGCATGGTATTCTAACAGGTAAAATAAAAGAATTGGATCATGCTATAATTAAGAGGAAAAATGGTGGTGAATGCCTGCAATCTCAGAACTTGGGAGGTGAAGGCAGGAGGGTCAGGAGTTCAAGGTCAGCCTTGGTCATATAGTCTGGGGTATATGAGACCCTATCTCAAAAATCCAGCTGAGATTGGGTTTAAGTGATTACTCAGGTGGGCATAGTGATGCACACCTTTGATCCGAACACTCAAGAGGCAGAAGTAGGTGGATCTCTGAGTTTGAAGCCAACCTGGTCTCTAGAGCAAATTCCAAGACTTCCAGTTGAGCTGCCAGCTGCCAGCCAGCACCAATTTTCAGCCATGTGAATAAGAGAATTTGTACCTTCCACACACTCCACAATTCCAGAAAATACTCTATAAAACACAAAACCACCTGGCTAATGCACAGACTCATAAGAAATACTTAATACTATTGTTTTAAGAAACTTGCTTTTGGAGTCAGGTGTAGTGGAACGTGCCTCTCATATCAGGCAGAGGCAGGAGGATCTCAGAGTATGAGGCCTGCCTGATACAGAGGGAGTTCTAGGACAGCCAGGGCCATGCAGAGAAATTCTGTCTTGCAAAACCAAGGAAAAGGAAGGAAGGAAGGAAGGAAGGAAGGAAGAATCGAACTCATTTTGAGCCATGTATGGTGGCAGTACTTGTAGATTAAGGTAGAAAGATTAAGAGTTTGGAGGCCAGTCTGGGCCTCAAATAGTGAATTCAAAATCAACATTTTTGGGGGTGGGGAATCATTTGGGTCAGAATTTTCTTTGTTTGGTTTTGTTTTACATAAGCGACAAATCAAAGGTTGGCAAACTTTTTTTTTCTGTGAAAGATGAGATAACACAATAAGCATTTTTGGCTGTATAGGCATATGGTCTCTGTTACAACTCCCTAATTCTGCAGTTATGATTCGAAAGTCTCTGTTGACAAAATACAAACAAAAGTACACAGCTGAGCTCTAATGCATTATCATTTACAAAAGTAGGTGGCGGAGGTTCAGTGCGTGGGACCAAATTTCCGAAGCCTCCTGGTAGAAAACGGACACGGAGATTGCAGCTGAGAAGGGATACTTCCATAATCAAATCCTAAAGTGTGACATCTGACTTTGGGACTGGGAGGCTTGCAGAGTTCTGAAGAGTAGCGAGGACTGATAGATCAAAGTCCGGAGATCCAACTGTTACCAGCGGTCATTCACCTAAATTACACATTGATATCGTGCCTTAGCCAGAGAGTTTGTGGACTGAATTCATGGCCTGAACTCATAGGGATTTCTAAGTACAACATTCCAAGTTCCAACTGACTCCTTTCAGCAGCCCGCAGAAGAGTACAGAAGTGAGACCAGGCCTTGATCTACTCTCGCTCACTACTGTGTATCGTAGAGAGCAGCGGGGTTTGTTGTCTGATTGTCTTGTTTGTGGCTACACACTGCTCTAGGAGAGTTGGTTTCTTCTTATTTTGAAGGAAAAGGTTGACTACGGTCACTCAAGTGGACCTAGAAATTGCTCTATCTCCCAGGTCCCATTCATCCAGAACGAACTGATTAGTGACTTAACTCCTGGGACTAGAAAGGGGGCCACCTTATACATTTACTGAGACATATGGCCTATTAAAATTGTACCAGGTAAATTAGACTCAAGAGCTTATAGGGCACACATGATCAAAGAAAGGATTTAATATCTCCCTTTTCTTTTTTTCTTTTTCTTTTCTTTTTTGTTTTTTGTTTTTGGGTTTTGGGTTTTGTTTTGTTTTGTTTTGAGACAGGGTTTCTCTGTGTAGTCCTGGCTGTCCTGGAACTCACTCTGTAGACCAGGCTGGCCTCAAACTTAGAAATTCGCCTGCCTCTGCCTCCCAAGTGCTGGGATTAAAGGCAGGCACCACCACTGCCTGGTGTATTTCCCTTTTCTTGACTCCCCAAAGTGGTGGGCACCCAGCAGCACAGGGGGCCTGGTCTTGTGCTAGCCTATCACCTGATATCTGGTGTATCAGGTGATAGGCTGAGGACTCGGCCGGGCATGGTGGCGCACGCCTTTAATCCCAGCACTTGGGAGGCAGAGTTCGAGGCCAGCCTGGTCTACAAAGTGAGTTCCAGGACAGCCAGGGCTACACAGAGAAACCCTGTCTCGAAAACCCCCCCCCAAAAAAAAAAAAAAAAAAGAACAGAGGACTCCCTGACTCGGCTCAGTCTCTCACTGTTGAACAGCCTACTGAACGAAGCATCTGCTGGTCTGCCTCTTCCTCTGTCTGGACCTGGATCTGACCTGCCATTTCCTGCTCTGGACTCAGTTCCATTCCAGCTTTCACCTGGAAGCTGAACTCCGCAGCTTCAGTAGCCATCTCTCCTAGCACTGGTCAGGCTCATGGTCTTATCAATACCAATTCCTGCTCAACCCACTTTAATCTCTTGACCTCAGCTACAGCCTCTTTTGACATATATGTATAGAGCTATATAGGTCTATTTGCTGTGTGATTAAGAGAGTTAATGTTCAAAACTAAAATTAGGATAAAAGAACTTACATTGGCCTTAGCCAGGCAACTATTAGTGGATTTCATGACAAATTATTGCTATCTAAACTTCTAAACCTGGTAAATTTACTGTCATTCAAGTAACTTCAACATTGTACAAGACAAAAAAACATGTTCGTCTATACATTTAGCTTATTGTGCTCATGATAACAGGAAGAAACACCTAGTGGTTTGGCAAAATTTAGCCGAAGTAAAGAGGGCCCAGCCAGGACAGTCTCTAGAAGTAGGGGGGCGAGAAGTAATTTAAAATTTAGGGCAGAGTAGGGTATGGCAACAATCTCTAGGAAGGCTGAGGCAGGAGGATCAAGAATGTATATACATAGTTAATGAAAAAAAGAAGCCATGAATTTGAAAGAGAGTGGGGAGGGGTATATGGGAGGGTTTGGAGGGAGGAAAATGGAAGGGAGAAACGTTGTAATAAAATTACAATCTCAAAGACGAAAAGAAAGCCAGGTCTATAGAGAGAGTTTCAGGACAGCCAGGGAAACACAGAAAAACCCTGTCTTGAAACAAACAAAAATCTATTTGGATACATTGAATTTATTTTTATGTTATATATACATTATTGTAAATATATATTAAGATTTTTCTCTCTCAGCTTGTTGAAAGGACAGGATGATATAATTGGTCTTCAGATATTGAACACTCCTTACATACCTGTAATAAATCTCAGTGGACATGGTATATTTTTTTTAAAAAGAAAAAGAATTCATAGATATCCCAAGCTAATAACAAAACCCTGTCTCCAAAAGCCAAAAGAGAATTTTGTTCAAAAAAATTAAAGATTAATTTATTGATTTTATGCATGTGTGTATGTGCACCATACGCATGCTTTGTACCCCTGAAGTTCAGAAGAGGACATCAGATTTCCTGGAATCGAAGTTATAGATGGTTGTAAACCACCATGTTGGTGCAGTATAATTGAACACTTATACTGCAAGTATAAGTGCATTGAACTACTGATTCATTTCTCCACCCTTCCCCGCCCCAAAAAATAAATAAATAAAAAAATAAAGAGGTTCAGGGAGGTTGGGGTTGTGTCTCAGTTGGTACAGTACTTGCCTTGTTTGCATAATGCCCTGGTTCAGCCCCCAGCGTTACAAAAAACCCAGCATAGTGGGATCTGGACAAATGGCCTTGTGGTTAAGAGCCCTTGCTGCTCTTCTAGAGGATCCAAGTTCAGCTCCTGGTACTTATGTCAGAAGGTATAGTGTGCAGTTTCTACTACTCCACTTTAAGCTCCAGGTGGACAGTGCTACCAGCCTCTGCCCTGGTCCCCTTGGATCTGCAGATGAAAGACATATACACATTAGCTTATGTTTAATATGTTTTTTAGTTCAACGGCCAGGCTCTTTTAAGCCTACTCCCAGCTCAACACCTCTAATTCTGCCCTCAACCTAGTTGCCCAGTTACCTTCTCCTTGCTCAGTACCCGAAATCTGCCCTCAGCTTAGTTGCATTTCTAATCTCCCATCTGCTACCGCAGGCCCAGTCAGGGAAGTGGCCAATGACCACTCTACCCAAGATCTCATATGGCTGGCGGCTCTCTCTCCCTCTGAGATCTCATATGGCTGGCGGCTCTCTCTCCCTCTGAAACTTGGTTAATTTCTTTCCTTGATTCTCCTAACCTGCCTGCGGGAGCCTGGAAGTCCTGCCTCTGCCCAGACACTGGCTGCTAGCATCGTTGATCAATCAAGAACCAATGGGGGAACAGGACCTTCAGTGTTCGCATGCAGATTCCCAATCAAAGCATCAGAACCACTCCCTATGAGAAGGTTTTCAACCAGGGATGCAACACCCTCTTCTGATATCCTTATATAACTGCACACATGCAGTGTACATACAGAGTCACAGACAAATACACAGCCATAAAGATAAAAATACATCTTAAGCAAACCATCAGTTGAGGTGAAGCATGCCTGTAATCTCAGCACTTGGGAGGGAGAAGCAAGAGAGGATAGGTCATCCCTAGCTATCTAGCAAGTTCTAGGCCAGCACTGGATACTTGAAGATTCTATAAAAAATAAACAAACCGAAAGATACACAAACAAAAACCTTAAGTGCTTTGTAATTCAGCTCTCTGATTCACAACCTAGCCTAAAAGAGGGAACAATTTCTCTTGGGATTTGAGGCGTTAGTTTTTATTTAATGAGGGAAGTGCAATAAAATCCATGGAAAATCAGACCTCCTACACTCCTTCACACCTACACACACACACACACACACACATATGCCAAGGACTAAACAAAGACGGTTCCAAGTGAAAAGATGGCACTGGGCACCCTGTAAACTATCATCAACAGGTTGCTGAATGAAAACACAGACTCTTTCTGAGGAACAAAGAGGAATGACTCAAAGGAGTAGCTGCTTTCTGAGCCAAGCGTGCAGCCACCAGCAGAAAGGACAGAAAGTGGTAAGAGCTGCAGAACAACAGAATTGCTGCCTCTGGAACAGAGCCCAGGGGATTCTCCAAAGGAACATGATTGGCTTTCAGATTTTCTAATGGCTGTTATGTGCTTCTAAATAACTTCTTTCTAAATGGGAGTTTCGATTGTGGTTTGCCTGTTGTCTGTTTTCCCATTATATGTTGGATGTGGGGGAAAGATAGGCGACAGAAGAGTCCAAATATAAATGCAAATAGTGTTGTGAACTGCTTGAGAGTAAGTTTGATATGATCCATATTACCCCCAAATCCTTATTACACTTGATCTTAGCCAAAAGGCTGAGAAGCGATCCAAACCCTTTTTAAGAAAATAAAATTCTTAACAATTTCAGACTCATGTATAATGGATTTTGGTCGTTTTTCACCGCCCCTCGACCTCTCATGCCCCTCCCACTTTCACAGAACCTCCCCCTAAGTTCCCTTCTACTTCCCTGAATCCTCCTGCCTCCACCTCCGGAGCACGGAGACTACATTTAAATATACTACGCACGATTTACAACATCCATTTGCTGATGTCTCTTATCAGTTTCACCCTCTATCTTTCACTTGAGGGGATGGCAGGTGCAGCTCACAGACAGAACCTTTGCTTAGCATGTGTGAGGTTCTGGGCTTCAAATACCAGCAATGCAAAAGTAGTATCTCTTAAGTGGAAAGTCATACATTCGTGTCAATTTCACTGACTCCAAGAGAGTATCAAAGGATTTGTTCTAGTTTTTGCTCTCTGCATTTACCTCCAGTTGGCATAGAGTTGGAGACTTGTGTAGTTTTCTTTACTTACACACTTTTGGGGCTTCTTTTTAAAACTGTCTGCCTGTATTTAACGATGTCCTTTCCTCCCTTGGGCAACACACCCTGATTTGGATTGTGAGCATTTGCATTGTGTCAGGCTGCTGTTCTCCTTATCCGGCTCAGTCCCCCTCATCCTGGTTGGATTTTGCCCTCCTGCTTATGCCATCTGGACTACTTACTTTGTTTCACTCTAGTGACGTCCAGACTAGATTTCTCAGAAGGGTGTGAAGAGGAAGAGGAAGGTGATTTATTTTATAGTTCATAGGTTCCTGAACTCGAGGGACTGTACCTGGAACTGGTTTAGATGATGACATTTTGCACTTGAATGGGCTTTGGGGGGTGGAAGGGGTGGAGAGCAGAGGACAGGACTTGGAACCTTATATATAAAATACTATATATTGTGCATGTGAGAAGAATCAAAAACAATTTGTAGCTACTGGAAAAACTGGTACATTTAAGATGTCTGTAAAATTAGTGCTTGTCCTACATCCATCAAGATGTCTCTTTTTTCCTTCCTTCCTTCCTTCCCTCCTTCCTTCCTTCCCTTCTCTCTAAATTTAGACTGCCCCGTAACTTTCTTGTTCACTTTGAGACAGGGTCTTCTATAGCCCAGGTCTAGACTGGAACTTGCTATTTATTTAAGGATGGTCCCCCCCCTGCTTCCACCTCCCAAGTTCTGAGGTTACAGGTGCAAGCCACCATGTTTAACTTTAAATTAGTTATTTTATTTTTTTAATTTTGAGACAGAGTTTTACCACATATATAGCCTTGACTGGGCTCACACTCGAGATTCTCCTGTCTTCACCTTTTAAGTGCTGCTAGAATTACAGTTCGTGTGACCATCCCTAGCTCTGAAATTTGTGTTAATCAAAAGAATTCTCTAAGAAGTGATATTTTGGGGACCAAGAAAGTGGCTCAGCAGGTAAAAGTCCTTCCCATCCAAACCCAATGATCTGAGTTCACTCCTCAGATCCCACAGTGGGAGAACTGACTTCTGAAAGTTGTACTGTGAACTTCAAACACTTGTGACATGTTTGAACACACACACACACACACACACACACACGAGATAAATAAAAATGTTAAAAAGAAGTGGTTTAAGGCTGTGTCTTAGGAAATGTTCCTCTATTTGTTTGGGGACATTTTTGAAACGTGTTCTCCACATTGTGAGGAAAACCTAAACAGTTGCCAGGCTAAGTCATTACATGGAAAGGCCTTTGGGGAGGGGGTCAAGATGGAAGTTCCCATAACTCAACCTAGCTGGGCCTTATGAGCTCCCAGCCTCTACTAGCACCAATTTCCAGGGCACACACAAGAGCTTGGAGAAGCACTGTGTGAAGGTGTTTTGAAATTTGCAACTGTGCTAGTGCCGGGTTATTACTACGGGAATCAGAACTGCCAGCCGAGGTGGAGAACTGCTGTCAAGCCGCTTGGGAGTTGCGTTATAGACCTGTAAAATAACTGTCTGCTGTGTGCCAGATACTGTCCTCTGTTCTCCTCATCTACTGGGGTGTGACAGCAATGTAAACTGGCAGGCATAAAAAAGGCTTGGTCCTCATGGGTTCTTTGTCATCCCAATCAACAGACAATTAGCAGTCTCCATTTTCCTCTGCTCATTTTTCAGATGTGGAGCTCATGCCTCAGCATAGCTCACTCCCAAGCAAAATTTCCCCACTAGCATAGGATGGTGGAGTTTGTTCTTTACCCTGACCAACTCTCAGAAGATAATTCTTGACTTTGTCCTCTACAATGACTTAGCAATAAAGGTTTCCTTTACCTTTTCACATACTGAGATAACCATTTCTGGGAACTAGGTGTGGTGGCTCATACCTACAATCCATGCCCTTGGGAGGCTGAGGTAGAAGGTTGAGAGTTCAAGGCCAGTTAGGCTAACCTAGGCTATTAGGGTGAGCTCCTGTTGAAAAGAAAGAAAAGAAGGAGGAGGAGGAAGAGGAGGAGGAAGAGGAAGGAAGGAAGGAAGGAAGGAAGAAAGGAAGAAAGAAAGAAAGAAAGAAAGAAAGAAAGAAAGAAAGAAAGAGGGAGGCAGGCAGGCAGAGGGATGCTCACAGATATTCCTGGTCGAGATAATGGAGGTCTACTTATAGTGTCAGATTTGTGAGGTTGAGGCAGGAAGATGCCAAGTTTAAGACCACCCTGGGCTATGCAGAGAGACCCTAATCTCAGACCAAGCCAAACCAAACCACAAGTAGGTTGTGCAGATTTTTCAGGAGTTATGGGGTAATCCAAGTGGGTCTTTTCCAGAACAGGTTTTGGTGTTGGGGAACTGGAAGAACAATAACGCCTCTTTCTGAGGGGAATGAGGACAGGAGTGGGATGGAGGGGTTAGGTTATTGTGTGCGGGACTCATTGGGAATGATACTGGAAGGTGGAGGGTTAGGGAAGAGATGTGGGTTGGATCCACAAAGTTTTGTGTTATCAGTTTATAGATAATAGAACCACACCTAAGGAACATAGACATAAAAGAGCCGCAGGGACCGCAGCCTCAGGACCTCAGGAAGGGAGATGAGGAGGAACAGTCAGAAAAAAGAGGCCAGAGAGGGTCGGTCAGGAAGTCAACTGATGAGAAGTATACTTTCTTTTCTTTTTTGTTGTTGTTTTTTTGTTTGTTTGTTTGTTTTTTGTTTTTCGAGACAGGGTTTTTCTGTGTAGCCCTGGCTGTCCCGGAACTCATTCTGTAGATCAGGCTGGCCTCGAACTCAGAAATCCACCTGCCTCTGCCTCCCAAGTGGTTTTTTTTTTTTTAATACTTTCTATGATTGCAACCAAATGTCACTCAGCCTGCTTTCTCATCGATGAATCGGAGACAGTTAACAACCCCTATTACATGGCATATATTGGTTAACAACAAACTCTCCAAGCATAGGAGTAGCTAGAATTAGCATTCCCCATCTCAAGGTTCTCATCACATTCAAGAATAAATGGGTCAGAGGCCTAGGGGTTAAGACTTCAAGTGCTTAAGTCTTCCTGGCATTCCAGCTTCCACCTTCAGATCAACAAGGTTAGTTAAAGGAAGTGACAAAGTTTTTAGGAGCCCTGAGTTCCACAGCTCATCAGCTGTGAGATTTTACTGGCCATTCATTCTTATTCACTCCAAGGCACTGACATCTTTGTTTACTATGTAGTCTGGGCTGGCTCCAAACTCTGGCTCTTCCTGTCTCCGCAACCAGAGTCTGGGGTTACAGGTGTACACGACCGCGCATAGATTCCAGTACTCTGTCAAATGGGGACTGTGTTCCAGCGCTGTGTACAACGGGCTGTTCTGTACGCAGGCTTAGGAATTAATGCAGTTTTCTGCCAGCCTCATCCCAACAAGCATGTGTCATTTCCATGTGGCATACACTAGAGGCCATGTTGCACTTAGAACCAAGTTGGGCAGGTTCCTGAGGTTCCCCAATCCTGCAAATACTAATGTGGGAGTAAGAGTAAAGCAAGATGGTCACTTCCCTAGCAGGACTCAATAAGCAGCTCCTCCACGTTAGCCCCCTCACAGGCAGGCGGACCCAGCTAGGGTAAGTGGATCTTTGGAACGCCCCAGAGAATCCGTCCGCTGGCCTCGCGGGGCGTCGAAGCCGGTTTCCTAGACGACCTTTCTCCACTCCAGTTTCTCACTATCCCAAGGCTACCGCCTGTCCTCTTGTCCTCACTAGCTGCTGTCCCAGGTCCATACCCGAGTCACTGGGTACGCCAGGAAGTGGTGAGCAGCTCGTTGAACAAGAAGCTGGTTTAGAGAGTCTTAAGCTCCACGGTGAACGCTAGGAAGAAAAGCTGAGCGCCGCTGGGCATGGGATGCCCGCTCAACCCAAGACTGCGGTCGGGCTGGCGGAGCGCCACGTTTAGTCCCCAAGTGTCGCGACGCCCTGCAACACAACCTCCCGAGGGCCCGCCCCTTAGAGCTTGCCCCCCAAGCCCCGCCCTCCCTTAGCTGCCAGAAAAACCCGGCTGAAGGTTCCGCCCCTCAGTCCCCTCTCCGAGCCTTGTCCCTTATGCCCCGCCCCTTTCGAAAAGACCCGCTTTGCGGCCCCACCCCTTAGACTCCGCCCCCTCAGGTTCCCCGAACAGCCTTCCGAAAACCCGATTGAGGCCCCGCCCCCGGCCGAGACCACGCCCCCGGCCATCCGCGCTTGTAGTTCCCGCTGATCTCTCCAAAGTCCCGCGGCCAGGGGTGTCGGCTTTCCGCCGCAGGCGGCCGGTGCTGCGCTAGGTCCTAGCCCCCTCCCGCCCCCCGGCCCCTCCTTCGATCGCTGTGGTCGGGTAGCGCCCGGCGGGCGGCCTGCGGGCGGGCCGTCCTCTCAGCCGTAGCCCACCCCCTCTTAAAGCCGCGGCGGGAAGATGAGGTTTCGTGAGCAGTTCCTGGGCGGCAGCGCCGCGATGCCGGGCGCGACCCTGCAGCGGGCCTGCCGCCTGCTCGTGGCCGTCTGCGCGCTGCACCTCGGCGTCACCCTCGTCTATTACCTCTCCGGCCGCGATCTGAGCCGCCTGCCCCAGTTGGTCGGAGTCTCCTCTACACTGCAGGGCGGCACGAACGGCGCCGCCGCCAGCAAGCAGCCCCCAGGAGAGCAGCGGCCCCGGGGCGCGCGGCCGCCGCCTCCTTTAGGCGTCTCCGCGAAGCCTCGCCCGGGTCTCGACTCCAGCCCTGGTGCAGCTTCTGGCCCCGGCCTGAAGAGCAACTTGTCTTCGTTGCCAGTGCCCACCACCACTGGACTGTTGTCGCTGCCTGCTTGCCCTGAGGAGTCCCCGCTGCTCGGTAAGACCCAGGATCTGAGGACATGGACTCCTCGGATTTCCTCAGTAGGGTTCCAGGGATATTATCCTAAGATCTCTTTCAGGACTGCCAGCCACCAGGTTTTGATCAGAGTGCATAATCCCCAAGACGGACTTAATCCTCTTTGGGATGACTCAAAGAGAGGTTGGCTGGTGTCTCAAGAGGCAGGGGCCCTGTTGGGAAACCCCCAGGCTCTTGCCCCAGCACCAGACAAGGCCCTGGAGATACCCTTGTTCTGGCCCAGGACTCAGGAAGTTTGAAGTTGGGGTCAGTTTAGAGTAGACTGAAAAGGCTGCTCTGCAACCTTCCCTACCTATAGTAGCAATACCCGCAACAACTTCAACCATCTGAGGACAAGACCGACAGTGAGAAAACCACCTCCCCTCCCCACCACCCTCCACCCCGCCTTAGAACAAGCCACTTAACTTTCTCTTTAAGGTTTCTTGCTGGTAAATGGAGATAATAAACCACATCTATTTTGGAGTTGTTTTGAAGAAGTAAACGAAACATTGTAACTAAGAGTTTAAATAATGAGGACGAACTCTTAGAAAGCTGCTACAATTGTGGGATTTCCTCCTGTTTGTAGGTGCTGAACGAAGGGGCCTTCTGTCTCCCACCCCAAGTTCCTCCTCCTGAAGGTTCCTCTTAACCAAACTGAGCAGGGCCCTCTCCAAGGGCAGAGGGCCTGTGTACTCAGGGGACTGACTGGAGGGCTAAAATTAACCCGGTAAATGGGGGCTGCACTTTCCTGGAAATACTTGCCCAGCTGATACCAGGCAGGGGGGCAAGTATATGAGTTTGTGTTCCTAGTACTAGGCGACTGGCCAGGGTAGAACTTTGACTGGAGGTCACAGGTAGTGCCAGGTTTTAGAGAATGTTGCGCAGAGTGAATCCCATCTCCCCACAGACAGACAGGCAGGCAGCATGCTAATAGCTCTGTCTCATTCTGGGAAAGCCTTGGCAGAGCAGGCCTTCCTATAGCCTGTTGCTCAATGTCTCCAATAATTACTTCAATATTTTCACATCAAGTTTGGGAGGAACCTCTTGGAATTGGCCGAGCATGAGTAATCGAATTACTTTGGACTTGGTTGTTAATTTGGGAAACAGGAATAGTTCTATGGAAAGTGAAGTAGAACATTAGTCCTACTGATAAATGTCTGACTTCAAGCATATTATAGTGTTTCTTCCTGTTGTATAAAGTGGACTTGTCTGTGCTTACCTCACAGGGTTATTTTTAGGACTAATTGCGATTGTATATAGATAGAGTAGGCACTCAGCAAGGAATCAACAATACAGTTTGAGGATGTGAAGTGGCGATTTCTTAGACTTCCACGCAGATGGCTCGCTGAACAACATAGAGGAGGAGGAAGAGACTGAGTCCTCAGACCACAGAATGTCTGGGCCTTTTGCTTTTATTTTTGGTTTGTTGCCTGAGCATTATGCAGAAAAAAGACAAATTAATTAGTAAAGTACCCCAGAGCCGTGGACATAGCTCAGATGGTGGAAGGCTTGTCTGGCCTGCCCAAAGCCTTGATTATAAAACTAAGCAAACATCAGATCCTATCTCAAAGAGAAAACCAGGTTTATAGTTGTTCACAGTATAGGTTCTTCCTGCTGAAATATGAGGGACTGTGGTAACTATAGTTCTGTTCAGTTTGGTTTGGTAATGTGGGTTGTTCAATTCATCCTGAAATAGGCAGCTCAAAAGGACCTTACTGAGAGAGATCATTTTAGACTCTGGAGTCCGGAGGCCTAGCCCTCTTCTAGCCTGCCTACCTTCATGTGACTTGCATGGGACTGATGTCTAGGTTTCTGCTGCGGCCACAATCGCAGAAACAAGGGTAGGAGGTTAGGTTTTGTTTTGTTTTTATTAATTTGAGCCCTTAGATTTGAATGCTTAGGTGCAGCTTTTGGGGGGGGGGGCGGTTCTTGGTCAGGAGGAATCTTAAGAAAACTTTTAAGTGCATTTGGGACTCTGTGTGTGTGTGTCTGTGGAGTGTCAAGCCCATCTGTTCTGCCGGGCAGGTGTCAGCCAAAGCCCTTGACCGTGGTTTTGAGGTTGGTGCGAGAAAGCATCCCTAGGGGGTTAGCACGGTGGCCTTTCCACTACTCACAGTTCCTTTCCCCTGCTTTCTGGTGTCCAGCAGTCTAAGCCAGATGCTTGGATCTTTTTCAGTTGATAGCTGGTGACTTTGAGGTGGTGAGGGACCAGACCAGGCTGCTGATAGGTTGCTGTTAGATCTGTTTTGGGGTTTGTCAGAATGGACTTTAGATAGACTGAGGTTGGAATTGTGCTTAGGCAATAACATATATGTGTAACCGGGGCAGACTGTATTGTTTGCAGTCCTAGTGGTGGTGGGCACTCCTCTCATCTGTAGGGCTAGTGTGAGCCTCTGTCTGTCTGTCCCATCCTTCCTTACTCCACTATGGGCTGCAGGGGTTAGCTGGCCGTGCCTGATAAGTCTTCTATTTGCCCAGAGAACTCTAGTTACTTCAGGCATTTTCTTTAGCCCTGTGACAGGCCTCCAGGTAACTGTCACTGTGTACTCTACTGGCTGTAGCAGTGAGCTCGCCTTTCTGGCCCTCTGAATGTTTGCCCGAGCTGGGAGGAGGCAAGGCCTTGTGGTTCTTTCCCGGAATGTTTATCTTTTTCCAGAAGGTTTTATCTGCTCATATTTGGCACAGCTTGACAAGAGTTGACTGGCTGTGGCACAGGCATTTTGGGTGTGGTGTTAGTGGAAAGGGGGACAGCATGTCAGGCCGGATTGATTTGGGGAAGCAGGACTGGATGATTCAGCTGGGGGTCTGGAACAGATAGTACAGGTCTTTCAAGGGGGCAGTGGACTCTGGACAACTTAAATCTCAGAGGCCCCTTTTGCCCAACTGTGCTTTAAGGAGATATCCTTTATTTGTTCAAAGGGAAGATGTGTGTGTGTGTGTGTGTGTGTGTGTGTGTGTGTGTGTGTGTGTTTGTGTGTAGACCCATATGCCATGGTGTGAATGTGGAGCTCAGAGGTTTCAGGGACAGGACTCACGCTGTCAGGCTTGGTGGCAAGCACCTTTTACCTGCTGAGCCATCTTGCTGGCCCAGGATTCTTATCTAGAAGCAAACAGCCCAGTTAGAGTAGAGCCCTGTTCATGAGCCCATCTCCCTGGCTTTTGGGGGCCACTTTTAGCTGAGCCTCTGCCATGGATTGTGATGGTGAAGATGAAATATTTACTAGGTCTCTGCTGGGCTCTTGGCTCTCAGGCATTCCTCTTTATCATGCTGCCGCCTTCACCCATTTGTGCACATGCAGACACAGGCAGGCTGATTAGAACAGTCTGTACTGTGAGGCTCAGAAGAGGGCTGTCCTGGACCTACCCATTCTGAGATGGCTCTGGGACTCTAACACCCTCTGCTTTAGGGTGGAATCTCATCCTGGGTTTTAGAGGAGGCACAGAGATCCTCACTTGGACACAGATCTTGCAGCTTTGACTTTGGGTAACAAGCCAGTTTGTCTTGCCACTTTTCTCTGGAGGCAATAATTTATTGATTACACACAGATCCTACTGTCTTTATCTAACAGTCATATTGGACATACCCTTTCCTACCCGGAGCAGAGATGTACATTCCAGGAAAAGCATTACAAGGTCTCAGCTCTTCCCAACTCAGTCAGTCAGGTGGCCGTAATATGGAAACCTGTCTGCCAAGGTCATTGAGAAATACCCTCCATGACAGTCTGGGTCTTTTTCATGGTGAAATCTGTATATTTCTTCCAAATAGCATTATGGCAGGATAAGAGTGATCCCTGACTGTTATTTATTCTACACTTTTTAGGGGTGTGACTAAGTGGTTACATATACAAGGCTTAATCCCAGCACCAGGGAGAAATATCCCAGGTTCTGAACAAGTGTGGGAACCCCCTGTGGCAGAAGAGCAGGTAGATAGTCCTTCGGACATGGAAAATAAGAGCCAAATGTGGGATTGGCTTTAAACCATAGTTTCTTGGCTTAGCATCCCTGAAGAGGAGTCTGGTATTTTTGCCTCAGGTGAATGTCCAGAGAGACTAGTTCAGAGGACCAGGAATTGCCATGATATATTCTAGAGATTGGAAAGAAGATCCTTCTAAGATATGCTTTCACATCCCTTCCTCTGATAGGTCTTATACGGATGTCTGGACGACTGCGGTAACATCATTCATTTACAGTGTGTGCTGTGTGGAGCTAGAACTATAAAGAAGACAAAATGTCTTCCTTGTAGCAATTTGCAGTTTAGGCAAGAGAGACTTAATTATTGTACTAATGTCTCTGAACACCGAACACCCCGTGTGTGTGTGTGTGTGTGTGTGTGTGTATGTGTGCTGCACACGCTCGAGAGATCCCATGTTCCTTTCTCTAATATTATATCCTACCTTCCTTTCATCCAAATAGACACTCAGGCTTGATGTCACAGTTCTTCCGTCCTAGTTTTATTTGATTGTGTGAAAATTTTCCTTTTCTTTCCGAAGCTATACATTAGCTGTGCTGGGTAATCTTAACTTGCTGCGCTATAATGATTATAATGAGATATCGCCAGTCATCTGCCTGGGTATTATGGTCTTTGAGTGGCAGCAGGGTAGGGATTTCCAGGCTAATTTAGGGGTTGAGGATGATGGGGCAGTTGATGCCAAGTCGCTTGGAGCCCTCCCACAGATTCTGCCCTGGGACCGTTCAGACACTGGATCACCTTGGGCTCAGTGGGCTAAGGGTCCCTGTGAAAGCAGCCTAGCTATTATTTTTGGTCAAACCTGGTGATTCCTTCATGTCTCAGTTATTTATGGCCTCTGTTCTTTGTTCCCTGTTTGTTCCTGCCAAGGGAGACTGAAAATCTGCTTGAGTTAATGTCCATTTGGAATTTGCATGTTTTATGATGCAGTGGTGTGGTAAATTTTTTATAAGAAAAAAAATCGGTGTGTGTGTATGTCGATAGGCATGCTGGCCATGGTAGTCTTATGGAGGTCACTGGACAATTTCAGGCATTAGTAGTCCTTGCCTTCCACCTTGTTTGACTCAATATTTCTTGTCTGCTGCTGCATACACCAGCGGAACCTGCCCCATGAGCTGTTCAGAATTCTCCTGTCTTCACCTCCCTATCTCCCTATAAGAGCACTGGGAATATAGACATACTCTGATCTGGCTTTTACATGGGGATTCAAATTCAGGGTCTCATGATTTCAGAGCAAGAACTTCACCCACTGGACCATCTCCTCAGCTCTGGACTGGTCTTAAGACAAACAGACTTCCCTTTTGGTCCTAACCCTTTGAGACTTTGGCAGTGTGATGAGTTTACATTTGATCCTGCCATACATGATGTGTTCCCTGAGCCAGTGGCCAGTCCCTGCAACGTTGGTCGGTTTGAACTTCATGATCTTCATAGACCTAGCCTTCCTGTTTCTAAACAGGGCAAAGTCTCCTGAAAGCTGACTGTAGCTGTGGCTGAATAGACCTTGGTTGTGACCCCTTGTTTGTCTGGGACTGTGCAGGGTGAGGTGAGGGAGCCAGTGCCACGAGGAGAGAGCTCTCTAAAGCCTATTCTGAAAGCTCTCTAGGTTAGAGGCCTATAGTGGTTTGGCCTGAGGTAGTTCTGGGTGAATGTGACCTAAAGGAATTGGTCACTAGAGGACAGAGAGGGGTGAGTCACGTGCTAACGTTCAGGTTCTGTTTCATCTTGGCCTCCTTATACAAATGAGGGCCAGGGGCTGTATCATTTATTGGGTGTTGTTGAATTCTGTGGCAGTGATTTTAAGTATGTTCTGGGTGTATTGCGTAACTGTAATGATTTGCCTCTTAGGAATTAGGACAAAGGCTTTTGTATTTGCCTTTTTCTTTGTGAGGGTGTTAGTAATTTTTGTGGAAAGTAATATGGAATGGGAGGGTATAACTCAGTGTAGAACACTTGTAGGTAAGTCCTGGGTTTGGTGATCTTGAACTCTGAAAACATACAAACGAAAGCCACATTCTTTTCACCTAAGATAAGCCTGCCCTCCCGTTTTCTACTAGTCTTCCCTTCTTGCATGTTTAAGAAAAGAATACAGCTAATAACTTGTTCCTGGGTTGTTTTATTTTATTTTATTAGGCAATGTCTTGCAAGGTAGCCTAGACTTTTAGCTCCTGCCTCAGGTTGCCCGGGAGGAGGACTCCATACTCTGTGTACTGTCTAGTTTTTATGTCACTTGACACATACTTGAGTCATCTGGGAAGAGGAAACTGCATGTAAGAAAATGCTCCCAGTAGATTAGCCAGTGAGTAAGCTTGCGATGCATTTTCTTGACGATTGATATGTGTGGGAGGGCCCAGTTCATTGTGGGGGTGTGTGGTACCACCCCCTGGACAGGTTGTCCTGGGTGCTCTAAGAAAGCTGCCAAGCAAGCCATGAATGAGGAACAAGCCAGAAGGCAGCCTCTCTCCATGGCTTCTGCTTCACTTCTAAGATGAAATTAGCCCTTTCTTCCCCAGGTTGCTTTTGGTCATGGTCTTTATCAAGCTATAGGAATCCTAACTAAGACATCCAGTATGGCTGATGTCTTTACCGGAGAATGGACTGATCTGAGTTCATGTAGTAGCCTGGTGATTATCCTTTTTCATTTAAGGTTCTCTTACAATCTTGGTCCTGCATCTTTAAAAAAAGAAAACCACAGAGGTGAGATAGGGCTATAATTCAGTGGAAGGGTGATCGCTAGTAGGTGTGAGGCCCCAACACTTTGAGAAAATTAATAAATAAAACTAACCAATAAATCTCAAGAGCGGTATCCTCTTGGTCAACAGCGAATGCCATAACTTTCTTATCACTCGACTGTTAGACACATAGATGTGGTTTTTGTTTTCTTGGTGGTGTAGTGAGCCTTGGGCATAGAGTTGTACTTGTGTGTGTGTGTGTGGTATCTGTAGAACATTTTCCAAAAGAGAAAAAGAAAAGAGTGAATTCTTTTTGAGAAGCGCTAGGTGTCAGGCCTTCGTACAAAGGGTTAAGTGCATTGGGAAATTACAGGTTTGCTTGGTGCTGTCAAATGAATATCACTTATCTAGAATGATACGCCTAGAATTCTAATCAAAAGGAGCATAGGTTGAAGAAGCGCCTGGGTGGGGCCAGAGTACAGCCCCCAGGAGACCTTTAGATCTGTCTGAGCAGGGACAGAATAAAACCCTGTGGAGATGGTGCTTCCTCAGTCAACTTTCTCTAGTTGTTTCCTTAGCTGCCGAATCCCTGGATAGGTTTATATAGCCTAATATGGTTCCAGAGCTGAGTGCTGGGTGCTCACCAGTGGGCTAACCCAGCGCTACTGACATCATCGAGATGCGACACAGACCTCTGTGGGAAATGAGCCAGCAAATCAGATTCTGAAACCCGTGACATTCTTTCTCTACTACCACAAGTTCCTGAGTTCCAGGGAGGGGCTGTGGAGTGAGAATCTTAGTTTCCGGGAATTCTCTTAAGGGAAAAGCCCAGGAGAGCAACAGAGGCTGGCTTTCTATGCGGACTTGGGGGATTACGTCAATAAGGCCTCTGGCTGTTTGTTGCCTGGCTCTTCCCAAGGAGTGTATTTTGAGCTAGATTCTCGTCTGAGGGAATGTTGGGTGTGGAGAATCTGCTGGGGTCATTTGGCACCGAGTCTTGGATGTTAGAGCAAGGTTGCATTGAAGGGAAGGGACAGGATTCTGCCAGATCAGCTTGACTCATGCAATGTCAGGGTCATGCTCCTTCCTGCCTTTCCATATGTGCCTGGAGGGGCCTGGCAGGGACTTCAGTGAATGCTTGGCCCAATGACAGAGTTCATTCTAAAAAAATGTCTGTAACATTTTCTTTAAAAGTTCCTTCCTGTTTTGCATAATTTCCTTTTGCCTTTGACATCCTGAAACCACAGAGCTGCAGTTGGTGTGACAGAACAAGCAAGACAGACTTTTTTTGTGTGGAAAAAAAAGACAGACAGACAGACTTCTAAGGGAGACTCAGAGAAGCTGACATTTGTGTTAGACAAGCATGGGGACATGGCCTGGAGCCTCTTACATTCAGGTAAACACTGTAAAAAGCCCGAGGAGAGGCCCCGCTGACCAGCATACTTAGAAAGACCCCAAGGAAGAAGACAGACATGGACTCACTTGCTTATACAGCAGATTTTTAATGAGAAACTATTACAATACGAAGTGCACGAGGTAGGCACAAACAAGGCCCAGGCCTCTGTTACAGAAGAGTCCCTTCACCATGGGTGAATCTTGGCCACAGATCCAGAGGCCTTGATGCTCAGAGGCCTAATGGGCAGAGTGAAATGGGTGGCCTGGACTCGGGCCAGCCTCAGAAACCAAGGGCCCCTGACACACACTGATTCTGGCAACCCCGTCTCAGCCTGTCTGAACACTCTGTGGTGTTGTGGTGGGCTGGGGTCTATTGCTGGAAATAGCCCACGGTTTCTTCTAGTTGCTGTCACACAGCCAACTGTCCAGCTGTTGCCTCCAGTTACCCATAGGGTAGAGAGGAGAGGAAGCGCAGGCGGAGGGAAGACAGTGAAAGAGAGGCCCTGTTGCACTGCAGGCTGCCGGGCTGGGGCTACGCTGGAGGCAGCAGGAGGCCAGGGGATCTCAGCGAGGCAGTGAAGGGGGAGTTTGCAGAACCCATGCGTGCGTTGTCTGTAGAGGGCAGAGGCAAGCCTGGAACACCAGTGGATTCTGAGTTCTCCTTGTGTGTTAGACCAATTTAGACTCCTTTAGGCCTTTCTAAAGTTCAAGGGGACTGTCTTGCTCTCCTTCCTAAATTCTAGTGTGGCCTGTGTGTAGAGACTGTAGCTACAGCTGCAGTCTGAAAGACCTCAGACATTCTTGGTGCCGTTCACCACCCACTGCTTCCAGAGCATTTGTGGCAGCTCCAGAGGAGTTTGTCGACCCTGTCACAGTAGGTATGATGACTGAAGCAGGTGCATGACTGGCTAAGAATGGAACAAGGGGCCCAGAGAGATGGCCCAGGGAGCAGGCAGGCACTGCTCTTCCAGAGGCCCCGAGTTTGGCCCACAGCCACCTGTAACTCTAGCTCCTGGGATCTGATGCTCTCCTGACTGCTAAGGGTGCTTGCGGACACAGTACACTCTCACACAGACACACAGACTGAAAAAACCAAGTGAGGAATGTCCCTGTCATACTGGGCCGCTGTGAGATGTGAGAAGGTTGTTACTGTCTCTGGGGCTCAGTGTTCTTACATATAAAATTGGGATAATAATAGTATCTACTTAAGAGATGAGAGGTTTAGGGAGTGGCCATGAAATGGCCTAAAATACTGCCTAGGACATGTGAAGCTCTGATTATATTATCGTCAATAGTAGAAGTTCTATATAGTCCCATGAGAATACCCGAGGCCACAAAAATTGTACTGAAACACATTTGTCCATAACAAGCTTTATTTTATAAGTCAAGCACAGTAAAAGACAATAGCAGTAAAAATGGAGCAATTTTATAATTGTTACCAATATGCTATAATGCAAGTTATTTAAGAACAGTGAATTGCTTCTGGAATTTTCCATGCTGTATTTTCAGACAGTGGATATGAGTGGGATGGGATGGTAACTGAACAAGGCGGGGTGACTCTGACTTCTGATGAGTTTGCCCCCTTGTCAGGGACCAGGAATTAAACTGGGGAGTCTCTATGTGTCTCTGTATGTGTGTGTGTGATTGTGTGTGTGTCTATGTGTCTGTGTGTGTGTCTGTATGTGTCTGTGTGTGTGAGTGTGTCTCTGTATGTGTGTGTGTCTGTATGTGTCTGTGAGTGTGTCTGTGAGTGTGTATGTGTGTGTGCTTGCGTCCATGTGTGGAGTCTAGCGATCAGTGTTCTCTCTCTGTCTTCTTCAGTAGTCCCCACCTTAGTTTTGGAGAAGCTCACTCAGTGCCTCTGGAGCTTGCTGGCTAGGCTGGCAGGCTGGCAAGCTATGGGATCCACTGATTTCATTCTTCCCAACCCTGAGCTTAGACATGTGCCACCATGCCTGGCTTTTATACGCTGCTGTGGCTCTGAACTCTGATTTCCAAGCTTGCAGAACAAGCACTTTACCCACTGAGTTGGCCCAGCCCATTACCTTTCAAAGTGTAATTTTGCCTATAATTAACCTGATTATCTTTCATTGTGGCTGCCTAGTATCTTTTTAGCTTTTTAAGATTTTTTAAAAATTAAATGTCATTTATTTATTTATTTATTTATTTATTTATTTATTTATTTATTTTTGAGGCAGGTTTCTCTGTGTACTCCTGGCTGTCCTGGAACTTACTTGCTCTGTAGACCAGGCCGGTCTTGAACTCAGATCCACCCGCCTTGAGTGCCACTACCGTCAGGCTTAAGGTTTTTTTTAATTACAAAATTTTACAATTTAAGAATTTTCTCATATGATATACTCTGGTTTTCATTATGTAGTCTAGGCCGACCTGAAATTCGTAATCCTCCTGCCTCAGCCTCATGCCTGTTTACTAACCTTACTGCTGGCCCCTTAGTGTTCTTCATTCCAGGTTTCACTGTCATAATCTTGAACACATTTTGCAGGGCATAGCTCTTTATTTCAGTTGAATTACTTTTCTTGGGATAACTTCTTGGAAGGAATCTGTAGGCCAGATATGGTCATCTTGATGACATGGGTTCAAACTGCCACATTGCTTTCTGAGATAATTGGTGTCATTCGGAGTCTCTCAATTTGAAATCCCTGGCTTCTGAAGAATGTGGAGCTAGAGAGTGTTGAACCTATCTTGAGCCTCATGTGAACATCTCCAGTCTCTCTCTGTCTCCCTCCCTCCCTCCCTCCCTCCCTCCCTCCCTCCCTCCCTCCCTCCCTCCCTCCTTTTCTTTTTCTCTCCCTCCCTCCCATCCTCTTCTCTTCTCTCTCCTTCCCTCCCCCCTTTGTGTGTATGATTTCCCAAGTGAGACATGTTCCCTCCAGGCTGACAGTAATTCTCTCTAGGCTGTTCCTGCCCAGGTATTCTGAAAAGAAGTTTGTTGATTCTTTGTACTCCATAAGTAGAAATGGTTTATACAAATTAAGAATGACCTTTCCTCCTTCCTATATGTAAAGCCAACTGTGCAGAAGAGGATCACATGTTGGTTATCCAAGCCCGACTTTAAAATAATATTGATCTAAGCCTTTGTGAGTTGGTTGCTGGTAACACACCTGCATGCAGCTAGCCATAGATAGATTAGTCTGAATGCCTGGTCATTTAACCTAAGTGGACAAATTCCCATGTGACAGCTCAGGTGTACAGAATCTAATAACAGTGCCCAAATCAAAGAACACTGAAATTATATTGGATTAAAAATAAGTTTATGCAGTTGCCTAAAGTCCGCAGATATAAAGGGCTAGTATCTTCCTTGCACCTGCCTTTTATTTTCTTACTACCACCAGAGTATATCATAGGAGACTATGAATTCAGTAGCTGATGCGTGTCAGGACAGATCTTTTGGGGAGACTAATAAAACATGCCTAATTGCATAAATGGTAAAGTGATTTCTAATGACCCCAAGTTTATAGATCCAGGAGATGAGGCCACTCTCAAAAGGGACACTATTTATTTTTCTCTTCTAGCCTCTCCCTGTATCTTCCACTAAATTGGCAGTTCCCTTCTGACTTAATAGGGCACTCTGGGTTCATTGAATCAGAACAGAGTTGATTTTACCTATGTGAAATGGGATCACATCTTAGAGTGTTGACAAGAGGACTCAGTGACCTGAGGCATATAATCAAAACTGTTCCTTGGGCACAGGAAGTGTGCACTGAGTTCCTTAGGCTGGCACAGTAAAGTCACTTCTAAATAGAGAGATGTGAAACTGTGACCAAAGCTTAGGGAAGTGGAAATCACAGAGTTGTCATCTCCTGGCCAGTGTACAGACCTACTCCAGGCCATGAGAAGAAGGGCTTCACCTTGTGGAATCCACACTGGAGACATCCCCGGAATGTGTGCTTCCCCCATGTGTTAGGTGTGTCAGGTATCTGTGGCTGTCAACGCAGTCATCTCTAGGTGGACCCAGTTTGTCAGTATTCAGAGCACACCAGTTGAATGTTTTGGGAAGAAGCCAGAAGGGGGTGTTGGATGTCTTGTGGAGCGGTGAGAAGGTGTGTTGTTATAATTTAAAAATGGGTTGGAGAGATGGCTCAGCAGTCAGAGCACTTGCTCCTCTTGCAGAGGACCCTGGTTTGATTCCCATCCCCCACATGGTGGTTCAGAACCATCTGGAAACTACAGTTGCAGGAGATCAGATGCCCTCTTCTAACTTTTGGGGCACCAGGTATACACACATAGTGCACATGCGTACTTACAGGTAAAACATTCATACACATCAAATAAATCTTAGAAAATAAGGAAAAAATTAAAATGGAGAATTCTACAGAGAAACCCTATCTTCAAACAAACAAACAAACAAAAGAGGAGGATAAATATAGGTCCCATCAGTTAGGCTGTACATCTGGAATGTTGGTAGAATACCTAAGGCCTAGGCCTGGGATAGCCTTCTTTGTTGTACATGGGGGCTGGAGTTGAAATCCAGAATGCCCAGTTCAGAAGTCAGCTCTCTTGCCAGTGTATTGTAATCCCTAAGTCTTGGTTTATCGTGAGATAAAATGGAGGGTTTGCGTGAATGCTGATTGGAATATCTTCCTGCCTGACGTTGCCAGTGTAGCCATGGTTAGCTAAGAGGCTTCATTCTAAGATTCTGGGGTGCTTACTAGTGCCACCTTGTAAAGCGGGCAGAGTTCTCAATGGGCCTGGAGAACCAGATTGAATCTTAGCTGAAGAAACTCACAGCTGCCCTGCCCTCACATAGTGCTGCCATTTACAGATTCTCACCTGAGAGAAAGATTCTCTTCCTCTCTCCCTCCCTCTCTTCCTCCCTCTCTCTTAAACACACACACACACACTCCACTCCATGTAAATGTCTGACAGCGCTGGGCTGCCATCATAGCTACCCATGGTTGCTTTGGGCAGACACATCTGCTTAGACTCATGTGGCAAACCCGCTGCCTAAACAGGAAGGCAGAAGCTACAGATCAGATAAGTGGGTCGGTGTGAAAACCTACTCGGTAGGGAGCCATTCTGAATAGAGAGCCCTGGACTTCGACCACACCTGCGTCAAGCATGCATGATGTCATATATGCCGACCATTCCCTACATGCCAGGCGTGGGGAAAGTTCATTAACACCCACAGCGACTCATTTTCTTGCGTAAGTGTCCTGACTAGAGCCTCTGTTATAATTCTGAGTAGGTATGGTGGAAGATGCTATCCCTTTGTTCTTCCCGAGTGGGGAAAGACTCAGGTCTCCACAGTTAAAAACTGTGCTGGGAAGCCAGGTTGCCATGACACATACCTTTAATCCCAGCACTGAAGAGGCAGAGACAGACAGATAGCTGGGAGTCTTAAGAGTGAGACCCCGTCTCAAACAAACAAGCAACAAACAAAAACAAAGAATTGCTCTAGGGGGCTGGCAAGATGGCATAGCGGGTAAAGGTGTTTGCCACAAGTCTGACAACCTGATGACCCGAGTGTGGAAGGAGAGAACTGACCTTCTCGAGTTGTCCTCTGACCTCTACGTGTGTACTGTGGCACGTGTCGCGCGTGCGAGAGCGCACCCACCCACCCACCCACCCACACACCCTAAAATAAATGTTAAAAGGTAAAAAAAAGAATGGTGAATTCCCCACCATTCCCAGTCTGGTGCTTTTATCATTGAAAGGCTGAGGGTTTTGACAGTGCTTGTTAATCATGTGGCTTTGTTCGTTTTGTTTCTGTTTTTACTTTTTTGTTTTTCCTTTTTGGTCCATTCTATTGATGTAGTGCACTTTTCATGTCGAATGATTTTTGGCTATAAAAACCTCGTATGCCCAGGATAAATATTACTTGGTCATTGTATTTAGTGTGCTTATTTTTTGCTTGCTTGAGTTTGATAGTATGTTGTCTTAGCTTTTTTAATTATGAGAGATTTGCCTGTAGTTTTCTTTCCTTGTGACATCTGTCTGATTTTGTATGAGGATAATAATGCCTCAGAGGACGGGGCGGGGAATATCCCCACCTCTTGTGGTTTTGAAAGACTTGGTGTCAGTTCGTCCAACCCTTTTAGCATCTGGTAGACTTCTCTGGGGAAGCCACCTGGACCTGACTTTCTGTTTATATAGAAAGACTCACTCATCTTTTAATTTTATCTCTGCCATCTTTAGCTACACAGGCATTCTAGTTTGTCATCTTTCAACTGTGACTTCGGGTTATGTTCAGAATCGGGAAGGGCTCCATTACTCCTGAATTGGCTCCCCAACATTTTAGTGCTTGTCACTGGTGTTGGATGGAGGGCAGAATGGCTGCCAGTGTGCTGCGGTTTCGTTCTGTCATATCCATGGGGCCCTCGGAAGTACCAGACTCTGCCAGTCTACCCCGTTGGCCAGTGGATCAAAGTTCCGCTGTGAGGTTTTATATTTACGTCAATAGAACTGCCTTTCCCTATAAGGTGTGTCGTTCTAGGGAGCCTGGGAAGAAAGGAAAATTAGCACTGAATATCTCTAAGTGCCAGGCACTGTGGTGAAAGTCTGCGTATTTATAATTATCCCCACCCTTTAGGGGGAAATTAGAGATAGCTGCATTTATAATGGTTCTGATAGCTTAGTATTGCCTGGAATGCACAGTTGGCTGATTGCCCAGGTGGCCTATTAGGCTTTCTACAGTCTAAAGTTTGGTCCTGGGAGGAGGGTGAGAGTACACGTAAGTAGCATTGTAGGTCAGGAAACTGCATCAGGGTTCCAGAACTGATAAAAGGACTGACTGATTTAGCAGCACAACTTTCCATACGTATATGCCAGGATGCTAAGTTGCTGTTTTACCGGAAGAGCGGGAAGAGTAAAACTGTCAGCAAGTGCTTTGGAGTTCTGTGGCTGTGGCTGAGTGCACAACTTTGAGCCCAGCACTTGGGAGGTAGAGGCAGGTGGGGAATCTCTGTGAGTTTGAGGCCAGCCTGGTCTACAGAGCAAGTTCAAGCCTGTATAGTACAGGGATACACAGAGAAATCTGTCTCAAAAAAAAAAAAATCTGAAGATGCAAACAGCCCTACATAGAAAGTCAGAGTTTACTCAGGGACCAGAAGAATCAAAAGCCAGAATAGAGAAGTTCACTCGAGCCACTGTCTTAGAGATCATTGTGCAGGCCTGGAGTCTTCCTCCATCCCAGAGCCTTACACATGATAGGTAAGCATGTTACCACAGAGCCCCAGCTGGAGAAGATGTGTGTGTGTGTGTGTGTGTGTGTGAGAGAGAGGGGGGGGGGGGGAGAGAGAGAGAGACAGACAGACAGACAGACAGAGAGATGTGTGTGTACATGTGTTTTGAGACCAGGTCTCTGCTGTATGGTCTTGGCTGGTCTAGACTTCATGTTCCTTCTCAGTTTCCTTGTCCTGTCACCACCATGCCTAGCACCTTAGGAAGATTTATCTGTTGTGCCAATACTGCGGTAAAAAGAAAACCAGAAATCATGTATTATATTCAGCCTTTCCATTTGACACAATATCTCAGACTTCCTTTGTATTTTGACAGAACCTTGCTGAAGACTACAAGCCGGTTACTTTGTAGAAGTTTCCTCAGGTCTGCTGTTAGTTCATGACTATTCTTTTTGTATATTTTGCTTGGTCGAGGTCTCACTGTCTAGTCCAGGCTAGCCTTATACTTGTGTTCCTCCAGGGCTACTCCCTCAGCCTAGGTTTATGCAACTATTCCGAGATTCCTCCCACTTTTCTCCACTGGATTGTTTTTTGACATCTGTAGGTATTTATTTATCCCTGAATCAGTTACTGTGGTGGATGATTTCTTTTTATTTGTAACTTAAAAGATCCCCCCCCATCAATTCTCTCTTTTTCTCTACTCTTTGATTTACAGATCATTGCAGAATATGAATTCTTTTTTTAATTATTTTTAATTATAATATAATTACATCAATTATATTATAATTAAAGTATAATTTCAATGGAAGGGAGAAACCCTTCCCTTTCCTGCCTCCAGACTCACCCCATGTACCCCCCTGCTCTCTTTCAATTCATGGTCTTGTTTTTTCATTAACTGTCATTATATACATATGTATGTATGTGCACATATATCCCTAAACCTGACCAACATGCCAGACTGTTGATTCTTGGTTTTTACTTTATTCCGATGCTTGCCATCCCAGGTTTACCGTGGGATTTTCTCCCACTGGCTCACTGTTGCGTCCTTTTGATGTCGTCTGTCATTCTTGGAGCAACTTCTTTCTGGAAGGAGTGAGGTATTCCAGGAGACTGCTCTTTCCTTGACTCTGCCCTGGCACCAGCCATTTCAGTGAGCCTTAGTTCTGTTCAGGAGAGAATATATGTGGAAAACTAGAATTAGCTGCCAGGGATGGATTCACTTTGGTTTCTAGGGTCCATCTCTGTTACCATGTGTGAACTTAAACTGTTGATTCTGACTGCGCAGAGACACTCCATGGCGTCTACCTACTCTGGGTTTCCCTCCTGTCTTTTCCCTAATGGCGAATATGCAGACTGCTTCTCACACTGCTTGCCCAGATGTCACTGTGTGGAGCATCCTTGTACAAGACACTGGGGTTAGAGATGTGTGCTCCAGCCCCAGCTTTGTGTGGGGTCTGAGAATTTGAACTGAAGGCCTCATGCTTGTGCAGTCAATGTTTTATCCACCGAGCCATCTCCCCAGCTACCATGGGGTTTCTAGGGGGCCTTCTCTCTGGGGTTGACAGCTAAGGGCAGGTACACTTTATACAAATCCGGGCTAAGGGGAAAAGGAGGTAAACCTCTGCTTAGGATGGCACCAAATGAAGTAGAAATTCATTCTTGGATTTTCTCCACCAAGGTGAACACCAAGGTGACTAATCAGGCTATAGACATTCTTGACCTCCAGGCACAGACTCTTGATCCTAGAGTCTAGGGTCTCTGTTTTCAATGCCGGTGGAAACCTTTTTACCTTTGGACAGAAGTAAACTGTCCGTTTACTCCAGTTCTGTAATCTCCAAGACGTTTCCCTGCACTGTCTTGCTCCTACTGCCACCACTGAATTCAAGAGCCAAAACCAACAGTTACACCCAAGAAGAGTTTAGCTCAGTAAAATTAAGTAAGACCCAACTTTCTTGCTACCTCCCTCAGTTTACTCCCTGGAATCTGAGACTGACAAAGATTCAGAGACAGAGATGGGGCATAGCATGGGGACAGCAGAGGCAGACTGTTAGGATCGCCTCTCCTCCATGTTGCTATCTCATGACTATCAGATCCCCAAATGTTTATTAAAGGCAAGAAGGGCAGCTCTTCAGATCCAAGAGTGCTCCTGAGCTACTGTGTCCTAACGCCCTTCACACAGAGGAATCATGGTATTCCTCTGGCCTGGGCAGAAGTCTTTAGGGTCTGACTTGAGGTGGGTTCTGACCCTTCAAGTTACTATAACCTGGTCATAACTTTGTTCCTTTACTTAGATTTCTAAGTTTTAATGCATTTAATGACAGTTTCATGGATTGAATGGCCAAAGCTGAGGTCTTTCTGGTCATCCGATGGCCTGAATCAGACTTTGAGACTTGAAGATTGGGCTCATTCTCACAGGAAGGGATTGCATAGGGTGAAGAGCCTGGTTTGTAAGGTAGTGTGAACCTCGATGAAGAAAGGCAGTGCATCTCATTAGGTTAGTCTGTCCTTTGCCACAAACTCAAATTGTAAGTAAGCCTGTAGCCTGGAGAAAATTTAAATGTAAAATTTAAACTTATTTTGAGCAGTATCAGCAGCCTGGCAACAAAGGGCTTGCTGAGGCATAGAGAAATGAGTGGCTTTGCGATACGAAACCCTGTCTCAAAGCAAAATTAAATCCAATCAACCAGTCAGGCAAACAAAAACAACCCTAGCACTCATATCAAGATGCAGTTTCCTGGGGCTGGAGAGATGGCTCAGTGGCTCACATTAGCTGCTCCTCTTCTAGAGGACCTGAGTTCAATTCCCAGCAAACACATGGGGACTCATAACTGTGTATGATGCCAGTTCCAGGGCAATCCAGTGTCCCTTTTAGGGTTTCTGAGGGCACTAGATATACATGTGGTACACATACATGAAAATAAAACACTCATACACATACAATGAAAGAAACTTAAGATAAAAATCAAAGATGTGACTTTCTGGGCTCCTCAGAGTGTATAGGTGAGCAGACACACTTTGCAGCTGATTGTCCCTTCACTTGAGTGTGATAGATAGGTGGCTTTCTCTCTCAAGCATTTTGAAAGCCAACCACAGTGCTTGAAGGTTGGGGAGCTCTTCAATGATGTGCACAGCCATGTGTCACCGTGCGAGAAATGGCGGGTCCATGAACTTGGTGGCTCACTGTGGGCATGTGACAAGGCTGTTCCAAGTGGAGAGATGGACAGTGATGCAGCTTTCTGCTTGACCTTCTGGCCTTGCCTTGTCGAGATTGGTCTGACAGGTTCTTTTATTTTTTTTTTATTTTGATCAAATACTTTTTTTTTTTTGTCTCTAAGTGTAGAGTTCTTAAACCACAGATGTGTTCTGTTTCCTGTTGAAAATGGCTCCCCACCCCCTCCGGCTCCATCAGTGGATGCTGAGATGGCAGAACGAGCAGTGGCTGTGGAGCTTGTGTTCTCTGCATGTGCCCGAGATGCCATGCAGGGAAAGAGAACGGTTTCCATAGCCCAGTCCTATGGTTTGAACAGGAGGCGTTGGACACACCTAGAGTCCCAGCACTTAAAAGGGAGACTCGGGTTCAGTGCAGGGTCACCTCAGCATCACAGTGAGTTTGAATCTTGCCTGGGCTATCTGAGAATCTGTCTCAAAAATAAAACAAAAACTATATGGTCTGATTCTTGCTTTTTTTTTTTTTTTTTTTTTGCATTTTTGTGTGTCTTTGAGTGTGTGTTCCATGGCACTCTTGTGGACACCCTATGGAAGGTGGTTCTCCCCTCCCCCATTGGGCCTGCATCATTAGGCAACCAGAAACTTTACCTGTTGGGCCTTCTTGCCAGCCCTTATGTGAAATCTTTATATTGGAAGATTTTTTTCTTCGGAAGTGGAACTGAAAGCTGGGATCACTTTTCCTGGAGTATAATGGAAATGATTTTTGTTTTTTTTGTGTTTTTAAAAGATTTATTTGTTAATTATATGTAAGTGCACTGTAGCTGTCTTCAGACATTCCAGAAGAGAGCATCAAATCTCATTACAGATGGTTGTGAGCCACCATGTGGTTGCTGGGATTTGAACTCAGGACCTTTGGAAGAGCAGTCGGTGCTCTTAAGCGCTGAGCCATCTCTCTAGCCTCCTGAAATGATTTTTAGTTCAGCTTTAAAAACATGCTTCAAAGGTACAATAAAATGACACAAATGTACAATTTAAGAAGTAAATTTTGGCTGGGCTTGGTGGCGAATGCCTTTAATCCCAGCACTTGGGAGGCAGAGGCAGGTGGATTTCTCAGTTCGAGGCCAGCCTGGTCTACAAAGTGAGTTCCAGGACAGCCAAGGCTACACAGAGAAACCCTGTCTCAAAAAAAAAAAAAAAAAAAAAAAAAAGTAAATTTTGCTGGGTGTAGAGGTACACACTTTTAATCCCAGCGCCCCATAGAGGCAGGCAGATCTCTGGGAGCTCCAGGTCAGCCAGGACTGCAGAATGAGACCCTGTCTCTAAAAGGGGGCGAAAAAGATAAAGCATTTATAGTGTCTTTGAAATCTTTGTGAGTTTAAATCTTTTTAATTAAAAATGTAAAATGACATTCTATTTCTCTAGCGTGTGTGATGTGGGGAAACATGCCATGCTTGCACGTGGAAGTCACAACTCCAGGTCAACATCTCCAAGTTCAAATTCACTGAGTCATCTCACTAGTCCAGGTCTTAAAAAACAAACAACAAACTAGCATGTAGCACGTTTACTAACTTAGGTGACGTGTGCTTGTGTGTGTGTGTGGCACTAACACCGTGGAGGAATCAGTTCACTCCTTTCACCACGTGGGCCCTGGGGATCACGCGAAGGTGTTTAGGTATGGTCGTGAGCACCTCACCCTCTGTGCTGTCTGTTGCATTGGCCCTGAGTTAGATTTTAAAACTCAGGAAGAAATGCTTCGAGGGTTGGAGAGATGGCTCAGCGGTTAAGAGCACTGACTGCTCTTCCAGAGATCCTGAGTTCAATTTCCAGCAACCACATGGTGGCTGACAACCATCCCTAGTGAGATCTGATGCCCTCTTCTGGGGTGTCTGAAGACAGCTACAGTGTACTTAGATATAATAATAAATAAATCTGTGGGTCGTGTGAGTGGGCCTGGAGAGAGAAAAAACAAGAAAGGAAAAGAAATGCATTCACATGGGGATTGAGAGTCCATTCTGATGTTGTTCACCCCATGTGTATCAAGTCTTCACTTGGAGTTTAATGATGCAAGTTTACTGTGTTTGTCAGTAGCAGAGCAGCACGAACTGTGTGCAGGGCCAGTTGGGTAAGGATTTTGTTTCTGGTTTTGAGTGTTTTGTTTTGTTTGTTTGTTTTGGGGTTTTGGTGGTGGTGGTGGTTGGTTGGTTGGTTGGTGGTTGGTTGGTTTGTTGGTTGGTTGGTTAGTGTGTTTATGTCTTAGAAGAAGAGGGAGCTCACTGGCAAGTGGATACAAATCTGTGATGATCCCCTCCTCAAGGGGCACCAAAGGCCCAGCTGAGCTAGTCACTTGTCTGCAAAGCTTCCCTTGACTCTCTTCCCTGGCACTGGTGTTGATGTCCCCCCTCTGTGGTGCCAGTTCACTGTTCTCACATTCCCCACCATGCTCTGCTGTGCTGGTCTTCCTAATGCTTTGTCTTGTGCTTCTCAGCTGCCACACTGAGGGCAACCGGCCACTTCTTTGCCCGCCTTCTGTATGCCTGGTATCACTTGGTACATGGTCATTACTAAGGAGGTAAATGTTTGAGTGAATTTAGCATTGTGAATATTTTGAGTACATGGACGAAAATAAAGAACCAAGCTCCTGGGAAGGCCTCCTGGGTCATGTTAGAGGCATGAATAGGTTTGGTGACAACAGTTAATGAGTCAATACACAGACCTAGAGAGCTTGTCTTTCTCAAAGGACTGAAGGAAAGTTTTGGGGTGAGCTCTCTGTAGCAGTTAGCGCTCTAATTTCTAGTTTAAAGACCACCTGAGTGTTGCTTTGGGTTTTTGTTTTGTTTTGGTGGTTGTTTTTGAGATAGAACCTCAAATAGCACATGCTGGGGGCTTGACCTTCTAATCAAGTTGTACTTCCCAGGTGGTGAGATTATTGGCTTAAATCATTAGCCCTGGCTTAATAATGTCTTTCCCAAGACCAGCCATGCTGTTGCTAACTTCCGGTGTATTCTTGCCCTTTGGAATCGCAAAGGCACAGAGGGGAAAGATCCAGTACACACACACACACACACACACACACACACACACACACACTCACACACAAACACTCTCAGAGTTGGTGGAACAGTACCTCACTGGGGGAAGAGGTCATAAGAGGGCCTAGACCATGAGATCTGAGACCTGGCCCCAGAAGACAAAGACAGAATCACGGCTCTTAGGGTGATTGCCTCCTAACAATCCTGTATGCCTACTCCTATATGTTCCTCAAGTGGTGGAGTTTCTTGCTCAGAAGAAATTTAGGGACCTGACCCTTGAATATCAAGAAGGATATCTTTTAAGTAAAATTAAAAAAAAAAAATCAACCCACTGTCAAAATCCAGCATGGTTTCTTAGTATCTTAGGGGTAGAAGGAGACATTTGAACACATTGGGAAGCACTCAGTCGTGGAAGAAAGGAAGGCTCCGCTAGCAGCTTGTGTTCGCTTGAAAGACTTGGTTTCAGCATGTCTTGGTCTGGTGAACTGTTTTCACAACCGAACCTCGGGCTAAGGATAATTTCCTGAACCACTCACTGCCCCATCCGTCTGTCAGGAATCGGTGAACTGAATGTTCCAGTCTGGTTTACTGAGGCTAGAAAACTGAACCAGTGCCCAGCCAACATGGAAGTGAGGTTCAGCCTGTATTAGGGTTGACTTAGACTAGCCCTGCTTTTGTTGTTGTTGATAGGAAGATTAAAAGAAGATAAGGGCAGAGTTCACGGGTGAGTTCACCGATCTCACAGGTGGAGGTCCGTGAAGTCACACATCCAGGCTAAAGCAAGGGGGTATTAAAGAGCTTAGGCGAGGAGTGATAACGTGCCAGCCAGGAGCTGGGGTGGTGTACATACACAGTCGGAATCTGAGCCCCCCTGGGTGGGCACTCTTGGGTGGGTTGCCGGAAATGCGAAGGAGCGATGTTAGCCTGGAGCTTTCTCCAAGCGGGTGGGGCAGATGGGGTTTCTCAGTTTGTGCAGGAGCTGAGCAGGGCTTCCAGCCTAACAGTCAGTATTGTTGTTTTGTTTTTTTCAAGTCAGGGTTTCTCTGTGTAGCCCTGGCTGTCCTGGAACTCACTGTGTAGAACAGGCTGGCCTCGGACTCAGAGAGATCCACCTGCCTCTGCCTCACGAGTGCTGGGATTAAATGTGTGGCCACCGTGCCTGGCTTAGTTCTGCTTTCCATACATACATGGGCGTATGTGTGTTTGGCTTTGGTGTATCTTTCAAAGAAGCAGTGGAATTTACAGAGTTGAACTCACACATTGAAGTTATTGAGCAACTTACACAAGAGGCCATGACCTGAACTCCCAGCCGTGAGGTCCACGTGGCAGTGCTTGGGCCTGGGGAGCTGAGGACAGCTCCAATCTGTGCTTATGTAACCCTGCTTCCCAGCGTTCAGAGCCAAGAAAACACACAAGCCAGCCCAGCGGGGCTGAGAGCCTGCAGAAGCACACGCACGCACAGCGAGAGTGCCTTGGCCCAGCTGAGGAGTATCATCAAGTACTCAGGCCTTCGCTGCCTCTCTTCCCTCTTCCTGTGTTCATGGGCAGTTCTGAGAACTGGTAGCCAAGACCCCTGTTTGTGAATGGTATCAGTCCTTGCCTGCCTGGAGTCTTGGAACTTTCCTTTTTTTTTTTTCTCATCCTTTTTTTTTTTTTTTTTTTTTGGTTTTTTGAGACAGGGTTTTTTTGTGTAGCCCCGGCTGTCCTGGAACTCACTTTGTAGACCAGGCTGGCCTCGAACTCAGAAATCCGCCTGCCTCTGCCTCCCAAGTGCTGGGATTAAAGGCGTGCGCCACCATGCCCTGCTTTCTCATCCTATTTTTAATGACAGTTCTTAAATGCTTCAACCTTCTTTGTAACCCACCACCCACCAGAGGTTGTGGAAAAGAAAGGATCCGGGAAGTGGACCTGTTTAGAAAGGTTCTTTGGAGCAACTCCCGTCTGTGTTGTCTAGAGATCAGCAGTTGAGTTCACAGGTTAGCAGGCAGCGGCAGCTCGATCCTCTCGCAAAAACTTCATAGATAAACCAGCAGTCCAGTTTGGTAGAGCTGGGTTAGCAACTGCGGTGACACAACCTAGCAGAGACAGCGGGTCTCAGCCTCAGCTTGAGTCAGCAGGAGGGACCAACAGGAACACCAGGAGAAGTTCTTAGCTGTGCCTCTCTCAGAGAAGCGGAGACGCGAGACCCACAAGCATTGCACAGCTAGCTGTACCAGCAAGCCAAGCTCTGTCTCCGACACTCAGTGAAGTCCTATCTATACCCTCCACACATCACGTGTGTTCTCTGTGCCTTGCCTCAGCATGTGCATCCAATCAGCCCAAGTCCTTGGAAGCAGCAACAAACTGCTGTACACTGCCAGAAGTTTTTTGGTGCGTTTCTCTCTGTGGTATCCCAAAGAATCTTTCATCACGTGCCCTTTCACAGGCTTGCTTTAGCAGAACGTCCTCTCCTGTGTCTGCTTCAGCGGAAACATTCCTTCACGTGTTTGCCCCAGCAAAACACCATCCAACCGACTTTCTAAGGAACCCTTAAGTGTCCACCTCAGAGTCTAGTTCCTTGGATTTTTCTCACTGCGGTATAGCTGGGTGTGTAGTGGAGGCTAGCCCCTACAGTATGGCAGCGGGTCTGCGGCTTCCTGGCCGACACTGGAGCCAAGGAGGCATTCGCCTATGGGCCTGCTGCTGCTGTGCCCTCTTCACTGGAGAAGCGTGGGCTGCAGAATTTCTGGAATGTGGGGGTGTCAGAGAGGTGGGGGTGGGAAAGAATTGCCCCAGGGGAAAGGGTGTGGGGTGAGGTACTCGCCATGTATTGGGGGCATGATGAGGTGAGAGAGTGGTGCAGAGGGGGAGCAGGGGCGTGAGAAAGGGTGATCAATGGCCAAGCTCTGTGGAGCCATTGGAAGAGCACCATCCTTGGGCAACTGGCGACCAGGGTTTTTTCCTTTTAGATTTACTACATATCCATAGAAGGAGCTTCCGTGGGGGTGAGAACATTCGTGTCTTGGCTCTTCTCCAGTTCCCTCAACTCACCCTTCTTTAGCTGGCATACAAATTGGCACTCAGTTGATACCCAGAAAACACTGACACGAACGCTCTTGACTTATCAATTACAAGGAGCATTTGAATGAAGCAAATGTTTCAGAATAAAGGCTGGTTCTGCTCTTGGTAGGGTCCCAGGGACTTGGTCAGCATTATTGATACCGTGTGTGTGTGTGTGTGTGTGTGTGTGTGTGCGCGCGCGTGTGTGTGTGTGTGTGTGTGTGTGTGGTGAGTGTGTGTCCAGGAATGCATGTCAAATGCATGCATTCATGTGACAGAGGCAGACAGAAACACACAGAGAGAGAGTATTGGAGTTGAGTAGGAAGAGGTGGGAGTGGAAGCTAGGACTGCCCGTGTCTTCTTCCTGGCTGGCTAGACAGCAGTGCTGTTGCCAAGGGATCGCTGGAGGACAAATAAGTTAGACAGTCAGTGCCGAAGGGCGTCCTGAATAGTTGTTACTTGGGGTAGGTTAATTCAGGTGTCTGTGGCACTAGGTAGCTAGCAGGAAGGTAGGGAATGGAGACAGGATTTGGAGAGTGGTGGTTCACCTGGGTGAAAGGGACGATGATTGTTACCAAGGAAAGAGGCTGAGAAAGCATAGGTGACAAGTAGGAGGGGATATGAGTGGGCATGGTGCTGCATAGTTCAGGTTTATTTCTTGCCCTTATACCCATCTAGGACATTCATTTCTTCCTTTCTGCTTGGTCATTCATGCCATCTTGGGAGCAAGAAAGATGGGAATTAGGATTTTCAGAAGATTCTAGTTTGGGATCTGTTCTTCCTGGTTTTAACCAGTACTCTGAGCCTGTCAGGTCTAGACTTCATCTGGTCCAATATATGTAGCTTATGAATGGAGTAGATGGAAGTTGTTCAAGGATCATCTAGTGAGTCACTGCTGCGGCTGCACTAGGGTGCAGGCTCCTCTCTCCTATTCGGGACTCTTTACCCCAGCATCTTTCTGCAAGGGCAGCACAGGACACTTTTCGCCCTGCAGGTGTATACTTGTGGAGGCTTGGCAGACCACATGTGAACCCCTGTTGTCTGGGTTGGTTTCAGAAAGTAAAAACATCTGGTAGGAAGGCAACGCGGATGCCTCTCAGGGTCTTGTAAGTAGGGTTTATGTTTTACACCTCTACAGATGGCGTGGGGCCTCCAACTCAAAAGGGCTGTGCCTTGAATCCAGACTGTGACACTGGCCCAAACAGTCTTAGTCCAACTCAACTGTTCTTGAAGAAAGAAGAATCCAGTGGTGGATCATGAGCCCTACTGTACCTTGGCATCCCCCAAAGGTCTTGTCTTAGGGTTGGGGAATCGAGCCCCTAAGCCTAGTAGATCTCATGGACAAGAGTGGGGATCTCTAAGGGACCTTCATTGTTTGAAAGTTTCGAGGCTTGTGAAAACGAACCACCAAGTTCTCTATTGCCCAGTTCATCAGTTAGAGTTATTTGGGGTCTGGAGAGACAACCCCATCAATAAAGTGCCTCCCTTACAAATACAAGGACTTGACTGCAGATCCCTAGCTCCTAGGCTTGGCAGCATACATCTGTAGCTCCAGTGCTGGGGCAGAGAGTAGAAACAGAGACAAGCAGATCCCTAGAGCTCAGCCTGGCTAAGTCCTTGAGCTCCAGGTTCAGTGAGAAACCTCGTCTCAGAAATTACAGTGGAAAGCAGTCAAGAGGAAAAAAAAAAAAAAAACAGTGTTAACCTCTGGGTTCAGACCCACACCGTACACACACATAGGAACACACACATACACAGTACATGGACACATTAAATCCACTAGCTCTTGAGCTTTTTGTTAATGTCTCTCCCAAGAGCAGCTGAGTTGGACTGAGACTGGGCCAGTGTCCTCAGGAGATCCTCTTGATAGGGTTGAGATCTGCTGTACCAGGTGACCACTAACACTGTCCTCAGAGTCCCTGGTCACCTTAGGGCATCTTGGGAGGTAAGAGCTGAAACAGTAGCAGTATTATTAAGAAGTAGTTCTGCAAGACTCCTGACCTTCAAAAGGGAGATCACAACCTGGATTCAGGACACAGCCCTTTTGAGTTAGAGGCTGTGTCCTTCCTTGCCTAAGCTCTGTGTTTCTCCAGAAAGTCAAAGGATGAAGGCCTGCCTGTCAACACAAAAGTTAGTTGGTTCAAGGAAGTGGGAACGGCTAAGGAAGTAGGCAACCAAACCAGGGAAGACGGCTTGAGCGGTGGGCCTGTTCAAGGCCCTTGGCCTCCTTTTGTGCCAGGTCACAGAGCTTTCACCACAAAGGAGATATGATCAGAACTGTGTCTCAGAAGAGAATGAACTAATGGGAACAGGTCCTGTGGTGAAGGAGCAGGGAGATAAGATTGAGGAGAATCCCCGGAACGGGAGAGAAGGTGGCAGCTGTCAAGAAATGCTTACCAGACAGGGGACAGGCTCATGGCTTCCTTTGCAAGAGGTAGATTTTAGGAAGGCAGCTGCTCCCTGGGCATGTGAGGAGCTGCTCCTCCTCCTCTTCCTCCTCCTCCTCTTCTTCCTCTTCCTTTTTAATAAAAAGGACAGATTGGAACCTGCAGAGGGGTGGGCAGAAGTGAGCGTTTGTCCTTCGTGTATTTCAGATGACTGATCTGTCCCACCTTCTGTGGCTTCCTCCCTGTGTTCTAGTGCCTGGTTTGTTTGACATGTGAAGCTGGCCACCGCAGAATAACAGTTCCCCAAATGACATCATCAGTTCAGTGATGATGTAGTTAGGCAGTGGTGAGGTAGAGAACTTTGAGGGGCTTCTTGGCTGCACAGATTTTTCAGTGCCCTTGTGTGAGTTCCAGAAGCAGGATTTAATCTGCGCGGCTTCCATCCTGACTTGTCCTGAGCGTAGTGTTTCTACAGAGCATCTTGCTGGGGCTCCTGTCTGTGGAACCTATATTGAAGATGTCCAGGGAGCATAGAGTATTGTGAGCCTGGGCTTGCAATCTTGGGTCTCTGCCTGGACCACTTTGTGCATTCCACAGGCTCTTTTCTTCCCTCTGTCCCTGACCATGTCAGAATCTGCTGTCCCGTAGTCTTTTGAGCCAACCACTTTCTTACTGACCCATTTCTCTGACTTCTTCTTTCTGGACAGGAACTCTGGAGCCATCCTAGCCTCAATTCATACTGATATTTTAGCTTTTTTTTTTTTTTTCCTTTCGATCTTTCTAGCTTGTTCTTTTTGTGTCCCCTCCTTTTCCTCTGGGATCTTATGATCTCCAGCCTTCTCCTTTGAGTCCCTTTTATTCCCCCCCTCCCCCGCTGTCTTCATTTTGAATCTGGTTTCTTCTACAGTGATTCGCCCACACCACACCTGCTCCTTCCCTTTCCCCAGTTAGATCAGGTTTAGAAAGAGCCGTGGTAGTCGTATGTCTAAAACCACACTGATGGCAGGTGGCAGAGCTCGGGATTTCTGAGAAAGTCTTTTCTCATCTGTGTTCACCAGTCTGTACCGCAGTACCCCGGGTCTGGGAGTTCCTGGAACAAGGTTTCCTGAGGTGACTGATCACACTAGGGCTGGGCATGAATGCCTTTTCTATATCACCCTGTCTCACCCTTCTTCCAGGAGGAACTGTCCCCTCTGTAGCTGTGGTCTGGTCAGCTAATGCAGTCTGCGGCAGAGAGGGCCCTGTGGCTGGCTAACTTCTTCCTTCCCCCTCTCTAGTTGGCCCCATGCTGATTGACTTTAATATTGCTGTGGATCTGGAGCTTTTGGCAAAGAAGAACCCAGAGATAAAGACGGGCGGCCGTTACTCCCCCAAGGACTGTATCTCTCCTCACAAGGTGGCCATCATCATCCCATTCCGCAACCGGCAGGAGCATCTCAAATACTGGCTGTATTATTTGCACCCCGTCCTTCAGCGCCAGCAGCTCGACTATGGCATCTACGTCATCAATCAGGTGAGGTTTGGGAAGTGGGACAAGGGAGGTAGAACACAGACACACAAGTGTGTGCTCAGTGATCGCTGAGGGAAGGGCGTGATCTCGGTTTACAAGGATGTGTCAACTCTGTCACTGCTGCTGTCCTTCTTTAAACAGTGCAGCGAGCTAAGTGCCAAGCGGTAAGCTCTCTTGTTGATATAGCTCTGTTAGCCAAGAGAAATAGATACGGTGTGCTTGGCTTTTTAGAAGTAAACTTCCAGCAAAAATAAAAGAAAAAGATATCTCCAATGATTGCAAAGTAAAAACACTGATTATTTACCCATTTTTAGACTACTCTAGCTTTCTTCCTCCTCCTCTTCCTCCTCTGCTGCTACTACTACTAATAATAATAGTAATTCCAAAACGATCCATTTTTGTTTCAGATTTTTTTGGGCAACTTTGAAATTTATCCAGCTGGGTGGTCAGTATCATTCTTCAGGGACCATCCATAAGAGACCATATATGTATGTCTCTACAGCCAGCCATGGGTGAAAAGTCTGGGGGAGTCCTATTCTAGAGCCTCAGAGAGTGATATGGACTAGGCTGAGTTTCCTGCTGTACCTCAGTTTGTGTGTGTCAGGCTCTCATCTGCTTAGGATACAAGCTGAAAACTTCACCAGCCTCTATCACCACAACCCAGATTCAAATAGATCTAAACCGTTTTAAAGCTTCTTTTGAGGCAGGGTCTCACTATGTAGCCCTGGCTGTCCTGGAGCTCACTTTGTAGACTAGGCTGGCTCAGTCTCACCGAGCTCTGCACCTGCCTCTGCCTCCTGAGTGCTGGGATTAAAGGTGTGCACCTCTGCCACCTGGCTCACATGCTATTTTAAATTGTAAACAAACTGCTTTGTAGCAAAGTCTTCACCTTCCTAGTGTGGGCTGGAAGCTTCAAGGTGGCAGCATCTTACACTTCTTTAAGCATCCCTGTAGCAACTGAGGCAGCCCTCAGATATCCTAGCTTCCCTAATGTAACATAAAGCCCCCTGACTTTGATGGAAGCAAAAAAAAAAAAAAAAGGCTCAAAATGTATGTTGAAGTAAAGGGGCAGTCTTTCCAAAAACACATTTTAATGAAACTTGGCACCTAGGCAGGTAAGTCAGACTCATCAACACACCTAGATTACAGAATATACATGAATTTCAGTATTGGGGGTAAACTTGAAAAACCAAAGTAATATTCATGGGGAAAACAGTTGTGCTCATTAAGCATACTGAAGAAAAGTAATGTTTTTCATTTTTACTTAATTTCTTTAATATTTTTAAGTTCTTGGTGCACGCCTTTAATCCCAGGACTCTGGAGGCAGAGGCAAGTGCAGAGAATTTGAGGCCAGCCTGGTCTACAGATCGAGTTCTAGGACAGCCAGGGCTACACAGAGAAACCCTGTCTCAAAAAACAAACAAAATGGTGTGATTGGATGGATGGTGACTGTCTAATGCTTTTGAAGCTCAGAGGAAGGAGAGAAGGCTGTGCCCCGATATATCTAGTACAGGAGTTTCTAAATACGTGAGGAAGGCAGATCTTATTGTTCTAGAATCTTCCATATACTGACACCCTGTGACCTCCGGAAGCGTTTCCTTAGCTAGTCTAGACAGCTATTTTCCAAGAATCATCTCCAGTGATGAGTGTCCTGTGAGTCACGTTTTTGGAGAAAACAACCCTAAATTACCCGCCGTCTGCTTCCGCCTTACCTTCCCTGGGATAGTAGGAACTCCCCGTTCTCTTTCTCCCCGACTTGTACCTTAGTATCAAAAAAGGACTCTTTTTTAGGAGCTGGGGGTGTCCCTCAGTGGCAGAATGCTTGCCTAGCATCCACGTGTCCTTAGCTTTGAGTGTCAGCCTTGAAGCAAAGAGGAGAAACAGTGTACTACCCTGTCACTGTTCTCTAGAGCTTGCCTAGACTCCAGAGGGCAGGGATAAAAAAAATTCTGCTCTGAGTCAGGGGACAAGTAGAGAGAAGAACTGGTCACGTGAATAACGCTGGGTTGCAACTAAGCCCCACGTAAGATTCCTAAGTTCAATAATGTCCTCCCACTGGGCCACAACAGCTCTTCTTGAGGCCATGTATCCTCTTCCTGGCATGTTTCTCAAAGCCTGGTATCCAGGGCTGTGAGTGAGCCCCATAACCTGGAGAGCCACTTCAGAAGACAGGCTCTCAGAAGACTCAGGGGTCATGCCTCATAAACTCTTTTAGGAGGAAGGTTGTGTCCTAAGTCCACTGTGTTTCTATGGTTTATACTGTTAACCTTGTTCAGTGTAGGCCCCTCCAGCCACTATGAAACTTAAAGCTCAGCATGAGTGTTCTGGAGGGGAGTGTGGGAGGTGCTCCCCCATTGTTGCAGAGAGGGGCAAGGGTGTCCTTTGGGGTTCTGTCTCTCCTCTTGCCATAGTATGGGGGTCTTGCTAGAGTCCCAGCATATCCTACTTGGTGTCATGGGTCCTACTCTGACACTTAAGTATCTGGCTAAATCCAGCACTGGGGTGGACCTTGGTATGGAAATGAACGTCAGGGTGTCATATAACAAACAGGGAGTGTGTTCTGTCACTCATACTTCAGTCAGGAAAGCACAAAGCCAGGTAACAGGAAGGCTGCCACCTGGTAGCATCAGCCTTAAATGAAAAAGACAAAGGAAGGAAGAAAAGCAGAGGTAAGGAGCTTTAGAAAGTATCCATCATAAAAATCACAGTCGGTCATAGCCACCGCAGTGCTTTGCCCCCGAGTCAGCAGCTGAGAGGCAACTTTCCCAGTGTCACATACAGTACACTTACACCTTTGTGTCCTCATCCTTTTGACTCTGTCCATGTCACGTCTTTACCTTAAAGCCTTCAACAACTTCCCCCTGCCATAGGCAAGGACCTGAGTGATCTGAAACCTTAGCGTGGGATGCCACCTGGGGAATAGTCCTGACCTACTTCCAGCCACCTTCTCCTTGTCACCCTTCATACAGCTTGCTACAGGCAAGTAGCCTGTCATTCTCACACAGACACTTGTCGCCTCCCCTTTGTACCTCTGCTTACTCTGTGCATAGGCCTTCTCCGGTGGCTTTTTCTGGATATGATTTAAGCCTTGACCTCACAAGCTCTGTGAAGCCCCTGAAGTAGAGGTGACCTCTCCTCCTTTTCTTGGTACAAGAGACAATTGGCATTTTTGTGTCTCATTTTGGCCCTTGATCCTTCGTTCCTGGCCAGACTCACTCCCACATGTCTGACCATGGATCTCCTCTGACTCTGAAGGGTTTGGAACATGGGGTATCTTTCCTTGAGTCCTGCTCATTTATTGATACCCATACTCAGGACCCCCCGTGCCCCCTGTTCTCTAGTTGGGTCCATTCCTGCAAAGTCTCCTCTCCTAGCTTGGCCATATTATGACCCTTGTAAAACTGGCACAGTCTCTCCCCAGGGCCCTTCACCTGACATTCCTGTGCGTTGCTGACTAGGGTATAGGCTGCCTGTGATAAAACCTTAGGGTAGCCTTCCTTTTTGGGAAAGATATAATATGCTTTAGCCCCATGTTGGCTCATAATCATAAAAACTCTTTTGAGTCAAGACATGATAGGTGATTCAACCCTCTAATTGTAGTCCAAAAAGAGGAAGATTGCAAGTTGGAGACTAGCCTCACTACATAGTGTGCTCGGGGCTAGCCTGGGCTAGCAAGCCCCAAACCCAAAGCACAGTCTCTTGTGTTCCTTTGTATTTTGACTTGCATAGACCTCTAGTGAGGGCTGCTCTGAAGGCTGCATAGGCAATCAGATCATGGCCACTGGCGGACTGGGATTAGGCAGAGAGAGGTGATGATAGAATGTCCTGATCGCCATGATGTATACTTGGCGTACCATGAGGCTTGTTAGCTCATGTGAGAGAGGCAGCAGCTTGTTAGTAATAGCTGCCAAGCCCCTAGGAGCCTTTGTGACTCGTGATACCTCCAGGCAGATCTGGCTGGACAGGCTTTGGGAAAGAGAGAGTGCCAGCCTGTACTAGGAGGTTAGATGGTGCTTTGTTTGGCTGTGACTTTGTTCTATTTTTGTTTTGAAGATACTTTTTAAAAAACGTGTGTGTGTGTGTATGTGTGTGTACACTTGTGTATACATGAATGTAGGTGCCAGTAGAGGCCAGAAGAAGGCATCCACTGGAACTTGAGTTATGATGGGCAGTTGTTGGCCTCCTAATGTGAGTACTGGGAACCCAACTCAGAGAGATGCTCTACAAATGCAACATGCGTTCCCCACCACTGAGCCCTCTCCAGCCCCTCCTCCGAGGATCATTTTAGGCTCTAAGATGGCAGTTCCTCCAGGAGGTCAGGATCAGTTATGGCAAAGCAGAGCCGTGAAGGTGGCTGCTTCTTGGCCCTTAGGACTTGACTTCTGTCTTGATTATCTTTATGTCACCTGTCTTCTGTTTCCTCTTCCAGCTGTCAGTGGATGTGTAGGGGGATGGAACTTTAGGAGGAGAGGGCTCAGCAGTTGACCTTCCCTTGCCTTGGGGCATGGCTGATATGGGGGTGGAGTGGGAGTGGTGGAAGTGTCTGCCAGTCCAGGCTGAGTGCCAGCCTCTGCCCTGCTGTCTCCCTGGCTGACCACATCTGTGGTTTCTCCTGAGAAGTGTCACAGCACTTACTGGTACTCAAGCGCTAATGAATAACCTCCAGACATTTACACAAAAAAGGGAGTGACAGTGTATTTGGACTTGGCTTTATTGTAAGGGTGGTCCAGTGAGTCCTGCCGCAGCCTGAGGCTTGCCCGTCCCTTTGCCCATCTCTTCTGCGTGTGCCTTCTTTTCCCTTCTAGTGGGGACTTTTGCCTCTACTTGTCAGTCCTGTTTGTAGCAAAGCAAGCTGAAGGAGGAGCTCCTATTCGTGAGCGGCTTCTTACTTTTCACCTACCTTCTCTTCTATCCTCTCTGCCTCCTCTAAAGAAAGAAAAGTCGACTTACCTACCGCTGCTATCCTAACTACTGCCGTCACCTCCGCTGCCACCGCTGCTGCCACTGCCACTCTGGTAATGTCCTCACATCTGACACAGTGCCAGGCCTCTCTGGCAGGGGGAAGCTGTGAATAAGCCCCTGTGACTATCTTCCAGCTGTGGTGCCTCCCAGGCGAGCACAGGGCTGCTCTGGGCTTGCTGGGAAAACATCGAGATCAGTGGAAGCCAGCTCATGACGCAGCGCCCGAGAGACTTCGCCGGCTTTAGATTAAACCCCGGTAGAGCTCACACTTATAGTGTATGTATATAAATGTTTATATCTTGTCTTTCTCCTCAGGTCATACATATCATTAGCATCTTCCCATGCTGTTTCATAGTCTCCATATCCATAACGTCAATGCTTTCATCGTAATTGGTCACTGAGTTCTACCACAATTAATCCTTTTCTTTATTAGAAGCCTAAATAAACAGTAGCAAACATCCTCAAGGCTCAGGTTTGCTGTGTTGGCTTCTTCTGCATTCAAGGTGGTTTCCTCAGGCTAGATTTTCACACATAGGATTGTTATGTTAAGAAATACGTTGCACATTTTTATAATTAACCGGTACGTAGACAAATTGCTTTTTGAAAGAGAAGTCTCTGTTTTTAGCTTGTGTCTTACACGCTGTTTTCCCAGCCTGTGTTCTCAGAAGTAAATGTGCTCACCCTGTGACTACTGTAGCTAACAGAATTGCCTCCCAAGAGTATGGGCCCTGTGTCTTTTACTTAGTGGCGAAAAACTTAAAAGTCCCAGATTCAAGTTCTGTTGGGGACTGTGTCTAAGCCCAAAGCCACCAACTTATTATGCATAAAAACTAGAACCCAGCTGCTGGGAACTGAAAGAGGAGTGGGTATTAACCCGCCACGGATTCTGCATAATCCCAGCTTCTGACCTCAGCTCTGAGCGCTCCTAGCTTGTCTCACAACTCATTCAGCCAAGGTCTTAGCATCTTAGGAGGCACAGAAAGATGCTTGGGGCATGGTCAGCAACTGCAATTGGCTACAGACCTGCCCCTGGATTTGAAGGTACTGTGAGTAGGAGTGGCTTTTTGATGAGGGCACAGAGGGCACAACAACCTAATCTCTCCCATCACAGATATTCTGATTCATAGAGAATCCTGGGAGCAACTTTGTTGTTGAGCTGCCTATTGCTGGTGTGTCCTCAGGCCATCTGGGTCTCAGGATCTGTCTGCTGATGACACGTGTAGGCCTGCATCCCTGGAGGACAGAATGGTTGGACAGAGGCTGTTGAGACTTGGACAGGGTGAAACAAGACTTTCTTTAGCTGTTCCTCTGGCCTTGGTTGCAATCAAAGGAAGTCACTTTTGTCCTCCTTAGCATCTCAGACTCAGGGTTTCCCTGGAGACTAGATGAGACTCTGGGACCTGTTCTGTCCCCCTCACCCAAAAGGCTCTCACAAGGACACATGCTTAGGGCCAGGTGGGCATGAGGAACTCTGGCTTGAATTCTTCCTTTAAGGAGGAATTAAAATTTTACCCACCATTACTTCCTAGGCTTGCCTGTTTTATATGACCTGTTTTATACAACCATTTTCTAATTGAGCTGGTCTCCCTGTCTTTTCCTAGACTGAGAGACAAATCCCTCTAGACATGCAAAACAGTGTAAGACTCCCTTTGGCCTAGAGGGCCCACCTCTACAGCTGTGTGGAATTCTTGTTTCCAAAGTGTTTCTTTTTCCTCAGCGTTTTACAGATCTCTTCCCACATGACGCCTCCTCCCCAGCCCAGTGTCTCTTCTCTCATCTGCATTCTCAGTCATTTAGAGGTTTTAGCAATTGGGGGCTTTTCTTCTTTCTGCCTGTTTTTCCCCTCAAATGAGGAAAGGCTAACTCTAAATCTTGTCTGCCAGTGTGCGATGTGAGAAGGCCACTTTTAAAACCTGGATCATGCTGGCCAAGGCGGTACGTGCCTTCACTCCCGATAGTCAGTCTCTGATTTTTGAGGCCAGCCTAGTGTACTCAGTGAGATCTTGTCTCAATACCAAAGCAGACAGAACCCCAAACTGACCCAAACCAAAGTAAAAAAACAACAAAAAAGCTGAGTCGTATTTTTACGGAGGAACGTGCCTCAGTGTGAAGCGTCTCCTCCCCAGACTTTGCACTGGGCATTCCCACCCTCCACCTTGCTCTCGAAAGGTCTCACACTTTCTTCTGCAGCTGGAGGCTTAATCATGTGAGTCACAGGCTAATTCCCTTAAGCCTAATCCTGTTTAGAAATGCCCAGTCTGTCAGAGCAGCAGGAATTGAGGGGGACTCTTGAAGCTGGTAAGAAAGGCCATAAGCAAATGCTAAAGAAGGTGGAGTCGCCAGGAGTGTCAGGAAACATGGCCACAGGACTCAAGCACGTTGATAGTCTGATAGCCCCAGATGGGTGAAAAGTCTGTTTCAATAATCATGGTAGTAGCTGAATTGTTACTAGGTAGGCCTTTTGTGCACTATTGTGACAAAGCAGGACACTGAGGCCAGAAGTATAGTCATCCATTCACGTATCTAGTAAGTGGAGAACCTGGGATGAAAGTATCTGTCTTGTCTCAGTTGTGTATTTGGCTTGGTCTAGCACTAGGTGCTTGATTAAATTTGCATTTAATTGAGTGAAGCAGTAGATCGTGATGGTGGGAAGGAGTCGTGGGAGGAGGGTGACTTCTGTCTCTAAGGAGGTTGAGTACATCTTAGAAAAAGATAATTGGCTTTGCATGCTGTCTTTCTGGCCAAGAAAGGAAAGCATTTCACCCAAAGAAACCCAGAAAATACTTTCGCTTTCTGCAGTCTCAAGGAGAGAAGAGGAAGGTACATTTTGCCTGTCTTCCCATTTCAGGTTCCTGCAGGGCCTCAGCACATCCGGGAGCTGGTACCATGTACTTTCCTCCTTCCTGGTTCGTGTAGATGGCACTACTTAGAGAAGAGGCCTAGGAGGGAGCATGTTGTTCAGGTTTCTTGGGAAATTGTCTGACTAGTTCTGAATGTGGTCCAGACAGCCAGAGTGCTCTCTGAATTGAAGGAACTGTGTACTTATTCCGTTTATGGGCTGTGCCCCCACCCTCCCCAAGTGCATGTTCATGGTTCCAAATTTCAAGCTCCTGGAAAGTGAACACTGCATAATCTTGAGCAATGCTTAGATCAAACAGGCATTGCCAGCAGGTCCTGTGTAGTACAGAGAGTGCCACCAGGAACCCTCCCTCCCACCCACCCCCACCCCACCCCAGATCTTGGGAGTATGCTAAGAGAAAGGGCATGCCCTTTGGATATCCCTTAGGGGTTAGAGTCTTTCATTTATTAGAAAACTGGTCATTGGGGCTTTGTGTTCCAAAGTGTAATTTGGGTTGGGACAAGACTGTAAAAAACTGTCAAGATGTTCAAGCCATATACCACAAGGGTAGAAGCGCTTACTCTGTGCCTTGTGTATAACATCCCCCAGTGGACATTAACAGTACGTTGTTACAATAACAGTGGTTCTAATAACTTCTTGGTTTTCCTATTCACTTCCTACTCATTGGACTTTCTGCCCCATGCCTTATGTGGAATTAGTTGAACTCAGAACTTCAAATGAAGTCCTTGTGGTGGAGCAGCCAAAGAACTCAGTGTTCTTTGTGTTCTGCGTGGTTGAAGGACTTTGATAGAGCTGGAGAAAGGAGCTCCTGTGGGCTAGGTGGTTTCTTAACTTATTCATTGTTTTCTAACTTCCTGGTACCTCCCTTTTTCTAAGTAGTTTGTTCATTATCTACCTGATGGACAGAGAGCCCATTGAGTGCCACGATTTTCAAGTTTCCATCCAGGCACAGTGAGAGAGGAGTTCTCATCCATGGGCTACAGGCCCTTGTAGGACAGTGATACTCAGAGTGGAGGTTCCAATCCCTTGATCTCTAAGAGTTTCAGGGAAAAAAAAGCTTTCGTAAGTGAGGATTCCACAGTGTGGGGCCTTCACTGCTTCACGGCACTATAGGAGATCAGAATGTGAAAGCACGTGTTCAAGAAGAAATTTGTGACCTGCTTGGGGTAAAGGGCTGCAGGCCTGTGTTGGGACCATCTTTGCTAACAATGGGACGCAGGAGCCAGTAAGAACCAACACCCCAGCGTGATCCTCAAGGAGCTGCTTTGGTCAGAACTTTACAGAAAGTGTCACCATCTACCATTGTACATTGTAACGTGTTCATCAGATTGTCTGTTTGTCCATCCATTCATCCATCCAATCCATCCATCAAGCTAGACAGTAACTATTACACTTTAATTTGATGGCAGTGAGGCACTAGTTGACTAAAAATCAAAAGTGTAAGCCCTTGTGACACATTTTCATGGGTGATACTGAGAACAAACAAGGTAAGTCATTAAAACACAAAACAATCTTTCCACCATCAGGCTTGGCAACTTGGGCCCATCAGCTGGACCTAAAGCAGGCGCCTTGTCTATAAATCTATCATGTGTATCTGACTGCTTCCTGCTATACACTGTGAGCATTATGAGGGCAAGAATTAAGTAAGGTTCACCACATTCCTCCAGCGTCTAATTGATGGTCTGATAGACATGTAAAAGTCCAACAGTATGCCAGTCAGACTGGAACAAATTGGAGGTGAAGAGGCACCCAATTTTCACTACTTCTATGTATTGTTGCTGGTGTCTATAATAAGTGACGCGTGTTTAAATGCCTTTCACCTTTTCTTTTAGAGCTATATGGGTTTCCATGGGTGTGTGCGCACGCGCGCACACACACACACACACACACACACACACACACATTTTAAAAGAGTCTCACTATATTCCAAACTGCTCTGTATTTTGGCTGGTCTCAGACTCATAATCTACATACTTTGGGCTCGTTGGTGCCAGATTACAGGTGCCACCATACCTGGCCATTATCTATCTATCTATCTATCTATCTACCTACCTATCTATGTATCTGTCTATCACAAATCTATTTCATTATGTGACACACATGACTTGTTTGGCCATTTCCCCAGTGATGCTTCTGCAACTGTTTACAATCTGCTCCTATGATGCATGCTTCACAGGGAACAGTATGGTATTGTTCACAGTTTGTCACACACATGTAAGCCCTTCTGCTGGGCAGACTCCTGGAAATGAGGTTGCTGATTCAGGGGTTGACACTCAGGATTGATTGTGAAGTAAGGGCAGAAAAATGGAGCCCAACAGTTAACTGTTAGTTAAATGGCCATGTGTCACAGACCCAGTCCTTGTGAGTGATCTGCTCAAAGGTCACGTGGCACCTAATAGCACTTCTTGTTTCTGCACCAGGCTGGAGACACCATGTTCAATCGAGCTAAGCTGCTCAATATTGGCTTTCAAGAGGCCTTGAAGGACTATGATTACAACTGCTTTGTGTTCAGTGATGTGGACCTCATTCCGATGGACGACCATAATGCCTACAGGTGTTTTTCGCAGCCACGGCACATTTCTGTTGCAATGGACAAGTTTGGGTTTAGGTAAGACATGCCCAGCCAGAGTCTGCTGCAAATGTGGTCGGTTCTCCGGTGTGAGCTAGAAAATGGAGTTCCTCTGTAGTGCCCTCGGCTCTGCAGGAGACCAGCACTTCTGAGAAATAGTTGCTTTTTTTTTTTTAAGTGTACAGTCCTTTCTTGCTGGAGAAAGAGTCCAGCAGTTCCTAATAATTACTGTGTATCCTGATAACAGTTCTTAGGTTTGGGCTTCCAACAGTGGCTGCATCTCCTCACTTTCCATCCCCCTCTGCCCCACATAGTTTGAGAAGCACAGATCCTAGAGATTGGATAACTCCACAGATGTCCTTCAGCACTTTCAAAGAAACATGGTTCTTTTTCTAAGAAAAACATGTGTTCCTGCTCAAACATGGGGCTCTAACTTTTGTATCACAGTGCTAGTGAAGAGGCAGGGTAGCAGTGTGAGCCAAACCTTACTGGCATGTGTAGAAGATAGTCTTATAGTCAGTTGTCTAACCTTAAAAGTCAAAGACCCATGCACAGTGGTGTACATCTTTAATCCCAGCACTCTAGAGGCAGAGGCAGGTAGATCTCTACAGTGTGAGGCCAGCCTGGCTGTATACTGAGTTCCAGGACAGTCAGAGCTTTGTAATAAAACTGTCTTTAAAAAAAAAAAAAGATAAAGTCATTAAGTAAATAAATGTGCATTTTACTTCACAGCCCATCCTTGTTCGAATTAAAGGATTACTCATTTGAAAAGCATTATCTTTCCCTTCCTTAAGTAAACCTGACATTTCAGGAAGCTGTGCCGCAGCTCCTTTGAGTGCAAGTATACTTGGCCTGTGCAAATAGCCTTTGTGTGAACACAACTGCTCTGTCAGACTCCGGTGTTCTCCGCTCCCTTGATCAGGGCACAAGAGCTATAGGACAACGTAGAACCTAGGTCTCCCCATGGTCAGAGCTATTCAGGACCTACCCAGAGTGGCCCATTTAGACGCAGCAGGAGCTCATGTGCACCCGCTTGTCTTCCCTCTGCTTGAGTGTCTTCCCTTTGACTGGTTTGTACCCTGACCTTCCTCATTCTTGTCTTGAAGAGTGATGATGAGGCCTAAGTAACCTCTGTGTGCTTCACCATAACCCCAGCAATGATTTACAGACACCCTGTGATGGCAGGTAGATAAGAAAAGGAACAGAGACAGCAAAAATGCTGTACCTACTCAAGATAGCACACACTTCCACTGAAGTAGGAATCTATTTCTAGAAAACCACTGACTCATGAGACCTATTATTAGTCCAGCAACCTTCGGTTTTAACCAACATTAGAAGTGTATATATAGGAGCTAGAGCTGTGGCTCAATGGTAGAACAGTTGCCTAGCATGCTTGAGGTCATGGGTTCAGTCCCCAGTTATGCATTTGATACACAACCCCCCCCCCACCAAAAAAAAAAAAAACAAAAAACCGATGTGTGAGGTGTGCCAGAAATGGGTAATTTGATCCTTTGTGGTACCATCTAAATCTGAATCCATTGTTCATTCAAGCAAAACTCCTGGGGTCTTTCCTTCCAAACCAGTGAGGACCTCTGTCCTTGTAATTGTAGCAACTGGGAGGCAGAGGTTGGGAGGATCATTTGTTCAAAGATAGCCTAGGTGAGTGAGCTTGAGACTGTGTATGTGTGTGTGTGTGTGTGTACACATGTGTCTTGGGGGAGACAGGACTGAGTTCCAGGCATTGTGGTGTGTAACTGTAATCTTAGCACTTGAGAGGCCTTACAGTAAGGCAGGAGAATTATGAGTTCAAAGCTAGCCTTGATACAAAGCGAGACCTTTACTCCACACACAACTTCCTCTCCAGAAAGAAAGGAAACGCCCCTGATCTTTCATCTCATGTGCTCAATTACGTATGTGTAGCTTGGCTGGCATTTTCCTTAGTTCATGTAAAGAAACAAACCAAGATTTTAAACATTAACGTTAGAGTTGAGTGTGGTTGGGAGATACACTTAGGGGAACAGGGTACTGAAGCCTTGAGAGGGCCTGCCCATGGACAGACCTTTGTGTGGCCTTTGGAGCAGAATCTGTTCTTCCTAACCATGAACGTTTCAAGATATAAGAGGGTAGAGAAAAACAAAAGGCCCCCGTGTCCCTGTACTTGGAAATGTGGAAAAGTAGGTTTATCACTTTGCTAAGTCAGAATAACTGACTGAGGCAGTTTGCAGAGATACAGCTGCCGTGTTAGGTTGGTGTTCAAACCTTTGCCTTTGGGAGAAAGAAAGACTGGTAGAGAATATGGGCAAGGACGATCTGTATGAGGTGGGCAGGGCCGCCTGCATAAGGACCTTTTTTGGCAGGAACAAGGTACGAAGAGAGCAGATTTCAGAGCCACAGTTGGAAGAACTGGACTTAGCCTCCCATCACTGACTGGTTTCCTATGTGACCATAGATTCAGTACTATACCCTTAGAGAGAAAGCTTCTACATATATGTATGTCTCTAAGATAATCTGAACCCTGACAAAAACACAAATTAAGCATCAAAAGCTAAAGGAACCATTGTGATTCAGGGTTGGATTTGGAAAGATGGTAAGTAAAACAAATTAATTTTTATATCATTAATTATTAATTTTTCTATAATTTAGGGAGATTTCCTCCCAGTGCCTAAGGAGAAACTTAAGACATGTTCATGTGGATCACGCCTGTAATCCCAGCACTTGGGAGACAGAGGCAGGCGATCTCAAGTCAGCCTGGTCTACACGGTGAATTCTAGGCCAGCTAGGGCTACATAGACCCTGTCTTTAAAAAAAAAAAAAAGTTGGTGTGTTTCAGTCATTACTTGGGGTAAAAACTTACTAGCCATGGGCCCTCTGTCTGTGCTTCCTCTCCAGCCTGCCATATGTTCAGTATTTTGGAGGTGTCTCTGCTCTCAGTAAACAACAGTTTCTTGCCATCAATGGATTCCCTAATAATTACTGGGGTTGGGGAGGAGAAGATGATGACATTTTTAACAGGTAATGCTCACAGTTTTTCTCTTCTCTTGGGCTTTCCTTCAGTGTTTGACTCCTTGCTTGGTTATTCTGGAAGGATTAACACCCAGGAGGCAAGGGAATCCCCACCCAGCCCCTGGGCTGTAGGTCTGACAGAGTCTTTAGAAAACCGAGCTTCTGGGATTCTTAAAGGAGCTTTGGACGATGTGAGATGGGAGGGAGATAAAGGGGCAGGCTTACTTTGGCTTCCTACGTGGGCTTTCTGTGGGCTTTCTGTACTGAAGAAGCAAGCCCAAAGCATCAGCTGAGGAGGCAGACGGCTCGCTGGGGAAAGCACTTTCACCTGCAAGCACAAGAGCTTGAACGTCACAAGCCATGGAGAGCTGTAAGCAGTGCATGCGTCTGTGACCCAGCATGCTCTAGTGAGATGGCGTGGGGACAGGACAACCCCCAGATGTGAGAGTCTCATTTTCAAAGACTTGCATCTCATTATGGTCCTGATTTTTTTTTTTTATAAAGCAAGTTTCATCTCACAGAATCTTTGTGCCATGGTTTTATTTGAATTATTTTAACCACCAACAAGGAAAGACAGATTAGGGGTTGTAGCAATGGCCCAGCAGGTAAAATTATATCCTGCTCTTGCAGAGAGCCCAAGTCTTGTTCCCAGCACCCATCTTACAGGCATCTCACAATTTCCTGTCACTCCAGGTACAGAGGATCCAGTACCTTTTTCTAGACTCTGTAGGCAACTGCACTAAGATGTAAACAAACACACAATTAAAAATAAAAATAGAAATACATCATTTTTTTTAAAAAGACAATAATGCCGGTGTGGTGGCACATGTCTTTAATCCCAGCACTTGGGAGGCAGAGGAAGGGTGATCTTTTGTGAGTTCAATGCCAGTCTGGTATACACAGAGAGTTCTAAGACAGCCAGAGCTATATAGTGGGTCCTTATATCAACAACAACAAAAGCCCAGACACTAGTTTAAGGAGCCTGTGGAACTCCCTGGCCTGTGCTCCTGCTGTGGCCAGTCTTACCCTATCCACAGCCCAGGCTCTTTTAAACCTGGCAGACCTGTTTCCTGTAGGTTTTGGGTAGTGAAAGCCATCTGGGAACCAATGTGAGCTTTTACCTGACTTGGTATACATTTGATAAGTTAACAGAAAGTGTCTGTCAGAACAATGTCCATGCCATTCAAGGTACCACTATGTGAGAACTTGCCAAAGCTCCAAGTTCTTAATAAAGACCTTGACATAAACTTCATATTAGAGTGCACATATTGAGTACCTACTGTATACAGACCACTGCAAGGCCCATCCAGCAAGGGAAATGTAAGAAACCTCAATACAAGGTTCAGACAGACACACTTGCCTACACATAACCTGACTTGGGCAAGCCCTCTGGACTGCTGTATACCACAGACCTGCCCAAATGGTCAGGAGAGTTTGGGAAGGGGAAAGCATTGAGGGAGGGACTGGGAAGATGGGGGTAAGTACGGGGATGGAGTAGCTCTCCAAGAGATAAAGGCTTTATGCACCTGTTCACTGTATGCCAGACACTAAAGTCAGCCCACAGGAAGGACATGGTCAGAATCGTGTGGCTCACTCACATCTGCCAGTCCGCCTCTAACTTGGATATTTGATGCTTCGATTTGGGGCTTTAATGAGGCAAACACTACAAATTGCAGAATCTGCCAATGCAAGGTATTGGGAAGAAGTCTAAAATTAAACTAAAGACTTTCTGGGCCATGTCCCGGCATGATGGTGAGGGTTTGGGCTTCGTGAACAGCGTTTAGGCCCACGAATGAGTCCATAATGTTGCAGCTGGGCTATGGTAATGACTGTCCCTTTACTTTTGGCAGATTAGTTCATAAAGGCATGTCTATATCACGTCCAAATGCTGTAGTAGGGAGGTGTCGAATGATCCGACATTCAAGAGACAAGAAAAATGAGCCCAATCCTCAGAGGTACGTCCTCTCTGTGTCTTCCCTTTATTTATTTGTATGTTAGATTTATTTTATGTGTGTGGGTGTTCGGCCTGCATGTAAGCATGTGTACTGCTTGTATGCCTGGTGCCCTTGGAAGTCAGAACGGTTATGTGATCCTCTGGCACTGGAGATGTGATCCACTGTGTGGGTTTTCTCTGCAAGAGCAGACAGTACCATCCCTCCAGCCCCCGTGTGTTCTTGTATTTCTTCCTCCTTTTAAGGGAACAGGCTGTAAGTCAGGCTTTTGCACAGGGCCCTTTAACCCCATTGAAGTAGAGATATTCCATCTGGGGTAACCACTCTGAGCAAAAGGGCTGTTGGGGAAGTACAGATGTTGGCCAGTTTCTTAAGACTTATGTTTTAACCCATCCCCTTTGCACCCTTTCTCCTGGTAGGTTTGACCGGATCGCACATACAAAGGAAACGATGCGCTTTGATGGTTTGAACTCACTTACCTACAAGGTGTTGGATATACAGAGATACCCGTTATATACCCAAATCACAGTGGACATCGGGACACCGAGATAGCATTTTTAGTACCAATAAGAGACCTGAGAATGGCCGGAGACCTCAGATATGTGTCTCTGCCAGTCGACTGGGCTGGTCCCTCTCATTTGTACAGTCTGAATGACAGTTCTTCTTCCTTATCATTCAGACATCCCTCCAGATGCCCAGGGTGAGTGTAACATTTACCCACAACCTGGCTCGGCACTGGATGAAATTCTACAAGGTCAGTGTAAAACTGGTCAGCCTTTGGAGAGACTTCTTGGACGTGTCACCCCCAAAGAGTCAGAACTATACACAGTTCAAAACTTAGTGACTGTGGGTCACATTCCCACTGTTGAAACTGCTAAATTGTGACCTGGGGAAGGACTTTGCTTTAGTCCGTGATGTTCATACTTGGTGACAAATTGAGACTGCTGCTGGATTCAGATTGACAAGATTTTCTTGGACCTTTTTTTTTATACGAAAATCAAAACTTCAATCAGTCTCGTGCTCTGTCCCTTTCCATCGGTATGCGATTATTACAATCACTGTGTGTGTGTCTTTTCTTAGCAAAGGAGTTTTAAAACTTGAGCCTGGACCTTGGGGTCCTGTAGTGTGTGGATTCCAAGGCTTTGCCCTCAGAGCAGGGGCCTGGGCACTCTCACTCACGTGGCCTGTCTCCAGATCCCTGTCTGATTTCTGAATGTAAAGAGGTTTTTTGTTTTGTTTTGTTTTGTTTTGTTTTTAGAAGCAGTTTTGTAGTATTTGAAAGAATAAATCAAGTTTTGATTATGCTATAGGTTGATTTTTGTGTTGATCCAAATCAGAATAGCTATTGAGTGTTTAAGTCATGACTTTATTTTTCTGGGCATGCTATATAAACTTGAATTTCCTATGTATTTTTATTGTGGTATTTTAAATGTGGGGGAAGGGATTGGGTATTTTTTAGGGGAAAAAAATAATGTATGCTGTAGTGGTCAAAGGAGCCTCTGATTGAGCTGGCAGGCCAGGTTTTGTAAAGAGCAAAATTACTTTCAGGTCCCTTGTTGAGGGAACAGGTCAGCGTTATCCTGCCAGACATCTGGGTCAGGAACTTGGGAGACAGCATCTGCTGTCCTGGCAGAACTCTCCCTCTACTCCCCCAGGTGGGCTGGGTGGAAGGACCCTCAGCCACCCAGAACTGACGCCCTCATGGCCCTAGACTGTGGGGTTGAAAACTCATAGCAGTCAGGTTTGTTTACCATCTCTCCGAGCCTCCACCACACTCCCTGACCCACCCAACGTCTCCAGTTCTTATTGTTCTCCTTCCTTCCTTCTTTCCTCTCCCTTCTCACCTCTTTGCCTCTTTCCCTAAAATTCCCTGTGGCCCTCGGGGTCAGACTGTTCATTCTCCAGCATGATTGTGCCTTTTAATTAGAGGTCTAGAAAGTTCACCTGAACCCACACCCCCTTCTTCCTGAGAATTCTGGTGCCTCTAAAGCCCCTCATTGCCACTCAGGGTTTTAGTGGGTGCCCCCACTGCTCAGTGTACCCATGAGCTGTCGTCATTCACGGAGCCCTGTGCCAGACCGTGTTCTGTGCCTGCCTGCGGTGATGTAGCCAGAAGCACATACTCAGGTCATCAAGCCGAGAGGTCGTCAAAGAGGAAGCCTGGGTTGGGATCGTTAGGGTCAGCTGTCTAATCCCAGAGCTAAGCCCTTTCTGCTTCAGGCAGCCTAGACTCCAGTCCTGAGCGTAGAGGCGGTGTGGATGGCTGGCCCTCATCCTACCTGTGCCTTTATTGCTTTGAGCACCACAGTCTCTAACTTGCTGCTTTCTCCAGAAGCCTTTTTGTGTATGGGTTAGAAACTCTTTTTCCCCAGTCAGAGCAGCCAGGCTGTGCAAAATCTGTGCTCTCTCGGTTCCCCATGCCTCTAGAAGGCCGTTAAAACCAAGACTGGATGCACTGAGAGGAGTCTTTTTTTTTTTTTTTTTCTGTCCCCAGATCCTGACTTTTCCAAAGTGCCTTAAAAGAAGGGAGACAGACTCATTGAGTGTGTTGTTTCTTTCTCTCCTAAAGCAAAACTCTGCCTTTTCTCTATGCTGTTCGTGTTGGGTTTTGTTCATGTCAGATATGTGGTTCATTCTCAGGACCAAGGGAAATTGTCTTGACTGTCCTCCCATTTCCTCCCTCCCAGCATCCTTTGGGGAACCTCCAGCCCAAGGCACTGTTTTTGCCTGGCCCAAGAGATGCCACTGGGGACTAGAGGATGGGAGGGGCAGGGAACATTTCCTTCACCTGGGAATTCTTACCCTGGTGTCAACATGCTGTGCCTTTCTCTTTCTCTATTTCCCGTTGGTGACCTGGATAGTCTGGCCTTTGGGAAAGATCAGAGGCACAGGAAAGCAAAGGAAATGTGCCACCCTTTAGCCTGGCAGGGTCTCCCTGCCCACTAGGCTGTTCCAGACCTGTGATACTGTGTTTGTATGTTGATATCCCATGTGTACAAGTGTGTTTACCATTGGGGCTGGGGGTGGGTGGCTGTCTCTGACCTTGGCATTCAGAACAGACATCTGTATTTTTGCCTTTGAAATGCAGTAATATAACGTGAATAAATGACCTTATCTTTGTAACTGGTTTCTTTTCTTTTTTGTTGGGGGGGAGGGGGGGTGCTGGAGACAGCAGCAGGCTCCACATGCCTTCCGGAAATCAGAAGTGTCCCTGTAGGACCTTCATTTTTCTTATCTGTAAGTAGGAATGATACCATATAGAGACCATTTTAGGCTTAAAAGAGATGATACGTTTAAACTGATGACCAATACCTCACAGGTACTTAACAATACAGTGTCTATTCCCAGTTCAAAATAAAATTGTGCCTAGCAGTTCTCTGGCCACAGTCTACTCCTATCCTCAACAAATGTCAGGATAGTTGAGAATGGATCTGAAAGCCCATTTGTGCAAGGTATTCACAGCGTAAGTTACGTACTATTATCCCATATGGAGTTTCTTGCCAGGCCAGGAAGTTGCTATCCAGTGGCTCCAAACTAGTGAGACTAGAGATCAGAACCTAAGGGCTGCTTGTCCTCAAGAAGCCAATGAGACAAGGCATAGTGAAAGGCAGGAAGTGGAGATATATTCAGCGTGGGTACTTAAGAGGTCCAGTGGCCCTTCCCCAAGTTTGTCCAGTCGGTCCTAACAAATTTACAGGTTCAAGTGGAAGGTAGAGGTTGGGTACTGCAAAACAGTCCTTGTCAAAGACTGCTGCCACCTGTCACCATTGCCTCCAGCTCCGGTCTCTCCTACAAAGTCACCCAATAAGATGCTAGCAGTGTGGGACATCTCCTGAGATTCCCGAGGACATTGCAGTTCTCTGGGGTGCATCGTCACAATGGTGTATCCCTTAAAGGGAGGCAGAAATGTCTCCCTCTCGCTCTTACAAGATTCATTGTGGTTCTCTGTACGGGTGCCTGTGGGGGCCAAAAGAGAGCATCTTATCCTCTTGAGCTTGGTTTAGAGGAGGTTGTGAGCAGCCTGAAGTGGTTGCTGGGAACCAGACTTGGGTCCTCTGCAAGAACAGTGTGTGCTCTTAACCACTGAGCCATCTCTTTAGCCCCAAAATGTCTCTTTAGTATATAATCATTGTTCCAGTACTATTAGAAAAGGATCTTAGTTGTTACCAGGTACTTAAGGCAATATATTCCAGGTGTGTCCTCTTTTATCCCATGAGTCAGGCACCACAGCCTCTTACAGGTTGGCTGGTAGACTTGAAAGAGGCCAAAGGAAGGCAGTGCACCGGAGAGGCTGTTCAGGCTGTCCTGTAAGAATGAGCAAGGAAAAAAGAGCACCAGTTACCCAGGGCCACCTAGGTTGACTATGCTATTGGAAGAATCTTTAGTGGCCTTTGGCGTGAGCATCCATGAAAGATGGCTAGATGTGGCCTTCAAACATGGTGTAGTGACCTCCTGACACCGTGCTCTTAGAGACTTGATGGAAAACCAGTGTATTTTCCTTATCTCTCCCCCTCAGCACTTCACACCTGACTTCTAGGTGTTCAAACTCTTTCCCTGCCAAACAAGCACTTCCAGTAGGATGACCTCTAGAGTAACTTATTTTATTATCATTTACTGGATTTGGAATTGCATGCCATCCGGCTAAGGACTCAACCACAAGACTGCCCTATCTCCAAACCATTGGCAAGCAGCAGGTTGTGGCCTGCGCTCCTGACCAACTGGCTAGACGTTCCCAGCATCTTTACTGCAGCCTCAATTCATTTGCCAGGATGAGTCACAGAACTCAGGGAAATATAAATTTATAGCTTATTATAAAATGATAGTTCCATCCAGCCATAATAGCTCAGGCCTGTAATCCTGCCACTTAGAGCTGATGCAGAAGGATCCCCCAAAATCTGAGGCCTGCCTGAGCAAACTAGTGAGACCCCCCACCCCCATCCCAAAAATATAGGGGGGGAAAAGGCCGAGGATAGAACTCAGCGGTAGAGCACTCGCCTTGTGTGAGACCCTGGGCTCAGTGATTGGACTGGGGAGATAGCAAGTTCCCATCGTGGTTTTATCTTCCTAATGGCCAGTTCCCATCCAGGATCCACCTTGCTAGAACAAGGGCATGCCTGTCCTGCAGGAGAGTTCAAGGAATGTGAGCTGCGGCAGAAGCTAAGTATGAGATCAAAAGATTCTAGCCCTGCTATTGCTAAGAAAAGTAGGAAAGTGTTAACAGTGCCTATGCCAGAAACCAGGACGAAGACCAAGTGTATGTCCCATCAGGCTACAGTGAACACAGGCCTTGGCAACCTGTAAGGTCTGGATCAAACTAACAGAAATCAGTAGAAATGAGTAGGGGCTCATAGTACGTAACTCAGCACTCAAGAGGCCGAGACAGGAGGATCACTGACTCTGAGATCAAGGCTTACCCTTGAGACCCTGGAACTTCTTACTCTGTCAGAAAAGAAATGAGATCTGGCAGAGCCAGTCCTACAGGGGAGCTGTATTTCCTTGTTTGAACTTGTCCTGGGCAGGGAATGTGGCTACTGCATTCCTCTGGGCATGAGCCATTCAAAGGTCAGGAGGCAGAGAAATCTCTGTGGGGATGGTGTTACAGGGTAATAACGTCATCCGACCAAAGCTCAGAGATACTTGAAGAGAAAGTATATACATCAGCAAGACACATACCGTTGAGGATAAAGGGCAAAAGGATGTCACAGAGCATTAGAGAAGTAGGTGGGACAGAAAGGTAGAAAGGTTTAAGGGCCCTATGCCAGAAATCATCATGAAAACCAAGTGTGTGTCCCACCAGACCACAGTGAACACAGGCCTTAGCACACTGTCTTAGGGTTTCTATTCCTGCACAAACATCATGACCAAGACACAAGTTGGGGAGGAAAGGGTTTATTCAGCTTACACTTTCCACATTGCTGTTGATCACCAAAGGAAGTCAGGATTGGAACTCAGGTCAGGAAACAGGAGCTGATGCAGAGGCCATGGAGGAATGTTACTTACTGGCTTGCTTCCCCTGGCTTGCTCAGCTTGCTTTTTTTATAGAACCCAGGACTACCAGCCCAGAGATGGTACCACCTACAAGGGGCCCTTCCCCCTTGATCACTAATTGAGAAAATGCCTTACAGTTGGATCTCATGGAAGCATTTCCTCAACTGAAGCTCCTTTCTCTGTGATAACTCCAGCTATGTCAAGTTGACACACAAAACCAGCCAGTACACACACCATACAGATATGAAACCATACCACGGTCATTACTACTGGTCTGGCTTTCTCTGCCTTCACCCTTGCTCATTGACTCTGGGCAAGTCAACTTTCCTTTCTAGACTTCTATTTGCTCTTGTTTTTTATGAGCTGCCCTCAGAACCCACCCTTGGTCTTCTGTGTAATTCTGCCCTCCGACAGAGAACTTCCCAGAAGTTATCTGGTCTGACCTCTGTGATCTGGAGGAATTCACTGTAGTTCTGGCCTTATCCATGAAACCAGCTCTCCAAATCTGTCCTCCACCCACTCTCCAGCTCAGCACTCAATTCCCATCTGACTAAAAGACGGTTGGTTGTATGTACGTCATAGCCTCACACAGTCTAACTTCCCTAGGGAAGGAAGGTTATTTGTCTTAATAAGAATTAGCAAACTCTGGGACAGAGTGTCAAACTGGATTTAGAAACCAAGCTGAGCCTCTAGCATCTGTCAGTCTTTTGGTGGCAAACCCTGAGTGGCCAGCTGACCTCTTTTAAATTTCCTAGTGGATGCCTTTGTGTCCCACTGGCAGACCTCCTGCTGATGGATGAGTTCAACAAGTCCCAGGCTGCATCAGGATACAGTTATACATTTGTGGACCAATCAGCCACCCTGTCTCTTTTCAGACTGACCAACCCTAAAGTGGTGGTGGTGAGGAACTTCAAAGACTGGCTTTGCCTGACTTTCTTGGTCTAAGTGCCCCTTGCTTTGCAGATGGTCCTTTTCTCCGAGTGCCTGCTGCCATGTGTGTGTTTTCTCACCCACAATAAACACCTTCCTTCCACTGTTGCTGCTGTCTGCTGTGTTTGTGATTTCTCCACTGTTGCGCTAGAGAATTTTACCTACCTTTTAATTCTTTAATTGGCAGAAGAAGTGAACCCAGTCAAGACCCCTAGACTACATTAATGCCATATGGGAACAGCTCTTCTGGGAATGGCTGATGAAGACATGTCTTAAAATCAGGCTGGCCCCACAATTCTCATTCTAGGAATTTAGTTACTCCCTCTCCCAAGATGTACATCCCCCTGCTGTTAACCCTGGGAAATGAGGAGATGCCATCAAGAGAGAGGGTTTTGCCTAGGAAAATGAAGTATGGTTTACCAGAGCTATAGAGAATAAAGTGGACCTGGATTCATTTATTGGAAGGAGGCCTAAGGGGGAAAAATAAAACAGACTATTTTCATATACGACAGGGAGTTGTGTCAGGTCCTACTCCCTTTAATGGAGATATCAGTGTGTAATTGCTGGTGGGAGTGACAGCAAAAGCAGTAGATGGTGGAAGCCGTTCACCTCCCTTCCCAGACTAGGGCTAGGCTCTTGTTCTGCTCTATCCACCTACATGGTTCAGGAACCGCCAACACTGAGAAAATAAGCTGAATGCCGAGCATGTAGCATGTATAAAGCCCCAAGTTCTCAATCCCAACATGCAAGAGAAAACAAGAAAGTGTGGTAGTGAGAGTCAGGATGGATAGGCAGGGGAGGGGGGGGAGGTGGACAGGCAGGGGAGGGGTCCCCCTGGAAAGCTGCAAGTTTTAAACACCTGGGAAGAGAGGAAGGCTTCTGTGTGTGTGTGTGTGAGAGAGAGAGAGAGAGAGAGAGACAGACAGACAGAGACACAGAGAGAGAGACAGAGAAAGAGAAGGAGAGAGTGGGGGCCTGAGTCCTGTTCACAGGTGGTGGGATGTGGCATCACTGTAGAATCCCTGAGGAGCTCAGTGCAGGTTGAAGAGACTTCTAGAAATTTCTTGCCTCTCTCCCAGGTGCAGCAGACCCCCATGCCTGTTTCACTTTTGCATTAAAAACTTTAAAAACACAAACATTGGGGAGGGAACACCGAGCCCTGGGTCTGGAGGAGCAAGACCTCCATTGGCTGGTGGTCCTTGATCATGGGCCCCAGAAGGAGCAACAGTCTGGGAGAAAGTAAGCAGACTCCATTCCCAGCAGAGCCTTGGTCTTAGAATCCAGGAATCCTGGACTCTGCCCAGGCAGACATCTGGATTTTGATATAGACTTGAGCCCTAGAGCTATGGAAGATTCATTTCCTGGCCAGATGTAAATACAGAACATTGGGCTTGTGCTCCTGTACTTAGTCCCTGCTGAGGCATGTGCCACAGCATGACCAACTCAAGGGCATGCCCTTATCTTTGAAGCCTGTGTGGTAGGGTGCAAGGGCTATGTGCCTGGCCTTGCCAGGCTTCTCTCAGTTCCATGGAACCCAGCCAGCTGGAGCTTCCTGCATCAAGAGCCTTAGACATCAGGCCACTAGAAGTATCCAGTCAAGGCCAATGGGACATTACAAGGGCCTTCAGAGCACCTCCTGCATAACTTTGGTCTCCTTTGATGACAACAGGACAGGAGACAGGCCAGCTGCAACACCCTCTTAGTTCCCAGCTTCACAAAAGCCACACACCTAGAGGGAGGAAATGTTGGGGAGACACCCTACCACATGAGTGGCTGCACACCTATAATCCTCCCCTGCTCAGCAATGCTTCTTATAGTAACCCCATCAATGGAAACTGAGGCTCAAAGAGATTACATATCCTACACGGGGTGACCCAGAGTTAGTGCCTGACACAGACCTTTCCTTCTTCATCAGCCCTTTAGCCAGCTTCTTCTTCTTCTTCTTCTTCTTCTTCTTCTTCTTCTTCTTCTTCTTCTTCTTCTTCTTCTTCTTCTTCTTCTTCTTCTTTTGAAGTCATAGTGGCTTTTATTACCTAGACTCAGAACTCATATTCTGACACACACACACACACACATATATATATATATATATATATATATATATATATATATATTCCCATTGGGTATATATCTAAGTTTTACCTTAGTGTGGAAAGGAGCTTCAGACAGCTTTGGATACCAAGAAATAAAGATTATTCCAATTTCCTAAAATATTAAATGGGAATATGTTCTAGATCTGGACTTTGTAATATTTTCCATTCACAACACCTTTGCACCCAAGAAATGTTTATTTGACTCTTGGCATATGTATAGGTATGTATATCTCTGTATATAAAACAGGTATTTACTAATCATAAGTATTTTTAGCCAGCTTCTTTAGCCCTAGCCATACCACTGTGGAGTAGAGAGAAGTAAACAAGGAGAACAATGACACTGAGAACCCACATGGACCTGGAACAATGAGGTTTTCTGCTTCTTAAAGTTCACTGTGAGCAGCAACACCAATGCCCGTCCCTGGTTCACAGACAACATAGCTCCTCTATTCTCTTGGACTGTCCCTGCCTTGGGTCAATACTTATGGTCCTGGAAGGCTCAGTGTAGAATCTACCACAAGGCTGCAGAAACCCAAAGCGGCAAGTGAAGAGATGCTGTCTTAATTAGGGTTTTCATTGCTGTGAAGAGACACCATGACCAAGGTAACTCTTATAAAAGGACAACATTTAATGGGGGCTAGCTTACAAGTGCAGAGGTTCAGTCCATTATCATCAGGGTAATCAAGGCGGGAAGCATGGCAGCATCCAGGCAGACATGGTGCTGGAAAAGGAGCCGAGAGTTCTACATCTTGATCCAACTGCAGCCAAGAGAAGCCTGACATCTTCAGGAAGCTAGGAGGGGGGTCCCTCAAAACCCACCCCCACAGCAACTCACTTCCTCCAACAAGACCATACCTCCTAATAGTGCCACTTTCTGGGCCAAGCATATTCAAACCACCACAGTCCACTCCCTGGCCCCCATAGGCTTGTTCAAACACATGAGTCTATGGGGGCCATATCTAGCCATAGTATAATGCAAAATATGTTTTGTCCAATTTCCAAAGTCCCATAGTCCATAACAATCTCAACAATGTTAAAAGTCCAAAATTCAAAGTCTCTTTTGAGATCCATCCAATCACTTACCTGCAATCCCCTATAAAATCAGAATAAAAAAGCAGATCACATACCTCCTATATCACAGAATATACATTACCACTTCAAAACCTCATAATGAGGACATATTGGACCAAAGCAAGACCAAAATTCGGGCAAATTCCAAACTCTGCACCTCCATGTCTGAAGTAAAAGCACTCTTCCTATCTTCAACTCCTTTACCTGTTTATCTCCTCAAACACAGGATTTAGCTCCATTGCACTCCTGGTGTCCTTTTATTACTTGAACCATACCTTTTCTATTTTTCCTTTCTAGGCTTGCTACACTTGATCAAAATGCTTTTCATGAAAGTAAACCAGAGAACAAAGTCTACACTGGTGGTTTTTGAGACTTCCTTTGTCAGTGCAATTAATCGAAATCTCTTTACCTTAGCCACACGTGGACTCTTCAGACAAGGGCAAAAAACAGCAACATTATTCACCAAACATCATAAGAATGATCTCCAGGGTTCAAACCATCCTCAAGACCAATGTCTCCCTATTTCTCCTAGGATGGCTCATTAAGTCCTACTTACAGCATTCCATGGGTTTCCAAATTCAAAGTCCCAAAGTCCACAACTCCTCCAAAGAACAGCATGTTCGGGCCTATCACAACAGTACCCCACTCCTGGTATTCTTTTTTTTTTTTTAATTTTCTTTTTTAAGATTTATTTATTTTTTATGTATGTGAGTACACTGAAGCTGTCTTCAGACACACCAGAAGAGGGCATAAGATCCCATTACAGATGGTTTGACCCACCATGTGGTTCCTGAGAATTGAACTCAAGGCCTCTGGAAGAGCAGTCAGTGCTCTTAACTGCTGAGCCATCTCTCCAGCCCCCTGGTATTCTTTTTTAGTTAGGATTTCTAGCTGTGAAGAGACACCATGACCAAGACAACTCTTACGAAGGACAACATTTAATTGGGACTAGCTTACAGGTTCCAAGGTTCTGTCCATGATGGGAAGCATGGTGCTAGAGAAGGAGCTGGTTTTGGCCCTTGTCTGAAGAGTCCAGACAGGCATGGCACTAGAGAATAAGCTGATAGTTCTACATCCTGAGCCAACTGCAGCCAGGAGAGGACTGGCATCTTCAGCCAGCTCGGGGGACGCTCTCTCAAAGCCCACACCCACAGTGACTCACTTCCTCTAACAAGGCCACACCTCCTAATAATGCCATTCCCTGAGTCAAGCATATTCAAACCACACAGATGCCGTTCCTCACCATCCTCACCATCCTCAAGCTGATCTTTTTTCTTTTTCTCCCTTCCCTTTAAGCCACCTCTCCTCGGTACCACACATCTTCTTTCCAAAAGGAGGATAAGTAGCACTCTCTCCCTTAAACTTCTGCATGTTCCCAGCCCAAGGCAATTTGGGGGGTTTGTTTTGATTTCAGCAAGTCAAGGACCCGTGGTTTGTTTTTGAATCATGAGCTGAATGATGGCCTTAACTTCATCAGCTCCAGGTCTGACTGACTCAGGATCCATGTGGCTCACTCTAGATACTTATCCAGCCACAATGAGACTATGGAATGAATGAGAGAAGGGCTGTATGTTGAGAGCAAGAGAAACTTCCCTTATGACCAATATGTCTGTTGGGCCAGCTGACCCAGACACCAGTCCGGAGTCTCTTCTAGTTGTTTGGTTTTAGATTCTGGAACACGAAACTGAGGTGGATATCTTACCAAAGCAGACCTGGCCTCCAGGTTCTCCCAGCATCCCTCAGTCCTGACCCTGCCCCTAACGCTGAACTTTACAGCACGGGGGTTGGGATGCCCTTCTCCCAGAGGCTCTTCTCTATATAATCCAGACATTTTGGTCTCCTCTCTCTCCTTCTCTCACCGAGCATGTTTTCTTCCTTCCTTCCTTCCTTCCTTCTTTCCTTCCTTCCTTCCTTCCTTCCTTCCTTCCTTCCTTCCTTCCTTCCTTCTTTCTTTCCTTCCTTCCTCCTTCCTTCTTTCCTTCCTCCTTCCTTCCTTCTTTCCTTCCTTCCTTCCTTCCTTTCTCTCTTTCTTCCTTCCTTTCTTTCTTTCTTTCTCTCTCTCTCTTTCTTCCTTTCTCTCTCTCTCTCTCTCTCTCTCTCTCTCTCTCTCTCTCTCTCTCTCTCTCTCTTTCTTTCTCTTTCTCCTCTACTCTCTATCTCTTCCCATGGTGACTTCCCTGGCCTCCTTCCTTGGGGTTAGTGAATTCACCCAAGAGCAGCTTCCCAATAACCTGGGTTTAGTATAATCTGATCTGCCTTGAATTGGCTCATCGCACCGGTGGAGAAATAACTTACTACTAGTATCTAAGAGTGCTGAGATTGTGTCCTTCATAGTCCATGGCTTAGCTGTTGACAGTTTGGTTGCTGGGGTTCAGCCCTGCTTGCTTCATGTGTCTGGGTGCTGTCCCTGTTTTGTTCCTACTCTGTAGCACAGATACACTACCCACAGTTTCCAAGAGCTATAGGGCTTTTCATGGGAAGGAGGGCTGCCAAACCATTTGACTCCTCTCTACCTCTGAAGACATGACATATACTAGCCCACTGATTGAATGTCTTACTTTGGAGGGTGTGGACCATAGAGGGAGCAGAGGAAGCCTGGACCGGAGTGACCAAGGCCGGGTCATCTCAGATCCTCATCTGGGCAGCAGCAAGGTGGTGAGAGATCTAACTGCAAGCTTGTGGTTCCCAGAAAGCTCAGGGGGGTCTCCAATTTACTACTCTAAGTGCTGTAACCAGACTAAGGTTGCAAGGCCTAGAACAAGAGTCCCATCCTCCTGTAAGACCTCAGGGTCAGAAACAAAGGTCTATTTTGGCAATCCAGGAAGCCAGAGAAGAGGGTGAGGAAGGAGAGACAGCCCACAGCAGCTCTGAGGGACTCCCAAGGGCATGGCATGGAGTCCTTCTGAAACCAGGCCTTTATGCAAATTTCTCTGGAAGCTGGTTTTCCTGTTTTATAGTCTGTCTCACCTCACAGAAGGAAGCTTCAGACATGCAAAGTTCAGCTTACAAAATGAGACACCAAACCTGTCCTGAGGGTGTCTTGTGGCCTAGCTCCTGCCGACTCCCAAACAGAGCTCATAGCACAAGTAGGTTTTCTAACCTATCTCAAACATGCAAGGGGTTGGAGAGGAGGCTCAGCAGTTGAGCAATCTGTTGCTCTTATGGAGGGCCTGGGTTTGATTCCTAGCACCCACATGGTCATTTATAACCATCTGTATCTCCAATGTCAGGGCTTCTAATGCCCCCTTGTTATGGTCTGACATATCTTAATCCTTAGCATAGCTGTAGCCATTTTGTTCCATGCCTGCCAGCTATTTCATATTGTTGTTGTAACATGCCCGCCAGTCATTGACAGAGAAGTGACTTGGCTCAAGGACATGCTGACCACATACCCTGTTTTATTCTGTATGTTCTGTATGAGATTTGCTAATCTTAAGAAATTCCACAAAGCTTCACGTAGGACCCATCAAATCAAAGGTCAATATGAACTGTTATGTCTAAAATATCTAGAATCAGAGCTGACCACCGGGCAGCACTTCCTGCACCTGCATATGAACTCATTGTGGTCCCCCCCTCACTGCCCCCCCCCCGTTTATAAGCTGACAGAAAAAGATATTCCTGGTCATAGTTCAGATGATTCTGAGCTATGTCCGTGGTCTGACCAGCACTGGAGTATGCTCACTAAACTATTCTTGCTTAACTGAGATCAGTGTTCATATGGTTTGTGTGGCAATTCCTGAACCCTAACACTTCTGACCTTTTCGAGCACCAGGCATATATGTGGTGCACACGCACACACACACAAGCAAAACACATATTCACATAGAATAAATGAATATAAATAAGCAAAAATAAAACAGCAATCTGACCTCAGAGCGCCAGCCCTTCACTACACTTTCTGCACGTCCAGCCCTTATCACAGGACTGAAAGGCCAGCCCTGGATAAAGGGCTAATCAGAGAGGGGCTGCAGAGATGGCTGGCAGTGCTCCCAGCACTTGGGAGGCAGAAGCAGACAGATCTCTGCGTTTGAGGCCAGCCTGGTCTACAGAGAAAGTTCCAGGACAGCCAGGGCTACACAGAGAAACCTTGTCTGGAAACAAAACAAAATAAAACAAAGAACTCTTGTTACTCTTGCAAAGGGCCTGAGTTTAGTTCCCAGAACCCAAAGACTTGTTCATAGCCTCTGTAACTCCAGTACTGGGAGATCAGACTTTCTCTTCCAACTTTCTTAGGGACCAGGTATACATGTGGTATATGTGTATGCAGGAAAACCCCTCACAGACAGGCTGGCAGGGTGGTTCATAGTTTTAATCCCAGCACTCTGGAGGCCAAAGCAGAGAGATCTCTTAGTTGGAGGTCAGCCTGGTCTACAGGACTACACAGAGAAAGAAACTCTGTCTGGGAGAAGAGAGAAAGGAGAGGGAGGAACAAAAACAAAAACAAAACTTCCCCCCAAACTTCATACACATAAAAGAAAATAAAGAAATCTGAGAAAAAAATAGTTAATCAGAGGATCATGCCTTCCCAAGGGAGCCCGGGGCTCTGGTAGGAGCTGCACTTTATGAGAGGAGCAGGGCCCACAGTCTGCTTCCCTGGAAGATGGTAATATGATACGTCACCCATGGGTGCTCCCATCACTTCCTAGGGGACAGAGCACATGGGTTACCAGGGCCCTGTTACTTACAACTGAACTGGTTTTCGAGGTAACAAGGAAGTTGTGAGAGTATAAAGAATACAGACTTAAAAGCCCATCATCACATATACATCCAAAGATCTGGCTTGCCACAAAGCCACCATGGAACTCTGGAAAAATGGCTTTTTGCCACTCAAATACACAATAGTCCAAGGCTCACGTCCTGAAAAGCTATCACCTTTTCTCCACTATTCTGTGTGTCACCTTTTGTCATAAAACAAGCGTCCATATGTGTGAGAAGCTGTTTCTGGACTCTCTTGTTGCAGGGTATTTGACCACACTGTGAATCCTGAGATTGTGTTATTTACTAAAAGAAAACAAACCCCTGTTTCTAGTTAGAGTGTGTCTCGGCCCTTAGCACTCACCTTTAATCCCTCTGGCTGGAAGGCAGACTTAAGGAAGTACTGATATTTGAAAATGATATGTGGATGATAGACAGAATGATGAATCAGAGAAAGATTTGACAGAACTGGATAGGACCAACTCTCACAAGAGGAGGGAAGAGAGAGGAAAGGGAAGCTACCTGAGGGGCAGTGCAGAGAAAGAAGGGAGGCAGTTTTGACTGCGATAGTTATACCAAGATGGATTGCAAAGAGAGAACAATCTAGACACAGGTGAAGACAAAATGAGCCAGGGGCCGGGTGGTGGTGGCACACGCCTTTAATCCCAGGACTTGGGAGGCAGAGGCAGGCGGATTTCTGAGTTCCAGGCCAGCCTGGTCTACAAAGTGAGTTCCAGGACAGCCAGGGCTATACAGAGAAACTCTGTCTTGAAAAAACAAACAAACAAACAAACAAACAGCCAGGGAATGAGGAGCCAGAAGATCAGAACATATTGCCAACAGTAATGTGAGTCTGAGAGAAGGGGACTGGAGAGATGGCTCAGTGGTTAAAAGCACTGACTATTCTTCCAGAGGTCCTGAGTTCAATTCCCAGCAACTCCATGGCTCACAGCCATCTGTAATGGGATCTGATGCCCTCTTCTGGTGTGTCTGAAAACAACTACAGTGCACTCACATACATAAAATAAGTAAGTAAATATTTTTAAAAGAAAGAGAGAAAGAAAGGAAAGAAAGAAACTGAGAGAAGCCAGTTTGACTCAGTCAGCTTGGAGAGGAGTTTGAGGCAGAACAGCTGGGCTGACCAGCCAGCCAGAGCTCAGAGGGAACTAGAAATGATGAGCTTATTCAGCAGGACGTCCTGGAGGCTGGAAACTGTCTAGGCCTAGAGTAGATTGTACGGAGGCTGGAAGCTTTCAGGACCAGGCGTAGGTTAGCGGATTGAGGCAGTAAGTCTCGGGAAGATGACAGTTGTTACCAGAAGAATCAGAGTGACTTTTACCCTCTGTTCTAGTTCCCTCTCTGCTGGCTCTGTGCCACTCTCAGCCCACACTACTCAAGTGGTTCTTCTCCTCTTCCCAGATCCTTCTGCACTCTCTTCCCGAGCACTACGATCACAGATGTGAGCCACCACACCCAGCCTATGTTAATTCTTCAAATCTGTTGTTGCTTTCTGGGTTTTTTTTTTTTTATTTTACATATTATTTTATTTTAAAATTTGTCTGTTTGTTCCACTAGACATTTTTGCTTCTACTCTCATGTCATACATAAACGACTGTATTTGTCTATAGGCAATCTAGGAGCCACAGATGAGAAACTATATGACATCTGTGTTTCTGAAACGGGTTTAATTTGCCTACCATGATCATCTCCAGTTGTAGCCACTGTCCTACGAAAAACATGACTTCATTCTTCTCCAGGGCTGAAAGATATTCCTCTCTGTGTGTGAGACAGACATTTTCTTTATCCATTCTTCTGATGGGATACTTAGGTTGGTTCCACGCCTGAGCTACCATGAATACAGCCTTGGTAAACACCGATGTACGTGTATCTCAGTGATGTGTTCCTTTGGAGTTCTTTAGGTAAATACCAAGAAGTGGTGGAGCTGAGTCCTGTCATCTGTTTTTTTTTTTTTTTTGGCTTTTGTCTTTTAACGTTTTTCCCCCTCAAGATTTACTTAAACAAACAAACAAACAAACAAACCAATTTGTATGAGTGCTTTGTCTTCAAGTATACATGCAATGATGGTAGAGGCCAGAAGAAGGGGACAGATAGTTTTCATTTTTAGTTTTTTAGGAACTTCCAGAGACTGAACTGGCTCTTGTAACAGGTCCCCCAGACCTTAGCACAACTGACTCTATGATGGAAGTGCCATTCGGGTTTTAAAGCTCAGCATGTAGATACTACTTACTACCTGCCAAAAATGAAAACAAAAGCCTAATCCATCAAAGTCCACAGTCCTGGGACACTCTAATGTCCTAACCTTGCTTTTTGGCTCCTGAAGTTCTGCTTCTGGCTAAAGTTCTTGTTAGCTGAAGTATGTCAACCCAGAACATGTTTTTTTGTGTGTGTGTGCTTAAAATCTCACCCTAAGAAAGGCTCTGGGCTACACTGTGATCCCATGCCTGAGCAGTCTTCTCTGGTGGAGACACAGTTTTCATCCCCACCAGCTGTGTCTAAGCGCTCCCACATCCTCACCAACGCTGCTCGTTTTTAGTGACTGCCCTTCTGACCTGGATGAGATGAAATCTCAACACAGTTTTAATTTGGATTTCTCTATCAGGTTCAGCAACTTAACTCTTATTCAGAAAGTCTGTGGATGTGTCTGTATCTCGATTTCCTTATGTTTCCCCCTCACACTTGCAAAGTTTTGGTCTCTACTTTAAGATTGTTTTCTGGGGAAAAAAAAAAAAAGATTGTTTTCTGGGGGCTGGAGAGATGGCTTAGTGGTTAAAAGCACTGACTGCTCTTCCAAAGGTCCTGAGTTCAAATCCCAGCAACCACATGGTGGCACACAACCATCTGTAATGAGATCCGATGCCCTCTTCTGGAGTGTGTCTGAAGACAGCGACAGTGTACTTACATATAATAAATAAATAAATCTTTAAAAAAAAAAAAAGATTGTTTTCTGTCTTTTTTTTTTTTTTTTTTTTGGTTTTCCGAGACAGGGTTTCTCTGTATAGCCCTGGCTGTCCTGGAACTCACTTTGTAGACCAAGCTGGCCTCGAACTCAGAAATCCACCTGCCTCTGTCTCCTGAGTGCTGGGATCAAAGGCATGCGCCACCATGCCCAGCTGTTTTCTGTCTTAAGTGAACTTATATACCAATATTAATTAATCTGAGATATGTTTTTTTTTTTTACACAATCAACCCTTTGACCGATTCAGTGAAACTTTTTTGTTAATGACTAAACCCTGTTCCTAATGGTTTGGGGTTTCAAAATTCATAAAATAGAGGGTCCAAGAGTTCCCTGGGAAGACTGATGCCTGTCTAGCCAGCCATTTTGAACTGCTACTAATGTTGCAAGGAAACTTTCTCCTATGCTGTAACTACTGTTACTAGGAAACTTTCTCATGCTGCAGTTAATTGGACATTCTCTTACTTTCTGTGCTTTGGGGTTCTTGGAAAGCAATCCCAATAGAGGTCAGAATGGCTTTGTATCGTTAGCTACAATAAGCTTGGAGCCAAAGCAACCAGCAGGCAGCACTTCCTGCTCCTGTGTGTGAGCTTTTCCGGTTTCTGCCTTCATAAGCTGCCCCTGGAATGGACCACAACATAAGAGAAACACCTGCCCCAATATAAGAAACCATCTGGAATGATACTTCCATTTTGAGTAGGGATCGAGTAAAGTTTTAAGTTCCCAAGACCTCCCTGGGAACTGACATCCTACTTGGCAGAAAGAGACATGTATGTGGGTAACTGACATCCTGGTTGTCAAGACATGAATGTTAAGACATGGGAAGTCCCCTGCCACAGTTGAATACCCCAACCAATGGAAGCAGGATAAGTGTACAACAAAGACGAGCTCCTAAGGAAGTCCTTATCCCTAAATCCTGACTGGTGAAATAACTTGGCACAGATGTTTGTGGATTTCAGGCTTAAAAGCTCTGCAGGACCCTTCCTGGCTCGGGGTTGCAGTCAGCTCCCAAGTCTGGACTGTGACCCTAATTGATCAGTCCTGGGTATATGCTTTTTTTTGGGGGGGGGTTGGTTTTTTTCGAGACAGGGTTTCTCTGTGTAGCCCTGGCTGTCCTGGAACTCACTTTGTAGACCAGGCTGTCCTTGAACTCAGAAATCTGCCTGCTTCTGCCTCCCAAGTGCTAGGATTAAAGGCGTGTGCCACCACTGCCCGGCATGGGTGTATGCTTAATAAACTATCCCTGTCTGATTGAGATGGGTGTTCCTGTGGTTTGTGGGGTGACTCCTGGACCCCAACACTCACCCTAAAGGTACAGACTCACCTCTTTATATCCTCCCTCCCATCAGCCACTACCACACTACTTCAGCTAGTGACTTGAGTGGACAAACTGATATTTATAACTTTGTAGGTAGAAATGGAAGGGTCTTTTCCCTCTTCTCATTAAAAAAATTAACACTTTTCCTACAGAATGGCCTGACCACGCCCACTTTCTAACAAAAGGCTTCTCATTCAGTTTCCATCTCCTAAATGATGCCAACAGATCTGTAATCCCAGCTCTTGGGATATGGAGGCAAGAAGATCAGGAGGGAGTTCAAGACCATGCTCACTACAAGTCAGGTCCAGGCCAGCTAGGGCTACATCAATAGTGAGACCGGTCTTGAAAAACAGAGCAAAGCAAAACAAAACAAAACACAACACAAAATGACAGCATGGTAATTCGGAAACTTGAGTCTTTGTTTTTGAGCCAGGCTTTCTGTGTAGACCAGGTTGGCCTATAACTCTGCCTGCCTCTGCCTCCCGACTACTGGAATTAAAGGTGTCTACCATATGCCTAGTTTAGTCTTTTATGGGGAATAACATTAATGTCAGGCAGGAGACACACATTTGCTCGTTGGTTTCAGACAGTGACAGCTTTCAAGCAACAGCTCCCAGTCCTTGTTTATGGTGCCATTAAATTATTTTGAAAAGATGAAATATTCTGGACATAGGACCCAAACTCTAATTGTTTCTATTATCTCACATTTCCCCCATCAGACCCCAAATTTTAACCGAAATGTTCCTATTCCATCTCCATCATTCCTTTCCACTCTATCCCTTCCAGCCCCAAACAATATACAAACAAGAGCCCCAAATTACACATATGCTACGCTGTTAACACATAGTGGTAAAGCCAGACATGGTAGCAAACACCTTTAATGCCAGCTCTCTGCAGTAGAGGCAGTCAGATCTGTATGAGTTCAATTCTTGTTCTACCTGGTGAGTTTTAGACCAACCAGGGCTTATATAGTAAAACTTTGTCTTTAAAAAAAAAAAAAAAAAATTTGGGGCTGGTGAGATGGCTCAGTGGATAAGAGCACCCGACTGCTCTTCCAAAGGTCCGAAGTTCAAATCCCAGCAACCACATGGTGGTTCACATCCACCCGTAATGAGATCTGATGCCCTCTTCTGGTGTGTCTGAAGACAGCTACAGTGTACTTACATATAATAAATAAATCAATAAATGTAAAAAAATTTAAAAACAAAAACAATTTAAAAAAAAAAAAATTTTAGAGGTAACACAATTGGGAGGAAAACCATGGGGTTGCTGGACCTACTCTCTGAGGTTTCTTTATAATGTCCCCCACTCCCTGTTCTGCAAGTTTAGTCCTTTATAGAAGGTTCTTTGCTTTTCTCTGCAAAGTACAGCACAGGCTGCTTTTGAAAGCTTGTTTTCCTTTTTATGAATGAACGACCTGACTTTGAACATCTTGAAGTCATTTGGGTGGCTGTGCAGAAATCATTTCTGGCTTCTCTTCTCTCTCCTCTTCTCCTCTTTGCTTTTCTTTCAGTACTGGGAATCAAACCTAGAGCCTTGCCACCCCACCCCCACCCCACCCCCACTCCACCCCCACCCCACCCCACCCCCAAGTACACATTCTATCACTAAGCAACACCCCCCTCCCCCCAACTTCATTTTGAGACAGGGTCTCTCTCAGTCCCCAGGCTGGCCTTGAACTTGCTCTGTAGCATTATCAGTCCTTCAACTCATGATCCCCTTGCCTCAACCTCCCAAGAAACTGGTGTTTACCACTCCGTGCCACTGGGCTTGGCTATACTGGCTTTTTAAAGCTACCTTTATGGTGTTAAGACAAATAAGATTCTGTTGCGGCCTGCCCGCGGTCCACAACACGAACCGTTCAACTGAGAATGGCAGTTCCCTGCAAAGAGAGGTAACTAGATAGGGCGGAAGAAAAGAATGAAGCCAGGACAACAAGTTCTGATCGAGGCTCAATTTAATATTTCCAAACACTCAGTTTATAAAGGAAGGGGGAGGGAACCCAATTTCCCGCCAAGTAACTCAGGGTCCAGTAGCAGGACAAACACGTGTGTGCCTCCAGGCAGCAGAGTCAGGTTCCAGCAGTGGGCGTGGCAGGACGAATGAGCCGGTAGCTCCACCCTAGAGCAGGCAGGTTCCAAGCTGGGGGGAAGGGAGACCACATTTCCCCCCATTAGATAACAAAAATAAAAATAAAAAAGGGGTGGCCTGTGGCAGAAAGATTATCTATGTTCAATAGTTCTGCCTAAGTTCCTAGGGCTAAAGAAAAAACCTATTTCCGTGGGATTTCTTAACTATTCTAATGGTAAACTGTATCTGGCTAAGGCTGTAGGCTCTGACTTTATAATGCTAATTAGTGCTGAATAGGTAGCTACCTGTTTGCCTTTTAAGTAGGGCGTTGGAACCCTGGCTGAGTTTAGCTAAACAATTTTAGAATAACACTGAACTGATAATTATCCACAATTTTGGGTGACAGGCAGGGGAAACAGTGAGAAGCGATTAAGACTGGCTGGCTCCTAGTACAAGGCCAATTGGCTTTTTTATTTTTTGGGTGGGAGGCAGTGAAGGGCCTGCTCTTACGACAGCAAGGTCTCCAATCTCTCTCCCCCCTGTTAATTAAGTTTAAATAGGCAATGCTTAACAGAGGTGATCAAAAGATTTTCTCATCCGTAGATGAGTGGGCCTTTAACCTTGACTTGGGTGGACATTAACCTGATTCCTCCCGTGAGTATCGTAACAACTCACATCTGTGGCTCTTGGTATCTTTTGGGGAGGGGAGGCAGAGCCGTAAGTATTTTTAGTGTTTAGCTGGAGTCGGATACCAACCTCCGTCAAATCAGGTGTGTCGCACAGGGAACTCAGAAACGGTCAAACTGGACCTTCCCTCCGCAGTGATCTCCTGCGCCAAGCGGTACCCATACCGTATTCATATGATTATGAATCAGTATCGCAATTCTGAGTTATTGCGAGGCCTCTATGTGAGACTTGTCAACCTCAGATTTAGCAAGGCCTAGACAAGAATTATGTTAGTATTAACACCGTTAATTTTGGTTAAACTAGGAGCTGAAGGTCTTTTCTCTTCATCTCTGTTATTCCCAGTAGCCTGAGGAACTAAGGACACCTTGCAGTAACAGCAAGGGTGAAAAGCCAGAGGCCAGTTAAGGGACTAAGCCTATATCTATCAAAATAAGAACTAATCTTTGTAAATATATATGAAATTTCTACTTCCCTAGCTCTCCTGGTAAATCTAAATCTTATTTTAGACTGAAAGGCCACATGCTGGGATTAGCAGAACCACCTGTTTGCTCTTAGGGGCGGAGAACCGGAGAATGTAGATTGACCTGCTTGAGAGAAGGAAGAATACTAAACAATTAGAGTGTAGTAATGTAAATTTTCTGTTTGGAGAAGTCAAGGTACTTTACTTAGATGCAAATTGTAAAGCTAAAGTTTATCTCCGGCCTTTTGTAGGGGAATTGGCTCAGAGGAAACAGTGTTTTTTGAGAGCTTCCACTCCCAGCTCAAGAGGAAATTTAGTCCTCAAGGTGATACTTACGAGGAGAGACAGAATCTGTGTTTACCTGACGAATTAATCTCTCTGGTAGCCACCGTGCTTCATCTTCATCTCGTGAAAAAACACAAACCGACCCTCTTCCCCAAATTAGGACTGGATCTGGACCCTTCCATTTATTAGTCAAGGGGTCCTTCCATTTTACCAATGCATAAGAATTAGAAGTAACTGGGTGCCAGTGGCGTTCCGCTGCAGACTGACCTTTAATGTCAGTTTGCAAAAAGTTTAGGACAAATAAAGTAAAGGCAAGGTGAGCCTTTGGTGACCTTGGGGGATATAGATGCCCCTCTTTTGTTTTAAAAAGCCAATTTTTTAAGGTGCTATGAGCACGTTCAACTATTCCTTGTCCCATGGGGTTGTAAGGAATTCCAGTTTTATGTTTGATACCGAATTCTTTACAGAATGTACTAAAGTTTTTACTAGAATAAGATGGCCCGTTATCTGTCTTAATAAGCTTAGGCAACCCCATGGTATTAAAGGCTTGTAGGCAATGATCAATTACGTTTTTTGAAGCCTCCCCTGTATGCAGGGAAGCAAAGAGAAATCCTGAACAGGTATCAATGCAAACATGTATATATTTTAGTTTTCCAAATTCTGCATAATGGGTTATATCCATTTGCCAAATATGATTAGGCATAAGGCCTCTAGGATTGACTCCTAGATGTGGCACTGGGGATAATGTAATACATTTAGGACATTGTTTTACAATCATTCTTGCTTGCTCTTTAGTGATTTTATGTCGGAGCCTTAGGGTGTGGCTAGAGAGGTGAAACCTTTTATGATCACGTTGGGCCAGAGCCACAGGATTTGAAACTAAGGCTTTTCCTATTAGAGCCCTGTCAATGCGATCATTACCCTCGGCCAGAGGCCCAGGAAGACCAGAGTGAGACCGTATGTGGCCAATATAAAACGGATTTTTCCGGGCAAGAATGATGTTTTGCAATTCTGAAAATAAGGATCCTGATGGCGTATTGAAGTTAAACGTGCCACAGGTTTCTAATAAGGGTACTGATTGAGCAACATATAAACTGTCAGTAAAAATATTAAAAGCCTCATGTACAGACTGAAAGACCTTTAGCACTGCTGTTAATTCGGCTAGCTGAGCCGAGAGACCAGGAGTCTCTACAGTAACCTGTTGATCATTAATAAGATATCCAGCTCGCCCTTTAGAGGAGCCATCAGTAAAAATCAATAGAGCATTATTTAAAGGCTGTAAAGAAGTCATCTTAGGAAATACCATATCATGTACATTTAAAAATTTTATTAACCTATCTTGAGGGTAGTGGTTGTCTATAATTCCACTAAACCCTATTTGTGCAAGCAACCAATCTGTACTATGCTGTTTCAGCCAAGTGTCTTGACTTACGCTGTAAGGCTGAACAATGATATCTGGCTCTTTTCCGAAATAAGTCAATGCCTGCCTTCTTCCAGTGATAATCATCTGAGCCACTGCTTCGTGATATGGCAAGATATTACGTTTGGGAGAAATCCTTGAATGTATCCACATTATAGGAAATTTTTGCCATAGCAGTCCCGTAGGCACATGAGTTGTATTAAAAATCAACAGGTGCAGCGGCAGGGAGTAATCTATATAGGTAACGAATTGCTCTTCAATAGACTTTTCCACTAGTTGTAAGGCCAGCAATCCTTCTGAGGTTAGGGATCTAGGGGAAGTGGGATCAGAACTCCCTTTAAGAATATCAAATAAAGGTTTTAACTCCCCTGTAGTAAGCTTTAAATAGGGGCGAAGCCAATTAATATCACCCAACAATTTTTGAAAATCATTTAAGGTCTTTAAGTTATCTCTACGAATAACGATCTTTTGGGGAAAAACAGCTTGATCAGTGAGTCTAAAACCCAAATAATTATAAGGATCCTGAGTTTGTACCTTTTCAGAAGCAATTTGCAATCCCTTATCAGCTAGGGCTTTTTGTAAACCTTTATAACACAAAAGCAATTCTTGGGGGTCCTTTCCCGCCATCAAGACATCGTCTGTGAAATGAACGATGTAAATATTTGGCCATTGTTGTCTAACAGGCTGAATTGCTTTCGCCACAAACCTTTGACATAATGTGGGACTATTAGCCATCCCCTGCGGAAGGACTGTCCATTGATATCTTTTCATGGGTTCCTTGAAATTTACAGAAGGAACACTAAAAGCAAACCTCTCACAATCCTTTGGATGCAAAGGGATGGTAAAGAAACAATCTTTCAAATCTATAACAATCTTATAATATCTCTTAGGAATGGCCACTGGGGAGGGGAGCCCTGGTTGTAAGGTTCCCATAAGTACCATGGTCTCATTAACTTTTCTTAAATCTTGTAACAGTCTCCATTTTCCAGATTTCTTTCTGATAATGAAAATGGGTGTATTCCAGGGAGAGTGAGACTCTACCAAATGTCCTGCTTCTAACTGCTCCTGCACTAGCAAAGAAGCGGCCTCTATTTTCTCTTTGGGTAAAGACCACTGATCTACCCACACCGGAATATCATTACGCCATTGAATTTTTTCCGCGTGGGATGCAGGCAAGATAGTGGTCGCTATTGAAAATACTTTAAACCTCTCATGTTAGAGTGGGGTTTAAGATCCTTAAAGGTCTCAATTCCCTGTCCTTTTTTTACTAGTTCACGAGCAGGCAGGTGTCCCTGCCTGAATGTCCGTCCAGTCACCATCTCCTTAGAACTGCACAGAACAACACCCATCTGTGACAACAGATCTCTTCCCCACAGGGTCACAGGCAAATTTGACATAACATACGGCTGAATCTTTCCTGATTTCCCTTCCTCATCTCTCCAGGTTAGCAATTTGGAACTACGTTTTGGGTTACTGGCGTACCCAATTCCTTGAAGATGAGTCAAGGAAGCAGTCAAGGGCCAGTTTGAGGGCCAGTCCTGCCCTCTAATAATTGTTACGTCGGCCCCGGTATCTATTAATCCTTCAAAGCCTTTTCCATCAAGAGTCAATTTAAGGTTAGGTCTGTGATTTGTGATGGATTTCACCCAATTTACGCCCGAGGAGTCAAAATTATTTTGTATTTCCTCACTTTTAAGGAATCTATACAGTAACTGGCGTAAAGGGATCAAAGTAAGTTGAGCAATTTTTTGATTAGCAGGTATAGTTATAACACCACGAGAGCAAGCGGCTATGATTTTAAGTTCTCCCTCATAATCATTATTTATAACACCTGGAAAAATCTGCAGGCCTTCTACAATAGAACTGCTTCGTCCCAAGACTCCGGTAGGCAGAGTTTGGACTCCCATTTCTGGGGTTAATACTGCGTGGACAGTGGAACAGAGGTCCAGTCTTGCATTTCCTGGGTTTGACCTGACAAGTTCAAGAACTGATCTTGTTGGCTGGGCAGCAGATTTATGGCCCCATAAGCTGTCCTCTTTGAGTAACTCGGGGCCTGGGGCTGACCCCTTTCCTCGTTTCCCGGCACCGGGCGGCTCAAAACCCTTGGTTTATGCTTACAATCTTTTGCCCAGTGGCGGCCTTTCCCACACTTGGGACAAATTCCTGGGGTACGGCCTGTTTGTCTACCCTTGGCGCCCTTGTTCTTAGGACAATTACTTCTAAAATGATCCAAACCTCCACAATTAAAGCATGCATTATTTTCTTGCTTTCTCGAGAACATTGCTTGCGCGTGGGTTCCCTGCGAGAACTCGCAGGAAGGCCCGATGTCTGCGCAAAGACGGACATATCCCGCCAAATCTGTCTGTCCCTTATGCGGTTGAATTGCAGCTCGGCAAGTTGCGGCCCGCCCGCGGTCTACAACACGAACCGTTCAACTGAGAATGGCAGTTCCCTGCAAAGAGAGGTAACTAGATAGGGCGGAAGAAAAGAATGAAGCCAGGACAACAAGTTCTGATCGAGGCTCAATTTAATATTTCCAAACACTCAGTTTATAAAGGAAGGGGGAGGGAACCCAATTTCCCGCCAAGTAACTCAGGGTCCAGTAGCAGGACAAACACGTGTGTGCCTCCAGGCAGCAGAGTCAGGTTCCAGCAGTGGGCGTGGCAGAACGAATGAGCCGGTAGCTCCACCCTAGAGCAGGCAGGTTCCAAGCTGGGGGGAAGAGAGACCACAAGATTCCTTTTCCCCCTTGGGATCCAGAGTCAGAGGACAGGGACTGGCATTCTGAAGGGTGGGAATACCACATCAGCTTTTCCGTGTAAAAGAATGGTAATCAAGCCAACCCTTGATTCTGGCTTCCTTGGTAGCCACCAGGTGGGCCTTGCAGGGACTTGCCCATTTTGAGAGTAGGGTGAGCTCCCTCTGGAACCTACACCTCTAACAGCAAGGCAAAGCTTCCTGGTTTCTGGGTCCTTTCTTCTGTGCTTTGTTCTCCTCTTCTTTGTCTTCAGAAGCAGGGTTGACTGGGCGCTCGCCTCCCTCTGATCCAGCTGTCTCTGTCTTGTGAGGCGCTGTTTGTGGCTTGAAAGCCCAGCTGTGATATCCGGCAATGCCAGTCCTTTTCTGGCTCTCATGTGTTGTCCTTATTTGAGAAATGCTTTTACTGTAGGAGGTACCCCACCCTTCCAATTATGACTCAAGGAAGACTTACTTTATCCATTGCAAATTCTTTCTCTTCTCCGACTACTTTTTTTTTTTTTTTTTGGTTTTTCGAGACAGGGTTTCTCTGTATAGCCCTGGCTGTACTGGAACTCAGTCTGTAGACTAGGCTGGCCTTGAACTCAGAAATTCGCCTGCCTCTGCCTCCCAAGTGCTGGGATTAAAGGCATACGCCACCATGCCCAGCATGACTACCATATTTTTATTCCATAGTGCCTAGAGGCTTTTTAGTGTAAAGGGTGATGCAGCTCAGAGCAGCACCCATGGGTCCTGCGTGCTACTGGCACGTTGTTCAGACTGGCCAAGTCAGCGGCCCCAGTTGCTGGGAGCGGAGAAAGCCTGAGTGGATGTTTGTGTTGACATGAGCCTGCCATGTTAAGGTCCACAGAGCCTCAGTTAGACCCATGGAGAAGCAGCGAAGACTTCCCCCGGGATGAGGCTCAGCGGGAGATGGCAAAGTCTCTCCGTCTGGTCCAAGTGTAAATGTGTGTAGTAAAGGTCCACAGTAACTCTCTCCTCTCTAGAGGCTTAGAGCCTGAGACTGCTCCCCTACAGACTGCGCCTACCTAGATTAGCTAAACCTCCTTGCTGTATCTGCATACTATAACCCCGCCTCCTTGCTGCATCTGCATACTATAACCCCGCCTCCTTGCTGCATCTGCATACTATAACCCCGCCTCCTTGCTGCATCTGCATACTATAACCCCGCCTCCTTGCTCATCTGTGTGTATTAGCACTGAGTCCTTGCTCAGCTGCACACAATAACCTTGACTCTCTGTTTGACTCTATATAAACACGCTGAGCTTTGGTGGTGCTCTGGTTTCTCCAGCTGAGAGCCTGGACCACCCGATCCTAGCTTTCTGTCTGCGGGTCTGTCTGTGTTCATCTTTTTTTTTTTTTTTTTTTTCTTCCCATTCCCTTGACACCTCAGCAGTCAGGTCCCTTTTTGGAGTCATACTGGATGAGGTACCCAGTTGAGCCCCTTGAAATCCTTTTTGGATTTCCTCCTGGGATGTGTGGCTTGATGGCTTTCTTCTGTTTTGCCATTAGCTCTTTGAATCTCTCCCACCCCCACCCCCACCCCTTATCTACCTTAGTGGCAGTTGAACCCCAGGTGTATTAGAACTAACCTCCACGCCCTTTAGAAACTCTCCCTTTCTTTCCTATTGCTCTCATTTTTTTTTTTTTTTTAATCTCTGCACCAGCTCTGGATACTTTGGAAGTTATTTTCTAATTCAGAATCGCTCTAGAGCTCCCCAAGGGAAAACCAACTTAATATTAGCTTGTACTTTTGGATTCTAGATTTTCTATTTCAAACTGCTTTTTTTTTGTATTTATTTATTTTTTTGTTTTTTTTGGTTTTTTTTTTGAGACAGGGTTTCTCTGTATAGCCATGGCTGTCCTGGAACTCACTCTGTAGACCAGGCTGGCCTCGAACTCAGAAATCTGCCTGCCTCTGCCTCCCAAGTGCTGGGATTAAAGGCATTTGCAACCACTGCCCGGCTCAACAGCTTTTTATTCTTCCCAAATCTTCACCAAAATGCTCAGTCTTGCTTTTGAACACAGAAAACACAGACTGTGTTCTGCTCATTATAATCCCAGCCTTTAGAGCCATGGTGGGGTTAGTTCTATTGCATAACGTTTTTTGCTGGGTTTTATGTCATTCGCCTCTTCAGGTGAAAGGCTACCTCTTGGAGAGCTCTGACGTCTTCTTGCAGAAAGCATCTAGGTTTGTTTCTTCCAGATCCTTTGGGATGACTTGACTCCAGTTTCAGGGACTGAGCGGGGTGATGTGGCACATAGCTGTCATCTCAAGACTTCAGGAGGTTACAGCAAGCAGATCCTGGAAAGGAGAAGTGAGCCAGGGCTCCACTCCAAGATGCTGTCTCAAACCCAACTGAAGCCAAGACAAATACCTCTCAGAGACTGAGATGGCTTGGAGCCCGTCCCTGTCAGGGCTGTTTACCTTTTGTTCACAGCTGGCCCCTGCCCTTCTCATTTCTTTTTATTTTTAGAGGCAGAAATCTTGAGGTTGATTAAAAGTCAGAGAAGGGCCAGGCGTGATGGTGCACGCCTTTAATCCCAGCACTTGGGAGGCAGAGGCAGGCAGATTTCTGAGTTCGAGGCCAGCCTGGTCTACAGAGTGAGTTCCAGGACAGCCAGGGCTACACAGAGAAACCCTGTCTCGAAGAAACAAAAAAAAAAAAAAAAAAGTCAGAGAAAATTAAGGCAGAACTGGAGTTAAAGGACAGCTGTGAGTTTCGCTTCGTCTGAGGATCTCCAGAAGAGCAGTCAGTGCTCTTAACCACATAGCCACATCCCCAGACCAACAGGATTCTTCCCATACGTAGACATTTCAAATTGGAGTGGTAAAAATCGCTGGGAATGGTGGTGTATGCTTTTAATTCCAGTGCAGAAGCAGGGGGCAGGGGCATCTTTGCGTTCAAGGCCAGCCTGGTCAATAGATGAGTTCGAGGACAACCAGGATTACACTGAGAACTGTTTCATAAAAACAAACAAACAAACAGCAACAACAAAAACAAGCAAAAGTTAAGAATCAGTGACCCACACTTAAGGCCTACAGTATGTGGCCAAGTTTTCTCCTCTCCTGTCTAAACATGTCATTTTCTACAGTTTCACAAACCAGGACTAGTTATAGACCGCATTGAAAATGAAAGGACACATCTCAACCCCCTTGGGAAACATTTTTTTTTTTTTTCTTGGTTTTTCGAGGCAGGGTTTCTCTGTGTAGCCTTGGCTGTCCTGGATCTCACTTTGGTAGACCAGGCTGGCCTCGAACTCAGAAATCCGCCTGCCTCTGCCTCCCGAGTGCTGGGATTAAAGGCGTGCGCCACCACGCCCGGCTGGGAAACATTTTTTGACCCATGATTTCTGTTGTGGATTGCCCTGGTGCTGTTTGCATTTTGATGTCAATTCTGCTTCCTCAAGAGGGGCTGCCCTCTTGAGAGGTGGATCATGCACTCAGGTGATTTCATGTGAACCTTCTTCCCAGTTTAACTGGTCAAATAAAGGCTAGAGCCTGTGACTAGGCAGTGGAAGGGAAAGGTAGGGCTGGAGGTTTTAGAGAGAGGGAAGAGAAGAAGGAGAGAGTCAGACAAGGAGACAGAGGAAGATGGAGGAAGAGATGATGGACAGAAGATGGAGCAGGAGCGTGGGGCCTGGAGAAGACACACGTAGCAAGAGATCTCCTAGCTGGGGAATAGAGTAGTGTAGCGGTAGATCTGCCCAATCTAGGAGTGCAGCTTATAAATATTATAACTGAGTTGTGTGTTCTTTGCTAATTGGGGTTGGAAATTTACTGTAACAGATTTCATCTCACCTGACTTCAGTCCTACCCGGGGCCTGTCAGGAAGTCCATACCCTATAATCCCGCTTCCAGAACCTGGAGGTGAGGGGGGTGGGGAGCTGACAGAGGAAAAGGTACCGCAGGGACTTGCAGAATCTTGGTCATAGTGTCTCTTCACAGCAATAAAACAGTGGCTAACTGAGATAAGATGATCATTATCATAAGCAGTGGATCTCTCTGAAGAAAGGTCATTTTCTTAGCTGTCTACTGTATCGGACATTGCTCGGCAGATATCTATCTATCCAAGAGAAAGGAGTCATTACACCCACCCATTTATTTCTATGCCTTTGGGTAGATATTTTTTAATTCTCCGGTTGTCTTCACTGAGCCAAACTGTGAGAAGTTAAATCCACCTTACTTTCCTGAGCTTTGTCTTTCTGTAGTTGAGAATTCACATGTCATTATTGGGTTTGATAGCATGGAGGTGGTCAACGCCCTTGAAGACATGACAAGGCTCTGGAATATGGAGATGAGAGAGGTTCTACTAAGGCAGGACAGAGGGATTACGGTCTGAAGTAAAAGGAAGTAGCACTCAGGGGAACTAAAAGTTTGACTACGAGTGAAAGCAAAATATTATCTTTATTTTCATGTATGAATATTTTGGCTGCACATATGTTTGTGCATCACATACATGTCTGGCTTAGTCCAAAAGAGGACATTTGACCCTCGGGGGAACTAGAGTTACAGACAGTTATGAGCCACCATGTGGGTGCTGAGAACTGAATACGCGTCTTCTGCAAGATCACTAAGTGCTCTTAACCCTGAATTCATCTCTCCAGCCACAAGAGACTTAACATTTACCTCCACCCCACCCTTCTTGTTCTTGCCTCTCCTTCCTGACAGACTGCTTTGTGAGGTAAGGCTGGCTTGCTGGGTTGAAAAAATGATTGGGCTGGGAAGGGTGCAGGTTCTGGTTGTGCAAGGCTGTTCAGTCTAAGCCACTAGCTGTCTTGGTGTGCCTTGGGCTAGGGGGAGGCTGTTTCCTGTGACTGAGAGGCCCTGGGGCAGAACTTGAGCTGGAACATCAGTTCTAAAAGGACAAAAGTGTCAGCAGACATCTTGCCCTGGTAAGCCAGGGCTGGGCTGTGTCAAGCCCTTTATTTCTAACTTGAGAGAGGTTTCAGGTTTCTGGTTTTTTTTTGTTTTTTTTTTTTGTTTTTTTTTTTTTTCCTGACAACTGCAAATGTGCCACGTGGACACCACAATCCCCGGGGGAAATCTTACTCACTTCAGTCACAGGACTGCGGCGAGTGACTCAAAGTTTATGTGTCATATGACTATACATGTCTCTACCTATGGGCTTCCTATCTAAATATATGCATGTGTCTGTGTCCCTGTTGGGGGCCTCTCTGTGTTGTATGCTGGCAGAGAGAAGAGGGGACAGTCTGTACTTCAGACTGTGTGGATTTATGATCACCATCCCGTGTTGCGTGCCTGTATGGATCTGCATGTCTCTGAATTCTGTCTGGGAATCCCCCATGTGCTGGTTTCTGTACTTTTACACTTGCATGGAATTGCCCCTCATTTCCATGACTTTCTCCAGTTAATGTTTCCCTTCATTTTAGATGCTCTGCTCAGGCTCAACTCCTGTCAGGATTAAGGCACCACCTTAGTCTCAGATGCCAATGTTTTAGAGTGACTACAGGTCAGTTCTTTCAAACCCTGACTCTCATCGATGTCTTCCACCTCACTGAGACTTCTACCAAGTTACAGCCCAACAGGTCCCTGCTGGGCTCCCTTAATGTCCCAACTGCCTAAAACCTGTAGCCACTGCTGGGATTCCTCGACTTAATGCAAGCTGCTTTTTCTTCCTTATTTACAGCAACTCCCTTTACCAAGCCACAACATCTCTGCCCATCCCCCAGCTCCTGCTCTGGACCACCTCACAGATAGAGCCTGGAGGTTAAAGGCTGTGTGTGAACTTCCTCCATTTCCTGCCCTTCCCACCTCTAAATCTGATTGGAGCCGCTGCAGCCTTGCTATTCCGTTTTGTCTTTCTTCACATCCAAGGCTAGATTTTAGCCTGTGGTGCCATCTCTTCAGTCTCTACTGTCATGTGTCATTTAATAACCACTAAAGAAAATCTAGTCAGGTTGCTTTAAGTCAGCGTCTGCCCCTGAGCCATACCGTGGGAAAAGAAATATCTGGTGAAATGTGGTTTCCATGAAAGGGTTAATTGTGATGAGGCAGAATTTAAAATGGAGGGGTATTTAAGGAGGACACTGCCAAGGGAAAGAAGCCATTTACCCTATGGCCTTGTGTGGGCTCCTCGGTAGAAAGTCGAGAACTTCAAGAGACAGTCAGGAGAGCTCGACTTCATGGGGACAATGCTCATTTTCTTGATGTATCTAAAAGTCTAAGAACAACAAATGAACTGTTTGCTTAGGGCCAGGTACCTGGGGCCTGTGGGTTTACAGATGATATTCTTCTGGTATCCCTAAGCCAGAACAATGCAGAAGCCAACTTACAATTCCCTCTGCAAAGGGAAGTCTCCAAGATAAGAAAAACAATCGAACCAGCTCTTTCTTTTCCTTTCTTTTTTCTTTTTTAAAGACTTCTTTATGCTGGACATAATGGTGCAAGCCTTTAATTCCATCACGTGTGAGCCAGAGGCAGGCAGATTTCTTTGAGTTAAAGGCCAACATGGTCTACGTAGTGAGTTCCAAGACAGCCACAACTACATAGTGAGACCCTGTGTCAAAACAAAACAAAACCCAAACAAACAAGCAAACAAAAATATTTATTTACTTTTTTTTCCCTTGTATGAGTGTTTTGGCTGCATATCTGTCTGTGCACCATGTTTGTGAATGGTGCCCATGGAGACTGGACGAGGACTTTGGATCCCCTGACTATAGTTCCAGTTGGTTGTGAGCCACCATGTGAGTGCTGGGAATGAAACTCCTGAGATAGCAGCCAAGCCATCTCCAGCCCCAGTGTTTGTCTTTTTAGAGAGAGGGTCTCAGTGTATAGCACAGGCTAGCCTTGAACTTGCTGTAATCCTTCAATCTCAACCTCCCAAATTCTGGCATTATAATCTCGAACTACCATGCTCTATTTGGCTCATACTTTTTTATTTTTATTTTTATGTAGCCATAAAGCTTTGGAAGTATGGTAAGCTGGGGGCCTTAGTGGTGCCATGGTCAACCAGTCATCCAGAGACTGTGTCAAATTTCTCTTTTAATGTCTTTGTCTTCGAGTGGCTCATTGGACCTAGCAGGAGCTCATCCAGACAAATTCTGTAATAGGCGATACAGCTCTTTGTGCACAGCAGGCAAGAGTCTTTGTTTCAAGTTTGTCTTATAGATGAGAGGTCTAAATGGGCTGCAGATGCCACGAGTGAGTGCATGGCCAGATTTATCAGTCCCAAGTTCAGTCCCAAGCATCACCTCCTCACCTCTTAGCACATTTTAAAATGTGTCTAAGCCGGGCGGTGGTGGTTCATGCCTTTAATCCCAGCACTTGGGAGGCAGAGGCAGGCAGATTTCTGAGTTCCAGGCCAGCCTGGTCTACAAAGTGAGTTCCGGGACAGCCCGGTCTACACAGAGAAACCCTGTCTCAAAAAAAAAAAAAAAAAGTGTCTAAACATTTTCCCCTCCTCTTCCTCCTTCTCCGCCTCCTTTTCTTCTTCTTCCCTCTTCATCTTCCTCTTCCTCCTCCTTGCCCTCACACCTAGCCCCCTTTCTCTTTCCTCTTCTTTTTGATTTTTTTAAGACAGGGTTTCTGTGTAGCTCTGGCTGTCCTGCAACTCATGCTGGAGACCAGGCTGGCCTCTGACTTTCAGACATCCTCCTGCCTCTGCCTTCCTGAGCGCTGGGATTAAAGGCATGCACCCCCACCCCCACCCAGTAATTAGATATTTTCTGAAAATTGTATTTATTTATATGTGTGTGTGTGTGTGTGTGTGTGTGTGTGTGTGTGTGTGTGTGCATGTACTCACAGAGGTCAGAGGGCGACTCTCTCAAGCCTCCCTTCTTCCATCACGATCACGTGAGCCCAAAGCATAGAAGTAGTGTTGTCAGGATAGTGGCAAGCAGCTTTGCCAGCTGAGCCGTCACTTTGGCGCCTAAAATTTTAAGCTTTACCTAATCTTTGAACCTGCTTATAAATTACATCCTTTGGAAAATGTAACTTGGGGCTGGAACGATGGCTCAGCGGGTAAGAGCGCTGACTGGTCTGTAATGAGATCTGGCGCCCTCTTCTGGTGTGTCTCAAGACAGCTACCGTGTACTTATGTATAATAATAAATAAATCTTTGGGCCAGAGCGAGTGGGGCTGACCGGAGTGAGCAGAGGTCCTGAATTCAAATTCCCAACCACATGATGGCTCAGAACCATTATTACAGCTACAGTGTACTCATATACATTAAATAAATAAATAAATAAATAAATAAATGAATAAATCTTTTTAAAAAGGAAAAGAAAAATGTAACTTGAAACGCTACAAGACTGGACCAGGGATCCAGCTCAGTTGCCAGAGGGCTTGCCTAGCACGCAGTCTGGGTTCAGTCCCAAGCACTGTCTACCCAGGGGTTCGGGAGAGCTTCTCTGTAGTTCCAGCCCTCAGGAGGAGGGTGAGGCTGGGGGATGAGGAGTTTAACATTATCTGTGGTTACATAGCATTTTGAGTCCAACCTGAGATACATAAGATGGTGTTTCCAATAAAGGAAAAAGCCACAAGACACATGTATTAGCTATGCTTGAGAGACTCAAGCCCCCTCCCCATCTCTTTTTCTGCCTGTACTTCAGATTTAAGTCGAAACTGTCCTAATTTTTTATCTCTTTTTAATAAATCCAACTTTGCTTCATACTGACTCGTTCTGAAAATCTCTACGGTAAAAAACCAAACCAGCCAACAAACAAAAACAATCCAACAAAATAAAACTCAATCAAAACTGTTGGCATTCCTTCTATGCTCTGCCCAACAGTTACCTAGCAACAGCCAGGTAGGCCTGACTCTCAATAAAAGGGACAGTTTGGCTTCCCTTCACTCCCTCTGATTCTCTGACTCTCTTTTCTCTCTTACCTCCTACTCCTTCTCTCTTCCCCCTCCCCCTCCCCTTCTCCCTCTCCTTCGTCTCCTCTCCTTCTCTGTCTCCTCCCTCTCTCTGCCTCTACTCCCTTCTCAACTCCCCTTCCCATGTCCCCAAATAATCTCTATTCTATACTAGACCCATGGGCCCGCTAAGGTACCATCTCCCACTGCACCATTCCTCTCTCTACAAAACATATCCCTGACTCTACAAAACACATCCTAGTCTTTACAAAACACATAAAAAACCAACCCAGTTTCATTTGAGTTGAGGCTGCAGAAGAACTCAATAGGCAGGCGTGGACTGTGTGTCCCCCCACTGCTGCTGGCAATGAGCTTGCCAGACAACTTCCCCAAACCTACCATGGCAATTGGAGAAAAGAAGACATTGAGCAGGATAGTGGGGGATGAAGGCAGAATCTCCCCCTCATCTAGCCAAAGGAAAAGGAGAAATTTGAAATGTGTAGAGTGAAGATTAATTTTGTGCCCCAGAGCTCCTTGAGATTGTAGGAAAATAATTTGGGGAAGGAGGGCCAAAGATGCCATTTAAAAGATAACTCTGGGAAATCCCTGTAGAGAAAGTACAGGAAGCTGCTGTGCTCCAGTGCCCTGGTTTTGTTTGTTCAGATCCCAGATCAAAGGACAGCAGAGGGAAGCCTCCGGAAGCCACAAATGCCAGCAAGTCAGTGGCGGGGTAACAACCCTTACATTCCAGTCCCAGCCCGTGGCAAGAACCTTTTCATGTGGCTTTAGTATCACAGAGGCTCAGTGGGCCACTGGGCCACACATTGTGATTGGTGGGGGGCTGAGACAAGGGAGAAGGTCATGGATGACCAGCCAGCCACCACCTGCAGACACAAGAACAGCGTGCAAGCTCATTGGTGAGAGCTGGGATTTTGTTAACAAGGACAGTGGTCCCTTACTCCAGACTGACCAGTTTAGACCTCGTTTGAACCTACAGTTCTCATTTCCTCTTTGTGTTAAGAAATAGAAACTGAGGCAGGGCAGTGGTGGCACGCGCCTTTAATCCCAGCACTTGGGAGGCAGAGGCAGGCGGATTTCTGAGTTCGAGGCCAGCCTGGTCTACAAAGTGAGTTCCAGGACAGCCAGGGCTACACAGAGAAACCCTGTCTCGAAAAACAAACAAACAAACAAAAAAAGAAGAAGAAATAAAAACTGCAGGAAGACTTTGACAGCGTCTTAAAAATTGAAAACAATTATGTCTTAAAACCACGTACAGGTGTGTGTCGTTATCTGAATGAAAACGGCTCTCACAGGCTCATAGGGAGTGTGACATTATTTGAATAGATTAGGAGGCGTGGTCTTGTTGGAGGAAGTGTGCCCCCGGAGATGGGCTTTGAGGGTTCAGAAGCTCAAGCAGGGCTCATGACTCACTGTCTCTTGCTGCTGCCTGCTGATCCAGATGTAGAACTCTCAGCTACCTCTCTAGCACCATGTCTGCCCACATGCTGCCATGCTTCCTGCTATGACAATAATGTACTAAACCACTGAACCTGTAAGCCAGCCCCAATTAAATATTTTCCTTTATAAGGTTTGCCATGGTCATGGTGTCTCTTCACAGCACCAAAAACCCTTAGACATGTGGATATGAATGTAGGTGCCCAGGAGGTCGGAGGCATCAGATCTCCTGAGGCCTGATGGTTACAGATGGTTGTGAGCTGCTATGTGGGAGCTGGCAGTCACACCTGGGTCCTCTGGAAGAGCCACGGGTGCTTGTAAGTGCTGAGCTATCTCCACAGCTTTAAATGATAACTATGGTACATTCTTTTTCAGTGCTAGATGTGTCAGATATGGTCAACATGTTTTACATGTAATAATAATTCATTTGATCCTCAGAAATCTTATTTTATTTTTAATTTTTCAGACAGTTTCTCTGTGTAGCCCTGGCTATCCTAGAACTCACGGCACAGACCAGGTTGGCCTCAAACTCCCAGAGACCTGCCTGCCTCTGACTCCTGAGCGCTGGGATTAAAGGCCTGCACCCCCACCACCTGACCCTCGGGAATGATGAGAGCTCCTAACAGCACACCCTGGAATTCCCAGTTCAGTCTCTCTCAGGGCTGCAGCTCACAGGCAAGCGGTGTGTAGTGACTGGTTAGGCTCCTTCCAAAGCAAGAGCCTCCTGGAGGGCAGCCAATGGGAAGAAGGTAATCAGAGGGTACAAATAGGATTAACAGAAAGAGATAGAAGGGACCAAAATCTAAGAATAGGCACTGGGGGTTGGGCTTTGGTTTGGCTGGTATGGGTTTTTCTGAGACAGAGTCTCACTATGCAGCTGCCCTAAGACTCTCTCTGTAGACCAGGATCACAGAGATCCACCCGAGCGCTGGAATTTAAGTTGTGCAGTGCTAGCAGAGGAGCTCTTCCAGGCCTGGAAAGTGAAGTTTCCTAGAGTTCACTAGGTTCCAGTGTTTTGGGCAGCAAGGAGGAGCCAAGGCTCGCCCTCACATATGCCTCTATCATGTGTCCTCTCCTCCGGAGCTCTCACAGGCTTTCTCCTCCTCCTCAAGGTGCCTTAGACCTCAGCACCTGTTCCCAAGTCCCTTGCTGTGTCCCCCTCCCCACCCTACCACTCCCCCCCCCCCAGCTTCCAATGCCTGAAAAACAGAAGGGTTTGTGAGCCAGTGCTGGTCAGCTTGTAGCTCATCTGTTCTTGGGTCTGTGTCCACACCACTCAGCCAACGGGTTGGGACCGCCGTGAAGTTTGAAATCACAATGAATTCACAAACAGGGTCTCCGGGAATGAAGAAACACAGAATCACCTTGGTAGACACTCCCACAGCCTTGCACCACCTGGTGGACGTGCATGTGAACTGTGCATGTCCTGTCCAAGCAAGCGTGACCAGAAGAAAGAAGTAAGTGGGCCTGGGCTCTAGATCTTGGCAAGCAAGTGCAAGGACCTGCGTTCAGCATCCTTAGCAGCGAGGTGCTCAAGGCTCTCGACTCCAATGTGCCTTTGTCAACACATTCGCATGTATTATCTGTCCTCCACCAAACGACAATGACAAAACAAAACAGCAGCAACGAGAAAAAGTCCCAAGTACATCCCACAGCTGAACTGGTTTTCTGTAAGCTCAGAGTCCCTCACTGTGAGATTTGGATGGGGCTCCTCAGTCCCTCCTCCCTCCTTCCTTCCAGTCGGTGCTCTTCAATACTCCAGACCAATTTTACATGGCAGCCCCAGAAGACATTCCACAGGCTCTGTCTCTCTCTTGCCAGATGATCTGCAGCTGTGTGCAGACATGGAAGAAAGTGGTCCTCCACTGCCCCAGGGGACACAGCCATGTGGCCTAGTCAACCACAGTGATTCCATTTTGTATGCCAGTGATGTCCTTAACTCAACAAAGAAGCATGAGAGATTGGTTGCCTTGACCTGTGGATCAGCAGAAATGAGGTGTGTGTGTGTGTGTGCGCGCGCGCGTGTGTGTGTGTGTGTGTGTGTGTGCGTGAGAGAGAGAGAGAGAGAGAGAGAGAGAGAGAGAGAGTTGGGGGGCAGAGACTTCTGGGAAAATCTTTCCCTGAATGAAAACTGATCTGTGAGGAGAAACTCCCTTCTTTCAGTGTGGGACATAAGGACACTGTGAAACCTTGGAATGGAACAGTCTTTTTTTTTTTTTTTTTTTGGTTTTTCGAGACAGGATTTCTCTTTATAGCTCTGGCTGTCCTGGAGCTCACTTTGTAGACCAGGCTGGCCTCGAACTCAGAAATCTGCCTGCCTCTGCCTCCCGAGTGCTGGGATTAAAGGCGTGCTCCACCACGCCCGGCTGGAATGGAACAGTCTTGTTGAGAGTTACGGGAAAGCATATTTTGTAACAAGTTAAAACAGACGACTTTTACCCATAAGCATTTCATCAAGGGTCCTTCATCAAGGGCTCCAGCACTGGGCTGGGAACTGAACATAAAAAGGAGGAGAAAGTCATGTTCTGCCACGAGCCGCTGGAATTATGGGATGGCTTTTCTCAAGATTTGGCCTCCTGTTCGGACAAGCTGGCCGAGCTCAAGTAAATGAAGCTAACCTGTCTTCCTTTTTCCTTCCTAACCATAAGACATCTGGAGGCCGGGTTCACGAGAGTGGTTTTAGTGTGGCTCTCCTGCCCTCTGCTGGATTAAGAAGAATATTCGTTAATGTCTGGAAAGGGGGCATGAATGGGAAACAGGACTTCCTGGCTGTCTCTTCTGTCTTATACCAATCATGTTGAGGAGGCTCTAATTTAGGTGCCTATGTTAGCCTCAAGGTGGAGTCATCCTGACTCCGCTTTTCTTCTTCTCTCTCTCTCTTGGTTTTTCGAGACAGGGTTTCTCTGTGTAGCCCTGTCTGTCCTGGAACTCACTTTGTAGACCAGGCTGGCTTCGAACTCAGAAATCCGCCTGTCTCTGCCTCCCAAGTGCTGGGATTAAAGGAGTGCATCACCACTGCCCCGCTCTGCTTCAGCTTTTCAAGTGCTGGATTTTCAAGTGCCTCCCCTCCCCTCCCCTCCCCTCCCCTCCCCTCCCCTCCCCTCCCCTCCCCTCCCCTCCCCTCCCCTCCCCTCCCCTCCCCTCTCCTCCCCTCCCCTGGCTGGATTAATAAATCCCCTGCCCTCCCCTCCTCTCTCCTCTCCCTGTCTGACTTGATGGGTGAGGATGCATAGACTTTAGGCATGGCTGAAGATAAGAAGATAACAAGCTCTGACTTGTAACAGTTTGGTTCTACCAGAGACTTTCCCAAATAGCAAACCCAGCAAGCAGAATACAGTCCCGCCCCCGCCCCGCCCACTCTTTCTCCATGGCTTCCCTTTTGTTTATAGTGCCTTTCATTTCACCTCTGAATTTAGAATCAGTAGGGGTTGGAGTTTCTCATCGATTTTTTTTTTTTTTTTTGATAACTGACATAACCTTTAGTAGCGTAATTTTTCTTCTTGAAAAAAAGAATTTGAAGATGGAGGGGAGTGCTGGGAATTGAACTCAAGGTTTTATACATGTTAAACACGCTATTATTGAAGTATAACCCCAATATTTTCTCTATTGTTTTTTCTTTTTTAGTAATAGGAAACAGTTATTAAGAAAGAAAAGGGCACTTCCAAGTGTAGAAATAGCCTAGTGAGCTGGGGAGAGAAACAGTCACTCAAAAGCTTCTTGAATAAGAAAATAATAAATACCGAAGCAACTGTGTCACATAGCCTTAACCCCAGCACTCAGGAGGTAGTGGCAGGCAGAAGTCTGTGAGTTCGAGGCCAGCCTGGTCTACAGAGCGAGCTCCAGGACAGCCAGTACTATACAGGAAAACCCTGCCTAGAAAAATTAAAATTAAAATATAACAACAATAATAATAAATTTTTATCATTTTTAGCTGTGAGTAGGTACGTGTTGGGAGGCTGTGCATACTAGAATGAGAGTGTCAGCAGAGATCAGAGGAAAACTTCCTATCCCCTGAAGCTGATATTACTAGCTCAGTCAGTAGAACATGAGACTCTTTCTTTTTTTTTTTTAATCTTTATTTATTATTATATGTTAGTACACTGTAGCTGTCTTCAGACACAACAGAAGAGGGCATCAGATCTCATTATGGATGGTTGTGAGCCACCATGTGGTTGCTGGGATTTGAACTCAGGACCTTCAGAAGAGTAGTCAGTGCTCTTAACCACTGAGCCATCTCTCCAGCACCATGAGACTCTTTCTTAATCTCAGGATCATGGTTTTACGCTCTACGATGGGCACCAGTTGTAGGCCCGTGTCTGCTCTGCTCGGCTGCTTTGAGAGGTGGAACACGGGGAGTTTGACTGCGTTTACCCCACCCTGCCTCCACTGAGACACTGCTTCCGGGTGGGAAAGTGCAGTCTGAGACATGGGAAAGCTGGAGCTAGTTCGAGGGTCCCCAGGCCGGGTCATGGGGTTCTAGACTCTTGGACATCCAGGTGCCACTGCGAGTCACAGGAAGAGCAGAGAATACAGTCAGGGGCCCAAGGGCCGGGATCAGCATCTAGTCAGGGGCCCGGGGGGGGGGTGTCGGGGGAGGAAAAGGGGAGCCCCTGCCTGCCCCAGCAGGGTGATTGTCCTTAGCTTGGTTGGAGGCAGGCTTGGTGGTGGCTGTGGCTGGGAGCACAGAGAGGCCTTCTACAGGAGGTTAGGCTGTGGCTCTGAGGGCAAAGGCTTTCTTCATGGCTTCCCATTGTGGATTTTGATGAAAAGATACAGTTCATGGATCTGAACAGTTTATTGTCATGGCAGAAAATGGATTCATAAAACCATACCCTACGTCTCAGGGTGGGCTTTAGATTAAATACTTTTGGTAGGGTGGAATGTCTGGGAAGGTAAGCTTGTTGGCTAAGCCCTCTGGGCCTCTAGGAACCTCATGAGCATGGAGAACTCTGTTTTGAGCCTATGGGACCATAGGACATGATTCTTTTATGTGAGAAGCAATGCATCTATTCCAAGTCGGGAGTCTGGCAGGGCGCTGGGAGTCACCCAAGCCTCAGGTGTGTGGCCACAGAGTCTCTGGGTCTCGTCCTGCTCTACCTTACCAAACTTTCTGACAAGGTTTTATGTCCCAAAATTGCAGAGGTTCCTGAGTTGACCAACATGGCTGGGTGTCAAAGGCTAGTTCCACACCACAGTGTTAACAATCCGAAGGCAGCAAGTGATTGGTGGTCGGTGATAATAGCAGCCAACAGGGACCAGCCCTAGGAGGGCTGATGGCTCAGTTCAGATAGCAACTGACTGGGGCTGCTGCAAATGGCAGCCAGCAATTAGAGAAAAGAAACTGGGGGGTGGGGTGATTGGGTGATCACACAGACACACACACACACACACACAGAGTGGATGAAGCAAAGCAGGCTCAAACAACTTTATTTTTTCTCTTAACCCTTTTATATCCCCTAAGACATAATTTTCTATGTAAGAAGAAAAATCACCTCATAGCTACAAGTCACACATTTTTAAAAAAAACAATCAGCACACACAAAAAATATTCTTCAGCCGGGTAGTGGTGGCACATACCTTTAATCCCAGCACTTGGGAGGCAGAGGCAGGCGGATTTCTGAGTTTGAGGCCAGCCTGGTCTACACAGTGAGTTCCAGGACAGCCAGGGCTACACAGAGAAACCCTGTCTCAAACAACAACAACAACAACAACAAAAACCAAAAAAAGCAAAGAAAAAACAAAAAAACCCAAAAAACAAAACCCAAAAATATTCTTCAAAACCAGATTAAAATCATTACACAAAAGGAAATTACAACAGAACTATTGACTATGTATCTTCTTTTGAAACTTATACATCACTAAACATTTCTCATTTTCCTCTCCATAAGCTCATTGGAACCCCAAAGCAATAATTCTCTTGTCATAGATTAACAAAGTTTAAGCAAGCCATGTCTATAGTAGTAAGCTTTCCTTAGGTGTCACTGGTGACAATCTGTTATACCAAGGAACAGACCATCTGTCTTGCATCTTATTTTTGAAGTTTTTATCAGCTAAAAGGCTGAAGTATTTACTCATTGTTTCTAAGCTTCCTTTTCATGGCGTACATTGAAAGCCTGTACCACAGCCCTAGATCACAAGATCAAGGAACTTGGGTCCAACCTAGAGTGAATGTTTTCTTTGATCATTAACTTGTCCCAAACCTATTTTTCTACACTTGTAATGCATGAGTGCTCACTGTACTACTGCCCTTTTTTTTTTTAAAGATTTATTATTATATTTAAGTACACTGTAGCTGTCTTCAGACACACCAGAAAAGGGTGTCAGATCTCATTACGGGTGGTTGTGAGCCACCATGTGGTTGCTGGGATTTGAACTCAGGACCTTCGGAAGAACAGTCAGTGCTCTTAACTGCTGATCCATCTCTCCAGTCCAGTATTGTCTTTAATGCATGTAGCTCTTGTCATTCTATGAGGAAGGAACACATTCTATTCTTGATTCTAACTTTAAACTTTCTATCAACTATCCTAACTTCCCAAAGTTATTTAAATCAAACTAACTTGCTAAATCTACTTAAACAAAACCAGGAATTCCATGAAATCATTAATTCATCTAAACAGCATTATCTCAAGAATGATCATCTTCACGTTAATCTTCTGGGAAGTTGCCCAACAGATCACCCAGGAAGTAATCTCACCGGGTTATAGGCAGTGAGAGTCTCCCAGAGTCCACTCACACCAAGCCAAATAAATGAGGAGTACGGCAATGACAAGCATGAGAAGGCACATCAGTGACAAGAAGCAATCCCGGGATGAAGTCTCTGAGGTTGTGTCTTCCCAGGGTATATCCATCACAGCCAAGCAAGATGGTGGGTCATCTCCAGGACACTCACTTGTCCGCTGCAGCTCTTCCTGCATGACAGTCACCAACTGGGAAACAAACTCAGGTCCTCTGTAAGAGTAGCCCCCACTCCTAACCACTGAACCATGTAACTTCCTCCTGTCTAATTTCAAAAGAATGGTGTGCCCTGCACATGTTAGACAGATATTCTACCACTATGATTCCAACCCAAGATTGTATTATGTTGTTTATTTTGAATCATGTTACATATCCCAGAACTCTTTTGTTTGGTTGGTTTTTGTTTTTGATTTGTTTTTTAATTAATTAATTTATTTATTATATGTAAGTACACTGTAGCTGTCTTCAGACGCCCCAGAAGAGGGCATCTGATTTAATTACAGATGGTTGTGAGCCACCATGTGGTTGCTGGGATTTGAACTCAGGACCTCTGGAAGAGCAGTCGGAGCTCTTAACCACTGAGCCCCCTCAGAACTCTTATTTTCTTTTTAGTTTTTAGACTGATTTCTTTTGTTATATATGTATGTGTGTTTGCCTGCATGTATGTATGTGTACCATGTGCATGCCTGGTGCGGTGTGAAGAGGGCATTGAATTCTTGGAGTTGGAGTTATATAGAGACGGTTTTCAGCAATGTTGTGGGTGCTGGGAATGGAAACCAGGTCCTCTTAGTCACCGAGTCTTCTCTCCATTTCTCAGGCAATGAACTCTTAACCATATTGACTTTTCCTCCCAAGTGCAGGAATACAAGTATGTACCACCAGACCTGACCTCGGTTTGCATTTTCTTTTTAAAGACAGGGTTCCTCTGGGTATCCTTGATGGCACTGGAACTCCCTCTGTAGACCAGGCTGGCCTTGAACCTAGAGATCCGCCTGCCTCTGCCTCTGCCTCCCAAGTTCTAGGATGAAAAGAATGTGCCAACAATGCCTAAGATTGCATTTTTACATAATCATGATAAAAAAATTTTAGTAATGCCAAAAAAAAAAGAGGAGAGCAAATATTAGTCAAAATCCCACTGTCCTTGGGAGATGGCTGGAGAGATGGCTCAGTGGTTAAAAGCACTAACTACTCTTCCAGGGGACTGGAGTTCCCAGCATCCACATGACAGTTTATAACTGTCTGTAACTCCAAAATTCTCACGCAGACATACATGCAGGCAAAACACTGATGAACATAAAATAATTTTTAAAAAATGCCATCATCCTGGGGGCTGGAGAGATGGCTCAGTGGTTAAGAGGTTTCCAAAGAACCCAGGTTTGATTCTCAGGACCCACATGGTGGCTCACAACCATCTGCAGCTACAGTTCCAGGGCAGTGTTCTGATGCCTCCTCTGGCGTCCAATTACACATGGGTTCCACAAACAAACATGCAGCCAAAATAGCCATACACACACACACACACACACACACACACACACACACACAAAATAAACATTTTTTAGAATCCCATCATTGCCAGGCAATGGTGGCACATGCCTTTAATCCCAGTACTTGGGAGGCAGAGGCAGGCAGATTTCTGAGTTAGAGGCCAGCCTGGTCTACAGAGTGAGTTCCAGGACAGCCAGGGCTTCACATAGCTCGAAACACAAAACAAAACAAAAATAACAAAACAAACAAACAAACGAAGTGGAAAAAAAAAAAACCCATCGGTGACATGACATTATTGGGTGACCATCATTCCAAATATCCCTTACAGAGACATACAAATAGAAATTAGACACCTAGGTAGCTGTGGCCAATAAACAACACACACACACACACACTCATCTCAACCTGAAGGAGTCTGAATCTCTTAACACACATGTTGGTCTGCGAGGGCATTTCCAGAAGGGATTTGCTGAGGGGCAGTGAAGACCCTCCCTGAGTGTGCGGTACTTGTCATTGGAAGGCCCAGACATAAAGAGGTCTGAAGGCAAGTATTGTTGCCCACCTTGACTTCCTGTGAGTGAGGCTGATGTTGATCTGGCCGCCCTCCTCTACCATGGTAGTTCTGGAAAGGCAGTTAGTTCCAGCCATTGGTGAGCACATCTCCTCTCTTCCACTCTCACTGGTGTTTATTCCAGAGAGATATCTGCAATAGTTCTGGAGACCCCTCAGAGAGATACCCTTCACCATCACCCGCAATGGGGTTCAGGGTCCCCTTCCAGTAGTCAAGGGGTCTCATAAGTCTACCTGCCTCTGCATCCTGAGTGCTGGGATTAAAGGCGTGTGCCACCACCTCTGGTCAGACTAGGAATTTAAAATGGGAATTTCTAAGTTCTGATTGGATGGTGAATTTGTCTGTAACTGCTCATCACGCTTGCACAGCCCTGTGGCTATGATATCTGACTGGATTCCAACCCACCAGCCTGCCTCCGTATTTGGCTTAAAAGCCATTTTATAAGAAAGACAAACTCGGTTCATTCTTGTTTATGATTAAACCTCTGTTTCTCAAGGATTGGGCTATGCCCACCTGTAACCTTAACTACAGATGGTTCTGTACTGCCTGTTTCAGGAATGGCAATCATGTCTTTGCTTCAAAGGGCTATTATGACCTCTTGTTATGACTAACTTATGGCCACCTTGCACGTCTTTGTTTCAGGTTGTTATGAATAACTTCGTATGCATCTGTTCTGCTTTGGTACACACACACCCCCACACACACACACATTTGCCTGCCAAATCCCCCATTTGGAAACCCCCTACTACTGGAGTAAAAGATCCTTATTTTCTCCATGTCCAATGTTGACTTCTTGAACTCTGCCTTAGTGGGAGGCAGCAGCCCGTGTATACAAAGACGTCTTGCTGTAATTAATTTGGCCTTGATGATTTGGGTCGGAGGTCTTTTTCCTCCCATCTTTGGAGTTAATGGTTCTGCTGAGTCTGTCTCTCCAGAATCAGCACTGACCTCTGGCAATAGGATGTGACCAAGCACAGTGTCTTGGTTTTATACTTGGGGCCCTAAAGCAAGACCTCTTAAATTGCTGGAGGCAGCTGGCCAGGAGGGCACTTGCTTGAGGGAGAAGCTGTCCTCTGCCCCACCCTACACACATTGGGTCAGGCACACTGCTGAGAGCTGGTCCCAGCCTGAATGGACTGAAGTGGGTCACAGCCTTGGACATAGGGCAGTAGACTGATGACCTCTGACCTTTAAACTTGTAGTTATAGAGATGACTATGCTACATATAATTATAGAGATAACTAGGCTGAATGCTGAAGCTGTTGGCTTCTAAAAAATGGAAAATTTTCCAGCTTATGCTGAGGTTAAAAACAGCTGTCTTGGTTTAACCTGTCCTTTATCCTAACAGTGGGGGAAATAACTAAAGAGGTCCCTTTGTTGATTTCTTAGCAGGAATTCAAAGGTCCTGTCTCCAAGGTTGGGTGGGAGTTTATTTAACTCTTTATAAGCTAAAGAAAGTAGCTTGCGGGAAGAAAATGGACAACTTGAAAATAGAGTCTAATCTTTATTTCTAAGAGAAAAGAAAAAAGGGGGAAATCTATTAAACTATCTAAATCTCTCTGCTGAGTTCTCTACATTTCTAGTTGTAAATTCTTAATTCTTAGTTAGTTCTTACATATTTTCTTAGAATTCATGGTCCAGTGTATCTAATTCAAAGTTCACCAGGAGTTTAAACATCAATTCAAATCATAAATCCAAATCATACATCGAATAAGAAGTTTACAGCAGAGATGTTTGCATGTGTTTCCATTAAGGGTAGCTATCTAACTAGACATTTCTTTTATGCCACTAGCTCCACAGCTCCACTGAAAGCTAAAAATCATAATTCTTGTGACTAAGTTAGCACTGAAGTTTTGTAAAGATAAACCATTCAATATTTATCTTCTGTCCTTGCCCCTACAAATAATCATTAGTTCCCTTTTATGACCTTTGCTTCACTGTTTTGCAGCTCTAAGGAACGTATTCTAAGATGCCTGCTTTCTATCTCAGAAGTGTTTAACTCATGACATGAAGACTGGCAGAGTTCTAATTGTAGTATAACAATTAGAGGGCTTTAATAGCAGTCCTATTATTATAAGGGGCTTAATAATTATTAGTATAATGTTAGGAATTCTTATAGGTCATCATTAAGAATTAAGAAATCATCTATTTGGGACTGGAGAGGTGGCTCAGTGGTTAAGAGCACTGACTGTTCTTCTGAAGGTTCTGAGTTCAAATCCCAGCAACCACATGGTAGCTCACAACCATCTGTAATGAGATCTGACGCCCTCTTCTGGAGTGTCTGAAGACAGCTACAGTGTACTTACATATAATAAATACATCTTTTAAAAAAAAGAAGAAATCATCTATTTGTCTATATAGCATCACTATAAGATCATCTTTGTTGATCTGCAAAAAACTGCCCAATAGGATAGGCTAATGTCCAGGGATTATAATATTAATTTTTAAAAGAGATTTATTTATGAGTACACTGTTGCTGTCTTCAGACACACCAGAAGAGGACATCAGGCCCCATTACAAATGTTTGTGAGTCACCCTGTGGTTGCAGGGAATTGAACTCAGGATCTCTGGTAGATCAGTCAGTGCTCTTAACCACTGAGCCATCTCTCCAGCCGTATAATATTAATTTTATAAGGACAGAAAATCCATATCAGCTGTAGGAATCATTTCCTGAAATTTGCCCTTTGGTCCTTGCCTCTTTTTTTTTTTTCTTCTGAGACAGGGTTTCTCTTTATAGCCCTAACTCACTCTGTAGTCCAGGCTGGCCTTGAACTCAGAAATCCACCTGCCTCTCCCTCCAAGTGCTGGGATTAAAGGCATGCACCACCACTGCCCAGCTCAGAGTCTTGCCTCTTAAAGGCTCATTCATCATAGGTTCCTCTGTAAGCATCACCAGAAGATCACCTGCTAGCCTTTTAGCCTCTCCTGGATGGCTTCTGGCAGCACATATAACCCTTCCCAGCTCGGTTCTCATCCTGAGGTCAGTAGAGTCCAGACATGAGAGTGAAGAGTCCTACAAAGATTAAGTCTGAAGACATCAAGGACATGTCACATTAGCTTCCACAGAAGATGAAATTTTGCCCATGATGCTCGTGGGTCCCCACAGGCTCCATTTGCTAGTGCTGGACATCACCAGGGCAGGTGTAAGATCCTGTCCCTCTAAATGCCTCTGCCCTTCTCAGTGCTCATCCACCTCCTCCTGCTGGCCAGCTCTGCCAGACTATGATCAGCGGCATTTCAGGGAGGAGTCCATTCCAGTGTATCCACTAAGAGAAATGCCAAGCCTCCCCTCTTCCAAGCAGATGGCAGCTATGACGTCTCGTCTTCTAGCTTGAAGAAGGTGCCTCCTTCAGTTCAGAGAAATTATAAAAGTTTCTCCACAAGGCCAGAATTAGACGACAAGTTACTCCCTAATTCAGATATGGACCTTTATACTGAAGGGAGCTGAAGCTTACAACAGGGGAAATAGCCCCTCACATTTAGAGACTCAATGCAACAATACACAGAAAAAGAAACTGCTTACCTTAGGGGACAACAACAACAACATCAACAAAAAACCAAACCAAACAAAACTGAAAACAGAGAGCAAACCTTCCAGAGCTCCCAGAAACTGTCTGGGCCCTGACTCTGACAGTGGTGTGCACTGCTGCACACAGAATCAAGTTTGAGTGAGTTGGGGAAACCAACTAGACCTGACAGGCAAACAGGCTACCCTCCATGAAGACACAGTGTAAAGGAATTATATGGGCTATCTAGCCTGTATAAAACACACACGATCCTGGTATTTCATTTACAAGCTGTAAGCCTAGATTGGGCAAGTTCTGAGCTATTCTAATGTACACCTCAGCCGTGTATGTCCCTTGTTACTTGTCATTTCATGTTTCCACATGCTCATGGTCTATCCTCTCATGGCAGCTCCCTCCTCTCCTCTCCTCCTTTCTCTCCCCCTCCCATCCCTCCTGAGACCCCTAACTTGATCCTCAAGTCCTGCCTTTCTCTCTCTATTGCCCAATCACAGGCTTCAGCCTTTTGTTGATCAATTAACTTGGGGAGCAAGGTTTGTACAACAAAAGCAGGTATACATGAGAATTCACCATCCTGGGGTACAGAATTTAGCATTTTAATACTTTAGCAGCACCAGACCAACCCCAACAACATAGTCTTGCAATCCTCTCTTACTACCACCTAGAGCTGCCCTTATATAAGCCAGAAGGAAAAGGGCAACCAATGAAGGGGCTACTGAAAATCAGGTGGGCTGGATGATTACCCCAGATAGACAAACAATGAGTCTGGAGACCACAGCTCCACTTGGAAGAAAACTTCACTACAAGAGTTGTTGCAAAGATATTTGGTGGTCCCAAGTGTGGGAAGCCATTCCTGACTTCCTGGTCAGCCGGATGGAAATCTATTCTAGGCTGTAAACAAGCCCATGTTTGGTGGATGGCCCGCCCTTAATCCCTGATTGGCTGAGCAAGTCTGCCTGGTGAGGTGATGTGACCTGTGGTGATTGGTGGGGGCGTGGTTGTGGCTGGAGGGGAGAAAAACACTTGTAACCAGGGAGGCTGGGGGATTTGAAGAAAGAAGCTGCCTGAGTAAAACTGCTTTAAGAAGAACCGGTGGTTGCGTCTTGCTTGCTGGCCGAGTTGGACGCGACAAATGGTGCCGAAGAAATCCGGGACCCAATTCCCCCACCAAAGAGGTTCAGAACTTTCTGCAGTCAGGGTCTGTCGACAGGATGAGTATGGTAAGTAACTCACTATCCCGGGATTGGGATTAGGCTCTCGGTAAAGAGACAATAAGGCTCTCCAGTTCTGGAGACAAGAAAGTGAAAGTAAGAGAGAAAGTGAAAGTAAGAGGGTAGTGAAAGTAAGAGGGTAATAGGGACGGTCTATGGGTTACTTTCTTTTTCTAGCCGTTTGAGTAATTTTTCTGAGGGCGTGAATGACTAGGTATGGGGTCGTCACAGTCACACCCAATTTTTTTCAGCGCTCCATGAGCTGCTAAGAGCAAAGGGCGCAAAACTCAAAAAGCATACCATTCAAACCTTCCTCGAGGAGTGTGACAAGGTTGCTCCTTGGTTTGCCATGTCGGGCCATTTGACTCCTGCTAGCTGGGGTAGGTTGGGAAGAGACTTAGATTTCTCCTGGGAGCAGGGTGTCCTTAAAGAAGGTACTAGAGCAGTATGGAAACTAGTGAATAGCTGTTTAGAAGATGAGCGTTGTTGTCAAGCAGTGGAAACAGGCAAGCAAGCACTAGAACAATTGAAGGAAGAGAGATCATTAAAGTCCGAAAAGGAGAGCTCATCAAGCTCTGAAAGTGGATCAGAGGAGGATATAGAGGAGCTAGCACGGGAGTTAGGAAGAAGCTCCTTGTATCCTGATTTTACAAGATTAAAGAAGGAGACAAGTGAGGAGCGGAGTAGTAGGGATCAAGGCAAAACATCTAGTGCAGACCCTAAAGATTACAGACAAGAAAGGAGGAGGGAGGTAGTGACCCCTACAGCTCCCCCGCCCTATCAAGATTTGGGCGAGACTGGCAACTCATTTTGCCCTGATGCTTGGAAGGAGGTTAGATCCTCTTTGGGTTGCTTCCCTGTTTTCCTAGATCAACAAGGGAATCGTTACCATGAACCATTGGACTTTAAGGTTATTAAAAATCTAGCAGAATCTTGCAGAGCCTATGGAGTCTCTGCTGCCTTCACCACAGTTCAGCTAGAAGCACTACAGCGCTATTGCCTAACACCCAGCGATTGGGCAGGGTTGGTGAAGGCATGTTTGTTTCCTGGACAATATCTGGATTGGAGAGCATTCCTGATTGAATTTGCTAATGAGCAGGCCGCCACTGCGGGGAATCAATTCTGGGATAGAGATATGTTACTTGGTCAAGGTCGCTTTGCCCAACAGCAAACTGGTTACCCCCTGCAAGTTTATGAGCAGATCAATCATATAGGAATTAGAGCCTGGAAGTCTTTACCAAATAGAGGAGAAGTGAATGGGAATCTAACAAAGATTACACAGGGAGCTACTGAGCCTTTTGCTGACTTTGTGGCTAGAATGGTTGAGGCTGCTGGGAGGATCTTTGGAGATCCTGACACTGCCATGCCGTTAATAAAACAACTGGTATTTGAGCAGTGTACTAAGGAGTGTAGAACAGCCATTACTCCCTACAAGAATTGAGGCCTGGATGAAGATTTGCCAAGAGCTTGGAGGGCCTTTGAGCAATGCTGGACTGGCCGCAGCGGTGATGCAATTGCAGGAGAGAAAAAGAGGAACTCCTGTAGTAGCATGTTTCCACTGTGGCCGGGTGGGACATGTTAAAAGGGATTGTCCAGAAAGAAGTGCAACACAAGGACCTCGAGCTAGACAGCCAAGATTGTGCACAAAATGTAGGAAAGGAAACCATCGGGCCAGTGAATGTCGATCTATAAAGGACATCAACGGACAGCCCCTTGTCTCCTCTAATTCAGGAGCTCAGCCAAAAAATGGCCAGCGGGGCCCCTGTCCTCAGGGCCCACAAATATATGGGGCAGTGAGTGTAGTGAGCCAGGGGGAGACAACCTGGCCTCTTCTTTATCCTCCTTGAAGCTGAGGAGAGCAACTGAGGGTTCAGCGGGATTGGACCTCTGTTCAACCACCAGAGTCATACTGACTCCACAGATGGGAACCCAATTAATAGACACAGATTTTAGAGGACCCTTACCCAAAGATGCAGTAGGACTGCTCTTGGGGAGATACTCCTCGGCCTTGCGAGGTCTTATAGTCCATCCAGGAGTGATCAATCCAGATTATGAAGGAATTGTCAAAGTCATGGCCTCCTTACCATGAGGTCTGGTAGCTATTTCTCCAGGGGATAGGATAGCACAACTTTTAATCATTCCTAGTCTTCACGGCTTATACCCAGCCGCATCACAAAAAAGGGGAGGAAAAGGATTTGGGTCTTCAGGCACCCAGCTTACCTGTCTGTCATTACAAATGGATCAGCGTCTGGTTCTGGAGTTACAGGTGGATGGAAAATCCATCTTGGGGCTTTTAGATACGGGAGCTGATAGGTCCATAATTGCAAGGAAGGACTGGCCAAAAGGATGGCCGATTCAGGAGTCAGAACAAATATTACAAGGCCTGGGCTATGTAAAGAATCCAGACGTAAGTGCCAGGATGCTCCCTTGGAAAGATAAGGAAGGGCATGATGGGATGTTTAAGCCGTATGTGCTTGATCTGCCCATTACCTTATGGGGCAGGGATTTGTTGAAGGATCTACAGTTAAGACTTACTAATGAATATTCTGATGCCTCCCAGAAGATGATGAAAGATATGGGATGGCACCCATCCTTCGGGTTGGGAAAAGGGTTGCAAGGAAGTAAGTCCCCGATTCTCCCAATTAAAAGAAAGCCTCGGGAAGGAATGGGTTTTTCCTAGGGGCCACTGGGGGATGCATTCCCATAACCTGGAAAACTGAGGAGCCGGTGTGGGTGCCTCAGTGGCCATTATCCTCAGAAAAATTACAAGCTGCTAAGGAATTAGTTGAAGAACAATTTCTTTTGGGTCATATTCAACTTTCTGTATCTCCATGGAATACCCAAAATTTTGTTATCAGAAAGAAATCTGGCAAATGGAGGTTATTACATGATCTGCGAGCTATTAATGCACAGATGCAGGTGATGGGCTCCATTCAGAGGGGTCTGCCTCTCTTATCTGCCCTGCCCGAAAAGTGGCCTCTAATAGTAATTGATATTAAAGATTGTTTCTTTTCCATTCCCTTGGATTTGAAAGATAGTATTAGATTTGCTTTTACTTTGCCCTCCTGTAATCATGAAGAGCCTGATCAAAGATTTGAGTGGGTGGTGCTGCCTCAAGGAATGGCTGATAGTACTACCATGTGCCAGCTTTATGTAGGAAAAGCATTGGAGCTAATTAGGAAAGAATATTCCAAACTTCGCTGTGTTCATTACATGGGTGACATCCTGCTTGCAGCAAAGGATGAAAAGTATTTGCAGGAAGCCTATGGAAAGATGGTGGAGAGTTTGAGGCAATGGGGTTTGCATATTGCACCAGAGAAAGTGCAACAAGGGGCTGGTGAGATGGCTCAGTGGGTAAGGGCACCCGACTGCTCTTCCGAAGGTCCAGAGTTCAAATCCCAGCAACCACATGGTGGCTCACAACCATCTGTAACAAGATCTGGCGCCCTCTTCTGGAGTGTCTGAAGGCAGCTACAGTGTACTTTACATATAATAAATAAATAAATCTTTTTTTAAAAAAAAAAGAAAGTGCAACAAGAAAAATAGTGTCCTATTTAGGAGCAAGGATTGCCTCTACAGCCGTTTGGCCTCAAAAGATACAGTTGAGGGTTGATTCCTTGCATACTTTAAATGATTTTCAGAAATTGTTAGGTGATATCAATTGGATTCGGCCCTATTTGAAGATCCCAAATGTTAAATTAAAACCTCTGTTTCAAATTTTAGAAGGAGACTCAGAGTTAAGTTCCAAAAGGGAATTAACACCTGAGGCTAGAAAGGCCCTTGCCCTAGTGGAAGAAGAATTGATTAAAGCCCAGCTTCAGCATTGTAGAGACGGGTTACCCATCATTTTGATAATATTACCTACTGAGATGCAACCCACAGGATTATTGTGGCAAGAAGGCCCATTGTTTTGGATCCATTCCAAAATATCTGCTGGGAGGACATTAGATCATTACCCTACAACAGTTGCTTCTTTAGCCTTGTTGGGAATTCAGCATTGTTTACAATTTTTTGGTAGAAAACCCAGCTCTATTGTAATCCTTTATGATAGGTATTAGCAAAAGGTCCTAACAGCAAATATTGATGAGTGGGCTATTTTAGCCTGTATTAATGAGGGCCCATTTGATAATCATTATCCCAAACATCCGTTAATGACCTTTTTTTAAGGAACATCCAGTCATTTTTCCTCAAGTGGTGAGGTGAGGAAAACACCCATTAAGGATGCAGTTAATGTGTTTACTGATGGATCAAAAACCGGATGTGGAGTATATATGGTAGAGGGGAAAGATCCTGTGGTCAGGCAGTATTATCCCTGTACTCCGCAGATGGTGGAATTACAAATAGTTATTGAGGTCATTAAGGATTGTGATTTTCCTTTTAATCTAATTTCAGATTCACAATATGTAGTTAATTTAGTTTTATCCCTAGAAGTGGCAGGCCAAATAAAAGCTCGTACTATCATCCAAGCCTTGGCCTTACAATTACAGAAGTTGCTGTGGGAAAGACGCCAACCATTATATATTGGACATGTCCGTGCCCATAGTGGGCTTCCAGGACCCTTAAGTAAATGATATTGTGGATAATTGTACTCGTATGGAGTTCATATTTTTAGCATCCCCTATAGAGTCAGCCTCACAATTTCATTCTAAATTTCACATTAATGCTAAAACTCTGCAGAGAAAATTTGGAATCTCTAGAGCACAAGCTCGGGATATAGTCACTACCTGTGGACGTTGCCTAGAGTTTCAACACCCACCTTCTTATGGAGTGAATCCTAGAGAATTGCTCCCTCTACAGGTGTGGCCGATGGATGTGACACATTTTTCAGAATTTTGCAAACAGAAATACGTGCATGTATCCATTGACACATGTTCAGGTGTTGTGTCCGGCCAGCAGATCACAGCCTGGGTTCTAGCCTGGAAAGGCATTTTGGAAACCTGGAAGAGAAGAGGGGCTAGGCGGCGAGAGAAAGAAGTGCAGCTAAGACAGGCATTCTGATCAAAGCTCAATTTTACTTGTTTCGACACTCAGTTATGAAGGAAGGGGGAGGGGACCCGATTCCCACCAAATAATCTCAGGGACCAGTAGCAGGGTGACCACGTGTATGGCTCTAAACAGCAAAGCGGCAGGTTCCAGCAGTGGGCATGGCAGAATGATTGAGCGGGAAGCTCCACCCCTGAGCAAGCAGGTTTCAGGCTGGGGGAGGGGAGACTACATTCAGGAATAGTTTATGCATCTCCCATGGCAGGGGAAAAGGCCTCCCATGTTATACAGCATTGTTTGGAGGCCTGGGCAGCTTGGGGTAAGCCCCAACAACTTAAAACAGACAATGGCCCTGCATATACTGCCAAAACCCCGGTGTCTTTTTGTCAACAGATGGAAGTACAAGTTAAACACGCCCTGCCATATAATCCTCAAGGCCAAGGAATCATTGAACGAGCACATAGAACCTTAAAAGAATTATTAATAAAACAAAAAGGGGGAATAGGCTATGGCCATACCCCAAAGATAAGACTCTCATTAGCTCTTTTTACCTTAAATTTTTTACAATTGGATAAGGAAGGTCGCTCTGCTGCTGAACGACATGCTAATACCAGCCCCAGTAAACTGGGGTATGCTAAATGGAAGGATGTGCTTACAGGATCATGGAACAGTCCAGATCCCGTGTTAGCCTGGGGGAGAGGGTCTGTTTGCATGTTTCCACAGAATTGCGCAGAGCCAATGTGGGTTCCAGAGCGGCTAGTACGACGCTGTCAAAATGAAGAAGATGATCTTGCTGGTGATGAGCATGTGTCTGCCCCTGATGGGTGTGGAACCCAGATGGGGGATACTGTCGGTGTTAAGAAATTGGACTGTAAAATTTGATGGCAAGATGAATGAGCTTCACTCGGCAATTGTCACCGTGAATTCTACCTGAGTGAATCCTGGCTTGGCATCGGGAAAGAATGGACTGGGGATAGGTGCCCTCACTGTGGCCCTTGTTTTGGCATGCATGTTGGGTGTATGGTGTATGTGTCGGTTGCGGAATGCCCAGGTCCACACTGCCGCCATGGTGGTGCAAGCTCTTGCCACAGTGGAAGCAGGGCAGTCACCTCAGATTTGGCTTGCTGCCATCAAGAATGAACAATGAAGCCATCGCTCTGTAGGGTTGTAAGGCTAAGCACTGCACAGAGGTTAGTCTGGAAGCTGTTTGACAATCTCTGGGAGGTATGTCTGATTGCATGAGGGTTGAGTGTCCTAGTGTCCTTCCCCCAGGAAAAACGGCACGGGAGCAGGTCAGAGTTGCTCTGGGTAAAAACCTGTGAGCCTAAGAGTCAATCCTGTACATGGCCCCTATTTCTGCACACTGGGGATCAGACCTCTATCTTCACCCATGGAGCTTGTTCAAAAAAAATATAAAAGGTGGAATTGTGGGAAGCCATTCCTGACTTCCTGACCAGCCGGATGGAAATCTATTCCAGGCTATAAACAAGCCCATGTTTGGTGGACAGCCTGCCCTTAATCCCTGATTGGCTGAGCAAGCCTGCCTGGTGAGGTGATGTGACCTGTGGTGATTGGTGGGGGCGTGGTTGTGGCTGGAGGGGAGAAAAACACTTGTAACCAGGGAGGCTGGGAGGATTTGAAGAAAGAAGCTGCCTGAGTAAAACTGCTTTAAGAAGAACCGGTGGTTGTGTCTTTCTTGCTGGCCGAGTTGGACGCGACACCCAAGGTTGCCAGCACTGACTCAACAGGCTAGCAAAGGCCGTCGGTGGTGTGTTCAGAATAATCTTAAGCAGTGACCCAAGGCCCTAGGCTGACAGAAAACTAGGAGTTGTAGGCATTTGAACATCTAAGAATGGACTTTGCTGACACAAAGCCCACCATAGGTACTGACGCTTTATGGTTATGGCATGCATGTTTCAGGTTGTGTAGAAAGCTTTTCTCATCTGTACAGAGAAGACCCAATGAGTTTGCACCTTCTGACATGCTAAATTACCCCACACTTTGGGGTCCCATTGAGTTGGAGGGTCAGATAACAGACCAGTCTTTGTCTGAATGGTGATCCAAGATGTGTCCCAGGTGGTGGGATTAACTTGGAGCTTGCACACAAGGTACCAACCCCCCAATCTTGAGGTTGAGCTGAGGGAATGAATAGGACTTTACAAAATGGCCCAGCAATGTCAAGAAGCAGACCTCTCTTGGCTAGAAATTGACACTTGTGCTGTTTAGAGTGTGTCACATGCCCTGTAATGTAGTTACTCTCCTTTTGAGATTATGCCTCTAGCAGTTCTTGAACACGTGGCTGACAGTGCACAAAAAGTTGCCCCATCCTCACCATTCCCTCAGTTCTTGAGGTTTCAGGTCTCAAGGTATTGATATACCATGCCCACACCAAGGCTAGAAGGACTTGAACCACTAATAGACAGTGTGAGCCAGGCAGTGGTGGCGCACGCCTTTAATCCTAGCACTTGGGAGGCAGAGGCAGGCAGATTTCTGAGTTCGAGGCCAGCCTGGTCTACAGAGTGAGTTCCAGGACAGCCAGGGCTATACAGAGAAACCCTGTCTTGAAAAACAAAAACAAAAACAAAACAAGAATAGACAGTGTGATCCGATTCAGGCCATCCTCTGAAACTGACCACTACAAAATGACTTCAAAATAGGGATGGCACCTCAGCTCCTACTCTGCCTCTCAATGTCTTTGCCAATACCTTTGTCTTAGTTACTGACCGTAGATGGGATGACTCATTCTTTTTTTTTAATTAGATATTTTCTTTATTTACATTTCAAATGCTATCCTGAAAGCTCCCTATACCCTCCCTCCGCCTTGCTCCCCTACCCACCCACTCCCACTTCTTGGCCCTGGCATTCCCCTGTACTGGGGCATATAAAGTTTGCAATACCAAGGGGCCTCTCTTCCCAGTGATGGCCGATTAGGCTATCTTCTGCTACATATGCAGCTAGAGACACGAGCTCTGGGGGTTCTGGTTAGTTCATATTGTTGTTCCACCTATAGGGTTGCAGACCCCTTCAGCTCCTTGGGTGCTTTCTCTAGCTTCTCCATTGGGGGCCCTGTGTTCCATCTTATAGATGACTGTGAGCATCCACTTCTGTATTTGCCAGGCATTGGCATAGCCTCATATGAGACAGCTATATCAGGGTCCTTTCAGCAAAATCTCGATAGCATATACAATAGTGTCTGGGTTTGGTGGCTAATTATGGGATGGATCTCTGGATGGGGTAGTCTCTGGATAGTCCATCCTTTCATTTTAGCTCCAAACTTTGTCTCTGTAACTCCTTTCATGGGTATTTTGTTCCCTATTCTAAGGAGGAATGACGTATCCACACTTTGGTCTTCCTTCTTCTTGATTTTCTTGTGTTTTGCAAATTGTATCTTGGGTATTCTAAGTTTCTGGGCTAATATCCACTTATCAGTGAGTGAATATCTAATGACTTCTTTTGTGATTGGGTTACCTCACTTAAGGATGATATCCTCCAGATCCATCCATTTGCCCAAGAATTTCATAAATTCATTTTTTTTTTTTTTGGTTTTTCGAGACAAGGTTTCTCTGTATAGCTCTGGTTGTCCTGGAACTCACTTTGTAGACCAGGCTGGCCTCGAACTCAGAAATCTGCCTGCCTCTGCCTCCTGAGTGCTGGGATTAAAGGCGTGCGCCACCATGCCTGGCTTAAATGGCTGAGTGGTACTCCATTGTATAAATGTACCACATTTTCTGTATCTATTCCTCTGTTGAGGGACATCTGGGTTCTTTCCAGCTTCTGGCTATTATAAATAAGGCTGTTATGAACATAGTGGAGCATGTGTCCTTATTACGGGACGACTCATTCTTTTTTTTTAATGATTTTTTTAAAGATTTATTTATTTTTAGTATATGTAAGTATACTGTAGCTGTCCTCAGACACTCCAGAAGAGGGAGTCAGATATCATTACAGATGGCTGTGAGCCACCATGTGGTTGCTGGGATTCGAACTCCGCACCTTCGGAAGAGCAGTCGGGTGCTCTTACCCACTGAGCCATCTCACCAGCTCCGGGACGACTCATTCTTAAGGTTATTACCCTGGATATGCTGTGTTTAAGGCTAGTTACCTACATTGGAGCTTTATGCTGGAATGGCTAACCAAAGCCTGGTTAACCACACAGAGGTACATGTTTAACCAGGCTACCTGTTCAGTTTTTGGAAAAAAAAAAAAAAAAAAAAACAGAGTGTGGGAAATAAAAATGGCAGTACCAGACCAAATCAGAACAGCAGCGGTGGTGCATGCCTTCAATCTCAGAACTTGGGAATCATAGGCAGAAGCAGACAGAACTCTGTGAGTTTGAGGGCAGGCTGGTCTACAAAATGATTCCAGGGAAGGCTGGGCTATCCATTGAAACCCTCTCTTGAAAAACAAAAACAAAACAAAAAATAAGAAAGAAGGAAAGGAAGGAAGGAAGGAAGGAAGGAAGGAAGGAAGGAAGGAAGGAAGGAAGGAAAAAGGAAAGGAAGGAAGGAAGGAAGGAAGGAAGGAAGGAAGGAAGGAAGAGAAAATTATATGTAAAAAAGAAAGGAAATAAAAGAATGCCTGTACTTTTACCAGTCTTACTGGGAGCAGCCCGGACAGGGTCCATGAGCACCAGTGCCACTGCGTTCAACATCCAACAAGTTCAAGACAGCCAGTTCTCTGGCTAATCAGTCAAAAATAGCACAGGAGAATGCTGAAAACTTATTGAAAAGGACTAAGGCTAGAGGTACAAAGGGGAGCCACGGTTATACAATTTGGATAACATGGGCACCCTGGCTGACTCTTTTAATGAGGCCACTTATAATGACAAGGTTCAGGCTTTGCATCTTGAAGATCCTGTCCAGGTTCATCAAAACTAGAATGAGAGTAATAAACCTACTGATGATATTCTAGGAGTGCCAACCTGTTTCTTCAAGACAGATTCCTAAGAAGAGAGAGTGAGCTGGGCAGTGATGGCGCACACCTTTAATTCCAGCATTGGGAGGCAGAGGCAGGCGGATTTCTGAGTTCGAGGCTAGCCTGGTCTACAGAGTGAGTTCCAGGACAGCCAGGGCTATACAGAGAAACCCTGTCTCGAAAAACCGGAAAAAAAAAGAGGGAGTGAAGTAGAATAAGGTAGAAAGACAAACAATAGGTCATTGTCCTTAGCAACCTGACCACAAAAGATTACACCAGTCAACTGAAACACTTTAAAAAAACCAAAGCTCCCCCAGCTAACTTCCTGTTTGCTTCTGTTTGCTAACCTGCTTACTTGCTCACCTTGTGGTTTTAGAGTATAAAATAAAAGTGCAGCTGGCTCTGCATCTTTGAGGATCTATCCTGGCTTTGGTGAATGTGTGTTCCACTCTCACTGGTGTCGGAATGCTTATTCCAGAGAGACTCTTACAATGTTATCCCAGAGATTTCATTTCCAAAAGATCCTTCTAAGGTTAAAGTAAACGAAAAGTTAAGAGAATATGAATATTTGTTTGGAATTACTTGTTTTCTGTAGTAAGTACTGAGGACTGACCCCAGGACCTTGCACATGCTATGCAAGTTCTACCACTGAGCTACATCGTCATTCCTCCTCCCACCTTTTAGTTTTAGACAGGTATTCACTAAGTTGCCCTTGAATTCCTTGTAGCCTGAGAAGGCTTTGAATATGTGATCTTCTAACCTTATTTCCTGAGTACCTGGCATTAGGGGCCTGCTCTATCTAGCCTGCCTGTTGGAACCATTTCTCATAGGGATTTCTGCAGTATGTTCTCAGCAGTACTTAACTCAAGGACCTCCCAATATTTTGTAATCTTCCCTTCAATATTCTTCCAATTGATGGAAGGAGAGAATCAACTCAACCCAGGACAGCCAAGGATACACAGAAACCCAATCTCAGAAAACAAACAAACAAAAACAAAAAAGGAAAGAAACAAAGGAAGAAAGATAAGAAGGGAGGAAGGAAGGAAGGAAGGAAGAAAGAAAGACAGAAAGAAAGAAAGAAAGAAAGAAAAAAAGAAAGAAAGAAAGAAAGGAAGAAAGAAAGAAAGGAATTCCTATGCTGTGCTCTGAATGAGACAATCTCAGAAGTCATTATACTTATTATTGAGATAGGGTTTCTCTGGCTGTCCTGAAACTCACTTTGTAGACCAGGCTGGCCTTGAACTCACAGAATTTCCTGCCTCTGCCTCCACAGTGCTGGAATTAAAGGGGTGTGCCACCACTGCTTGGCTGAGACTGTGTTCTTTAGAGTTGATGGGAAATAGGTGATTTGAAAACTGAAAGAGCTGGGCATGGTGGTACACCCCTTTAATCCAAGCACCTTAGAAGATAGGTTCGTTGTAACAGTAGCATATGTCATTTTCTCTACTTAGTTTCAAATGACTCTTTTGAAAAATTTCCCACCTTTAATCCCAGCACTCAGGAATAGAGGCAGGCAGCAAGGCCAGCCTGGCTTACAGAACAAGTTCCAGGACAGTCAGGGCTACAAAGAGAAATCCTGTGTCAAAAACAAAACACAATACAACAAAACACAAACAAAAATCAAGTAAAAATGAAAATGTAAACAGCATATGAGAGGCTATATTGAAAGGCTCTGGTTTTGATACCTAGCACTGGGGGAAAAAAGGAGACTGTAAAGAAATTGTGTGGAAGGTAGATGAGAGCCATTAGAAACCCCTAAACTATCTCAATATGTAATTTCACAAGATAGACTTGCCACTGTGTTGTGTGTGTATATATATATATATATATATATATATACTTTGTCAGTAGAATTTTAAAATAGCTCTTATTGGCGATAGGCACTGTGATGCCATCTGTAATTCTAGCCCTTGGAAAGTAGGGGCATCTTCAACTATATAATTAGTTTGAAGCCAGCTATAAGCTACATGTCCATCCCACCTTCTCCCTAGCCTTTATTTATAAAATTCATCAATATTTATGTATTGTTTTTAATAAGTGGGGATTGAACCAGGGCATCTGACTTGCTAGGTAAACACTCTGATCACTGAGCTATGTCCTCAGCTCTGTCATGCCATGCCAGTAAGGTCTATATTGAAAGTCTATATTGAAAGGAGTCTCAGATCTGTTATAACTTCCCATTTGGTTACATTTCTTTTTCCGTAACCGCAGCTTTTTCCAACTTAATTCTTAGCTGGACCTGAGCGCGATAGCGCACACTTTTAATCCTAGCATTAGGGAGGCAGAGGAGGGCGGAACAGCCAAGGCTGTAGAAAGACTCCACCTGTGTGTGTGTTCGCGAAACCGATGGGCTTTCGCAATCCTGCCAAGCTTTGGCGAGGCCCCGCCCCTCACGCCCCGCCCACCTGGGCGTATCCTTCCTTCGCCCTTTAGACCCAAGCGGAGCGGAAGTGTCGCAGCGCGGCCGCCGGAAGTGTCGCGCGGCGTTGTGCGACCGACTGTGTGCTGAGTGGGGCCTGGACCCGGAGCGTTACCGCTATGTCGATCGAAATTGAGTCTTCCGAGTGAGTCCTGCCGTGGCGTGTTCGCGGCGTGGCGTGGGGTGGGGTGGAGGGTGATTGGAGGACGTTGGAGGGGGAGCTGCGCGCCGGAGGCTGCGGCCTCGAAGCACTTTCCGGGTTGGCTCCCTCTTTAGATGGGCCCGCGAGAGAGCCATGGGGCGAGCCGCCTGGAGCCCCTGGGCCCCGGCGTCGGGCTTGTGCAGGGGCACAGCGAGTAGACCTGACTACTGTGGTTTCCTCTGCTAGCCACCCGGCCCTCGGCGCTGCCAGGGTGTCCGCCAGTCCCCCAGCTCTTCCTTCTGGTCCAAGCACTAGTTACCCCAAAGACTCGGCTGCTTCTCCTATCTGATCAGATCCAGTGTGGTGTCTTGATTTGGTTTGCAACTTGCAGAGAGAGAGAGAGAACCTCTGTGTGGATACAGAGAATTTGAATAGAAGAGATTGGGTCAGAAGTGAAGGCGGGGACGGCGACGAGGAGCCAGGTGGGCGGGGAGTGAGTGACCGAAGAGTCTTGCTTGGACTCCCCAGGACTCCACCCACCGCCTTTTACTTTCTCAAAAGTAAAATTAAATTATGAAATTAGCAAACAGCTGTGTTCTGAGTGCAAGGGAGAGATAGACATGTTCTGAAGATCTGCAGAAAAGCAAGGTTTATTAATTAAGTCAGCGGAGTCTGAAACCTGTTATGTATTTTTAAGACTGAAGCTGGACGTGAAGTATGCACGTCTATGATCGCAGTATTAAATGGGCAAGTAGGAAGACCTGGAGTCCAGCCTGGGCCTCTTCATAGCGAGATACATTTTTTTTTTGTTTGTTTGTTTTTGTTTTTCGAGACAGGGTTTCTCTGTGTAGCCCTGGCTGTCCTGGAACTCATTTTGTAGACCAGGCTGGCCTCGAACTAAGAAATCCGACTACCTCTGCCTCCCAAGTGCTGGGATTAAAGGCGTGTGCCATCACGCCCGGTGAGATACATATTTTTTTTTTGTTTGTTTTTTCGAGACAGGGTTTCTCTGTGTAGCCCTGGCTGTCCTGGAACTCACAGACAGATGGTCTGTGTGTAGAAAAATAAAACAGTAACAAACCGTGTTGGATAATGTAAGTCGGGACAGGCTGCAAAGGATATTTTACCCTGGGGTCTAATAATAGCCTTAACGACCAATCTTTGAGTCTTGAATACCCTTCTATATGAGGAATAACTGCATGTTCATATTATTATTGTTATTATTGTTGTTGTTGTTTTAAGACAGGGTCCTGGCTGTCCTGGAACTCACTCTGTAGACCAGGCTGGCCTCAAACTCAGAGATCCACCTTCCTTTCTTCCTCTGCCTTCAGAATGCTAGAACTCAAGTTGTTGTCATTTTTTTAACAGACCAGATTTTTTTTTATAGCAATTTAGATGATTCAATTTGTTAATTAAGTTTGTTTTTTTGAGGCAGGGTTTCTCTGTATAGTCCTTGCTGTCTTGGAACGCACTCTGTAGACCAGACTGGCCTCAGAGATCCACCTGCCTCGGTTTCCTGAACGCTGAGATTAAGGCCACTACTGCCTAGCCAGTTGATTTAAAAAGGAAAAAGTCATTAAGTATTACAGGTTTAAAGTATCTCACACAAATGTCCAGTAGATCTCATGATCAGAATAATAATGGCTACCAACTTCCTTTCAATCTCCAGACTAAATGACTTTCTTTCTGTCTTCCTTTCAGTGTGATCCGTCTAATCATGCAGTACTTGAAGGAGAACAGTTTACATCGGGCACTGGCCACCTTACAGGAGGAAACTACTGTCTCTCTAAATACTGTGGACAGCATTGAAAGTTTCGTGGCTGATATTAATAGTGGCCATTGGGATACTGTTTTACAGGCTATACAGTCTCTGAAATTGCCAGACAAAACCCTTATTGATCTCTATGAACAGGTAAGAGTGAGGTGATGTTCTTGAAGGTTTTGGTTGGGCCCTTAATTGGGAAGCATCAGTGAGCCTTTCTTAAGCACTTAAGGGATATAACTGCATGTAAGATGTACACTGTCAAGACGAAACAGTGTAATTCTCAAGGCGCAACAGTGTAATTCTCAAGACGCAACAGTGTAATTCTTTCTTCCCTTTTGGAAGACTCAAGATTTTTCCCAAACTGAAATTATTTCTTGGTATGGTTTTGAAGATCAGACCCAGGGAAACTGAAATTACTTCTAGGTGGTCATTAAATGAAATAGTTTAAAGTTGAGCATGGCCTCGAGGCCTGGTGGTATACATAATGCGTTCCAGGCCAGCCAGGAGTAGACTTTGTCTGAAAGGAAGAAAGAAAGAAAGAAAGAAAGAAAAAAAAGAGAGAGAAAGAGAGAGAGAAATATTCTAATATTAAATCATATCATGTGAATCAGTTTAGGCACTGATCACCAGGAATTAACCCACACCAGTAAATCTGACATAGATTTCTCTTACTTTATGTACTGGCTCTACTATGTTGGGGTATACAGGAACAGGGCATATTTATTTAGTCCATTTAATTTTTTCCTTTCTCTCTTTCTCTCTCTCTCTCTCTCTCTCTCTCTCTCTGTTTGTTTTTTGTTTGTTTGTGGTTTTGTTTGTGGTTGTTTGTTTGTTTGTTTCTAAGGGTTTTATAAGCTCTGAAACAAGACCCTAGCACAGACATAGACTTAATTATTATAAAATAACACACAGGTGATGATTCAAACTTTTAACCTCAGGACTTAGAAGGTGGCCTAGTCTACATAGTGAGTTTCAGGTAGTTCAGAGCTGCATTGTAGTGAGACCCTATCTCAAGACAATCAAAACCAAGAAAAAATAACAATAAAAAGAAAGAATTTGAATGATGATCTTGGGGTGGGGGGGAGATTGCTAAAGAGAATGTACTGAAAAATATTGATTTTCTTTCCACTGTCTAGGTTGTTTTGGAATTGATAGAGCTTCGTGAATTGGGTGCTGCCAGGTCACTTCTGAGACAGACTGACCCCATGATTATGTTAAAGCAAACACAACCAGAGCGCTATATTCATCTGGAAAACCTCTTAGCCAGATCCTACTTTGATCCTCGTGAGGTATGTCTGTGGTAGTTAGAAGATATCCTTTTTAATTGTGAAAATTAAGTAATGTGGCCTTACAGGAAGAATGTTTAAACTGTGTGTCTGTGTGTGTGTATGTGTGTGTTTGGGCAGGCATTCATGTGTGGAGGTCAGAGGACCACTTACAGGAGTTGTTTCTTTTGCTGTGAGATTCAAATGCCTCATGATGTTTGGTGGGAAACACCTTTTCTCCACAGAGCTGTCTGATCCACCAGGACCAGCACCATTTAATACACACACATAAAGACATAGTCTCTTTTGCACTTGACCTTCCACTGGAGGGCTGTCAAGGTAAAAGAAAGGAGAATGTAGTAGGAATACATTACATTACATTCTGGGTAATAGAAAGTTCAGATTTTTGAAGAATGTGATTGTTTGGCCCTGCAAGCATTTTTGAAACTAGAACCACACCTCTCTCCTTGTGGCTTACCTGGGCTCTTCATGATACAGTGCAGATTGACTGATAGCTCTTGCACATACCTCTGAAATGCAAGTGTGCAGAATTAGAAAGCTATTTTAAAATACTAATTTGGTATAGTTCCTCACCTGTTTAACTGGATATTTTGTTTTTGTTGTTTTCCTCTTTGAATGTCTTGTTTCCTTTGCTTTAAAGTTTTTTTTTCTTCTTCTCATGGTTAAGTGTGTGTGTGGTGTTTGTGTGTTCATATGTGTATGTAAATACATGTGTGTACCTGTCTGAGGAGGCCAGAGGCATCAAGTTCACTTTTGAAGCTGGAGTTATAGGCTATTGTGAGCTGACTGATGTGGGTACCTTCTTCTCTGGAAGAGTAGGACATGCTGTCAGCTGCGGAGCGATCTCTCCAGCTCTGCTTCTCCTTGGAAACGATATGACCTCCTTTTTTTCCTAGGCATATCCAGATGGAAGTAGCAAAGAGAAAAGGAGAGCAGCGATTGCCCAGGCTTTAGCTGGGGAAGTCAGCGTGGTGCCGCCTTCTCGTCTCATGGCATTGCTGGGACAGGTAACTAAATGCCTGGAGAGGTGAAGTTACCCTCAATTCTGGTACTGGTTCCTATGTATAAGGCATATTTCTGAGCTAAGGAAATGACAGAGGCTAGGAGTAGAGCCTGCCTATAAAGCCGACTGCTCAGTAGCTGCGCCATGCACCCTTCCTTTTCTCCTAGAACAGCAAACTAGGCTTCCGGGACGTACACTCTAGCATCTTTAGAATTATGTTGGACCTCTGCTGGGATAATGCTCATGCTCCATAAACTCCATCCTCCTCCTCCCAGCATTCTGGTCTTGTCAAGCTGGGCCTGTAGCTCGGCTAGTGGGACAACCTGCTTGCTTCTTGTGCATGAGATCATAGGTTTGTTCCCACCGAAACCAATAGTGAGGCATATTTTATTTTCTGACATGAAGAAAATACATATTTGTGGTGTTGCTGTGAGTACATGTGTGTGTGTGCATGTGTCTGTTTGCATGTATGCACATGTGTGCACAAATACCGGCACTTGGGAGATAGAGGCAACTTGGGGAGGAAAGGATTTGTTCCATTATACATTTTTTTTTTTTTTTTGGTTTTTCGAGACAGGGTTTCTCTGTATAGCCCTGGCTGTCCTGGAACTCACTTTGTAGACCAGGCTAGCCTCGAACTCAGAAATCCGCCTGCCTCTGTCTCCCGAGTGCTGGGATTAAAGGCGTGCGCCACCACGCCCGGCTTCCATTATACATTTTAGGAAAATCAGGATAAGAGCTCAAGGCAGGAAGTATAGCAGAAGCTAGTTAATATGCTGCTTATTGTCTTGCATTCCCATGTCTTGCTCCTCTTGCTTTCTTATACCCCCTGGGACCTCTGCCCAGGGATGGTACTGCCTACAGTGGGCTGGGCCCTTATATCAATTGTTAATCAAGAAAATATCCTCAGCTCTGCCTACAGGTCAGTCTTTGCTGATGATTGCTTTGTGTGACAAGGTGTCAAAACTAACCATCAGGAGTACAAAGCACCCTTGTCTAGATGTGTTCAGGGCAACATTCACTAGATAAGTTGACAAGTTGGAAGCAGTGCAAATATTCACTAAGTATATTGATAAGGTAAACAGAAACTTCCAGCAAACAATATATTTTACAGCCATTAAAATGATAGTTTTACAATTCCTAATACATACAGGAGCTGGCATATTAAGGTATGCCTTAATATGAGGTGAAGACAATATAAACTTAGTATATAGTATAATTATTAATAGAGCAATTAAAAAACTATCATGTGAGAGGAAAATGACTAGAAGGAATTATGTAAAATGTTATTAGTGGCTGGCTTTGAGTATTGGAATTCTGGGAAATTTCTGCTTTCCACATTTTTGTTTATAATAGAAGGAAATAACACAATAATAATAACAATGAAGTAATGGTGTGAGATAGTAGATTTTTTCCTGTCAGTCTTCCAAGAGAAGTCCATGCTTTTGCCCACACTGAACATAGATTGTGTTTGGATGGTTAAAGGTGGTGTGACCAGAAAGCTTATTAATTTCCTCGGACCCCGTTCTTTCAGGCATGGTTTTACTGGCTCATAAGCAGATTGATTCTTTCCTTTTTCACAGGCATTGAAGTGGCAGCAGCACCAGGGATTGCTTCCTCCTGGTATGACCATCGATTTGTTTCGAGGCAAGGCAGCTGTCAAAGATGTGGAAGAAGAGAAGTTTCCAACACAGTTGAGCAGGCATATTAAGGTGGGGAATACCTTAAAATATTGGAATACCTTAGACATGGAACAGTTGGTGATCAGTTGTTGAGTACCCATCATATATAGAGCCAGGCCCTACCTTAGGAGCTTGGGTTCCAGGAAGGAGAGCTCTGATGGTCTTCAGGGTTCTCTTGGTGCCCATTTTTGGGTACTGCAGTAGCTTGGCAGTCCTGGATGTGAATTGTATACACAAGTAGATAAATACTTGACATCCAGCCCATAATCCTATATTTAGAGAAATGGTCCACTCTCTGGTTAAATCTTGGGCTATATGAACTGTCTACCTACATGGCCTGTTAAACATTTATGCTTAGTTTGCTGCATCTCAGGGAAAGGGCTAGTCAGGGTTATAAAGTTGACTTGTGATGTTAAGGGAAATAATTTTATCTAATGGCTTATTTGGTTACTGTGTGAGTTCATGCCAGAGATTAGACCTAGAACCTCAACACACCACTGAGCTACATCCCCTCACCTTGAGGTGATTTGGATACTTTTTTGAGGAAAGGCACAATCGGGTAGTTCAGTTCCCAGAGTGAGAGGTCTGCTTGCTAATGTTAGCATCTTTTTTATATTATAAAAATTATATCATAAAAATATATTATAGCTTCTGTAATTTTGTGCTTGTATTGAAGTCAGTGCATTAAGGAACTGCTGCATATTATGGGGATAAGGAGAAGGCTCAGTGGATCAAATGCTTGCTGTGCACAGACGAGGACCTGAGTTTGGATTCCCAGCCCACATACAATTGAGTCACAGCCTGCCTGAGGTAGCCTAGAGCCATTCTAGCAGCACGTGGGAAGCTCCAGGTTCAGTGAGAGACGTGTCCTGAGAAATAGGTAGAGAGGCACAAGATCCCTGATCCTGACCTCTAGCCTCCCCTCCGCATGTGTGTGCATGGATGAGTGCACCTGCGTGAACATGTATACGCATGCATACACTGTACGACACATAAATGCACACACAGAGATGTTGGATATTCTTTAACTGTGATTTTAGCATTTTGGATTTGTCTTTTCTGCACTGGGTATTCTAACTTGTATATGGTATTTTTGGGTGGTAACTTTATTTACTTTGGTGTTATTCTGTTGATGCCACTGGGCTAGAATTTTTCTGGCATGGGGATGCCAAGTTTGCAGTGAAAATGTAACTAGACATGATGGTGCATTCCCAGTAACTTTGCAGGCTGAGGCAGGAAGACTCAAGTTCAAGGCCTGCCTCAGCCCTAGACTCAGTTCAAGTCCAGTGTGGGCAACTTACTGAGACCTAGTCTCAAAATAAAAAGAGAGAGCTGGCGATCTAGTTGAGTAGTAGAGCACCTGCCGAGTATGTATGGACCCTGGGTCTGTGCCCCAGCACTAAAAACAAAGGAAAGGAGAAACCCAGGGTAGTCTTTCCTTGCCATCTGTCTACTGTCCTGTGGCTCCCCTGACATTGGAACATTGTCACTGCAAGTGCTTGAAGGCACTTAGCAAGCAATAGCTTGTCTAATAATTAGTCCTAGGCTTTTATTTTCCCTAAAGATTTATTTATTTTTTAAATTGTATATGTTTGAGTGTTTTGTGCGCATGTTTATATCTGTGTACCACATGTATGCCTCCTGCTCATAGAGGCCAGAAGAGGGCACTGGATCCTTTGGAATTGTAGTTACAGATGATTGTGAGGTGCCTTGTGGGTAGTGGGATTTAACTCTAGGGCCTAGGCAAGAGCAGCCAGTACTCTTAACTGCTAAGCCATTTATTTCTCCAGCCTCTAGTCCAAATTGGTGAGCTACACAATATCGTATGATTCAATAAAGGTTGCTCAATAGTGATGGAAATCTTTTTTTTTTTAATATTTATTTATTTTATGTATATGAGTGCACTGTAGCTGCACAGATAGTTGTGAGTCTTCATCTGGCTGTTGGGAATTGATTAGGACCTCTGCTTGCTCCAGTCCACCCCGCTCGCTCAGTCCCTGACTGCTCCGGCCCCTTATTTATTATTATAAATAAGTACACTGTAGCTGTCTTCAGACACACCAGAAGAGGGCGTCAGATCTCATTATGGGTGGTTGTGAACCACCATGTGGTTGCTGGGATTTGAACTCGGGACCTTCAGAAGAGCAGTTAGTGCTCTTACCCTCTGAGCCATCTCGCCAGCCCCAGTGATGGAAATCTTATTTACAGTACTCTTATTTTGAAAATGAGTCATCCATCCAGATCCACAGCAGAAACATATTAAGCCATGTTAATTTGTGACTAAAAAGCCATTTTAAGCCCGGTGGTGGTGGCACACACCTTTAATCCCAGCACTCGGGAGGCAGAGGCAGGCGGATTTCTGAGTTTGAGGCCAGCCTGGTCTACAGAGTGAGTTCCAGGACAGCCAGGGCTATACAGAGAAACCCTGTCTCGAAACCCCCCCCCCCAAAAAAAAAAAAGCCAGGAGGTTATTGTTTGAACCAACTGAAGTATTGGTTCTATACCACATGAAAATAAGCGTCTATTTTTCTCACGTAGGCGTAGGTGATAAATGCTTGCAATCCCAGCACTTACAGGGTACTGAAGAAAGGCTGGTGTCAGGTTTGAGGACAGTGTGGGCTGTATATTGTTCTTGACCAGCTTAGGCGGCACAGTGAAAGAGCAAAACAAAGTTGTCTCCCCTATTTCCTTTGGAAATAATTGCACTAAAACAACATTGAGGCCAGGCGTGGTGGCGCATGCCTTTAATTTCAGCACTTGGGAGGCAGAGGCAGGCGGATTTCTTGGTTCGAGGCCAGCCTGGTCTACAGAGTGAGTTCCAGGACAGCCAGGGCTACAGAGAAACCCTGTCTTGAAAAACCAAAAAAAAAAAAACAAAAACCAACAACAACAACAAAAAACCCAACATTGAGATGTAAAACTGGCCAGAGAAAGCACCCACCAGGGTCAGGTGTAGACATGTCCTCCAGTACTCCATAATGTGGCCCCTCTAATTATAAGCAAGGGTATGGCTTTGAAAAAGGTTAATAAAAATGGGGATTGTTTTAAGATGATTACATAAAAATTCATGTCTTCATTATTTCCCTTGGAACAGTTTGGACAGAAGTCCCACGTGGAGTGTGCTCGGTTCTCTCCAGATGGTCAGTATCTGGTCACTGGCTCTGTTGATGGATTTATTGAGGTTTGGAACTTTACTACAGGGAAAATCAGGAAGGTAAAGTATTTTAAATGCATTAACTTTTTAAGGAAGAATTGCTAATTTTTCCTTAATTCTCTGTCTTATTTTTGAATTAGATGACTTAAAGATGGCTCTTTATGAAACAAACATGTATTTTATAATTTAAAAACTCCTTTTATGTTAAGTTCTGAATTTTTTTTTAAAGATTTATTTATTTATTATATGTAAGTACATTGCAGCTGTCTTCAGAACACCAGAAGAGGGAGTCAGATCTCCTTACAGATGGTTGTGAGCCACCATGTGGTTGCTGGGACTTGAAATTAGGACCTTCAGAAGAGCAGTCGGGTGCTCTTATCCCCTGAGCCATCTCACCAGCCCAAGTTCTGGATTTTTATTAAGGGAAAATATTATCTATTCTTTTCATTGATTTGTATAAAAATTGCAAACAGTTTTTTTTTAAGATTATTTACTTATTATATGTAAGTATACTGTAGCTGTCTTCAGACACCCCAGAAGAGGGCATCAGATCTCATTACAGATGGTTGTGAGCCATCATGTGGTTGCTGGGATTTGAACTCACGACCTTCAGAAGACCAGTCAGCGCTCTTAACTGCTGAGTCATCTCTCCAGCCCCCTGAAAACAGTTTTTGTAAACTTTATTTTGAATGAATAACATGTCTATCTAGAGTCGAGAAAGTGTCCTAAGGTCTTTAAAGTGTGAGACTCCTACTGCTGTTTTTGAGGTAGTTAGAGCTCTTCCTTGGTTGTGCCATGATTACTCATTTCTTGGCTTTCCAGCAACATTCTGGCAGTGTGTGCTAGCAGTTACTCATGTGTCTTCTTAGTGATGGTACACAGATCCAGACACATCCATGCCATGTAGTGTATTTTGCCCATTACTTTCCTCTTTTTAGTGTTTTTAAAATAATTGCTGGATTACACTGGATTGTATAATATATATGAATTATGAGTCCCTTTAAGATTGTTGCCAGTCTCACCTAAATGTAACATTAATGGTTACTGAGTTCTACACACCTCGTGCATGTATATATATGTGAGTTAGTGTGTGCGAGTGCATGTGTACATATGTGTGCTTATGTGGAGGCCAGAGAACAGCCTTGGGTGTTGGGGCTCAAGTGCTGCCCACTTTGTTTTTTGACATAGGATCTCTTATTGGTGTGGAACTCCTCAAGTAGGCCAGCCTAGATGGGCAGCTAGGTCAGACCTATCTGCTTTCCTAGCTCAGGGATTACAAATGTAGACCATGCCTTTTTTTCCACATGAATTTTGATTTTAGGTCTTTATGCTTGGAAGACAATAACTCCCCAGCGCAGTTGTTCTTTTCCTTTCCCCTCCCTTCCCCTTCCCTCCCCTCCCCTCCCCTCCCCCTCCCCTCCCCTCCTTTCTTTTTTTTTCCAATGGATTTGTAGGGACTTTCTATTTTAAGGAAATCAAAATACACATGGCAGGGGCTGGAGAAATGCAGTATGAACACTTGTGTTCAGGGCCCAGAGCCCGTGTAACTATTGGGTGGGGGTCTGGCAGCCCACCTGTAATTCCAGTCTTTGAAAGGAGGAGGGAGACACACGATCCCTGGAGCCAAACTGGCTGACCACACCACTCATACTGGTTAGCTCTGAGTTCAGTCCATCCATTGAGTAAGGTGGGAAATGATAAAAGAATCCACATCAGCCTCAGACTTCCATGTGTAGACATGCATGCCTGTGTACCCATATACACATGCAAATACACACATTCCATTTGAGGGGAAAAAATTTACATTCTAAAAAATTTCCAATTTTGATTTTTATCTTCTGAAGTGGCTTATAGTTTTGCATTAGTGACTTGATTTTTTTAAAATCAAATTTGTTTTCTTATTGTTTGCTTTTTTTATTTTACTTCCCAATTGGTCCAGTTTGGTGCCTAAGGACGTCAGAAGAGAGCGTTGGTCTCCTTGCTTGGGTGTTGGTAACCTAACTTGGTCCTTGGGAAGGCAGTCACTGTCAGCTTACTGAGCCATCCTGCCTACCCAGCCTTTTTTTTTCCTTTCACATTGTTTTGTTTTGTTGATTGTTTGAATGTGAAGTCTTTCTGTGCAGAGTAGGCTGATTTCTGCTTCCGTCTCCCTGCCTGCTGGGATTATAGGTGTATGTCATCACAGTGGGCCGTCGGAAGGGTGGTTTTGCTTTCTCTGTTGAGAATTGAACTCAAGACCTTTCACGTGCTAGGCAAGTACTCTTACTTCTGAGGTGCACTTAATCCTGTATTTAGTTTGTCTTTTGTATTTTTGAGACAGGGTTTCTTTGTGTAGCCTTGGCTATACTGGAAATTGATGTAGACCAGGCCAGAGGTCACCTCAGGTGGCCAGGCTTGTGTGGCAAATGTCTTTACCAGCTAAGTCGTCTTTCTGGCCCTTTTATTTAAAGCATGAAACAATCTCATTTTATAGTAAGAAGAAAAATCATAGCTTCACTTTCCATGTGTAGTAATAACATGCCACAAATCCCATAACTTCCATGCCTCAAAATTACAAAATGAGTACAAAGAGAAAGTGAAGCAGACTGTCACTGCAATAGTGGTAGATGATAAGTGACACATGAGGCGCAGATATGTCAACAGATGACGTCAGGAATGGGAGCCGACCATTTGAGACACACGTTTCTTTACTTTCTTTCTTATATCATGCCCCTAAAGAAGCAAATTCAGATTTACTAAAGACAGAAAGTGTGAAACTAGAGAGCCATTCCACAGGTTCAGTGAGTCACTGGAGGCTCTGGTGTGCACCCATACCCACCTTGTGTTAGTACTTTCTACAGTGTCATCCGAATAGTGTATATTTATCCATCCCTAGTTCTATCAGTTGTTCATAAGGAAGCTGTACATGACACAGCTATTTGCTTTGGAATTTGGATAGAAACAATCTAGCATCTTGCTTTTAGTCAATTTCAAGAGTTCTGCATGGGGCCACTGGGGCATTGGCTTGGTTTTGTGTTACTTTAACAACTATTAATCATCACTTACTTTTAGGATCTTAAGTACCAGGCCCAGGATAACTTCATGATGATGGATGATGCTGTCCTCTGCATGTGTTTCAGCAGAGATACTGAAATGTTAGCAACTGGGGCCCAAGATGGAAAGATCAAGGTATGGATCAGTGCCAAGAGTGCTTGTATTTAGCATTTTCAAGTTTTTGTTTTGTTTGCTTATTTATTTTGGTTTATTGAGAACAGGTTTCTCTGTGTAGCCTTGGCTGTCCTGGAACTGACTCTGTAGAACTTGATGGCCTTGTACTGCCTGCCTCCGTCTGCCTCCCGAGTGCTGGGATTAAAGGTGTGTGCCACCACCATATAGCTGTTTTCAAGTTTTTCAATGGTGTGGTACACATGACATTCATTATCCAAATAGCTCCTATATATTGAGCATCAACCTGATGCTAATTTCTTTTTCTTGTTCAATTTTACTAATAATTCTATCTGGGATGGTCTGTTAACATGTTAAAGTCATACAGTTGGTAAATTACAGATCTAGCACTTCAGTTCAAATCTGTACATGTCTGTTTAGGTTGTAGCTCACTGTCTGTAATATATTATATGTTGATATATATTTTAAGGAAATTCTATACAGCTAATCTAGCTGTGTCTTGTTTTTAGTTGCTGGTTATGGGTCTGGGGCTGGGTGACTGTGTAGATGGTCACCTCTTAATGGACTTAGCTACTGTTTTTATTTTTGTTTTTCTTTTTTCTTTTTTTTTTTAGTATTGTTTGGGACTGAACTCAGGGCTTTGTGATTATATGTGTGAGTGCTTTGTCTGCCTGTGTATATGTACACCATGTGTGCATGTTACCTGAGGAGGTCAAAAAAGGGCATCAGTGCCCTGGAACTGAACTTGCAGGCAGTTCTGACCCACTGCAAGTACTGAGTCATCTCTCCAGGTCACCACTAAGGTGGATTTTTTGGTGTTTTTTGGGGGGGGTGGGGTGGGATTGTTGTTTTTAAATTTCTAGCCTTGAATCTTTATTTTAAAAATGTCTAAGAACAGAGTCGGAAGCGTCCGAAGATTCTTTAGCATCCCTGTCTGCCTTAGACAGGCAGATTGAACCGTTGCCATGCAGCTCGATGTGAACTGTGTCTGCTAACACTTTACTCACATGTTTTGTTTTCTTCATAAAGGTTTGGAAGATTCAGAGTGGACAGTGTTTGAGAAGATTTGAAAGGGCACATAGTAAAGGTGTCACCTGTCTAAGCTTTTCCAAGGACAGCAGTCAGATCCTTAGTGCTTCTTTTGACCAGACAATACGGTAAGAGGAATCCCTGAACTGTCTTACTGAAGATTTGTTAAATAGATCAAGGCCCCCGAGAGAAGAAGTTCCAGTGTGTCTATGATGTTTCCAGGATGGGGTGATACAGATAGCAAGGGTATGTGAGGCTCATTGTTCCTAGTTCAGGTGGCACAGTACTGTTCTGTTTGAGTTTGTATCCAGAAGAGATTTGAAAGGGTGGGATAACAGTGCTTCATGTTTCTTAGTGTGTGGTGTGTGAAGCTAGGTGTGGATGTGGAGGCTTGGACTCTCAGCCCTTGGAAGGCAGAGACAAATAGACCATGAATCCTAAGCCAGCTTGAACTCCCTAGTGAAACTCTGTCTTAAAAACAAAAGTATGGTCTGTGGATCGACCTGTGTTATAATCACTTTAGAGGACATTTTTACAAGTTGCTGGGACACAGCTGAGATCACTAATTACTAATCTCTTATTTACTAGTCTGCACAGAAGCCTAGGTTACTGACATTTCTCAAGTTTCTTACTGTGCAGTTTATATTGGTTTTGTTTCATTGTTTGACATAATAAAAATGATACTGTGTATAGTTCTTCATTTAATATTGTATAATGCTTTTATAATTCATCTTAAATACATTCAACACTTTGCTTCCAGAAATAACATGCTGGATATTATTCTTTTACTTTTATTTTATAGAATTCATGGTTTAAAATCTGGAAAAACCCTGAAGGAGTTTCGAGGCCATTCCTCCTTTGTTAATGAAGCAACGTTTACACAAGATGGACATTACATTATCAGTGCGTCCTCTGATGGCACTGTGAAGGTGACGTAGTACCCCAGTCATTGTGGGCTGTCTGCCATGTGTTCTGTTTTAAGAAGGTATTGTTGGTCAGGATTGTGGTGATGCAGCAAGTGAGTCTGAGACCACAGTTCCTTGCTGGTCTGTGTGGTCTGCATTCCTAGAACCTCTAACTCATATAACCCAAGCTTTATCATGTAGAGAAAGTTCTGAACTCAGCAGTGCTGCCTTCATAGATACATGCAGTGGCTCAGTCTTCCCATAGCTATAAGCCAGTACTTAGAATCAAATTCAGAAGTCTCAGTGACCAAGTAAATCCCTGTTTCTTGTGTTTCTCCCCAAGTTTAGGGCTTTCCTTATATTTGAAGAGGAGTAGGGGAAAGAAAGCACAGAAGTGTAGTGAAAGCCATCTGTAACCTTGGGCCTTTCCACCCACGCCCAGGTTCACAAAATAAGGCTCTGAGACTTCTTACATATGAATAAATGCCTAGGCCAACAGGCTTGGCTCTGTTCCCCAGCCAGCTCATAATTATCTATTTATTCTAAATCATGCTCCATGGCTGGTTACCTTGTCCTCGGTTTCATGCAACTGTCTTCTGTGTCTAGGGTGAATCTTCCATGCCTGAATCCTTTCTCTGTGCTGGATGCCCTGCCTTCTAATCGTGCATCAGCTCATTGGCAATAGGCTTTTTATTGACAGTTGAAGCTTCCATACATTGCACAAGAGACTATCTCTACACAGAAATAATAACCTCCCAGCAGGGGCTGGAGAGATGGCTCAGTGGTTAAGAACACTGACTGCTCTTTCAAAGGTCCTGAGTTCAAATCCCAGCAACCACATGGTGGCTCACAACCATCTATAGTGAGATCAGATGCCCTCTTCTGGTGTGTCTGAAGACAGCTACAGTGTACTTACATATAATAAATCTTTGAAGAAAAAAAAAAGAACCTCCCAGAAGTTGCGAATCTGAGGCAGTCCTGCCACGTGGTCAGTGCCAGCCTAGTCTGTATGAGACCTTGTCTTCAAAAAAACAGGGGCCAGGTGGTGGTAGCACATGCCTTTAATCCCAGCACTCAGAGGCAGAGGCAGGGGGATTGATCTCTGAGCTTGAGGCCAGCATGGTCTACAGAGCTAGTTCTCAGGCAGATGACTACACAGAGAAACCTTGTCTTGAAAAACAAAACCAAACCAATCAAGGGGTGGGAGAGACAGCTCAGTGAATGAGAGTGGCCGCTGCTCTTGAAGAAGTCTCCTGTCAGTTCCCAGCACTTACCCGGTGGCTCTTAAACACCTGTGACTGTAGTTCCAGTTGGTTTAGTTCTCTCTTTGGTCCCTGGCGCTGGAGGCACTGGAGGCTGTGCATCCCATAAGGCCAGTGTACACTTAAATCCATAAGTAGAAATCCATGCGCTCAGAACTCTCCAGTACCCTTTGCCAGGCCTAGCTCAGGCGAGGTATGGTCTTTCTCCAGTACCTTAAAGATTTGCTTATTTCAGAGGCTGGAGAAAAGGCTCAATGGTTAGGAGCATTTTCTGCTTTTCCAGAGAGCCAAGGATTTGATCCTTGTACCCATGCTCTAGAATAGCCTGGGAAAGAAGGGAAGAAAAAATTACCCAGGAACTGAAGATATGGCTCAGTAAAGTGCTTGCTAGGCAAACATGAGGACTTATGTTTGATTTCCAGCACCCACATAAAAGCTGGGTACCAGTAATCCCAGAACTGGGAAGGAGTCAGGGCAGTCCCTGGAGCTTTCCAAACAGACAGTTCATCTGAATCTTTAAATCCAAGTTCAGTGAGAGATCCTGTCTCAGCTTACAACTGTCTGTGTCTTCAGTTCCAGGGGATCAGGTGCCCTTCTGGCCAACTCTGGGACCTGCCTATATATGGCCTATGTTTACACAAACACTTTATTTATTTATTTTCTTATTATTTTGGTGTTTTGAGACAGCCTCACAGTATAGGTCTGGTTGTCCTGGAAGACCAGGCTGCCCTATGTAGACCAGGCTGGCTTTGAACTCATAAGAGATCTGCCTACCTCACCTCTGCCCCACCCCCATCCCCCAGCTAAGCTGCTAAAGTATCCTTTTTTTTTCTTCGAGACAGGGTTTCTCTGTGTAGCCCTTGGCTGTCCTGGAACTCGCTTTGTAGACCAGGCTGGCCTTGAACTTAGAAATCCGCCTGCCTCTGCCTCCCGAGTGCTGGAACTAAAGGCGTGCACCACCACGCCCTGCGTACCCTTTCTTTTGATTTTAATGCCTTTTAAGTATTTATGTTTATGTGTTTGTACATGTGGGTCTGTCCATGTCTCCTTTTGCACTTATAGGGCAGAGGTCAGTACTGGGTGGTAGTCTTCAGTTGCTTCCTCCTGTTACTCTGTTTTTTTGGGGGGTGGGGTGGGGATGGAGCAGTATTTCAGACATGAACCATCATACTCAGCTTCCAACTTACTGAGACAGATCTCTCAGTGAACTTGGAATTCAAAGATTCAGATGAACTGTCTGTTTGGAAAGCCCCAGGGATTGTGCTATCTCCTTCCCAGTTCTGGGATTCCCAGTTTCCAGCTGGGATTCCAAGCTTTTATGTGGGTGCTGGAAATTAAAAGTAAGTCCTCATGTTTGCCTAGCAAGCACTTTACTGAGCCATATCTTCAGTTCCTGGGTAATTTTTTCCCTCCCTTCTTTCCCAGGCTATTCTAGAATATACTTTATCAAACTAGGGATCCTTCTGCCTTAGCCTCTTGATGGCCGAAATTCTGTACCATCATGCCTGGTATTTTGTTGATTTGAAACAGATCTTGCTATATAGTAGCTCAGGCTGACTTTGAACTCTCAGCTCCCTCAGTGCTGGGATTAAAGTTATGTGCCCCTGGGTCAGCTTCTGGTTGTTTGTGAAGATGGCAGTGTTGAAACATAGCTAATTTCAAAGTCAGTTGTTCTATTAGCTAAGGAAGAATGTATAAGAAAAGACTCTGGATCATAAAGGGTTTTTATTGCTTGGCTTGTCGTTTTCATCATTATGCTAGTTGAATGCTTACTATACATATGACATTGGGTATTTGATTCTCTTCAAATCAAGCAGCTTTATTTGAGCCAATTTAACTCATTTTTATTAACTTGTTAATTTTTAAGACTTAAAACTTTAGAGATTCTCATAGTCTAAATGTTTATGCTTTACATTTTTTTTTGTGGTAGATCTGGAATATGAAGACCACAGAATGTTCAAATACCTTTAAATCCCTGGGCAGTACTGCAGGAACAGATATTACAGTCAACAGTGTGATTCTGCTTCCTAAAAACCCAGAGCATTTTGTTGTGTGTAACCGATCGAACACAGTGGTCATCATGAACATGCAGGGGCAGGTGAGTACTTAGCAAGTGTTTCTGCACTGAACTTGGTTCTGGCCCAGACTGTGAGCAAACAAGGGTTCGTTAGTGCTGAGCTGTTTGTAGCTGTGTGTATCTGTAGACATGCATGCAGAAGTGCTTCCTTTTTCTAGTGTGTATATGATACCTTTTCATCCTTCATCTAGTCTGCCCTTTGTTTTTTGAGACATAGTCTTGCTATGTAGCCTGGTCTTCCATCAAACTCAGTGACCTTTCTCTCAGAGTTCTGAGTGTTGGGTTTATAGGTCTGTCATTGAGCCTCCTGTAGATAGCAGCACTCCCTTTTAGGGAGGTCCAGTGTGGTGTGGATTACTCTTTTTGGGACTTGTAACTACCACACAGGCTAACGTGGGATACCAATGGGAAGAAAGCAGCAGTGTCTCACTGTAGCCTAGGCTGGCCTTGGACTCTGAGTCCCCTTTCTGAACCCCCCAAGTGCTGGGACTCCAGGCGAGCACTATCAAGATGAGTTTAATGTTGTATATCAGAAAGCAAAGTCTTAGTTGGTCCATCCTGGGTCGGGTATGGGCTTTGCATCTTTAGAGTGGACTGGTGAACAGAAGCCTAGTTAACACTGAAAACTAGAAGTGTATTGATTTAGATGGTTGATGTGAGGTAATGAATTTGCCTCATGAGAACATGGTCAGTAAACCAGAGGACAGGGCAGGTGACTTGGATGCAAAATTAAAATTTTCTGTCAGCTGCTTTTTAGGTAGCTTATCTGTTGAATATTCAAGCAGGAAGATTTATCGAATTCTGAATGGAACTTGTGATAGTAACCAAAGTGCAAAATAACTGTAAAAATGTTAGGCTTGAAATTTTTGTTTTCTCAGTGTCTGATGCGTGGCTGTCATTGGGAGGTCGGAGGTAGAAGGATCGGGAATTTAGAGTCAATTCAGAGTCAACTTTGGCTACATAGAAAGCTTGAGACCAGCCTGGCTACCTGATACCCTGTAGTGCTAGGCCAGCAGCACGGGTGGTTTACCATGCTGCCTGCAGTTGACCTGCTCTCAATCTTGTTCTGCTTTTGTTGGGATGGGATGTCTTCTAGATTGTCAGAAGCTTCAGTTCTGGTAAAAGAGAGGGTGGTGACTTTGTCTGCTGTGCCTTGTCCCCTCGTGGCGAGTGGATCTACTGTGTTGGGGAGGACTTTGTGCTCTACTGCTTCAGCACAGTCACTGGCAAGCTGGAGAGAACGCTGACGGTGAGTACAGCGCTGGGAACGTCCGTCCTCTTAACTCTCAAGTACAAGCCTTCTGCATGGGAGGCATTTGCCAATAAATAATTGAATAATTGTGTTATACATTAGAATTCAGGTGTATTGTAGTACAGTTCTGCCTTAGGGAAGAGGATGACTGACTGAACAGAAAGCAGAGAAGGGATATACTGTCAAGCTAGCTAGGCCAGATCTTCTGGGGTGGAGGGGCTGGAGAGACAGAATGAATATTTTTACCAGTTTCTTTAGAAGGTAAATTCCTTGAATATTATCTTTCCAAATTAATTGCTTTTGAAACTTTCAGCTTTAGAGTAGATTGAAGATATCAGGAGTAAATTCCTTCCTTCCTCCCCCCTCCCCTTTTTTTAGTATAGAGTTTATTTAGGGCATGGGGAGGGGAGTTAAGAGGGAGAGAGTAGAGAAGTAGAGGCTGGCCATGTCCACGTGGAGAGGGGGAGCAAGAGAGTAAGAGGCAAGATTAAGAGCTTCTTTGTGGTTTTTCAAGACTGGGTTTTTCTGTGTAGCTCTGGCTGGCCCTGAACTCAGATCTGTCAGTTTCTGCCTCCCTTCTGAGATTAAAGGCATGTACCACCACCCAACTTATGGGGGGAGTAATTAATGCTAATTGCTATAATAAACAGTCCCCATATTTTAGTGGTTTAATAAGATAAAAACTTTTTGATTATGTCACAATGCAGTGTGAATTGGAAGCAATGCCTAGAGTCTATGATCTCTTGGTGTCTCTTCCTCCTCACCCAACTCTGGAGGCCTCTTGAGAGTGTTCTGTGAAAGACCCGACCCGTGCACCCTGACTGTGCTTTCCATATTCTAGGTTCATGAGAAAGATGTGATCGGAATTGCACACCACCCGCACCAGAACTTGATTGCCACGTACAGTGAAGATGGCCTCCTGAAGCTCTGGAAACCCTAAGTCAGCCTTTAGTGCAGCCCAGGAGCATGTACTTAAGTGCAGGGCATGGCCATGTATTACTCTACTTTTCCATGTCTGCGTCCCAGCATAAAACTTGTAAATAAGTCAGTGTGACGTATTGAGTAGCTTCGGATTCTTTTAAAAAAGATTTTAATAAACTTCAACCTTTCTTTACCATAAGTGCTCATAAAAGGGGGAGGGGGAGTCGTTATCCTTGATCCTCAAGTCTGGTAGTGAGTGTAAAGCAGGCTAATATGAAAAGGACTTGGTGACACACACAGATTTTAATTAGTATCTCAGAAAAAGAAGTTTTTCTTCTAGAAATATTAGTGTTTCAAATCTTTTGGTAGAAGATTAGTGAAAACATTAGTGACTACCCCAGTTAAAACAGATGAACTAATGATGCCTTTCAGATGCTTTAAATGGTAACTGTTCCTTACACAGGAATTTTCATAAAATTATTGTGGCTCAGTCAGACAATATATTTGCTTAGGAAGGCAGACATGAAAAAGTTTTTGCTCTCTTGTCAGCCTCCTCATTCTGCTTTTTATGTTCAGTCCTGCTCTTGTATTCCAGTTTGAACAAGTTACAGGGCTTATGGGATTTGATGTTTGGGCACCTTTCTTTTCTATGTAGAGGATGATTTAATACTGAAAATGTACTGTTGTAAAGAAAAACTAGAAAAGGACCTGAGTCTCTTATGTATATATATTTTTAGTGAACTAAAGAAAAACTGTTGTGTCAACAAAATCCTTGAAAATAGGTTCCAGGCCGGGCGTGGTGGCGCACGCCTTTAATCCCAGCACTCGGGAGGCAGAGGCAGGCGGATTTCTGAGTTCGAGGCCAGCCTGGTCTACAAAGTGAGTTCCAGGACAGCCAGGGCTATACAGAGAAACCCTGTCTCGAAAAACCCAAAAAAAAAAAAAAAAAAAAAAAAGAAAATAGGTTCCATGTTGATGTCCTTTACATTTAAACCAGAGCTACAGAGATACAGAGAGCATTTATAATGAAGATACTATGCTAGGCTGTATCAAGAAAGGCTGTCTTCTCCTAGGCTTAAAATTTTTAAGGATTATTTTATGCATGTGAGTGCACTGTAGCTGTCTTCAGACACACCAGAAGAGGACGTTGGATCCATTACAGATGGTTGTGGTTGCTGGGATTTGAACTCAGGACCTTTGGAAGAGCAATCAGGGCTCTTAATCACTAAGCCATCTTTCCATCCTTCTCCTAGGCTTTTTATTGAGAAAGTCATTACCAAATTTTACATTTGGGGCTGGGGCTGTAGCTCTCTCAATTGCATGCATGTTTTGGTTTGATTGGCAGTTGGGGGTGGAGACAGGAGGACCAAAATTTCAAGGTAGCTCTATAGTAAGTTCAAGGCCAGCCTGGTCTACAAATAAGGACAGCCAGGCTGTTAACACAGAGAAACTGGTCTTAAAAATCCAAAAGAAAAAAGTTTTAAGATCAATCTGGTCTGTACAGGGAGCCCTTGTCCTTGTCTGCCCCCAAGAGTCAGAGCTTGGCAAATTAGACATATGCCTTTAATTGCAGCACTTGCAAATTTGAGGCACAGTTAAGACCAGCTAGGACTGCATTGTAAGATCTTGTCTCAAAACAAAACAGGAACTATACAATGTGGTGTCCCAGTAAGCTAAGTATGGGACAAGCTAGTAGTGTTTTTAGTTGCTGGTAGTTATGTACCACCATACTTGGGAAAGTCTTAGAAGACCACCTTGTTCATCCTTCAGCAACATTTGGAAGGAACCTCTAAAAGACTGACTTCTCTTAGGCCCCACATAGCTTCAGCTGAGGGACCCTCCTAAGAAGCTCTTCTGGGCTAAGGCAGCCTGTCCCTGGCACTCCCCACTGAGGATGTCAAGTAGGGAGAACCTCCTTATATGTTCAGAGAGGATGGAACCTTGTACAGGCTAGTGGTGCCTGGTGCCAGTTTTTAATCTGGCAACCCCCATAGCCAAAGGTTTGTTAAGGGCCCTGTAGTAGGGGTTAGTGGAAGCTTAGTGCTTGGGACTTAAGGAAGTCAGGTTCAGGGGAGATAGTCTTTGTGTGGTCCACCAGACAATTCTGTAAATAAAACAAAGTACCCTGTCCCCTTAATTGACAATCATGACATGTGTTTCAGGGTGATGTTTTCCAGAAATGCCAGCAGTGTATTTTCTCTTCACTAGTTTTTGAATCTTGCAGTCAGTTTTCTTCTCCGTTCAAGCTGACCATATTACTAGAGAGTGAAAGCAGCTAGATTTCAGTCTCATGATTTACCTAGTAACTTAAGACATTTTCAGGTCTCACCCCAGACCTACGCAAGCAAGCATATTTTCATATACAGCATTTTATATTGTCTTTCAAGATTTTTTACTCTTCCCAAAGGTCTCACCTTAAATGCTAAATTAGTATGTCATATCTGAAAAGCTTAATGAACGGTATATTGAAGGTGGCATGTGTTTTCCTGGTTTAAAATGTTGACCAGCAAGCCAGAAGTGATGCCTTTAATACCAGCACTTGGGAAGCAAATCTGAGTTCCAGGTAAGCCTAGGGGTCTTGACAAAAAAAAAAAAAAAAAAAAGGCATTGCATTCTACCAGGATTTTGCTTTTACCAGCCCAGGCAACTGGCCCAACAGTGTTTTTAGTGCTAAAATCCAAGGTCGAGGTGTTTCTAAAATTGGAACACTATCAACAGTGATACTGCTTGACAGCACAGGCTGGTTTTGATCCAATACAAATCCCATGCCTTATCCCTCAGCCTCTTAAATGCTGGGGCTACAGGCGTGTTATACATGCCTGGCTGGCTGTCTCAGGTAATGCAATTCTACCCGTTATTAGACCTTCGTGTTTAAGGCTATTCTATACAACCCAGTTGAACCTAAATCCCAACAGGATGAGACCTGATTCGTTTCTTAGGTAAGGGATAGTTCAGTTCCTGGCTACTTTTCTGAAGACATGGGTTCAATTCCCAGCACCCACATTGCAGCTCACAACTGTAACTTAGTTTGAGGGGATCTGGCACACACATTAAAACCATTCCTAGGCAGTTCCATTCACAGCTTAAAATGAAAACCAAGGACTGAAGGCTGGGGACCCTTTGTAAGCCAAGTTTTGAGTATTCTGCGTGCCTAGAGCATGAAGTGGGTTTTGGGGACTCACTGTAGAGATGGGACCTACTTGGAACTGAATGTGGGTCCTCTCTTGTCAGTACTAGCCATTGAACCCTCTCTTCACCATGGTGATTTGCTAACTCAAATGTTCTCCCCGTGAAGGAAACTTCAGCCTACTTTCAGATTAGAAAGGTTTTAAAATTTCTGACTAGAAGAGATGTGGCAGACCTAGGTAAAGACATGAAATTCACATATTTTCATCCAGGTTGGTTGAAGTTCCCTTTTCTGACTTGGGCTCAGGCCTATACCTTTCTTATATATGGATAAGAAATAAGTATATATGGACACTAAGCATTCCCACATTTCAGGAACATAGACATAAAATTACATCATAAAAGCCCATAATGCTTTGATGAATTGAGAAAAAAAGGCCTGCAGTGACACTGGAAACACTTTGTAATCAGTATATTAGACAGTCATACATTTCAGTAACTGCTTAAATTCTGATATCCAGATTTAAGCATGTAAGCATGTGACTTCAAAACATACAACAAATCTATTCATAATTTGCTATACTACCAACATTAAATTGCAGTTACGTTGGAGCCTAAGTCCAATAGAAAGCCTGTAACAGACCTAAGGAGCACCTTCCCTGGATTATACATGCAAATCACCCCTCCATGTACACATCTCATCACTTTAATTTGTAAGTTACTTGGGCTTTGGAAGTCACTACACCCAAGCAAAGGCTTATCATGGTTTGAGAAGGGGAAAAAGGTGATCATGTTTTCTGTTTTTATATATATATATATATTAAAAATGGCACAGCAGAAGGGAATGCAATCTAGAAGAGCAAGCCCTTAAGCAGTAGCTTATGATAAACTTCTTTAGGAATGTATCATTTCTATCACTAATAACACAGGCGAAATGTATTATGCCACCTTCTAGTAATGGCTGAGGCAATACAATGCAAAGGCATCACAATTGGTTCACTTCATACAACTAGACAGACCAACATGTAACTAATTGTTTTCTTTTGATTACCAGTTAAATACAGAATTTTAATCCCATAGCTTAACAATGAAGGGTCACACAACACATACCTAGCATGTCAGTCTAATGTACACAGCTATTATCAGTTACACAAGATATGGCCTAACAGATGCTAGGGAACTTTTTAAACTAGTTTTTACAAGTATTCATTTTCATCTTGAACACTGAAGTCATCATACATACAGGGCAAAGTCAGAGCTTTTATATTTGTGTTTATTCTTCATTTAACTTTTAAAACACTACTATAGTTGAATATTAAAACAAAAACAATAGCCAAGTAGTGAGCTTATTATGATTACAGTCCTTCCCACATTCACTACTGCATACAGAATGTCAGAGAGTGACTGGCCCATTAAGAGGTCTGACACTGAACGCCACCTCTGGGGTGATGTTCATCATCCTCATATGCTTCTCCATTATAATGACGCCGTCTTTCCTGATTTGGATCAAAGTCCACCAGTTCTACCTGATCCATTTCATCAGTCTCTTCTACTTCCTTCCTTTCAGGAAGGAGTTTTTCCAGCAAAGAGAGTTTATCAGGAGAGAGAAAGCCATTTTCAGGAAAGTTTACCTGCAAAAAAGAAATTAAATTCGATTCTATCATTAGACATACCTTTAAATATACTGGAATTACCCCCAGAAAAACACATAATTCTAACTACCGGAACTTGCTCTGTAGATCAGGCTGTCTTCAAACTGAGAGATCCAAGTACCTCTGCCTCCCAAGCAGTGGAATTAAAGGTGTGGGCCACCATTGTCTAACCAAATGATTTATTCTTTACCCTCCCAATTCTACCTTTCAAGTGCTAGATTATAGGCACACATCATACCCAGGCCAGGTGCTTAACAAAAATTAACTGCCATAGTTGCCACTTCTAACCCATGGTTTAAGAGAAATCCATTTGGTGTTTCAATTTTAACTGCATTTTTAAAGGGAGATTTTAATGCATTTGCTTAGTCTGTATTGTATTTTAATAAGCTAACCATTCTCAAATGTTCTTGAGAAATGACAGCTTACCTTAAACTCAATGATTAGACGTCCCTTTTCATATGGCCGACGGTATATTGGCATACCTTCATTTAGCACACATTTTATATCCCCATGCTTGACAATCTGACCTAAAGACATGGAAGCCAGGTTCTTAGGGATGGTCTCATTTGTATAAGCAAAGAAAAAAAGTGAAACAGACAACCTCTGAGTTCTGGTTCAATAGCCCCGTTTCCTTCATTTAAAGCTTTTCTAAGAGGTGACCAGTAAATTTCATCTCAGCTCTAAGGATATATAACCGTGGAAGGAAAGCAAGACATTTCCCTCAATACCTATATAGTACTTCATAGTTATCAGAAGACAAGGAAAATGCAAAGCAGGGAAACAGGTTCATCTCGTTATCATACCTGGATGAGAGGTGATGACTATGGTTCGGTTGTCAAGAGTAGATATTGGCTTTTGGAAGCCGCACAATGCTTCAACCAGCTGTATATCCATACACATGAAAAGATCTTCTCCTCGCCTATAGCAATACAAACAAGGCACAGTTACATTTTTCACACATGACTATATACAGACACAACAGGCAAACTTCTGTCACCAATCTGAAAACCAAACTATTAAATACTGAAAATAACAAATTATTTTGGAAACAGTCATTGAACAAGGCTTCAAAATCACTAGGACACAGCTGGACACAGTGGTGTAAGCCAGCACTTGGGAGGTAGTAACCAAAGGCAGAGAAGATCAAAGCCTGCCCTGGACTTAAAACAACTGTTCTTTCCACACATTCTAAGCAATGTATTCTTCCCAAGTTGTTGCCTAATCTTAAATCTGGTTTCTCAGAGGGGAGAAAAAACACACAAAACATATACTGGGGTTAAAGGAAGCCAGACACATTTGTAGTATATGAATCAGTGTGAACAAAAAAAGTTACAAACAAAAAACAAAAATTTCCCACCTCGATTTGGGTATTTAGTCCAATTATGAAAACTTTGAGACAGTAAAGATCTCTTGGATGTATGTATGTAGTATGGTGCCTAGTATAGCATTTTGTTTTTTGAGATAGGGTTTCTTTGTTTAAAACAGCCCTGGCTGTCAAACTCAAGAGATCCACCTGCTCCTCTCTCAAGGGCTGGTATTAAAGTTGTGTGCCACCAGTGCTGGGCTCTTGTGATAGCATTTTTTAATAGCTGACATTCCCTCACATTTAGTTTTCCAACACAGAATAAACACCTGTTAGAAATATCCTTTCCTGAACAAGTTCCTTCCATACACATGACCCCCTCCCCCAACCTTCATGTCCAGTTTGGAAATTGTTTCAAGACACAAATTATATATATTTAACAGTTCCAAATTTTAGTTTTGTATTAAGATAGTTTGAATATTTATACATAAACAACTCCGTATAAACCAAGAATGGGCAAATGATGAAAGGCATTAACTTTTTTGAATCGACTATCCAGAAACTGTAGGCAAGCAGGTTTGGTCCGTCCCATTCCCCCCACCCCCTCCCTGCCCCCCAAGACAGGGTTTCTCTGTGTAAGCACTGGCTATCCTGGAACTCATTTGTAGTCCAGGCTGGCCTCGAACTCAGAAATCCACCTGCCTCTGCCTCCTGAGTGCTGGGATTAAAGGTGTGTGCCACCACGCCCGGCTTTGAGAGCAGGGTTTTCTTATATAGCTTCTCCAGTTGCTTGCTATCCATTAATGCTCACAAAAAAATCTAGTCAACAATTTTAAGACAGAAACAATCTTGATTCTACTTCCAGCCATTTACAACTGAAACCGAGCTAATGAGCTTTTATAGAACACACTGCAGTTTGTTACATATACCTGTGTTCTAAGAGTAAATAAAAGCTCACTCAACCTTTTAAAACTAGAATTCAATCTAATTAGTCAGTTTGGAAAAGTGATTAAGTCTTTACCTTGTAAAAACAGCATGGTCCTTCTGATCTAACACAATGATAATATCTCCTGGCTCCAGTCCTGGTTCTTGGTCTCCTTCACCGTGGAATGTTATCTTCTGACCATCTTTCATGCCTAAACACAGATCAAGTTTGTACTTTTACTGATATCAGAGGCCAGATACTAAGGTCAGGATCATAAAATCTACTAAACTACAGATGTGGTCTGTGGATGAAGAGTTCAGTGGTACAGCACTATGCCAAGGCATTGGGCCCAATTTCATCCTCAGTATCATTCCTTCAAAATGTCCTGACCTGCATGTATGTCCTTCAGCACGTACACATCTGTGCTGGATGATGGAAAAGACTATTTAACCCAGTCTAGTCTGGTGCTGAAGCAAGCTGTAACACAGTAGACGAGACAACTTTCTACAGTCAGGCTTCTAATCTCAGAAATATTACCTACTTAGCTGCACACCTAACTTTCCACAGAGACTTATTTCATTCAAGCAGTTGAGGACTAAAAACACCTATGTTAGAAGCAAACTGACAACTGGCAAACAATATAACCAGTTAACTACTCTGATTGTGTAACAATCTGTAATTACTATCATTAGGCTACAGTGTCAACTGACTTTTTTCTGTTGTACCAGCAGTATTTCTAGTAAGAAAACTAGATTTTAAAATCCAGAATTCTTCCTTTGGAAGCTTCCTCCACTCTCCATTCTCATCTTCTCTGTTATCTGTTGATTAACTACCCAGTACAAGCAAAGACCCTGGGTTTGGTTTCTACTAGCCTGGACTGATTAAAAAAGTTACCTGGGTAATGGTGAAGACCTAAAGGTCTTTAATCCCAGTACTCAGGAGGCAGAGGCAGGACCTGAGTTCAAGGCCAGCAGTCTCAACCCATCCCTTACTCCACCCTCAAAATGTTTATTACTATTGGATACTTTAACATGTAGCCCATATAGAAAACACTGACTGTATTTTCCAATACAGCAAATGTTTTTGAAAAGGTCACGTAATCTACTGAGATTCTTACTGGCTTCTAATGCTAGCTCACAACTTTTACTTTAATAAAAATTTAACCGTGTGTTTTCAGATGTCCTTCCGTTCCACTGAACCTGACCACAAGTCCCAGTGGTGCTGTCTCCACCTCCTAGACCTCCAAGGCAGAAGTACACAGACTAGTATATACCAAAGTTAGCATCCCACCCCCCCATGCTGGGCATTTCAACTCACTGTTGTGCAATAGATGTTATCCACTGAGCCCAGGGCCCAAGTCTGGATGGCAGGCTTATGATCACAGTACTAAGGAGGCAGAAGCAGTTTGGGCTACATACTGAAACCCTACTGGAAAATGTTAAAAACTTAGAACAAAAGGCAACCCCCCATGCCCTTTGTTTGGGTTTTTCAAGACAGGGTTTCTCTGTATAGCCTTGGAAGGGTCTTGGAACTCACTCTGTAGACCAGGCTGACTTTAAGGTCACAGAGATCTGCCTGCCTCTGCCTCCCAAGCACTGAGATTAAAGGTGTGCAGCACCACCGCCAGACTGACTTACTAAAATGTGAGTAAACTACACTACTATGCATCTGTAATGCCAATACTTAGGAGGACCAGGAGTTCATAGCAACTTCTGCAGGAGTCCCACTCTCTCTCAAACAAGAAACAAATGTTTGGTCAAAAAAGACAGGGCTGAGGTTTTCCTGGCAATACAGGAAAAAATACCCATCTCAATAAGAGAAAAAGAAATTGAGAATTTTAAAAATAATTATAAATGACTGTTCATTAGGCTGCACCCTCACTGAAAGAATTCTGGCAGCTGACGTTACTGACAGGGAGTCCTTTTCTTAAATCCTTTAGCCACTGTTAAACTGCACATGTTCCAGTAAATAATCCTCATTCATGCAAGCAATCCTAATTAAAACAGTATATATCACAAACACCTCTACCACAAAATGATAAATTTGAAAAGAATTTAAAACGAAGTGGTACAAAAGGTAATGAGGTGAAAAAAAAACCCATCAAAATACATTACACACTATGAATGAAATTGTCAGAATAAAAGATACGATTCAGACTAGAGTGGATCAGTACTCACCTTTATCAATATGAACTTCTAAAATTTTCTTCTCTCGAACTATCTTTCTTCCATTGCAGCTCTTACATCTGTCTTTAGGACTGATGCGTTCTCCATGACCCTGGCACTCCATGCACACTGACTGAATTTGCTGAACCATTCCTGGTCCAATCTGATGAATCCTTATCTGCATGCCCGTCCCCCGGCAGTTGGGACAGCACTCTACTGCTCCTTTCTTACCACCTCGGCCTAGACGGTTTTAAAAGAAACTTATAAAACTTAGCAGTAATTAAGAGTCTAACTCCTTAGTATTTAAGGTCTTATGGACTGATGTCCTAAAATGTACAATTCAGATAAATTAATATTCTTCTTTGTAAGTCTAAGAGAAAACAAACAAACAAAAAAAAAGGTAGGCAAACTATGAATCTCCAAAGTTCACCAGAGGAGGTGAGAAGTCTTGCGTTTTGAATTACGGTTTAAATAAGACACATGGTCAGCAAAAGCAGCTGTGTTGGGGAGTGAGGTGAAGGAAGGCAGGTCTTTAGATATGAAAATGCCCACAGATGTCAGAGCATGCACTCAGGATTTTTGGCTCAGACAGGGGAGAGGAGAAGAGGAGATATAGGAAGGGAAGGGCAAGGCCTAGAGAACTGGCTCACTAACTAGAAGATTAAGATTGGCTGCTTTTCCAGACAGAGGGCCTGGGGTTGCTCCCCAGCACCCACATGGTGGCTCACCACCCTCCTCTTTAACTCTAGTTCCAGGTGGATCTGATACCCTCTTCTGGCTTCCACAGGTACAACATGCAGCAGTAGAGAAACACACAGAAAGACAAAACAAAGGACAGTGTGTGAGGTGGTGGTGGTAGTGTGTTAAGCCTTTTTAGTCAGCTCAAAGTAGGCAGTCCTCAGGGTAAAGAGCTCTCTCTGCAAGCATTCCACTTTCACAACACTTTAAGGATCAGTGAGATGGGGCAGCAACTCCAAAATAGCTTGTACCACAATCTTACAATATGTGTTCCCACAGCACATTTTTTTTTTTTTTTACTGACCTCCTAAGAGATCTAACATGGATTACTATGCCTGGGAACAGGGCCATCCTTTAAAAAAAAAAAAAAAAAAGGTAGCCAAAATGCTGTACAGGAGTTTTAGTTAAGAGGTCAGCCTGGATGAAACTGGTCTTATTAAAAACAAAAAAAAAAACCTCATTACTGCAAGTTGTTTTCTGACCTCTCAACACAACACAACATGCATATAAATGTACAAAGCATTGTTTTTTTTTTTTTTTTTTAAAAATGTTACTTAGGATCTACACAGGATTGGGCCCATCAACATGTTGTCATAAAGGAGCTGATGACAAGGCCTCATCCCTGAAGAGACGTTTTCTTCTACATGTAGCCACTAATTCTGGTGTCTGTCCTTTGGGAACAATCCCTCACCCACATTCCTGTAAGCAACTCTAATGGGACTCATTGGGCCATCAAACCACAGGCATACAGAAGAATAGTAAGGAAAAGGAGTTGGAGAAGAGAATAATGAAAATTATATACAGACATGAAACTGTCACAGCAAAACCATAACATCTCTCTTGGTAGAAGATTCAGCTGTTTTTTAGTGCCGCACTCCAACTTTCTCTATCAGGGAAGTCACGGGGACCTGGTACTCAGGAAGTTGAAGAAAGATCTAAGGCCAGCTTACCTCTACAAAGACCTATCCTCATAAACCATAAACAACCAACACCTAGGAACCCTTACCTTCACATTTGTCACAAATCACATTCTTTTGCAGAGCCAGTTTTCTTGTTGCACCATTATATAAGTCTTCTAAGGTCACTGAGAGCTGATGAACCACATTTTTACCTAGAATAAAACACTGCTCATTAAACACCCATCTGTAACGTTTCTTTGTTGAAGGCACTATAAAAATGGCAAAGGATAATGGAAGACCAGCCTCAAGCTATACATCTTTTTGAGCTATACTCATATACAACAATCAATCCAATCACTTGATTTTCAAACTAATCTAATCATAAGTGAGGAAAATTATGTGAGCAGTTCATCTATCTGCCTAAGAACACAGAGGCCTCTCAGAAATCCAGCAATTAAAATACTACCCTTAAAAGTCACTCAATGTTCAGGCACATTTCACAATGCTAAGCATGTATCCCTTTGAAGGTTTTACTTATTAGGTATTATTAAGCAACATGGCTAGTTACTTAATCCAAACATTCTTTAGCACAGTAAATTCTTTCTAATCAAGATTGGCTGGAGAAGCCAATATTGAGACACTACTGAAATAGCAATTTCTACTTCAGTTTCAATAGTTTTTTATTGCTAGGCTAGCACTGGTTGTCTCAAATTTCCCAGGCCTTTTGTTATATGTTATACGGTCCAACAGAACTTTCTGTAGCGATGGACACATTTTACATGTACAATACTGCAAAAATCACAAGTCACAATTACTAGATACAATTTTTAAGTGTGGTGGCTACTACAGCTGCAGAGAAATTTTTCCCTCCAAATTAATCTCACCTTAAAGACCCACATCTGGCTAGAGCAAGACTCCCACATATAATTAACTACAAGCCGAAGTAGGTTGGTTGAGATCACATAAGGACAACCAGGTTAGAGAAATTCAGTCACCTGTCAATGGTTAATAAGTTCCTAGCTGGTGATCCTTCCCCTAGGACTTTATCCACGCCTCGAGCATTGCCTGATTACCAGATAAAGTCCCAATCCTTTCTGAGTATCTGAATATTCTTACTCTTTAAGGAGTTAAAATTAAAGTCACGACATTGTGCTGCTTTCTCGTTTCACTTTGTAAGCAAGTAGGTTCTCACAAGTTGGAAGTTCGAGCTTTCTCAACTTTATACAGAGTACAAGAAAGGGAAAAGCAAGCTTCTGGAAACTGACCAAGTCCATTCTCCAAAGCAGCACAGTTAACAAAAGCCCTCACACTCATCTAAGCCAAAGTTAGTCTACCTTCCTGTAGCTCATACCACCTTATGGCTGAGCAGGTCAACTGCGATTATAGGTTGGTCTTTTAAATATGTTTATGTGAAAATCAACAGGCCAGAAGAGGAAGCTGCTGGTCCCCTGGAGCTGGAGTTTCAGGCAATGGTGAGCCAGCTATCTAGTGTGGGTGTGGGAAACAGAGCCTGGATCTTCTACAAGGAATGGCAAATGCTCTTAACCACTGAGCAGTTTCTCAGGCCCACAGGTAAATTGTTCTAAAAACATATAGTAAACAGTTTTTCCAAGTCTTCTTAACCCTTTAAGGGGCAAAGTGAAATTTAATGGCCTGCCTATTTGTTTTAGAACTGTGCCTACGAACTAGTTTATATTAACTATATATACTGAGAACAAAGTGCTATTTCACCCTTCAATACTGTCTTCCCATAGACATCTTTTGGCCAAACACTAAATGCATTAAGCTGAGCTAGCAGAGCTGAAACAAGAGTCAACAGCAGCAGCTGTCTGCAGACAATGAGCTTTTCTCAGTCTTTGCTTGCTAAGGGTTACTTTTCTCAACAGAAAAGGCCACTGCACTCACCACTGGGTTCTAAGAGCAGGTGGTATTATCCAAGGTAGGAAAGGGCTTAGAAACCTAAGCTACTACACTTTGTTACCCCCACTGTTTGGGAATCTATGGGGTTAGCTATACCTGCTTTTTGGCTTAGCTATTTTTTGATTACATAAAATCTCAATGACACCAGAAGTCAGAGACAGTTCACGGACAGAGTGTAACATCATGCCAACGTGTAAACAAGCATTTGAATAAATTCTCAAGTCTTTTTTTCAGCAGCAGTTATTTCTTTCTAGCTGCAGGTAAGCTAGATTTTTCTTACCTCTCCTTTCTCTTTGCATTCTTCCTCCTCCTCCAAAGAACATATCAAAGATATCCATGGGTGAGCCAAAACCACCACCTGCTCCGCCCTCTTTAATCGCCTGCTCCCCTCCTTTATCATATAGTTCCCTTTTTTTGGAATCAGCAAGAACTTCATAAGCTTGAGAAATCTGTTTAAACTGTTTCAGAAAAGGACATCCCATTAGAAACAACTGTTACAAAGCACAGCTACTGTAGACTTTCAGGCACTAACAGAAAGATACACACATTGCAACACTACTGCTGAGCTGTTTGCCTGTGCCCTTACCTTTTCTCCTTCATTTGGATTCTTATCAGGGTGGTACTTCAAGGCCAATTTTCTATATGCCTTTTTCAATTCTTCCTGGGTGGCATTGGGTTTGACCCCCAAAACATCGTAGTAAGTGGTTTCTTTCACCATTTTTTACAGTCTGAAACCAGAAAATCGTAATTTTAAACCAGCTTTAAACTTTGTACAAAAGATCCAACTGCTTCTGCCTCCTGAGCACTGGGATCAAAGGTGTGTGCCACGACGGGCTCTTAACTGGTAGTCTTTAACTACCAGAACTAAAGCAATCTGTTCTTTTGCATTTATCTCATACTAATACAGCCTTCCCTAAGCGTCTTAAAAGGTAAAAAAATTCCTGATATGATTCAGCTGTAAACTCGAACAGATTAAAATATAGATTTCAGGGAACTCGAAGGAAAGCCTCTCTCGCAGCTGGTTCAGACTCTACTGCACTAACACATGAATTATTTGGCTTCTTCCGGTTTCCTTTCCCCAGAGGTTTTGCTAGTAACCCACAGCAGCACTGATAGGTTCCGTCCACTGGTTAGTATATTACCGCTGCCTTTGTACATCTGATAAAGGCCATACCCTCGCCGGAAAGCGACACTGGACTCCCGGGGGTGGAGGAGTGGCTTAGGAGACCGGCTCCAGGGAGCAGGTGCCCGGGCCCCGTCGCCATCCTGCTCCTGCTCGCTCGCAGCTTACCCACTCTCGCCCTGCAGGCCTGGAAGCTGGCTCGCCCTCTGGGTTTCCCCGGCCCCCGGCGCCGACCGTTAAGGCTTCCTTCCTTTCTCCCTCCCACCCTGATCGAAAAGGCGGAGGGGGGGGGGAGGCCGGACCTCAACAAAGAGAGGGAGGAGAGCCAGGAGAAGCGCAAGCCGCAGCCTCCGCCCGGCTCCTCCCGCAGCCCCTCACCCCTGCCTCGCTCCGCGCGTGCGCAGCGCTGCCCACCCGGCCCGGGCGGCGGAGCGCGGGGGTACGAGGCGAGGAGCATGAGGCGGGAGGCCAATTGGCTTGGGCCTTGGGCCTCCTCGTGGCGTGCGGGCAGGCAGGGCGCCGGGCATTCCCGGCAGCCTTCCGAAGCCCGAGGCCGGCTCAGGGAACCCGCAGTCCCCGCCCACGCGGGACCAACCGCCTCCGGCTGTGCCTTTCCCGGCTGTCTGGGGTCCAGACCGCACGCCGGGACCGAGGGAGGCCCGAGGGCCGAGACTCACCGGTGAGCGGGCGGGCGCCGGAGAGCGGAAAGGAGCGGAGCACAGCGCAGTTCGGCCACACGCTGCCCCTCCACCACCCACCGAGCGTTCTGGAAAGTTCCGCCCGGCCCGCCGCAGCCGACCTCTTTTGTAGCCGAGCTCCGGCGCGTCACTTGCCGGAAGTCCCGCCCCTCGCCGCTGCCACCGCCCCTCGGTTACCTGGGCAACGGCGCGGGGGCGGGAAGTGGCTGCGCCCAAGGGCCTTGTGGGGGTGGACTCAAGCCCGGGTTCCCGAGCCTCGCAGAATCTTCTAGAGGCTTTTTTTCTTACTGCGAGGTACCAGAGTGCGGAAGTCTTGAGGTGGAGAGGTCATGTCCCAGAGTCCGTAAGCCGGGGACGAGTGCTTCAGGCGCTGTGCGCGCTGTGCTGAAGGGGATCGGTGGAACCCAGCCCTGGCTGCGAGTCTGATTTTCTGCAGCTCCAGCTCCTTACCTCTGAGCCTTGCGGGCAAGAAATGCTGAGCAAGGCGGGCCTACTCCCTAGACCAGCCTCGCAGGCTTTGGTTTCACCCAAGCGCACTTCGGTCAGAGCTTTTTGGACGAGCCTGGCCCAGGCTTCAGATCCTTTTGGCTCTGACGACTTGGGCGGAGGGAATCTGGGACTGCACCAAACAGGAAAACATTTAGAATGCCTCATGCAAACAGAGGGCCATGGACCCTTTAGTTCAGTCTTCCACCCAGTTTGGCCGCAGAGGAGCGGCCAAAAGCAAAATTAATTGCTTTAGCTTATTGTTTTAATTCTCTGACCGTTTTTTATTTCCATTTGGTGACTCAAAAATCTATAGTTGGCAAAGTTGAATCTTAAGCTTTCAACGGACACAGTGAATGTTTTTCTTAATTCAGTAACACAATAGACACATCAAAGAAGTGGAGGTGTAAACTTGAAAGAGTTCACATATTTTAAAGACTTATTTTGAATCCTCTGTGTGTGTGTATGTGTGTAGGTGCCCAAGGAAGCCAGAGGCATGGAGTCTTAAGTCTGGCTTCAAATTCTGAACTCTCCTGTCTCTGAGCAGGGTGGTACATGCTCTTAACCGCGGGGCCTCTTGCTTGGACTTTTGTTGGAACTGGAACAAGCTAAAAACTTAGAAATCACAAAATACAGGTCAGCACGTGAACAAGAAGCAGTTAATTACACTTCCTAATGGAAGCCGAGAGTGTGGAATGAGATTCTTTAAATGTTCGTTTTATTGTGTGTTTCTAGGCTTGTGGACCATTGTAGTTCTCTCGTACCTTTGCACAGGTAACTCAAGTCTTCAGTGCGTTACCAGCTGAGCGGCTGTCTCAGTGCTTTAAGATCACAGGTAATTGGATGTAGCCAGAGCTAAAGGAGCTGGAAAGGCTGGCTGTCTTCAAACCTACCCAAAGACATCTTTAGCTCTTGGTCTTAAAAACCTGCTCTCCACAATTACTGCTTTCACTAAACTCTGTTGTAGTCACTAAAGCTATGCCACTTCCCTTACAGACTTTTTGATGATGTGCTGTGGTTTTGGCTGAGAAACATCTTTTCTCATCTTACGTGTTACCCTCTCAGATATCACATCTATCAATAGGTTATGTCTTTAAAGCAGGGGTTCTTTACCTTCCTAATGCTGCGACCCTTTATTACAGCTCCTCATGTTGTGGTGTCCCCCAACCATAAAATTATTTTCATTGCTACTTCATAACTGTAATGTTGTTACTGCTGTGAGTTGTAATATAAATATGTGCCAATGGTTTTCCAAAGGGATCAAGACCCACAGGTTTGAGAACTGCTGCTTCATGCCAACACTTTTGAGTAAAATATCTACTATGCCAGGCATCCTCTAGGCCTTGCCAATACAAAACTCTTGTAAGCCATGGCCCCTACTCTCAAGGAACTTAACTTGTAATGAGATTAAAAACCAAAACCAGAATTAAAAACAAAAAACCATACCAAAACCATCCAACCAACCAACCAACCAAAATTACAGGGCTAGGCTGATAAAGTCTGCCTTTAATCCCAGCACTCTGAAGGTAGAGGTAGGCAGATCTCTAATATAGAGGCCAGGCCAGTCTACATAGCAGGTTCCAGGGCAGCCAGAGCTACAGAGTAAGAAAGACCCTGTCTCAAACAAAACAAACAAAAAACCTCAAAAATTACCAGCAAACTCATCTGTGATAATTTTTTGTGGAAATGAGATCTTAGCTTAGTTTGGTAGTTCTCCTGAAAATTCAGAACTAGGAAGCAGAACCAGGAGGCTAGTGAACTCAAGATCACTTGAGTTAGGTGTGACACCGTCTTTGGAGTGGGAATATAACACATAGAATGAATGCTTCTTATCCTGCTCAAGGCCCTAGGTGTGATTCCTAGGACTGCAAAGAAGAAGAAAGAAAACTATCTTGCATGTGTTGTTTACAACAGATTATTTTGTTGGGGTAAATAAATCAGCCTTGTTATTTTTTTGATGTGGTTTGCCTGATCTCTATTGAATGTTTCAGTGGTTTCCAGTGTTTTATGGTGAAATGCTGAAGATCTTCAAATACAGCTTTAGGTACTCATACAAACTTTATTTTTTTTTATTTTATTTATTTTTTTTTTTTTTTGGTTTTTCGAGACAGGGTTTCTCTGTGTAGCCCTGGCTGTCCTGGAACTCACTTTGTAGACCAGGCTGGCCTTGAACTCGGAAATCCGCCTGCCTCTGCCTCCCGAGTGCTGGGATTAAAGGCGTGCGCCACCACGCCTGGCTACAAACTTTATTTTTATTTTGTGATTTTTCAGTCTCGCATAGGCCTCATAAAGTTGAGACCTCAAACCCTCTGTGTAGTCCATGCCAGCCTCTAAGCCATGATCTCCTTTGTTAGATAAGAGCTGATTGAAGTGATGTGAAAACAAAAGGGAAAAAGTGGGGTGGGGGTGTCTCAGTTCACTGGAGGCATGGGGCCATTGACCCTTCATCCTTCACAGGCCCAAGCCACCATAGTCAATCTTTAGAGCTCTATGTAACACGGTTGTCTTCAAACTTGCAATCCTCCTGACTCAGCCTGGAAAGAGCTGGGATTATGGCCCTGCCACCACACTTGCTGCAAATACTTCTTTAGGACAAACACCTAAACCTGCCGAGCCAATGTGAGTGCAAACTGAAAATTATAACAACTTTTTATGCTCATTCAAACTGCTTCCAGCGTGTGTGAATGGGCCTTGCAAGTATGTAATTATCTCTTGTTGTTCTGTTAAGTCTTTGCCAGCTTTACAAGTAAAAACGTATCAAATGCATTGGTTTCTACCTGTGATCCCAGCATTTGGGAGGCTCAGGTAGGAAGCTCAGGAGTTCAAGCCAACTGAGGCTACATAGAAAGTTTGAGGCTGCTTGGGATATTTGAGACCCTGTTTAGGGGTGTATGTGAGAAATTAATATCTTATTGCTTTAAAGTTTTTTCTTTGTATGCAGTGTATGTGTGCAGTGCATAGACATACATGCAGACAAAGCACACATACACCTAAAATAATAAAATAAAAAATCCCATACTTCCCATCTTACTCTGTGGCCCAGGCTGGCCTTGAATTCAGGTCAGTCCTTCTGCCTCGGCCTCCCAAATGCTAGGTAGTATTACAGGTAAGAGCCGCCACTCCTGGCCTTTGTGCTCAGTTCCCTCTCATTCATTGCAGATAGATAGATAGATAGATAGATAGATAGATAGATAGATAGATAGATATAGATATATGGTCTTATTATATATATTTAATTATATATAATGGTCACATTATATATATATATATATATATATATATATATATATATATGGTCTTATTGTGGTTGCTGGAAATTGAACTCAGGACCTCTGGAAGAGCAGTCAGTGCTCTTAATTGTTGAGCCATCTCTCCAGCCCCAAAGCTCTATTCTTAATTCATTCCCCATTACAAAAGGCTCCTCACTCAGCCTCCAAGTCTAGCTTGGTAGTGTAAGTGCCTGTGTGAGGACAGGGTAAGAGAGAGACTGTCTGCTGATATGTGCCTATAATGTGCCCAAGCAGTACAGACATTTCATTTAAGTTACTCCCTACTCCCATCTTTTCTCTTTTGCTTTTTTTGGGATAGGGTCTCATATATCCCAGGCTAGCCTCAAGCTTGAATTTGGTGTGTAGTTCAGGATGACCTTGAACTCCTTATCTTCCTGCCTCCACCTAGTTTGGAACCCTGTCCAGCTTCTCTTCATTTTTTATGGGGAGGGCAGAAGTGGGTAACAGGAGAGAGGGCCCTCTCTGGGCACTGCTCACAGGTTCCTCAGCCACTCCAGGCTGGGGTCGATGAGCATACTGGGCATGCTCCCATCCTCTCAGATGTTGGGCCTCATAGATGAAGTGCTGTACAATTTAGAAAAAGCTGTAAGCAAGCTTGTTCCACAGCCTTTCACTCTCCAGGAGTGTGGAAAACTCAGGTGTTATATTTATTGTTGGTTCTTTAAAGGCTGCCAGGTGTGGTGGCAGAGAGAGCCTGGAGTCCTAACTACTCTGAAGGTTATGGCGTGAATATCACTGAAGCCCAGGAGCTTGAGGACAGCCTGGGCTACATGGTATCAAAATAGAGTATTTTCTTTAAAGGAAAGAAAAAGTAAACCAGACATACTCCTGTGTATCCATGACCTTCTTTGGTTCCAAGCCATAGAGAATCCTCTTCAAAGATCTTTCTCTCTCCCTTCCTATCCTCCTGCCCTCCCGGCTCCACTCCTCATTCTTGTTCTTATTCTGCTAAATAAGCTTTATGCTTGCTAAGCACATGCTGTTCTGCTGCCACTGAGCTGCATCTTCAACGTTATGCCTTATTTTTATTTCACAGGCTGTATATGGGATGAGTGATCAGTCTGGGGTATAGTTTAGGAGTGCTCGCCTAGTATACCTGGAGTCCCAACGTTAAACCCTAACGCTATCAAATACAATTAAAAAAAAAAGAGTCAACTGTAAGAAATTATATCATTCCATTCCTAAAATCAACCAGAGCTTCGGAAATAAAATTCCTATTCCTTAGCAGAGAGTATGACTCACTACTATTTGGTTGCTGCCCACAGCCACTTCCACAGCTTGTGATCTGGCCACATGGTTACTGAGAGTTATAGTGTACTCCATTGAGACATGCCCGCCCCCCTTTATTCTTCTCTCATATATCACATATGGACTGGTTTCCCCTCCCTCTCCTATCCCCAGCCTCTCCCCTCTCTGCCATCCCTCTTCCTTAGATTCCCTCTCTTTCCCCTCCCTCCCTTAGGAAAGAGCAGGCCTTCTCCCAGGGACATCAACCAAAAAACTACATAACAAGCTACAATTAGACCAGACACATACCATCACAGTAAGGTTGGATGAGGCCACCTCCCGCCATTGCTTACAGACCGGAAGCCACTGTCTTAGTTCTCTTTTCCGTCTTGCAAGATGGTGGGTGAAAAGGCAGAGAAGCCTGATACAAAGGAGAGGAAACCTGCGGCCAAGAAGGCTGGCGGTGCTGCTGCTGCCTCTGGTACCCGGGCCGCTGTTGCAGCCAAAAAGGGTCACCCTAAGGTTAAAAAGCACAAGAAGAGGAAGCCCCATTGCAGCCAAAACTTTGTCCTGGTTAGAGGAATTGGCAGGTACTCCCGATCTGCTATGTATTCCAGAAAGGCCTTGTACAAAAGGAAATACTCAACAGCCAAGACCAAGGTTGAGAAGAAGAAGAAGAAAAAGAAAAAGGAGAAGGTCCTTGCTACTGTCACAAAAACAGTTGGTGTGGACAGGAACGGTGGCTCCTGGGTGGTGAAGCTTCAAAATATGCCTAGGTACTATCCTAGGGAAGATGTGCCTCTAGCGGGAAAGGTCCCACAAGTAAGCAAGAGAGTCAGGGACAGCCCCTGCTCCCACTGTTAGGATTCCAATGAGAACACAAAGCTACTTAGCTGTAACATATATGTAGAGGAACTAGGTCAGGCTCCTATAGATTTTCTGACCTCTCAAATTCCCATGAGTCCCCATCAGTTGATTCTGTGGGCCATGTTCTCATGTTCTCGTGGTGTGTCCCTGACCCCTCTGGTTCCCCCCCCACCCCCCGTCCCTCTTCTTCCATCTTGGCAGACCTCTCCTCCTCGAGCTCTACCGAATGTTTGACTGTGGGACTCTGCATCTCTCAATCAGTTGCTGGATGAAAGTCTCACTGGCCTCTTTGATGATTTTGCTAGGCTCAGGCCCCAGCACACTCTGCCAGCAGGACAAATTGTATGTCAGTCAAAAGTTTTGTGGCTGGGTTGGTGTCCCCATCCCTCCACTTGAGGACTTGCCTGGTTCAGAAGATGTATGACCCTTATTTTTAACCAAAATCCTTATATGGCCAAAAAGTATAAATAGATATAGACACTATGTAAACAGCTAAAAATACACAAAATCATAGCACATGATAAGCATCTACTATGCCTAATATAAAATGGCTATCATCTATCAGAAAATGGCCAAATAATATAAATAGATAATTGATAGATGAGTCAGTAAACATTTAAGATACAATTCAGCACACTACTCAAGAAACTCAATGACTGGCAAGATGGCTCAGTGGTTTGCACTTGCTGTCAAGCTGGGTCACCTGAGTTTGATTTTCAGAACCAACATGGAGGAAGGAGAGAACAAACTCCCTTGACACACAGACACAGACATACACGCACACACACATACACACACAGAGGGAGAGGGAAAGGGACAGGGGGAGGGAGAGGGAGAGGAGAGGGAGAGGGAGGAGAGGGAGAGGGAGAAAGGGAGAGGGAGAGAAAACTCAAGTCCTGAATGTGGTGGTGGCATTAGGTCAAGACAGGAGAATCATTAGTTCATGTCTAGCCTGGGTTATATCACAAGAGCCTATCTCAAAACAGAAAACAGGGTGGGGAGATGGTTCATTGGGGGAGAGAACTTATTCTGCGTATATAAGGACCTGAGGCAGGCTTTGTGGTACATGCCTTAAATTCCAACACTGGGTGGGGATGAAGGCAGGGGTTGTTGAACAGAGGCAGGCAGATCTCTCTGAGTTCCAGGTTATCTGGGGCTACTTAGTGAGACCCTGTCCCCAAAAACAAAAAAGGAAAATCTGGTGTAGCAGTTTGTGTTTGAAATCCTAGCATTGTAGAGGCAGAGACTGGTGGATCGTAGGCACTCGCTGATCAACTAGTCTAGTCAAATCTGGATCTAGTCAGTTTTCCATGAGAGGTCCTATTCCAAAAACTGAAGTGCAGGGCCATGAGGATGACACCCAAGCATCTGCCTCTGGTTTTCCAGGGCACCCATAGAGAAGCACCCTCACTCTCACACGTCCTTGTTAGTTTGTTGTCAACGTGACACACCTGGGAAAATAGACCTTCCAGGGAAGAAGTGCCTCAATTAGACTGGCCTCAGCGCTCTACTGCTGATTTACATCCCTAGCTTAGAATAAACTTTAAAGATTTATTTAGTGTGTACAGATGTCTTGCGTACATGCAGGTCTATGTACCACACATGCTTGCCTGATGTGGGAGGAGGCTGAAGGGCCGTCTCTCCAGGCTCCCTACAGTTGTTTGAGGAGGTCTTTCTATATTCCTCATTGGCCTCAAGCTCAGAATCACCCCTTCGTGAGAGCTGGGATCCCTTCTTTAACATACTCACACGGGAGCATTTTATTTACATGCACATCAATTATGTAGATAATTCTCTACATCATTTTGCTATCAGGTGTCTTCTAGATTGTTTGAAATTTTTTTCCATTTAGATTCTTTTTGTGCTCATAAAATACAATGTGAATATGATTGTTTTGTCTCATGATTCTCCCGCCCCCAATTTAGGAAGTCGAATGGGAAAGTGAAAGGAAATAAAACTTGAGACATGTGATTCATGTAATTTATGTCAAATAGCCCAAAGAGTTGTTTGTGAGCTTTGAAACCTGGGGCTGAGAACATAGCAGAACAGGCCAGGACATGCCAGGGCAGGCCCTTCGTTACATGTCCTGACTGGCCTAGTGCCTCCCTATCTCCCGCCCTTCTGACAGTCTGTTAATGTTTAAATGGACCAATCATGTGAAACCATGCTAATTCCTCCCTCAGCCCCACCCCTTTTCTATAAAAACCCCTAGCTTCCAAGCCTCGGGGTCAAAACCACTGTCTCCTGTGTGAGATACGTTTTGAACCGGAGCTCCGCCATTATGGCTCCACCATGTGGTCAACACCTCTGTCTCCTGCGGGAGATATGTGTCGGCCCGGAGCTCTGTCATTAAACTACCTCATGCTTTTACATCAAGATGGTCGTCTGTTCGTGATTCTTGGGTGTCTGTCAAACGGAAATTGAGTGGGGGTTTCCCCACTAGGTTCTTTCAAAAGAACATGGCTTTGTATCAGCTTCAGCAGACACAAACCTCAGGCTCCTGGGAAGAGGGAAACTTGATGAGCTGCCTGGATGAAACTGGCCTGTGGCTATGTCTTTGAGGCATTTTCTTGATTGCTGTTTGCTGTGGGAAGTTCCCATCCCCTGGTGTGATGGGCCATTTTATGCAGTTAGCTTTGGGCTATGGAAAGGTAGCTGAGCAGGTAGAGTAGAGGTGTCTGTGTGAGGGGTGAGGGGCAGAGTCAGCATTCTTCTGTGGTCTCTGGTCTAGTTTCCAGGTTCCTGCCTTGAGTTCTGGCTTCCTTCAATGAGGCAAGGTAACTTGTAAGTCAAATAAACTCTTTACTCCCTCAGATAGCTTTTGGTTACTGTGTTGTTTATTGAGACATGGTCTTACTGTATAGCCCTGGCTGGCCTGGCAATTTATGGAATATCTATCTGCCTGCTTCTGTTTTCTGAGTGCTCAGGTTTAGGCTGTGTGCTATCAAGCCCAACAATGGTTTTTTAACACAGCAACAGAGAAACTGTATTAGAATACTTTGTACCCTTATTTGGCTGTCCTGGAACTTGCTATATTGCCCAGGCTAGCCTCACAATGTGGCAATCCCCCTGTATTTGCCTCCTTAATGCTGGGATTACAGACATACACTACCAAACCCAGCTCATCTTAATGCTTTCCTACTTAAGTTCTCGTGTCTTCTTTAAATATGGGATTGAAAACAGGAGAGTTTGTGTCTACACTTTCTGGTGGTGAGAATGGTGGAAAGTCTGTGTAACTACTGAGAGATCAGTCCATGGTGACCTTGTGTGGCTGGCTTACATCTCAGCTCCTGCATCCAGGCCAGAGATCTCCCAGCACAGAGTCAGGAAGGGCATCTGTGCCACGGTCGGCCTTTATCATCAGTCTCTGTGCTGAGCCTCAGGAAGACCTGCCACAGGCCACAAGAACAACTGGACGGGACCAGCAGCACAGATTCAGAGAGCTTTATGGTCCTTTCTGAAGACTGGGGATTGGCTAAGCCCACAGGCTGGAGTTACACCAGGAATTCAGCTACTACAGTTACAAGTTGAGGGAAACGGCCTGTGTTGTAAGTCTTTCTTCCTGGTGACTGTTCATGTCCTGACTCTCCTCTTCCTTTAGTCGCTGACATCAGAGGCTGCATCCCTGCCAGCCAATGATGCCATTGTTAGGATGAGAAAGGTGCTGGTGTCGCCTGCTGTCCCTCTTACCTTTCTCTGCCCTAGCAGTACCTCGTACTGCCAGATCCAGCACAGGAGGATGGATGGGAAAGGCAGGGTAGTGCTGTGATGGCACAAGCTTTGAGTCCCAGCACTCAGGAGATGAGACAGAGGCAGGTGGATCTCTGAGAGTTTGAGGCTAGCCTGGTCTACAGAGTGAGTTCCAGGATAGGAAAGGCTACATTGAGAAACCCTGTCTTGAAAAACCAAAAAACCAAAAACCCTCCAAAACAAACAAACAAACAACCCCCCCAAAACAACAACCCCCAAAACAAAACAAAACAAAACAAACAAAAAGACCCCAAAACACTATATATATATATATATATATATATATATATATATATATACACACACACACACACACGTGGATTTTTAAGGAAAAGAATGTATATTATATTAATATATTATATTAGCCTGGTATAGTGGTACACTTCTCTAATCCTAGCATCTGGGGACTGAGCAAGAATTGCAAGTTTGAAGCCAGTTTGATTTATAGATTCTGGAAACTGATTCCCTGTTGTTGAATCTTAGATCTGCCATAAGCAAGTTATTTATATTTTCTGTGGCCGAGTTTCCTCATCTGCAACAGGGAATAATAATAGCTCCAAGATAATTGGATTATTATGAGGACTAAATGAATTAAGATAGCCATTAGTATATAATGATGTTTTGGTTAAGGACAGAGTTTCCATGAAATTACATTGTTGCGGTCATTTCAATTTATTCAAATACAGCTTACACTACCACCCCCAAATGACAAAATCACCTAATGATACGTCTGTTAGGGCACATGCCTCCAGTTAAGAGACACATGACTATATGTATAAAGTCCTTAAAAGACTGTTTCTAATTACATCTGCTAATGATGATAACAGTTACAAAAATTACCATCCTGGAGGCTGGAGAGATAGTGTAGCAACTGAGAGAAAGCTGGCTGCTCTTTCTGAGGACCGCCTCTCGCCTCTCTGCTTCTAGGGTCTCACACTGACACAGTGGCTCTCAATAGCCTGCTGTTCTACTTCCAGGGGATCAGACTCCTTCTTTTGGCCTCTTTGGGCATGCATTCACATGGTGCACCGCTATCCATGCAGGCAAAACAGCCATACACCAAAAATAAAATAATTCTCTCTCTGAGACAGAGGACGAAATACAACAAGTAAATCAGCACAGGTTTTTCCACTAAGGATTAATCCCAGGGTCCTCTACATCATGTGCTCTTCCCATGACCTCTCCATTCGGCCACTATATTAAAATGTTGATCATCTTTTCTAGGTCATCGAACAATGACGACCATGACAGACATAATCCTTTCCCTCATGAGTTTACGGATGTGCAGGGACAGACATAAACTGACATTTATTTATTTATTTATTTATTTATAGAAATGATCATTTGCAGCCCCGTCTGGCTTGGTACTAGTTATGTAAGCCACTTTGGCCTTGACTTTGCCAAAATCCTCTTATCTCTGTCCCCTTTGTGTTGGAATTACAGGTGTGAACCACTGAGGCTTGCTAAACTAACATTTATGCATGTATCCGAGGCAGTTTTCATCTTAAGGTGAGCCTTGACTCAACTTTCAGATGTTTCAACCTTAAACCCAGAAAACAGTAGGAACACAATGCCTCTCTCTCTCTCTCTCTCCCTCTCTCTCTCATCTAATGCTGATTTTACATCCTGATTACTTAATACTATTTAACACATTGCCTCCAAAGGTGGTGATATAAAAAAGGGTAGCTGCCTGAAATTCTGTACCAAGGGCAAGACCTAGCAGGGGCAGCCCATCTTTGTTCCTTGTGTAGCTGTTGGATGGCTCTACTGGGGATGGGGCTTGTGTAGGCCGATAGGTGTGAGCTCAACTGAGGCTTGGCTCCTAGTGTGGCTGATCTGGGATTCTCACAGCTCGTGGGTCATGAGCAGAAGCACCACCAGAGATTATCCCATGGGTCACAACATCTAAGTTCTTCTCCAAGTGTTGCTCTACCATGCTTGTGACTCCACTGACCCAAGCTGGTCCCGTCAGGTCCTGAGTCAGTATAGTAGGGGAAATACACCAAGGTGAGAATTGATGGATCCACTAAAGGAAGAAACTGCCAGCGGGAGGAAGGCCAAACAGTTCAAGAGAGACTCATGTCTCTCTGCTCTACCACATATTCTAGTTCCCCTACCTTTGAAATATTCAGGAAGGTCCGGGCATGTAACTCAGTGGGAAAGTGCTTGGCTGTTTATGTAGATGCCTTGGGCTTGACCCTTAGCACAGGGGTGGGGGTGTGGGGGGGAGGGGAGGGAATCCCTTTTTAACTTTTGCTAATGCACATAAGCTCAGGAGTGTGAGGGCAACAGAGCTGAGTATCACCCCCCCCCCCTTAAAGAAAAAGAAAAAAAAAACTCTTCTAATTTAAACAGCATTAAACTCATGTGATAGTTTCTTTTTCTACCTAGCTATCCATATGACTTCTTCCCTTCAGGCCTTCTCAAGACAAGACATTTTACAAGACAGAAATAGCCTTACAACCATTTATTTGGTTTTATTTTTTTTTATAAGCATCCAGCATCCCATGACCTATATATTTATAGCCTGCTTCTTTTCTATTGTAGCTGGTTTTTGCTACTTTGTGGGTTCTTTATCTCCCTTATCATCCTTTATCTCCACCCTATATTTCTCCCCCTAACACTAGATTGAGAAGAAAGAAAGAAAGAAAGAAAGAAAGACAGAGGGGAGAGATATCCCTGAATCTAATCTCATCTTTGACCACAGCTACTAACAAACTGTGAACCACCTTCCTAAATCATCAACAACCACCCACCCTGCCTTTAGGGGCCCTAGCATTTATATTCTGAAAAGTTTCAGCGGGGCATAGTGGCGCATGCCTTTAATCCCAGCACTTGGGAGGCAGAGGCAGGCAGATTTCTGAGTTCAAGGCCAGCCTGGTCTACAAAGTGAGTTCCAGGACAGCCAGGGCTATACAGAGAAACCCTGTCTCACCCCCCCCCCAAAAAAAAAAGAAAAGAAAAAGAAAAGTGTCTAGGATTCTAATTGCCATACAATCAAAGAAAAATATCTGCAGCTGGCAAAACCATGCCTCTTCTAGAGCAAGAGACAAATCACAGTCAGCTGCTGTGGACAGTCTGAACAGCCCCAAATACCCACACCTGGATTAAAAAAAAATGCACATTCTTAGAATATTTCTGTGTTTTTAAAAAGAATTTTCAAAAATGTCACTACATCCGGTAGTCTTTTTTTTTTTTTTTTTTTTTTTTGGTTTTTCGAGACAGGGTTTCTCTGTATAGCCCTGGCTGTCCTGGAACTCACTTTGTAGACCAGGCTGGCCTCGAACTCAGAAATCCGCCTGCCTCTGCCTCCCGAGTGCTGGGATTAAAGGAGTGCGCCACCACTCCCGGCTTTTGTGTGTCTTTCTTAATATTTGTAAGAAATTCTAACATAGACCACAACATCCATAATTTACACAAACATTACTGAACTGAAATAATTTCTAACAGGAACGGCAAGAGGGCTTAGCAGCTAAAGGCCTACCTACCCTGTGCTGTATAAGTGTTTACTTTTATCTTTGTGCCTGACGCCCTGAACTGGATTCCCGGGACCCGGATGGGGAGGAGTGGGAACTGACTTCAGAGCATTATCCTCTGACCTGCACACTCTCCATGTGTCACGAACACCCCCACATAAATACACACATAAATAAATGTTAAAAAAAAAAAGTTTTAAAAAGAGTTCTAACAGTGTCCACCACTGCGTGTGTGCTTGGGGTCACACCGCCTCTCCGCTCCTAGAAATCAAACCCTCCAGAGGGGTGAGCGTGACACGAATCCACGTTGGGAGTGGTCACCAGTCGCAAAGGCAGGCGTTGAAGACAATAAATGTAACTGGTAGGTGGAGTCCTTTAAGGGAAATTGTAGGGTACTGTTTGTGAACATATGATGTTTATAAGACAGAAACTCTCTACTGATGTGCCAAGTACAGATTCAACAGCCGGGGATTTGAGACGATCAGGAAAATACAGTGATAAAGCCTGTCACTACTCCATCATGAAGAGCATCGTCTCCAGAACAAGCTTCTCATAGTACTTAAATATTTTGCTTTTTGGCCAAATTAGTATTCGCTTGTCAAGTATTTATTTTTTGGGGCCAAGTATCAAACACGGGGCCTTGTGCATGCTGGGAAAGTTCTGTGCCTCTGAAATATACCGGCTTCTAACTACAATGTTTTAAAAATTGTTATTGCAATTATAATGAAAATATGGAATTTCCTTACTTTCCCAAGTCCCCTTAAACTTACTCCAGGTTTTGTTGTTACTGTTTATTTTTCAAGACAGGGTTTCTCTGTGTAGCCCTGGCTGTCCTGGAACTCACCTGTAGACCAGGCTGGTCTTGGACTCAGGGATCTTCCAGTTTCTGCCTCCCAAGTGCTGGGACTAACGTTGTACCATACCAAGCCTGTTATTTTTTTCCTCTTCTAATCTTTAAGACAGGGTCTCATGTAGCTTAGGCTGTCCTTGAGCTCCAGATCCACATGCCTCGAGTTTCTAAGTGTTGGGGTTACAGGCATGCACCACCACACCCTACACAGTGTGCTCTATAAATTTTATATTTTTATCTTTGTGTCGTGGCATAAAATAGCTGGAAGCAGTAGGAGTTATATCTAAAAAGATAAAACAGCACCATTAGAGACTGGTCAGGAGCACCACCTCAGGTTGGATTTTTCCACTCCCGTGAGGATTTGAGTATGAGTAGTTTGGAGATGGTGCCAAGACATGCCAAGAGAGAGAAAAGAAGTGAGACTGAGCCGGGAAAGGAAGATGCACAGGGCGGGCAAAGGTGACATCTCTGGCTAGCTGGGTGCGCTGGGAGACAGGATGCTGAAGGCTCCAACATTATCCCGAGGCAACACTCATATCCTTGTCATTATTGATCCGAGGGACTGAAATGCTCTTATTCTAACATGTGTGTGGTCAGAGAGGACCCCTGGAGCCAGAGGAAGCTTGCAGACAAATCACATCTTTCACAGAGCTGTTTTTTGGATGTACGAAACCTGTATCTAAATTTGTTTCAGTAGGTTTTGGTCCGTTACTACTAGGTAATTTTGATGTTTTGATGTTATGGTTGTTTAAGAAAGGTGGCTGAGCAAGACAAGGAGAACAAGCCAGTAAGTATCATTCCTCCATTGTCTCGCTTCAATTCCTGCCTCTAGATTTGTACCTTGAGTTTTTGCCCTGTCTTCCTTGCATGATGGATCAAAAGCTGTAAGATGAAACGAACCATTTTCTCCCCAAGTTGCTTTTGGTTAAGTTGTTTATTGAAAGCAAACCCAGACATTCCCAGATGACTCTCCAGAGGTGTCTTTGTGTGTGTGTGTGTGTGCGCGTGCGCGCATGCATGTGTGTATTCATGTTCACATGTAAACATTGCCCTCGGTTTCTTCATTGAGGGCTCTCCACCTTGTAAACAGGGTAAGGAAGGTCTCTGTATTGAGCCCAGGGCTGGTTAGTTTAGCTTGTCCTGCCAGTCAGTTTGCTTTGGGGATCCAGTTTCTGCTTCTGCCCACTGGAATTACCCTCTCTCAGAACTCTCTACTTTGCTTTGGAGCAAGTTGATGGACCAGTGGACCACAGTCTCTGGCTGCAATTGCCCTTCCCTTAGACTTGGAGTCTTGAAGTCTCCTAAAGTCTCAAAGATGATCTTTAATCTCTCACAGGAGCAGCCAGTGCATCCACAGTTGCGTGAGGACAGTGCTGACCCAGATGCTGTGCGTCACCAGAACTTGCTAGATTTATTGATTTGTTTTCAAGAGACCACAAAACTGATTTTCATCTCTGTTTGACGAAAACAGCAAAATCCAGAGTAAAAAAAGACAAAACAATTTGAACAAGAACAAGGTTAGAGACCTCACACTTTCTGATTTTTTTTTTTTTTCGAGACAGGGTTTCTCTGTGTTGCATGGCTGCCCTGGAACTCACTTTGTAGACCAGGCTGGCCTCGAACTCAGAAATCCACCTGCCTCTGCCTTCCGAGTGCTGGGATTAAAGGCATGCGCCACCACACTCGGCTTACACTTTCTGATTTTTTTTTTTTTTTGGTATTTTGAGACAGGGTTTCTCTGTATAGCCCTGGCTGTCCACTTTCTGATTTTTAAACATCTTTACTAAGAGGTAGCAATGAGAACTGTGATTGTGGCGCAAGCATACAGACACACCTTCATAAAGGAGACAGACCAGAGCTAACATACTGAAAGGGGGACCTGTGCATCTATGGTTACAGTTAACATACTGAAAGGGGTCCTGAAAAATGGGCAGGGAGGCTGGCCAGCTGAAACAAAGGGCCACGCTCAGAGCAGGGAAAAAGCCCTACGGTTCATTGTGTGGTGCTGTAGATTGAACCGAGGACTTCACATATTCTTGGCAATGCTCTACCACTGAGCTATATATAGCCAAGCATCCCCCTCCCCCCAACTCCAACAATATCACACAAATACCAGTAAGTTGATTTTAAGATGGCCAAAAGATTTGGACATTTCTCCAGAGAAGACACACAACTGGAAAAATAATCACATAAAAAGAGCACCATCCCTAACCATCAGGGAACTGTAAATCAAGACCATTGTGGGTGGCTGCTTTCAACAACAAAAACAGCTACAAATAACAAGTGCTGGCAAGCACACAGAGAAGCTGTGTCTGGGCACTGTTAGAGGAATGTCAGACCATGCAGCTGCCATGGAAAAGCATTATGGAAGCTTTCAAAGTATTAAAAATAAAATGACCAGGACTGGGAGATGGCTCAGTTGGTGAAGTGTTTGTTCCAGAGGCCCCAGCACCTAAGTTTAGATCTCCAGCACTCATGCAAAGAGACCAGAGTAGTAGCTTGTGCCTATAATCCCAGTGCTGCGGAGGCAGGAGGATGATTCTGGAGCTCATGGGCCAATTTAACCTAACTGGTGAGCTCCAGGCTCAGTGAGAGATGCCATCTTAAAATTAAGGTGGATGCCTGGCATGGTCACTGTCCTCTATTTAGGGCAGAGGCAGGTGGATCTCTGTGAGTTCGAGGCCAGCCTGGTCTACAGAGTGAGTTCCAGGACAGCCAGGGCTACACAGAGCAACCCTGTCTCAGAAAACAAAAAACAAAAAAGGAACAAAACAGAACAAAACAAAAATTAAGGTGGAGAATGAAGAAGATAGTTGATATTGTCTTCTGGCCTACACATTCACTTGCGCGCGCGCGCGCACACACACACACACACACACACTATATATATATATATATATATATATATATATATATATGAACAATTCTGCTTTCCACAGTATCTGAAGACAGATCTTGATGTTTTGAACATTCATGTTCATAAATATAGCATTATTCCCAATAGTCAAAAGACAGGAACAACCCAAAAGTCCATCACTAGTTTTCTGTAATCACAGCACTTGGGAGACTGAAGCAAAATTGGGTATGGTGGTCCTTGCCTTTAACCCCAGTATGCAAGAGGCAGAATTTACTTTGTGAGTTCAAGGCCAGTTTGGTCTACTTAAAAAGTTTCTGGACAGCCAGAGCTACATAGGTGAGGCCCTGTCTCCAACAACAACAACAACAACAACAACAATAACAACAGCCCAAAGCAAGAGGATCAGTAACTTAAGGCGATATTTTAAGGTCAGCCTTGACCCTGTCTTTAAGAATTGGGGGAAAGCCGGGCATAATGGTGCATGCCTTTAATCCCAGCACTCAGGAGGCAGAGGCAGGTGGATTTCTGAGTTCAAGGCCAGCCTGGTCTACAAAGCGAGTTCCAGGACAGCCAGGGCTACACAGAGAAACCCTGTCTCGGAAAAACAAAACAAAACAAACAAACAAAAGAAATGGGGGAAAAGACAAACAAGAAAGAATAACATGGGGGTTGGAGAGATGGAGCAGTAGGGACACTGGCTGCTCCTCCCACCTCACAGTCTCTTATAACTCCAGTCCCAGGAATCTGCTTTCTGCTGACCTCCTCAGGCACCAGGTACACACATGGTGTACAGACATACATGCACGAAAAACACTCATACACATTAAAAATAAATTAAAAAAGAATATGGGCTGGAGAGATGGCTCAGTGGTTAAGAGCACTGACTGCTGCTCTTCCAGAGGTCCTGAGTTCAATTCCAGCAACCACATGGTGGCTCACAACCATCTGTAGATGGGATCCGATGCCCTCTTCTTGTGTATCTGAGGACGGTGACAGTGTACTCATATAAATAAAATAAATCTTAAAAAAAATATTTAAAAAATAAATAAAAGGGGCCTAGCAAACACAGAAGTGGATTCTCACAGTCAGCTATTGGATGGATCACAGGGCCCCCAATGGAGGAGCTAGAGAAAGTACCCAAGGAGCTAAAGGGATCTGCAACCCTATAGGTGGAACAACAATATGAACTAACCAGTTCCCCGGAGCTCTTGTCTCTAGCTGCATATGTATCAAAAGATGGCCTAGTCGGCCATCACTGGAAAGAGAGGCCCATTGGTTATGCAAACTTTATATGCCCCAATACAGGGGAACGCCAGGGCCAAAAAGTGGGAGTGGATGGGTAGGGGAGTGGGGGGGGAGGGTATGGGGGACTTTTGGGATAGCATTGGAAATGTAAATGAGGAAAATACCTAATAAAAAATATTAAAAAAGAAAAAAAGCATTTAACCCCCTGTACACAACTCACTCCTTTTAAAGAAAAAAATTGAAATGTAAGGCTGTGTAAGATTTGTTTTTCATTGGGAGCCTCATCTGCAATGTAGGGGCTGGTGGGCCTGCTCCAGCAGCTGGAGCTGCGCCTGCTGGTGGTGCTGCTCCATCCACTGCTGCCGCCCCAGCTGAGGAGAAGAAAGTGGAAGCAAAGAAGGAAGAGTCTGAGGAGTCTGAAGATGACATGGGCTTTGGTCTTTTTGACTAAACCGCTTTTGTTAAGATGGCCAATAAAGAGCTGAACCTGTAAAAAAAAAAAAAAAAAGATTTGTTTTTAAACTGTAAAAAAAACCCCAAAAAACCAACCCCCCCAAAACCAAAGAAAAACATTAGCCTTAAAAAGGATCCTTTGACTTGTGCCACGTTGTAGATTAAACTTGACACCTAGCTAAGTGAAAGAAAATGATTACAAAAACCAACACTACATGATTTCACTTAAATGGTATTTCCAGATTGGTTAAACCCATGGAAGCTAAGAGCAGAATAGTGGGGCTTTAGGGTGACAAAAATTAGTAGCTGTTTGATTCATAGAGAAGCTGAAAAACGTTTGGTGCGTAGTCCCCTAGCAATGTGAACCCCAGTGAATGTCTTAAGTGCCTGCCACGCCCTTGACCGTGCATTGTTCCAAACAACCTTGCTTTTCTGGTCAGTGCACTGCAGACAATGGACTAGACCTAATACAGTGGCTAGGAAAACTCTGCCCAATTCTGCACAAATGACCCAGTTTAATTTTTAGCTGTACGAGACACAATGGAGACTACGTAGAAGTCTTGGCTAAGAGGCCTAATCCTGAGGGAAAACGCAAACTGTCAGGTCACCAGATCTGCCACAATGTCTTAGGCAGTTATGGACCACGTTCTCAGCCTTGAGGTTTGTACAGCTTGAGATGCCTCCTCCCTTCCTGCTCTGATCCTAACATACACCCGCATTTTCTCTGTCAACAAAAGCACGGCTTTCCCTTGCTCTCAGGGGCATCCTCCCATTCTGTCTTGTTAGTTCCATCAGACAGTGGAGCCTGCTTTTTCACGGAAGAAAACAATAGTAACCCATTTGATCAAGAAACAAAAGAGCTCCTAGCTGAGAATGGGGACGAAGACCTGTCATTCCAGTATTTCAGAGGTAGACGCAAGGGGATCTTGAGTTTGTGATTAGTCTAGGGCACAGTGAAACCTTGTCTAAACACCCCCCCCAAAAAAAAGGGGGCCTCCGTAAGGTTCAGTTTCGACTGCGTTTCAGATTCTACACTCTGATTTTACTCACGAGATAGGAATTCTTTCATCTGCCAAGAAATCTTCAGTGATTTACAATACAAGACTTTTAGGGAACGTCCTGGAATAGCTATAAAAATCAGTACACATATGTCATCCCAACCTCCTGCTGATTGCCCTCAGTTCATTTAGAGAAGACATCATAAAAAAAAAAAAATTAGCAGGGTTCTTCTCTCTCTTCAGTCTTTTTTCTCCTTATAGAGAGAAAGAAAAGTGTAATTTGAACGTGGGTGGTAAGGCACTCCAGCCTGTAGTTTAAACGATGGCTTCAAAGCTGTGTTTGGTAGCTCACATCTGCAATCCCAGCACTGGGGAATCTAAGGAGATTCTCGCGAGTTCAAGACCAATTTGGGCTACAGAATGAATTTTTCTCACTACCTCCAACCTCGCTCGTTCCCTTTCAAAAATGGCTTTAACTTATAGCGAGCTTCCTGAGGAGGAAGTGCTAAGAGGCGACATGGCTGCGTAGATGAGCCACAGAAGACTGCTGTCTGAAATCTCTCCGGATTCAGACAACCGGGAGGCTGCGAGCAAAGAGCTATCCTCACGGGGGACAACTAGCGGCTAGCACCACTGTTCTACCTGGGTATCGGGCGAGAAAACGTTTCAGCCAATTCTCGAAAAGATACTGGAATCATCACCGGTTGCTAGGCAGCCGTTTGTGACGTCATCTCTCAGCACCGGAAGCGGCGAGGCGCAGGAGAGTAGCGTGAAGTTTGTGGGTGTCCGCAGTCGAGGTAAGTTAATGGTCCGCCTGCCTTCGTAGTTTGCTGGGTTAGAAGCGGGCAGGGACATTTGGCCTGGGCTGCTAACTCGGAGCGGTGACCTTGAGGGTGGAGTTCGAGGTTTATTTCTTCTGGGCGGATTAGGCTCCACCCTTTCGTCCTGCTCAGGTGGGCGTGTTTCAGAGTTTGGTTTCCGCCGCATTGTTCCGGCCTCCCACCCTCCCCGCCCCCCATCCCCACCCTACTCCTGTACCTAGTTGGCTGCCAGATCAGCATGAAAAGATTTAGAGATAAGAGTGGACACTGTCCATGCAGCGGGGCTGTTCAGCCTGACAGGAAAGTGTTTCTGCCAGAAACACCTTCCAAGAGTAACTCGAGGTGTACTAGCAGTGTCCCCAGCGGGCCTTAAGAATGCCGGAAGACAGTATAGGGTCTTTCTCATTACAATGCAGAGACCGATTCAACAAAGCAGGGGTTTTTGAAATGACACCAATTTGGAATTGCTGGGTAATTACTTTTGAGAAATCGACATTTATTGGGGATTTCGTAAGAGGCCCTTCTTCCTCACTTAATTTTAGAGGTCTCGTGTAGCCCAGCTGGCCTTAAATTTCTGATCCTCTTGTCCCTACCTCCCAGTGATGGGATACAGGCGTTTGCCACTGGGCTTGAACAATTTTTTTCTTCTTCAAGATGGGTAACAGTATGTAGGGTAGTTTGACCTCAAACTTCTGGATATCCTGTATTAGCCAGGAGCCATGCTGCATTCTTGAAAGATGGTATGTGCAGGTAAAGGTGCCTGCATGTATGTCTGGGGAGGGAAGAGTGAGGAGGCTGGCCAGTGGGGCCAGTTCTGTGAAATACATAACCTAATTCCTCTGAGGAATTAGAAGCTGAGAGTCTTAAGTTCAAATCTGTGTTGGACATTAGTCCACACTCACTTGTGCTTATGTAACTTTAAGTTTAAATTAATTGGAAATTCAGTTCCTTACTTGTGTTAATGGCCCTTGAAAAGCTAACAGCGCTTCAACATAGATTTCTGGCCTCACGACACTTGCTGTCATTTGGGTTCCCTAATGTCATTGTTTGTATATGCTAGGCCCAGGGGGTGGCACTAATAGGAGCTGTGGCCTTGTTGGAGTAGGTGTGTCACTGTGGGCGTGGACTTTAAGACCCTTGTCCTAGCTGCATGGAATCCAGTCTTCTAGCTGCCTTCAGAACAAGAGATGGAACTCTCAGCTCTTCCAGCCCCATGTCTGCTTGGACACTGCCATGTTCCCACCTTGATAATAGTGGACTGAACCTCTGAACCTGTAAGCCAGCTCTAATTAAATGTTGTCCTTATATGAGTTGCCTTGGTCATGGTGTCTCTTCACAGCAATGGAAACCCTAACTAAGACACCTAGGACTCAAAAATAGCTAGGCGGGGTCTGGTGAGATGGCTCAGCAGTTAAGAGCACCGACTGCTCTTTTGGAGGTCATGAGTTCAATTCCCAGCAACCACATGGTGGCTCACAACCATCTGTAATGAGAAACAAATAAAGAACCTATGGGCTGGAGAGAGCGGGCCCTGAAGCAAGCGGGATTGGAGCAAGAGGGAGAAAAGGGAAGGGGAAAAAAGAGCTGGGCAGTGTTGGTGGTACATGACTTTAATCCCAGCAGGAGGCAGAGAAAGGTGAACCTCTTGAGTTTGAGGACAGCCTTGTCTATAGTTCCAGGACAGTCAAGGCTACACAAAGAAAATCTGTCTCGAAAAAGGAAAACCAACCAACCAGAATTAATCAGGGCATAGTAACCAGTGGTGTAGTCAGCAAATGGGCCATTGCAGAAGGGAGAGGGAATGGTAGAATGAACTTCTGTTTTGGGCCATTCTACTTTAAGACAAACCCAGCTATGTTCTTGTATTCTGCAGTCATTAATTCCTACAAATTGGGTCTGGAGGCCCAAATGGGCCAACCTGCTCTTTAAGGTTTGCTGTGTAAGCATTGTGCAGTAACTGCATCAGCTCCACAGGAAGCAGTACATTGGAGCATCACACTTCTGGGAACGTGTGTATATTTGTGGCAGAAGGGAGTGTGTTCCCATCGTCTTGCCATGTTCCTATCTGTTCACTGGATCCTCTCTTCCTACTCAGAAGCTGCACCGTCTGCTGGCTTCTTTGTCAATCATAAGACTTGTTTCTCAATACCCAGTAAGGACATGCTTCACTCTCCTGTCTCTTACCTGCCCAGCCATCAATTTGTAGCAGGTCCAACAGATGCCCCATGGAACATAGCATTATAAATGGGATCTGCCTGCAGTACCATCACCACTAGGCCGGGGTTTAGATCTTAGATGAACAGCTGACTTTATACTCATATCAGCTCCTCTCGGAGACCTGTTGAATTGTCTTTTGGACTTTCTGGCCTCTGTTTTAATAGCAGCTTCTGGATTTGCCTCTGATCCCAGCTTCCTGCACTCCTTTGCCTATGCATGGCCCTTGGCTAGGTATTCTTGGGCTTCTGTTGGTTCATCATCCTCTGAAATGTAAAGCTTGGCTTTGTCCCTGCTGACTGTGTTGGAGCTTGGCCTCTCGTCTCGTTCTTCCCTTACTTTGTCCTTTTTTTGAGTGACACTTGAGGTGGCGTGTCTGGTGCAGCCAAGTCTGCCTTCTCCTGACTCATGCTTCCTTGTGGAAGCCTGCACTGTCACGTGTGCTCTTTAACCTCAGATGCCTGTTTCAGTCCTTCCTGCTCAGTCCCCTTGGCTCTTGGCCTTCTCTGACCTGGTGTTTTGGAGGCCTTTTCTGACTGACAGAGAACTTTGAACTGAATTGGTAAATTGTTAATCCACTCTGAACTCCCCGCTGATGGCACTTTTGTTACCACAAGCCAAAATGCTCTGGATTCGTGAATGTAAGACACACACACACCCTCATGTTTAATATGCTCTAAGCAGCTCAAAGGCTAGGCTACTCTTGTTATCCCAGCCCCAGTCTGGGATATCAGAGCCCCCGGGGCCACTTCCCTGATACTTACATGGCTGGATGCTTTCTCTCCTGCTCCCTCAAGTCTGATCTCTCTGCTTCTCTGGTGATTCTAAAATCTCCCTCTCTCTTCTGCTCCCTTGCCTGGGAAATCTAAAGTCCTACCTCTGCCTCCCTGCCCAGTCCTTGGCCGCAGGCAACTTTATTTCACCAATCAAAGCCAACTGGGGGCAGGTACCCTCAGTGTCTTTCAGACAGGCATGCTGGTTCCCACGTAAGTTTGGGAGTCAAATGAACACAAATGGCATTTGAAGGGATCTGCAACCCTGGACCTCCTTGGCTGTGTGTGCTCACACCAATCACTCCCTGGGGATGTGCACCTCTGGGTCCCTCTGCCTTGCATCCTCTTGTCTTCGCAGATGGTAACAGTATTCTCATTTTTGAGAATATGGTTTCTTTGTTTTTCGTTTCTGAGTACAGCAATTGTGCAGAAGGCATGCATGTGCTTGGGCAGGAGGCAAGATATCCCCCGAGGTATTAGAAGCTTGAGCTAGAGCAGTGGTTCTCAACCCCTTTTGGAGTCAGACAACCCTTTCACAGGGGTTCCATATCAGATATTCTGCATTCCAGATATTTACATTACAACTCATCATAGTAGCAAAATTACAGTTCTGAAGTAGCACGAAAATAAACTTTATGGTTGGGGTCATCACAACATAAGGAACTGTATTAAAGGATTGCAGCATCAGGGAGGTTGAGAAACCACTGCTCTAGAGGGTAGAGAAATATCCTGAAGACCTAGTCCTAGCCTTGCCAGGATTCTCTCTCCTTTCCTGGGTCACCTCATCCTTTTTCTTGCTTCGACTTCTCTCAAATATGTCCAGTTAATCCATTCTTCTGAGCTTTCTACTTGCGTATCTATCTCAGCTTGACTCTTGGATCTTCCACAAGATAAGTCAATTAATTGTGTTCTGGTGTAAAATTCAGGGCTGGGGATTTGGCTTAGTGGTAGAGGGCCTGTTTAGCAAGGGCAGGGCCCTAGGTTTGGTTCCCAGGACACACATACACACACACACACACACACACACACACACACACCCCTCACCTCTCCAATATAAAACTGCTTCTTCATCTCTTTTCATTTTTAAAAGAATAAAATGCTTATTTTTTTAAATTATGTGTATGTGTGTGGGGGAGGGTGGTCTGCACAGGTGAATGCAGGTGTCCACAGAGGCCAGAAGTGTCAGATCCCCTGGAGCCAGGGTTACAGGTGATTGCAAGCTTGGTATCTCTCCAAAAGCAGTATGTACTGTTAACCTTTGAGCCGCCTCTGTACTTTTCTCATCTCTGTTTCTAAGTAGTGTCTATAAATCCTTCAGTTTGTTTAATGGCATCTTCCAAATTAATTAATTAATTAATTAATTATTTGAGATAGAGTCTCATGTAGCCCTGGCTGCCCTGGAACTTGTTATGTACACAAGGCTGGCCTTGAACTCACAGAGATTTGCCTGCTTTTGCCTCCTTAGTGCTGGGGTTAAAGTCATGCATGATGTCTGACTAAATTAGAAATCTTTTGTTTGCTATCTCTTTACTCCTTTGTTATTTCCCAAATGTCACCAGAATATAAGTATATTTTCTGGATTCCTCCTTTCCTTGTTTTTGAGACAGGGTCTTATAATGTAGTCTTGGCTGGCCTGGGAACTTGCTATGTAGGAGACAGACAGAGGTCTTAGATCTCTGAGCATTGGAGACCAGCTTAGTCTAAGTGGTTCCAGGCTAGCCAGTGCTGACATGAGAAAAAGAAAGAGCAGGGCTGGAGAGACGGTTTAGCAGTTAGCACAATTGACCTGTGTGGTGGTTGCAATGGCTGTAGCCTTAGGTTAAACCTAGGCATGCAGGTATTGTGTGCATGTGGTGCACAAACTGACAAGCACACACATTCTCTCTCAAATAAGGACTAGAAATGTAGTTCAGTGGGACAGCACTCGCCTAGCATGTACAAAGCCCTGACTTCAGTTAATTTCCCTGACCCCCAAACAAAAAGAAAAGAGAGTGAGAGAGAGAAGCCTGATACATAGAAAGGACACCAGAATGGCCGGGCGTGGTGGCGCACGCCTTTAATCCCAGCACTCGGGAGGCAGAGGCAGGCGGATTTCTGAGTTCGAGGCCAGCCTGGTCTACAAAGTGAGTGCCAGGACAGCCAGAGCTACACAGAGAAACCCTGTCTCAAAAAACCAAAAAAAAAAAAAAAAAAAAAAAAAAAAAAAAAAAAAAAAAAGAAAGGACACCAGAGACCTGAAGAATTTTTTTTTCTTTAGGATTGTTTTTTCTTTAAGAGTGTTTTGTTTGTATATATGTAAATGTACCATATGTGTGTAATGCCCGTGGAGGTCAGGAGAGGGTTTTAGAGTCCCTGAAATTGAAGTTAGAGATTTTTTGTGAACCACGATGTAGGTACGGGGAACCAAATACGGGTCCGCTGAAAGAGCTGTAAGTGCTGTTACTGCTCAGCCATTTCTCTTGGTCCCACATCTTTGTCATTCAGTTCTTGGTTCTCTGTTGCAACCCAAACCCTTACATATATCCCTTTCTTCATGAGACCCTTTTTATTACTCTCAAGGGCCAGTCCTGTCACTGGGCTAATGTCATGTTTGGTTACTCTCTCTTGTGTCTTATCGCAGTAACTAGTGTATGCGTTGTCTGCTCACATGCCCTACCCCAGCCTCTTTAACTTTCTTCTGAGGGACTCTGCACTTAACCTAATGCCCGGCATAGGATAGCAACAGATGTGTAACAAGTGTTTGAAGGCCGGGGTTCTTACTTACCTGCATTATCTCATTAATCCTCAGCAGCCTCCGAGTCCTGTCATTATCACAACTTTATAGGTGGGGAAGTTGAGACTAGGGAGATGAAGTCACCTGTCTTAGTGACCATCCTGGAAGTCAGGTGTGTGGTGAGGCTGGGTGTGGCCTGGGTGATGTGTTTTTCAGTGATTCTGTTTTGTTTTTAGAGCCAAGATGCGGGTGTGCTGGTTGGTGAGACAGGACAGCAGGCACCAGCGAATCAAACTTCCCCATTTGGAAGCTGTTGTGATTGGTCGAAGCCCAGAGACCAAGATCACAGATAAGAAATGTTCCCGACAGCAAGGTAACTCGTCATAGCAATGTGAAGATGACTGTGTTTAGTTATGGGGGAGAATGATAACCAGAGAAACACATTTCCTGGTGTTCTTGCTGAAAAACCTATTACATTCCAAAAACAAGGTTTATAAGTTGTGTTCTTTCAGCTAACACGTGGGCTCTGGATCTGAATCCAGAATCATCCTAGAAAGGGAGAGGTGGCTGACATCTTGCTACATTGGGGTGGCAGGATTGAGTCTTGTACTCTGCTGTGGCCAGTAATTATGCGTTGAGCAGAAAGAGAAGTTAATACCGGAATCGCCAAGCTGAAACCCTATCTGAGTCATAGTGAGGTGGTGTCAGCCTTTACACACCGCCTCACACAGAGGGTAGGTCTCTAGGAATGCGGCATCCAGCTCATCTTTCAAATGGTTTATGGGCAAAGCTAAAAGGGAGGCACGCAAGCACACGCACACACACAATTTCCTGCAATCTGCAGGCCTGCTCAGGGTAAATCCTAAGGTTCTGGATTTAGAGCTGGGGCTCTGCATTGCTTTCTTGAACATTGTTTCTTCAGGCCAGCTTGAACTTCTGTTTCCCGAGATCATAGCTTCTACCTCTTTCTCTGTTGAAGTCACTTGATGGTAATGTTCCTTGCCCTGAAGCTCGTGCTAGAGAAGCCCTCTACAAGCCCTCTACTACTTTAGCTTCAGCCCCAGCTCTAGGTAGGTTTTTCCTTCTCCCCAATAGTAGAAGCTTATCTAATTATGAGCTAGGAGCTTTTCTCCTGTTGGCAGTCTGTGATCCCGAGCTGGCTAGGGGTCCGTGGGGATTCATGAAAGCTGCCTCACAGTTTTTTTTTTCTTTTTTCTTTTTCTTTTTTCCCTTTCTTTCTTTCTTTCTTTCTTTCTTTCTTTCTTTCTTTCTTTCTTTCTTCCTTCCTTCCTTCCTTCCTTCCTTCCTTCCTTCCTTCCTTCCTTCCTTTCTTTTCTTGAGACTCACTTTGTAGCCTTGGCTGTCCTGGAGCTCACTATATGGACTAGGCTGGCTTCTACCTCACAGAGCTCCTCCTGTTTCTGCCTCTGAAGTGCTGGGATTTAAAGGTGTGTGCCACTGCAACCAGCTTCAAAGAGTGAAAGACACTGAGTACTTGTTTGCTTTTCTGATTTATTTTTATTATTTTAAAATTACATGTGTGTCTGTGTGGGTGTATGTTTGACTTCAGTTCCCTGTGGAGGCGGAGGCATCAGATTGCTCTGGACCTGGGGTCAGAGGTGGTAATGAGCCGTCCAGTGTTGGGAACCAAGCTTAGGCTCTCTGGGAAAAGCAGCAGCAAGTGAGCCATCTTTCCAGCCTCTACTCCGCTCACCACTCCAGGGTTTCAGCCAGAATATTAGCAGTAGGTAACAAAATACATGCACTAATATAATGTGTGTGTGTGTGTGTGTGTGCATGCGCGCGCACGTGCGTGCGCGCTTCCACATGCACATGAGCAGTTAAGATATTCTTACATATTCCAGACTGACCTCACACACTGGCTAGGCAGCCAAGGCTGGCCTTGAACTAATCTGGACTCTACTTTCCAAGTCTGAGATTTCCACTATGGCCAGCTCACTGATGGACAGTTTATGGAAGGGTTTGAAGCTATTAGAAATTGGTAGGATTTGTAGGCCTAGGCACAAGCAGAACAGGCTCAGCTGGGGGTTTGACTGCAGCAGTCAAGCTTTGTTGTCCTTTGGGGACAGCAGAGTACCCAGTTTTGGTTGCATTCGTGTTTAATGTTTTCTTATTTCTTTCAGTACAGTTGAAAGCAGAGTGTAACAAGGGATATGTCAAAGTACAGCAGGTATGTGTGTTCGTGACTTGTTTTTTCAGTTTTATACTTGATAGTTTTCTTATGACATTGCTTTTGACTGTCTGTGTCAGCTGATGAAAGCTCCCCTGTCACGGGGAAGTGATAGAGTGAACGGCAGGCAGGTAGAGTAAGCAGTTAGTATAGCACCAGCTCCATCACCAGTGGCATGATTGCTATTACGCTTACTATATATATATATATATATATATATATATATATATATATATGTATGTATATATATGTATATATATATGTATGTATATATATATATATATATATATATATATATATATATATACACGGTGTATCCACAGATGGGGGTCAACCCCTCCAGCATCGACTCGGGCGTCATCGGGAAGGACCAAGAGATGAAGCTGCTGCCTGGTCAGGTTCTCCACATGGTGAATGGACTTTATCCATTCATCATAGAGTTTGAGGAAGTGGCAGAGAGCCCGAACCTAACACAGAGGAAGAGAAAGAGATCAGACTGTGATAGTGAGGAGATGGAAGCTGAGTCTGGGACAGGGCTGGCACCTGGGAGCAGCCCCAGCCAGTGCTCTGTGTCCCCTAAGAAGGGCAAGAATGGAGCCACCAAAAAGGTGAGAATCGTGTGCTTGAAAGATGATGTGGAGATGAATTGACATAATGACGTAATGACTGCTTAATTGTTGTGTACACAGTACATTGTTTGTGCACAGTGAGATGGTATTAATCTAATGAGGGTTCTTAACCAGGATGAAAGAGTCACTTGTTTGTGGCCCGAAAATCACTTGGTGAATGTCCCTTTAGATGCTTTTCTTTTTTTTTTTTTTTTCCTCTTTTTTTTTTTTTTTTTTTTTTTTTTGGTTTTTCGAGACAGGGTTTCTCTGTGTAGCCCTGGCTGTCCTGGCTGGCACTCACTTTGTAGACCAGGCTGGCCTCGAACTCAGAAATCCGCCTGCCTCTGCCTCCCGAGTGCTGGGATTAAAGGCGTGCGCCACCACGCCCGGCATTTTAGATGCTTTTCTATTAAGTTCCTGAGGTAAACCACTTGAAGAAAGACAGAGCAGTCAGTAATGACAGTGTGACACACCCTGCCCAGCTTAGTGAGGGAATGAAAAAAGGACAGACACACATACAGAAAAGCTGGAAATGGGTGGGCTCTGTTCCCTAATGGAGCTGCAGCACCACCAACAGCCTGGAAACTCAGCATGGTTGTTTTATACATCCGAATTGAGGAGGTGGCTTTATTGTATATAGCTGAACAGGGAGACAGGTTTAGGTAACTCTGGTAGGAGGTCTTTGTAAGGGAACAGTCTCAGGCTATAAACATCTTGCAGAGGGAGCTGTGGTTGATGGCTTCTGCATGCACTGCATAGATAGCCATTTGCAAACACTGGCACTTAGACCAGAGGAGGGGTTTGTCATCCCTCTGGGCCTTATCTGGGGAATCCATCTAGGCACTGAGGTCCTCTCCATGACTGGTCATGGCAACAACACACATTCATTCAGGACTTCATCCACTCCTTACACATCTATTCCCATTATAGTGTAATTAATGTTTAATACTAAAATGGGTCATTTGCCTGTCTACCTACCGGTTAACACTGAAGCCTTCATAGAATATGTTTTTCACATGTTGATGTCAAAGGAGACACTTGGGTAGGCTGTAGCTGGAGTATAAGCAGGCAAGGAGGCGATTTAAAACGGGCAGTTTTGGCTTTATGGAGCTTTTCCTGGAGAGATATGAATGGATGTCTCTTCATCCCAGATATAGCACTAATGACAGACCAACCATGCCACCCAAGTCTAAGTTGGTGAACCAGCGAGTCTAATTGTGGTTACAGGGGCCTGGGCAGCTTAAGTGTGACTACCCTATCAGAGAGGAGGCTCCCTCTCCAGCAGCTGATAGCTGCTTGTGTGTCCTCCCTCCTCATCCATCTCCCAGTAAGTGAATATTTGGCCCAGTACTGCCACCGTCTTACTCAGGTAATATCAGCTGCTCCTAGTCAAGGTAGCAATCCTTGCACATTGGACAGAGTTCCACGGCAGGCCTCCATCCTTACCCCCAGGTCTAGATGTAGAAGATGGTGGGGAAACTTGTGGTCCTAAAGGGCGATGGGCTGATAAAGGAAGCCTAGTGTCATTCTCAAAAGCTAACCTTCCTTCCGTGTTTCATGTGGATGCTGCTGATACAGCTACATTTCATTACTGGCATTCTCATTTACATTGTTTTTTATTCAGGAATCACTGGGCCACTGGAGTCAAGGCTTGAAGATGTCTATGAAAGACCCCAAAATGCAGGTCAGAATAAAATTGTATATTTTAGTGTCTGTCATAGAGTCTGTGAGCATGCTTCTAACGTGGTAATTATAGATGAAGCCAAAGGATGCCAGCTCTTCCTCGTGGGATTCTGTTACTGCACGGGTCTATGAGGACAAGAATCACTTAACACTACATTTTTGGTCTTTTCTCTAAATGTTATACTATATCCACACTTAATAGCTGTTTCTAGCCCCAATATAGGGGAATGCCAGGGCCAAAAGAATGGGAATGGGTGGGTAGGGAAGTGGGGGGCGCTATGGGGGACTTTTGGGATAGTATTGGAAATGTAATTGAGGAAAATATGTAATAAAAATATTAAAAAAAAATAGCTGTTTCTACATATACATGCATACATTATAGGCTAGGAGCCATATATATGAAAATTTCCTGATTTTGGATCACCTTGCTTAGTTCATCCATTTTCCTGTAGATTTTGTGATTTCATTTTTCTTTTGAAAACATTTTTGATTTATTTTAATGTGAAGGGTGTTTTGCCTGTATGTATGTCTGTGCACCATGTATGTGCCTGGTGCCTGAGGATGCCAGAAGAGTGCCCTGGGACTGGATGATTGCGGATGACTATGTGGGTATTGGGAATCAAGCCTGGGTCCTGGAAGAATAGCCAGTACTCTTAAGATCTTCTCTGCAGCGGCCCCCTCACCCCTTTTTTGAGACAGGGTCTCTTTCTATAGCCTTGGTGCCCTGAAATGCTCTGTCGACCAGGCTTTCCTCAGACACAGAGGTGTGTCCGTCCGCCTGTGCTTCCTGAGTGCTGGGGTAAGATCATACACCTCCATGCCCAGCCCCTGATTCCCAAATGCACTCCATTTTGTATATATGGCACATTATCCATTCAGGGTTGATGGGCACGGGGGTCATGAAAGAGCATGTAAGCTGTTTCTAGCCTGAGCTTGCATCGCTTTTTCTTTTTGTTGCACATAAGTGCATAGATTGTTATTGATAGTGTTAAACCCTAAGTGAAACCCCACAGCCTCAAAATGGCCATTTTAACTATAAAAGCTCACTGAGATATACAACATTGAGTACTGGGCAAGTGTGTGTGAGTAGCTACCATAATCTGTGCACTGGTTTTTGATTGTGAGTTTGTTAAAGTGGTTTTATAAAAAGTAACTGGAGGTCGCTTACTTCTTGAGATGAATATACTGTCTGCTTTGTCTCCTTTTACCTTCTGGCTGCTGTTAGGAGAGATTGTGGACTGGCAAGAGGGCTTAGTGGGTAAGGGTGCTTGCTGCCAAGGCTGATGACTTGAGTTCAGTCCTGGAATCAACATGGCAGGAGAGAACAAACTCCTTAAGTTGTCCTATGGTCTCCCCAAATAAATAATAAGTGTTAAAAAGAGATTTTGCTAACCTGAGCCAAGGTCCTTTTGAAGGGATCATCAGAGGGTGACTGTCATAATGCTGTCTTCTGACATGTCAGAAGTCATCAGTCATTGGAGGAGCCTTTGAGACCTGCTTCAGTCAGGGCTCCTTGAGGTCTACCCACATGGATGCCAGGGCTGAGTTGGAGAGCTGGGGTTGAATTCTGCCTGGGGAGATTTAACATTGAGTTCCTGAGAGCTCCTGTACTGTGTATCTTCTCTGTATCCTATGTAGTGTGGTGTTCAAAACATGGGCTCTGGAGTTTATGGGATTTGGGTGGGAAGCCTGATTCCTCACTGTGTAATGATGTGACGAGTGTAAGACCGCTGTCAGTGTGTCTGCATCTGCTCTACCTCTTAAAACTTTCTCCACTGTGTTTTCAAGTAAGTAAGTGACTGACTGAGCAGATGGCACGTGCACAGGAGAAGGTCCTCAGCTGCTGCCTCTTTCCTTCCTTCCCGTGCTCTCCTCTAGGTTTACAAAGACGACCAGGTGGTGGTGATTAAGGATAAATACCCCAAGGCCCGTCACCACTGGCTGGTCTTACCGTGGGCCTCCATTTCCAGTCTGAAGGTTGTGACCAGTGAACACCTTGAACTTCTCAAACATATGCACGATGTTGGGGAGAAGGTGATAGCAGATTTTGCTGGATCCAGCACACTGCGCTTCCGATTGGGTTACCATGCCATTCCAAGCATGAGGTAAGCCTTGGGATGAGGGTGGTGTGTGCTGGTGTGTCCTGTGAGCAGCCTGCACTTGAGTCGCTGAGTAGCCCAGGGGAGGCAATGGGGTGTTTGTGAGGCACATGGGCCAAATCTCGTACTTGCCTAACTTGCCTGTGAGCCCAGGTTCCTGCTTCTGCATGTAATTCAGTCCCTTGTAGTTTTATATTTACCTCAGAGGTTAAGCGTTTCAACATGCAAGCCTGATGAAGTAGCTTCGATACCTTAGATGAGGGCTCAGTGGCTTGTGGCTTGTTGCCATTCTTGGAGTCACCTTTAATAACTAAATAACTAAGGCCCATTGCTCTAAAGGAGACAAAGCATCATAGCCTTCTGTAGAAATGGGCTCAGGCCATGCACAGCTTCAAATAAATGAGCGAAATGTGGGGGTTGTACATCATTGGCTTAGTTGGAGAAGAATCTGGGGCAGAATGGTTGTTTTTCTCCCACAGAGTGCATGCAGGTCAAACTCTTTCAATTTATTTGGTCCAAGCAAAAAGAGAATGCATGGGCTATGCCTTTGGGTATGCCTCTGTCCCAACTTTTAAAAAATGATCCTATAATAAACAACAGGAAACTTAGATTGTAAAGGTTTTTATTTTTTGGGATTCTTGTCACATCAGCTTCCTGAGGCTGGGGCTATAGGGGTTTCTACTACAGATAACCACTTGAATATTTTTGAGATTTATTTTTATTTTATGTGTATGGATAGTTTGCCTGCATGTACATCTATTACATGTGTCCTTGGTGTCCATGGAGGCCAGAAGGGGGCATGGGATCTGTTGGAACTGGAGTTAGAGTTGCTTGATAATTGCCATGTGGGTGGGAATCGAACATGGGTCCTCCGGAGGAGCAACTCCTGCTCTTAACTGCTGAGACATCTCTGCAACCCCTTAGCTCTCCCTCTCCCTCTCCCCTCTCCCCTCTCCCCTCTCCCCTCTCCCCTCTCCCCTCTCCCCTCTTCTCCTCTTCCCCTCTTCCCCTCTTCCCCTCTTCTCCTCTTCCCCTCTTCCCCTCTCCCCTCTCCCCTCTCCCCTCTCCCAGACAGGTTCTCACTGTAGCCCAGGTTGGCCTTAAATTCAGAATCCTCCTACTTCAACTTCCCAAGTGCTAGGATTTCAGGCATGTGCCAGCATGCATGGCATGTTCTTTTTTAAAATGTTATTTGAATTTTTCTTACTTATTTGTTTTTCTTCATTAGAATTTAATTATTCTAGATGCAAAGTCCTATCCATATATTATTTACTATGAAATGCCTAATGTTTAATTAGATACTTACTAAGCATTAAATATTCATATGTGTGTGTGTATGCATGTGTGTGTGAGGCCAATTGCTTTCTCCCTTATTTATTTTTGTATTTATGAATTTATTTTTTTGAGAGTCTCTCTCACTATTGCTTTCTTATTTATTTATTTAAGACAGCACCTCACTATTGGTTTTCTATCCATCCATCTGTTTGAGACAGCATCTTACTGTGCAGCTCTGGATATCTTGGAACTTGCTATGCAAACCAGGCTTCCCTTGAACTTTGAGAGTTCCTGTTATCTATGCCTCCAGACCGCTGAGATTAAAGGCATATGGGACAGGGGAACCCACTGAACGTGGAACCTGCTGATTTGTTAGACTGCCTCCTCAGTGCTAGGAGAGTGTGTATTGCTGTGCCTGACTTTTTCACGTCAGTGCTGAAAATTAAATTTAGGTCTTTGTGCTTGCGTGATGTCTTGATTAGGATTGCTGTTGCTGTTATGAAACACCACGACCAAAGAAACTTGATGAGGAAAGGGTTTCTTTGGCTTTCCCTTCCATATTGCTGTTCATCATCATAGAAAGTCAGGACAGAAACTCAGAGCAGGAACCTGGAGGCGGGAGCTGTTCCAGAGGCTATGAGGGTGCTGCTTACCGGCTTGCTCCTCATGACTTACTCAGCCTGCTTTCTTATAGAACCAAGAACCACCAGCACAGGGATGGCACCACCCACAATTCATGGGCTCTCCTCCATCAATCACTAATTAAGAAAATACCTTATGGACTTTCATACAGCGTGATCTTATGGAGGCATTTTCTTTTTATTTGTTGTTGTTGTTTTTGTTTTTTTGAGACAGGGTGTCTCTATGTAGCACTGGCTATTCTAGAACACACACTGCAGGCCAAGCTGGCCTTGAAGTCACAGAGATCTGCCTGCCTCTGCCTCCAGCACTCTGGGTTTAAAGGCATGGGCCACTGACGCCTGGCTGGAAGCATTTTCTTAATGGAGAGTCCCTCCTCTCAGGTGACTTTAGCTTGTGTCAAGTTGACATGAAGCTGTCCCGCACACATGGCAAGGACTAACTATTCTCACCTAAATGACTGGATAGGTTGCCCTGAGCGGACAGTGTCCGAACCGTATGTTCCTGTGCTTGCTTTGACTGCTGTCATCCTGATTACACCAGTTTTTAATACTCGGTTCTTTTTTGTTTTCCAACTTTCAACTAGCCACGTACATCTTCATGTGATCAGCCAGGATTTTGATTCTCCTTGCCTTAAAAACAAAAAGCACTGGAATTCTTTCAATACAGAATATTTTTTGGAATCACAAGGTAAATAATACTCTGTTTTTATTTTTCATTTTATTTTTTAATATTTACTTCATTTTCTTAGATGTTTTGCTATCTGACTCAGTTGCTTCTCTAAGTAACAACCTGGCCTCAAATGGCCTCATACATTTAGTGATCTCTATAAAGAGGCCCCTCCTAAAATGAACAAGGATGTTTCATGGTAATAGGATCGCTACTTTGCCGTGAACATCCTGGAGGGGCCCTGGAGTGAGCTGTTATGTCAGGGTCAAAAGTGTTTGATTTTGACAGAAGATGAGTTAGTGCCTGCTCAGTAGAGCTAATGCCAGCTAATGCCAGGTGTTCTGAAGCTAGTACGGGCTGGATGCTTCACTGGGAAGGTGTGTACACAGGTTCTGAATGTGACCGTTGCTGGAGTCTGTGCTAGCCAGGCTTTGTCACTGTGTCATTATACTGACGTAACCTAAGAAGTTAAACCTGTCCAGAGGTTCCTATTGGAGAGGACTTGTCTGTGGCTCTGCTGCTGGGCTATGGTGAGGCTCAACGCTGGCAGGGAGGACGAGGGGGAGCAACGCTGCTCACTTCTTGTAGTCAGGGAGGTAGAGGGTTGAGGCGGGTGGGGGGGAGGAGGGAGAGGGGAAGGGACCCGGGATGAAACACACCTTCAAGGGACACCTAGTGACTTATTTTCTCCAGTGAGATCCCATCTCTTAAAGTTACTACCACCTCACTGAACACTGCCAACAGCTGTGGACCACACTTTGAGTGCCCGAGGCTTCAGAGGGGACACTAAGTGCTAAGCAGTTGTTGGATGAGGAGGGGCTCAGGAGTTCTCGAGCAGGAGTCTCTCCTGCTGTGTTAGCAGTGGGCAGGGGTGCTCTGTATATTTGGGGTGTAAGCATTTCCTAGTATAGTTTATATACAACTTCAGGACTGCTGTGGTGTTAATGTGGCAGCTACCATTTTTCAAAGAGCCACCTGGGGAAAAGCATGGTGAGAAGCCCATGATGTGGCTATGTGGAATGTGTCCTGAAGGAGTGTATCATCTCAACGGTAGGCTGCACAGACTTAGGATCTGGTCAAATACATTTTCTCAGTGTGAAGTCTAATGTTAAGGTATGAGCCTTAGGATACTGGATATGTTGATTAGAGTCATGTTTTTTAGCTTTTTTTCTTGGTGTCTTACTGGCTTTCCAAAATAACTGGGGTCTGCACCTTCCTTTTGTTTGTAGCTGTGATCAAGATGGTTCAGGAAACTGGCAGAGTGACTGTTAAAGATGGGACTTGTGAACTCTTGAAGCTGCCTCTCCGTTGCCATGAGTGTCAGCAGCTGCTGCCTTCCATCCCACAGCTGAAAGAGCACCTCAGGAAGCACTGGGGCGGGTGACACTCGTCTTGGCGGCCAAGGGCAGTGCTAGCATCTGTCCGCATTGCCTATGCTCCGTTCAATCCTGAACTAAAGCGTACACTTCTTCGAAACAAAGCTTATTTATTCTTGAGCGGCCACACATTGGGTGCACTCTGGTGCAGGAACTGGGAATTCGGGTTTGTATGGGTGTATTCTCTGGTAATGGAGGCTGAGACATGCCTGATCACCCTTCCCAGGACCATGACAGGCCTGACTAATGAGAGGGCAGAGCCGGCTCGAGACTCAAATGTACGATGTAGAAGCAGAGGATTGGTAATATATTTTGTTCCTACCCTCGTTCCTGGATGGTGTAGTATCTGTTCATCAAGGTAGCTGAGGTCTGAGGGCCCTGGTTCTGCCTTTAGTCTGCTCTGTGAGGTTCTTCTTCCCTCCATGAGGAGGCTTTCAATCTACTGTACCAGGCTGAGTGTCTAGTTGAAAATATGTGGCAGTCATCTACACAGAGAGATAATTTGTGTATGACTGTGCCAGGGAAGAGGAAGTGGTAATACTGGGCACAGTAATGTTAACAATACAGTCTGTGCTGAGGGCAGCCTGGGGTGGTGTGAGCTGTATAGTCTGTGCTGAGGGCAGCCTGGGGTGGTGTGAACTGTATAGTCTGTGCTGAGGGCAGCCTGGGGTGGTGTGAACTGTATAGTCTATGCTGAGGGCAGCCTGGGGTGGTGTGAGATGTATAGTCTGTGCTGAGGGCAGCCTGGGGTGGTGTGAACTGTCAGTTGACAGTACAGTCTGCATGGAGAGCAGCCTGGGCAATGTGTATTTTTAGCTTCAGGCAGATTTTACTGAGGCTTCCACTACTGCTCTTGAGAATTACAGAGCATTTATCTAAACTTCAGATAAAGTTTCCCCAATGCATCTGGGAAAAACAGATGTTGCAAAATAGTTCATTTAATTGCTACCTAATACTATATAGTTTAGCACATCAATATTAAACTGAATATTTGGTTATACAGTACTAGGAGTGTGTGTGTCAGACAGTGTAAGGATGTCAGGTATAATGGGGAACATTCTGAGAGCGAGATGACCATGCCTACATTCTTCATTCTGCTCAATATAGATTTTGTAAGGCTGGGGTAAGTGCATGCTGTTATTCCTGAGGACCTGAGTTTTGTTCCCAGCACCCACATCAGGTGGTTCACAGACAGCTATAGCTCCAGGGGATCCTACACCCTCTTTTGAGCTCCGTGGGCATGCATTCCAGTACACAAACCTGAATACAGACATACATATTCATACATAATTAAAAATTTTAAAAAATTAGATTTCTTAGAGGAAAAAATATAAATTATGATGTGCAGGAACCAGGTATTGAGGTATTAAGTATATTCATCCCATAGCCCTCCTCTCCCCAGTGGGCTTTCATCACTGTCTGGACTCTGCACTACTTGACAGACGTGTCATTGCACAATTAGTTGAAGCCTTCCTTCAGAAGCAGAGGGAGGGATGATGGGAGACTGCAGAGTAGAAGAAAGCCAGCCACATCTAAAGCCAGGCACAGTGACAGTGGCAAACTCTCCTGCAATCCCCAAATTTAGGAGGTGGCGGAGCAAGGAGGGCCGGGAGTTCCGTGTTATCTTTGTCTGTATGGTGAACTAGAAGTCTGGACTACATGAGGCCTTGTGTCATGTAGCAAATAAAACATTTAAAAGGGAAATAAAGTTATATCTGAGGTGCCAAAGAATATTATTTTGCCCGTTTGACCTTGGCCCTGTCATAGCCAGGAAAGACAATGTTATCAAAGCAGTGGTTAAGGTTCAGATCTGGACTAACTCCCACAGGCTCATGTTTCAGAGTGGTAGGCCCTTTCCATGCAGTGTTAGATGCTGTGGAGCCATTAGGAAGTGAGGCCTGGCTGGCAGAAATAGTCTCCAGGATCAGGCTTTTGAAGGCTATACCTGTTCCTGGTTGGCCTCCTGTGAATAGGCCACCCATCTCTGCTACTGTGGGCTGACACACACTGTGTGTGTGTGTGTGTGTGTGTGTGTGTGTAGGCAAGAGAACAATTTCCGGATGTCAGTTGTCTCCACCATGTGGGTCCTGGGGATTGAACTCACGTCATTGGGCTTGGCTGTAAGTGTCTCTACCCACTGAGTTCCAGTAAGTCAGAAGTACTCTTTTTAAAGAGTAATAACTTAATTCTCAAGTAAACACACACACACACACACACACACACACACACGTACACACACATACACCCACACCCACATACACACCACACCACACCCTTACCTCATCCCAAGCTATCCTAGAACTCAACATGTAGACTAGGTTGGCTTTGAACTTGCAGAGATCTGCCAGTCTGTGGATCCAGGCTGCTGGGATGCAAGTACACCACTAAAAGAAAAAACAAAACAAAACAAATGTACAAGGATTAGGTAGACATTGTCTGTATTCAATTAAAATTCAGTGTCTTCTGAGAATGAAATATTGTCATGGAATATCGTTCCCTTTTGCAGTAATGTTCACATCTGCCTCTTTAGAATGCTCTTTCCTTTTGGATGTTGATAATGGTGCATTGGCTGGTTTTGTGTGTCAATTTGACACAAGCTAAGAGTCATCAGAGAAGAAGGACGTTCAGCTGAGAAAATACCTCCATGAGATCCAACTGTAAGGCATTTTCATAATTAGTGACCAATGGGGAGAGCACCATTGTAGGTGGTGCCATCCCTGGACTAGTGGTCCTAGGTCCCATGAGAAGGCAGCTGAGCAAGCCAGGGGAAGCAAGCCATTGGGTGGCACCCGCTCGTGGTCTCTGCATCAGTTTCTGCCTCCAGATTCCTTCCCTGTGTGAGTTCCTGTCCTGACTTCCTTTGGTGATGAACATGCTGGCTGTGGGATTGCTTGTTTGTCACTCAGGCTTTATGGTGACACCAGGACATTCAAAATTTGGAGGTGTATAATGGAGCATTATTTAAGCCATAAATAAGAAGGAAATTGTGTCCTTTGTGAGAAGACAGATACCCTGGACATCATCCTGTGGAATGCAGTCAGCCAGACTCAGAACAATTAACCTCATATTGGTGATTTCAAAGTTCTTGGCTCCCCTGACTCCAGGCCCGTCGTGAGGCAGAGTATGGCAGAGATTGAAGCATGTACATAGCCGCCTTAGCACACCGGACAAAGGCAGAGACAACACTTACCTATTCTGAGATTTGTCTTACTATGTAGCCAAGACTGGCCTGGAACTCATGTAGCTCAGCTTGGTCTTGAATTCAAGACCCAACTAACTGCCTTCTCCTTGAAAGTTCTGGGTATATTGCTATCGTGCCGAGATAGGAAGTGTTCTCAGAACACTGATTTCAGAGCATGAGACCCCTTCATGTGCGGGTCACCGTGAATCAACTAACCCTTCTGTGGCTGGACCCTGCAGGTAAGGGGTGGAGCCCAGGGCAGAGGAGGGGCTTCTGGCACTCAGTTCTAAGGAGCCAGTGGACCAGCTGGATTCTTATCTGCTGCTGACAGCATCTCCACACCACAGACTCTCTAGTTTGTGGCAGCTGGGAACTTTTGCTTTCAAGAACCCAGCGATAGGTCAGATTCTCAAATACAGCTGATTGTGGCTGGTCGTGAGTGAGAAGAGACTCAAGATGTTAGGAGGAGACCCCCAGTATGTAGACCTGACTGAACTTGCCCCTGACAAGCTGACAGCCCATTGCATCATCTTTTACATGAATGAGAAAAAGGTGCCCGTTGCATGTGGAAGCCTTTAACCCAAGTCCCCTGAGGCGGGAGCCCCTATGAGGCACAACTACATGACCGTGTAGGCTGGGGACCCTGTTTCCCATGGGCTCCTCTATCACCTTCACAGTGGAATTCTGACTACCTGGAAATAAAGGACACAAGATTTTGTTGAGTGAATGAAGTACTGTCATGCTCTTTGCTAGCAAACAGTAAAGAGACTTCTCTCTCACTGGACTGTAATGAGGGAGGGAGTGTGCTGTATGGTCAAGCAGTTTTTCCATCTGATAAGCCTCTTGATGCCATCCTGAATGGGCAAAGGCTCTCTTACAGGTAGGAATGAGGGGGGTGTGGAGAAGACAGTATGTTTTCCACCTAATGTTTTAGCTTTTCAGTCCACAAAATGGGATTCTCCTGTGAGAGCGGTTCAGAGGTTTCTCACTTTGGCCACCAGGTGGCAGCATGTGAACAAAGAATTTTCAATCATCTTGCGGCCTAAGGTTTTTGGGAAGATATTATGTAAGTCTCCTGTTTCAGGATCTGCACTTTAAAATAAAATATGTACGTGTTTTAACTTACCAGCCTATATGAGTTGTACAAAGTAATAGTTTGACTATGACTTTTTTAAAGGCAGGTTTTCTCTGTCATGTGGCCTAGGCTGTCCTGAAACTCAGAGGCGTTGTGCCTTGGGGTGTTTGTGTCTTTCCAGTGCTGAAACTAAAGTCGTACACCACCACACCTGGCTCATCACAACACCTTCATAGATATGGTGTATGTTGGTCATATTTATCTCTTCCTTAATCTAGTTAGACATCTCTTGCTTGGGGGTAAGACATCTTACTGTTGTGCCATGGGAGAGATCTTGGCTGTGGTCTGTGGCCCTCACAGCCGGGTAGGACTGCTGACTGCTTTTCTCCCTTGGCCGCGCCGCACGGCACCTTCTGATACTTTGAGAGCTGGTCCTCAGGGAGGGGGCTCCTAGGTCAGCTCCAGTTTGGGTCTCTGAATCCTACATCCCAAGTGTATGAGGTCTTCAGCAATAGGGTCTTGCCTTCAGGTTTTGTGAGCCTGACCGGAGTTGGATTTCTGGAGCCCATATAGTGGAAGGAGAGAACTGACCCCGCAAGTTGCCTCTGATCTTTGTGTGCACTGCGGCACATGCAATTCCCAATAATAAGTACACGTAAAACGAACGAACGAACAAACAAAAAACCCACACACCATTAGAATTAGATGGCTACTGCCAGTGGAGAGATGAGAGAGCAGTCTCATCCCTGGGAATGGTAAGTTTATATTAGACAGTTGAGTCTCATTTTGGAAAATAGATTTCTTCTCTCATACAATATATCCTGCTCACAGTTTCCCCTTCCTCTACTTTACTTAGTTTCACCCCCACCCCTAATCTGGGCCTGCTTTTTTTTTTCTGTCTCTCATTAGAAAACAGGATTCCAAGAGATAACAATAAAACAGCAAAATAAAAAAATGAGCGAGCCGAGCGTGGTGGTGCACTCCTTTAATCCCAGCACTCGGGAGGCAGAGGCAGGCGGATTTCTGAGTTCGAGGCCAGCCTGGTCTACAAAGTGAGTTCCAGGACAGCCAGGGCTATACAGAGAAACCCTGTCTCGAAAAACAAAACAAACAAAAAAACAACAAAAAACCAAAACAAACAAAAAATTAGCAAAGCAGAAGCCATCATATCATTGAAGTTGGACAAAGAACCACAGACTGGGAAGAGCCAAGGAGAAGGCACAGGAATCAGAAACCCACACCCAAGAGTCCCATAAAAACACTAAACTGAAAGCTATAGTGCGCGCGTGCGCGCGCGAGCACACACACACACCCACACACACACACACAGAGGACCTGATGCACGCATGTGCTAGCCCTGTGTTTGCTGCTTCAGTCTCTGAGCTCATATGAACTTTGATCATGATGACTTAGAGGGCCTGGCCCTCCTGGTGTCCTCCATTCCCTCTGTCTCTTATAATCCTCCCACCTCCTTTCCTGTGAGGTTCCCTGAGCTCTGAGGGGAAGGATTTGATGGAAGCTCCTACTTAGAGCTGTGTGTTCTAAGGCGCCTCTGTGTATTCTGATTTATGTTCTTAGTGGAGACATTTACTGCACAGCCCATTCAGAGCTTTCCTGCAGGTAAGTTCTGAGGCAGCCATGTCAGGGAAGGATGATGCACACGCCCTCTGGTGGCAGCTATGACTCAGTGCAGGATGCTGTTCTCTTTAATGCAGCATGTGTGTCCCCAGCCCCTCATTGATATTCTCAAAGTAGAGGAACCCTCATTAATCTGCAGGGAAGTTTGTTTGATGTGATGCATTTAGTGAAAGAGAATTGTTTAAAAATTCATCAACATGTAAGGTCCCTTTGGAATGGATATTTCTAGGGGACTTTGTTTTCTAGAGACCACAGTTAAGGATTTTTTTTTTTTTTTTTGAGATAGGGTGTCATATAACCCAGGATGACCTTGAACGCCCTATGTAGCCCAGACCCCTAACTTCTGATCCTTTTGCTTCCACCTTCGGAGTTCTGGGATTGCAGGTGTGAGCCAGCATGCTAAGTCTGTGTGGGGCTGGAAATTCAGCCTCAGACTTTGGTTCTATTCAGTTTGCACTCTATGAACTTTTATCAGGGGTAAGTTCTTATATAAAGTGCTTCTTTCCCAAGGATCTCCTCTCCTCATAGTAGAAACCCAGCACTAAAGACAAGACTTTCAAGAGAAAAGAACAGCATTGCTAGTAGACAGGCATGTACATTAGGGAGACTAGAATGTGAGACCACACCTCCCAGGCTGTTTGTCTCTTTGATAGGTGTCAGTGGTTTGGGGTTTCAGGAGCCCCTCTTGTCTTTGGCCTGGTTAAATATCATCTCTGAGATAATTGCTTTGATTTGGATACCCATGCCCAGTCCATATGTCAAAGGCTTGGCCCCTACATAATGGTGGTGTTGGCCAGTGGGGCCTTGTGGAGGAAGATCTGGTCACTGGGGACATATTCTTGAAGAGGATGCTGGAACTCTGGTCTCTTCCTGTTTCTTTTTTGCTTCCCAGTACTTGACTGTACTAAATGCTCCTGCCTCCTGGGCAACAGGGCTAAGCTACCATGCCCTACATCTTTGAAACAGTGAGCAAAACCAAACTGATCTCTCCATATTTCCTGTGGTAGCTGAAAGCTGAGCAATGAAGAAATTCTCAGCAGAGCCCCTCGCCCCTGACTGCCTGCCGGCGGAGAGGCAGCACCATTCAAAGGACTGTGCACTCACCTCGTGTGTTAATCCTGAACCCACTTCTGGATGTGGGTGAGCATGAGCAAGAGCTGCCACTGTGGATGCTGAGCATGAGAATCCGACTTTTGTAGGAGATTGAATGGTCACAGTTTGGAAAGAACTTGTCACCACGTGTGATCTGCCCAGAGGCACTCTCAGAACAACCCAAAATTCTGCATACACTTTTTATTGTTTTGAACCTTAGGTTTGCAGGAGCCAGGGTGACCTGATAAGCAATGTTCTGTAGGCAATTTGTTTTTCAGTTGAAGATGGTAGGAGGAATGCCAGACCAGTATCTGCATTTATAGGAAGAGATGGGACCAATCCTGAAAGAAACGTGGCTTCCACAGGAGGAGGATGCCCGTGCATTCTAGTGAGCTCTGGGTTTGGGGTCGGGGGTTAGGGAGATGGGTGGGGCCAAAAATTAATTCCCACGTGTGATATTTATTTAGTCAGTCTCTTTTCAGGTTGTTGTATGAAGGAGTTATACCAGTCTAAGTTAAAAGCAGAGCCCAAATGGTTGTATTATATAAGCTTTGATGCTTTTAAATTTGGTTGTTAAGGGACAGAAGGGAAATTCTTCTAATTGCAAGAAAATCCTCACCACAAGCACTTAAAACCCAGGAACCTTCAGCTAGTCACCCGCAGCCAGGTCAGTCTGTGCCAGGGACTGGCACATACCCTTGTGCTGGCCACCCTGTAGCTAGATTTCTTCTCCATATTCTGGGTTCTCCTCTTCCCTCTTCCTCCTCCTTCTTCTTGAGACAGGTTTTTTTTTTTTTTTTTTTTTTTTTTTGTATAGCCATGGCTGTCCTGTAGACCAGCTGGGCCTCTAACTCACAGAGATCTATCTGATTCTGCCTATAGGGCGCTGGGTTTAAAGGTGTGTGCCACTGCTGCCGGGTGACAAATTCCTTTTAATCCTGAGTGGTCCCTTGGTCAGTAGTCAGGGTCTTCATGCTGTTTCTCTGTTGAATTCTTCCGTGGGAAGATTCCTCAGTGCCAGCAAGGAACCATCACCCTTACTTGCCTTAGCACCAGCAAAGGAGTTGTAAGAAGGAAGGTTCTAGATATTAGATCCACGTGTTCCTTGATGGAATAGCCTGTGAAAGGCAGCTGTGGGAGAAGTGGGGGATACAGTGTTGCGAAGTAAGAGGACTGTGTGTGTGTGTGTGTGTGTGTGTGGTGGCTGAATCCCCAGCAAGTGGTTCAGTGATTGGGGGGGGGTGGCCAACTTATTGTCATTCTGACACAGTCTAGGATCACCTGGCAAGAGAGTCTCCACGAGGCACTGTCTAGATCAGGTTGGCCTCTGGAGAATGACCTTGATTCTGGGCCCTAGCCTGTCAGGGGACGAAGTGAGCCGAGGCATAAGCACAGGAACATTAATCCATCCATTCCTGCTTCTTGATTGTAGATGTGATGTGACCATTGTTAGCACGTGCTGCTGTGACTCTCTGGCAATGATGGACTGTAACCTGGAACGATGTGCCAAATTAAACCGTTTTTGTGGACTATTTGTCATAGTAACAGAAATGAAACTAAGACCCCATATTAGAGAAATAGAAACCTGCTCCTTCCAGATGAGACTTCTACCTAGCTTGGATAGAAGAGCCTGACCTTTGGAGGTTCTAAAGTCACAGTACTGGGGCTTCTGCTGCTATGACAGTCACCAGTCCTGGCAGGAAGGCCAAATCGACTCTCTTTGCTTGAGTTCACAACTCAGAAGTTATGTCACAGGTCAGGCTAGGTGGAAGATGCAGTAGTCAGAACCTAGAATGCTTGGCCTGGAGTCGTAGTTCAGTGGTAGAATACTTGTATAGTACGAGCGAAGCCTCGCCTACCAAGGGGCCTTTGTAGCCTTGAATGCCCTTGGGCACATGTTAGAAGGGAGTCGAGGACATCTGAGTACTGAGCTGAAGGACTGAATCATAACAGCTGGGTATGCCCTGGAAAGGGGCTTCTTCCCATACTTCCCATTCTTTTCTTTTCTCTTCTCTTCCTTTCCTTTCCTTTCCTTTCCTTTCCTTTCCTTTCCTTTCCTTTCCTTTCCTTTCCTTTCCTTTCCTTTCCTTTCCTTTCCTTTCCTTTCCTCTCTTTTCTTTTTTTCTTTAGAGACAGGGTGTAGCCCTGGCTGTCCTGGTACTCACTTTGTAGACCAGGCTGGCCTTGAACTCAGAAATCCATCTGCCTCTGCCTCCCAAGTGCTGGGACTAAAGGAGTGCGCCATCACTGTCCAGCCCCATACTGTTTCAAAGCAGCTCTTATGGCCCCCAGCTGCATCTGCACCCAAGGGGTGGTTCCGTTTTAGCAATGCTAACGAAGGACAAAGGGTAGCTAAAGCCCAACTCACTCTGTCAAGATCTCTGTTATCCCTGAGAGGGAGGCATAGGAGAGACCAGCCGCGGCTCTTGGGATGTCCTTCCTGCTCTGGCGGGCTTTTCGGAACCTTGGGTTAAAACTTCCAGGAGAGGGCTGGTGAGATGGCTCAGTGGGTAAGAGCACCCGACTGCTCTTCCGAAGGTCAGGAGTTCAAATCCCAGCAACCACATGGTGGTTCACAACCATCCGTAACAAGATCTGACTCCCTCTTCTGGAGTGTCTGAAGACAGCTACAGTGTACTTACATATAATAAATAAATAAATCTTAAAAAAAAAAAAAAAAAAAACTTCCAGGAGAAATGCAATAGCACATCTAATGTGCCTGGCACGAGGCCTGGTCCTGGGAGTTTTGAGGTCCTCTCTTTCCTGACAAGGAGCAGAGGGGTGCTGGCGACCAGAGACGAGCCCGGGAGGACGCGACTGGACCTTCTTCCTCCCTCCCTCCCTCTGCTGTCCACTGAGGAGACCCGCGGCCCGGCCCGGCAGGCTTTGGGGAGGGGTTGCGAGGTGGTGCAGTGGCCATCTGGGTTCTCAGGAGGTAGAATGGGAGTCCTGTTCCCATGGAGGTGGAGCATGCTAAGCCTCTGGCCCGGTCCCAGATGCCAGCAAGAAACTACTCTGTCCCTGGACCTGTTGGTTGTGGCTTGGGTAAGATTAGAGCAATTTACTGGCCTGCAAGCAGCAGGTGGCGCAGGTGCTTTGTGTCTGTGATTTCTGTGAGGCGCTCCTCAACCCTCAGCTCCAGGCTTGGATGCTTTCTGGGTTTGGCTACTGGCAAGAGCCTTACAATAACAGAGCCAGAGTAGCCAGCCTATGTGTTGGATCGTGAAAGGCAGTCTGTGTTCTGGTTGAGGGAGGCTTATTCTGGAGACCCAGTAGAAAATTCTACAAGGAGTGGAACTGTAAGCTAAGCTCTCAGACATTAGGTTCCTGATACCCCGAGCCCTCAACTTCATAATCCTGTGATTATCAGTCACGTAGGCAATGCCCCAAGCTCCTGGTATTCTGGCTGGACTCTACCCCCACAGTTACCTAGCAACAGCCAGGTAGCTCAGCCCACCATAAAAGGGGCTGCTTGGCCCCTCATCTCTCTCTTAAGCTCTTGCTCTCTTTCTTGTCTTTTACTCTCACCTCTCACTCCCCTCTCCCTCTCCCTTTCCCCTTTTCTCCCCGTGGCCATGGCTGCCCTCTGCTTCTTTACTCTTCTCCCGCTCTCTGTCTTTCTACAATAAACACAATAAAACTGTGGATCGTCTTTGCTCATAAGGTTCCATCATGCTGGAGCAATGGAGCAGGCTTTCCTCTAATGAGCTATGTGTCTAACCTCCTGCAGGGAGACCTCCCAGCGTTTCCAGCCGCCAGACTGGACCAAGGACTCTAGACCTCAAGGGAAACACTCAGCGCCTTCTCCCCCTGCCCCTTCTCCCTTTGGCCCCAGGGCTGACTGAGCTGCCCCCCGGGGCCCCACCGGGTTTTCAGCTCTTTGGCGGTGCCCAGCAACATTCTGCGATGCCCAAGAACTAGAACCTGTCATCCCTGGCCTCCGTGAGGCCCAGGGACCCTGGACTGCTCTCTCCCCACCTCCGCAGACTGGGGTTCCGTGGCTTCCCGCAGCCAGACGCCCACCTGGTGTTGTCAAGAGTGTGCATAGTCCAACTCCTGTGTCTGCCCGCCCAGTGCCCCCGAGCTCTGGAGTGACCTGGGTCCCTCCCATCCCTTTATTTCCTCAGGGCTGGCACCCCACACCTATGAGTGGATTTTCTGCTGCCTTGTGATGAAATATTGACACTGTTTTTGTTTTATTGACTATTCTTGACTTTCATTAGTTTTATGTTAACCAAAACCACCCCCACACTAGACAACATTAGAAGCTTCAGAGTCTCTGGTTTCGATTCCCAGATCTACCACTTAGCAGTAGCATGACTCTGGTAAACTCTAACTCTGTGATCCTTGGATTTCTCACCTATAAAAGTCTCAGAAATTCCATTTACTGGTAGGATTATTGTGAACATAAAACAACAGGAAGAGGACAAAGCAGTTAGTATGTGGTTGTAAAAATAAAGATGTTTTTCCTTTTTTTTTTTTTTTTTCTAAACCTGAGACTAGATAGTCCAGAGACCTAGGGTCAAACCAGACACTACTGATAAATAACAATAATAAAAAAAGGGACCAACACAGTGACTCCTAATGGTATCCCACTATACTCATAGATCAGTGCCTTATCCACTCACCATGTTCCACTGGTAACATATCTGAACAGATGCAGAGGCCCACAGTCAGGCATTACATAGACACACAGACACACACCCAGACACACACCCAGACACACCCAGACACCCAGACACAGATGTGCAGACACAGACACACACAGACACAGACACACACACACACACACACACACACACACACACACACACACACGCACAGCAGATACAAATTAACAAATGAGAGACAAAGGGGGTATAACAACAGACACTGAGAAAATTCAGAGAATCATAAGGACATACTTTAGAAATCTGTATTCCACCAACTTGTAAAACCTAAAAGAAAATGGATAATTTTCTCAGTGTATACCAGCTACCAAAGTTAAATAAAGATATGCAATTTATACAGACCTACAACCCCTAGTGAATTAGCAGCAATAATTATAAACCTCCCAACCAAAACCAAACCAAACTAAACCAAACCAACCAAAAATCTCCAAAAGCTCAGGGTCAGGTGATTTTTGTGAGGAATTCTACCAGATACTCAAAGAAGAATTATTGGAATACTCCTCAAGTTATTTCACCAAATAGTGCCAGAAGGAACATTGCCCAATTCTTTTTATAAGGTCACAGTTATCCTGATACCTAAACCACATAAAGACCAAACAGAAAAGGAGAAGTACAGACCAATTTCCCTTATGAACATAGATACAGACATTCTCAATAAAATAACTGCAATGGAATCCAAGAAGATATGAAAAAGATTATCATCATGATCAAGTAGGCCTTATCTCAGAGATTCAGGAATAGTTTAACATATGCAAATTGATAAGTGTAATCTACAATATAAACAAACTGAAAGGAAAAAGACCACACACAATCACTTCATTAGATGCCAAAAATAAGCCTTTGACAAAAATCCAACACCCTTTCATGATAAATATCCTGGAGAGACCAGGGATACAAGGGGCAACCCTTAAAATAATAGAGGTGATTTACATCAAGCTATAGCCAACCAACGCTGATCCGATAGGGAGAAACTCAAAGCATTTCCACTAAAACCAGGAGCAAGACAAGGTTGTCTACTCTCTCTGTTCTTACTCAATATCACTTGAAGTCTTAGCTAGAGCAATAGGGCAGTTGAAAGAGACCAAAGGGATACAAATAGGGAAGAAATCTTTATTTTCAGATGACATAAATGACCCTTTAAAAAGTTCACTGAAGGCTGGTGAGATGGCTCAGTGGTTAAGAGCGCCATCTACTCTTCCAAAGGTCCTGAGTTCAAATCCCAGCAACCACATGGTGGCTCACAACTATCCTTAACAAGATCTGACGCCCTCTTCTGGAGTGTCTGAAGACAGCTACAGTGTACTTACATATTATATATATATTTCACTGCAAAACTCCTACAACTGATAAATACTTTCAGCAAAGTAGCAGGACCCAAAATTAACACACAAAAATCAGTAGTACTCCTATATACAAATGACAAATGGACTGAGAACAAAATCAGGGAAGACAACACTTTTCACTAGAGCCTTTAAAAAACTCTAACCAAGAAAGTAAAAGACATGTCCGATTAAAAACTTTAAGACATTGAAGAAAGAAATCGAAGAAGAAATCAGAAGATAGAAAGATCTCCTATGCTCATGGATAGGCGGGGTTAGCATAACAAAAATGGCTACTTCACCAGAAGCAATCTATACATTTAATGCCATCCCTATCAAAATTCTAACACAATTTTCACAGAACTTGAAAGAACAATTTTCAGCTTTATATGAAAACACACACACAAACCCAATACAACTGTTCTGCTAAAGGAATATAACAATAAAATGATTTCTAATGACACTCTGCTATACTCATAGAGCAGTGCTTGCTCAGCTGTCTTCAGAGGAGCTTCCTCCTGCAGCAGATGGGATCAAGTGCAGAGACCCCATAGCCAGACAATGTGCAGAGAGTGAGAGACCTTGGAGCACTCAGCCCTAAATGGGATGTCTCCATCAAATCCCTCCCTGTCGGGCTCAGAGAACCTTGCAGAAGTTAAGGTGGAAAGCTTGTAAGAGTCAGAGGGGGTGGAGAACACCAGAGAAAAAGGCGTTCTAACACAGCATGACAAACACACATAGGAACTTATAGAGATGGTGGCAGCACGCGTGAGCTGTACAGGTCTACACCAGATGGGGTCCCGCCACTGAGCGGCGAGGTGGAAATAGTCCTGTGGTAGTTTGAATAAGGATGTTCACTATAGATGCATAGATTTGAATGCTTGGTCTCCAGGGAGTGGCACTATTTGAAAGGATTAGGAGGTGTGGTCTGATGATTAGGTGTGTCACGGGGGGGTGGGTGGGGTGGGGTGGGGTGGGGTGGGGGGGTGGACCTTGAGGTTTCAAACAGTTCATTCTAAGCCCAGAGTCTTTCTCCCTGTGGCTTGTGGATCTGGATGTAGAGCTCTTGACTACCTTCTTCCATGCCTTGTCTTCCTGCATGCCACCATACTCCTTCCCTGCCATGATGACAATGGACTAAAGCTCTGAAACTCTAAGCAAGCCCCACTTAGATGTTTTCCTATAACAATTGCTGTGGCTGGGTGGTGGTAGCACTGAATACCTTTAATCCCAGGACTCTGGAGGCAGGGACAGGCAGATCTCTATATATTTGAGACCAGCCTGTTCTACAGACCAAGTTCCAGGACAGTTAGCGTTACACAGAGAAACCTTGTCTTAAACAAGCAAGCAAGCAAGCAAGCAAGCAAGCAAGCAAGCAAGCAAGCAAGCAAACAGATAAACAAACCAAATCCAAAACCACCCCCCAACCAAAAAAAAAAATAGTATTCCTGTGGTCATGGTATCTTTGCACAGCAACAAAACACTAAGACAGTTCCTATCCCTAATACAAAAGCTATTTCTAATTGATAAGCACTTGCAAATAAAAATTAATTTCTCTTCAGTGGAGTCTTAATGGGGGGGGGGTACAACCACTCTAAAGGCTGACCCTGTGCCTAGCAATGAAACGAACTCAATGGTGTCTTTGGAGGTTCTTTGTCTCATAATGTTCAGTCAGGGCATTTATTTATATTTTATTTTATTTTTTTACCTTACAGATCCTTTGTACATATGCTATGGCTTCCCTTGTTGTGTTTTTATGGGATTCCTGCTCTCTGTCTCCATGGGTTTCTTGCACTTTTCTTTTGGCTCTTTTTCTTTTATGTTTCTTTTGTTCTGATTTGTTTGGTTTTTCTTCTCTCTTATTTTACTACTAGTTTGTTTTCTAATGAGAGTTAGGAATGGGGTAGGTTTGGATTTGTTGGAAGGATCTGAGAGGAGTCGGGGCAGGGAAAGCTATAATCAGAATATATTGTATAAAAACTATTTTCAATGAAAGAAAAATAGAAAAAAATTGAAATTAAAAACAATTTCATAAAGAAAATATCCTTTATCCTCCTCTTCAAAGTTCCAAACACACAGCAGTAGTTTGTAGATTTTGTAAACTATATATTTTAAAGAGGAGCAACACTGTCAAGTGAATTTATTCACACACGTGTAGGGCAATGATTAAGTTAAGTCATTTGATCAGGTGCAGACTAACCTCCCGACTGGTTTGTACCTCTGGGAAAGGAAGCATTTATAAAGTACAAGCACTCGTTGTTACACAATCCTCACGTCTTGCCTGTGGATGACCACTGTTCAGGCCCCACAACCCCGAAGCTTAAAGCTCTGTGATTAATGACAGAGGTGGTCAGGGCAACGCCGAGGCGGTCAGGGCATCTCTTCTTTTTGTCTCACTGCTTTGTGTCTGTCTCTCCCCACCGGCATTTGTAATTACATTTCTCATATTATCTGTCCTTAATTTAAAAGTGAAACAGGAGTTTTGGAATAGAAGAGATCAAAGCTCATTAGAGAGGAACAATCCAGGCAGGTTGTCTGTGTGATTTCCTTTGTAGTCTTGTGTAGCAGGACTTAGTATTTTAATAAAATGTGTTTTCAAATTGCTTTTTTAGTTTCTCATCACCGTATTAGTTATGGCTTTGTTTCTTGAGAGAAAAGGCCTATTAAAAAACCCCAGAATTACCTAATTATAGTCATTTTCAACCAGACAAAAGCCAACATTAAAAATGAATCAAGGGAAATAATTATGATTTTCTGGCTGTAATGAAGCAAATGACTGGATAGAACTGGGCTTGGGGCACTTGATTTGACATCAGCAGAAAGAGGAGTATCTCTCTCTCTCTCTCTCTCTCTCTCTCTCTCTCTCTCTCTCTCTGTGTGTGTGTGTGTGTGTGTGTGTGTAAAGGAAAAGATCTTGTAATCTACTCAGTGTATTAAGCTACATTTAATTGTACATGACTGGACTTCTCTTAATTTGTTTTTCTGGATTCATGTGGTGCTTAACAAAGAGATCACTTTAGCTAATACATCTCAATTTATTATACAATTCCTTAATTATAACTCTTACTGACTACTGAGATTAACAATAGAAGAGATCTTCATGACTACATATCAAGATGAGACGCCTTCAGGAGACAAAAGTGCATAAGGACAGAAAAGAGGTAATCATGTTCTGACAGGATGTGTTGGTGGGTAACAGCCCTTACTGGCCACCTGGGTCTGACCCCACAGCACACGGAGATGGACAAGGAAAGAACCAACTTCACAAAGTTGTCCTCTGAGTTCTGCACACTAACTGTGTCATGCATTCATATATATATGGAAGAAATAAATTGTTCTATCTATGGAGTAGAGAGAATACGTTATCTCTTGCATGTGCTCATGGGACAATTAAAGGGTTGAAGTTGGATGTGCTGGAAAATTTTATGTCAACTTGACACAACCAGAGTTATCTGAGAGGAAGATTCCCTCCACAGGATAGGGCTGGAGGCAGGCATGTCGGACATGACATTTTCTTAGTGATTGATGAGAGAGGGCCCACCCCAGAGAGATACCACTCATGGGCTGGTGGGCCTGGGTTCTATATGAAAGCAGGCTGGACAAACCACAAGGAACAAGCCAGCAAGCAGCACCCCTCCACAGCCTTTGCTTCAGCTCCTCTCCTGTTTGAGTGTCTGTCCTGATTTCCTTTGATGATGAACAGTGATATGGACATGTAAGCAGGACAAACCCTTTCTTCTCCAACTTGCTTTTGGTCACAGTGTTTCACCATAGCAATAGCAACTTTACCTAGGACGCTGGAGCTGAGAATATTTTAGAGATAGGGCATATGCTAGCCCATGCAATGCCCAGAGTTCAGCCCTCAGTACTGTTAAGAAAGAATACTGGGGAACTGACCTCAAATACAGTAGCAGAAGATTCTAAATGGCAAAGCCTTGATGTAATCACACTGAATGCAGGAGACAGGAACTCCTTGACATTATATGCTTCGATGTTAGAAGCGTCTAGGTAGGTAAAAAAAAAAAAAAAAAAAAAAAAAAAAAGTAGTTGTTATAAGCTTGAAGGAAAGGAAATGACAAACCTTTTTGTTTTGTTTATGATTTGGTTATTTGCCTAGAAAACTCAAGGGACTCAGATAACAAATGATTAGAATTTTAGATGATTTTTAGAAAAGTGGAAAGATTCATGACAATAAACAAAAAGCATCAATTTCTTTCTGTTTTAACAGTCCATAAAGTAGAAAACTACCTTATTTAAAAATAGTGATAAAACTTAAAGTACTTGGGATAACGTCAAAACACCTCAGCACACACAAGAGCACAGAGTACAGCACCAACAGCCAGCTGCAGAAATGGCTGTGCTGTAGTGTTTGGAAACAAAATCCAGGAGTCAAATCTGCACATGTATAAGATATAGGGCTTATTTAAATACGGTTTAAAAGGTCAAAATTATAAATACCTGAACGAATGGGCATACCATGTCCTTTGAAGGGTAAGAGTGGCAGTTTACTTACCGCTTCCAAGTTAGCCACGTGTGTAGTGATGGTTCTCTAGTGAGGGCTGAGAGAGGTACTAACCTCTGGCTACAACACTAAGTCGTTAGGGGTCAGACCATTACTATGTCCACTTACCAGAATAATAGTAGTCGGTTCTCCCATAAGGCTTATGATCTGGGTAGCCACAGGCTCTTGGCTCTAATCACAGGGCCAGCTGTAGGTTTAAACTTGTAAAGTGGTTCTAAAATCCAATCAGAAAGTGGGTGTTGTTTCCGTGACACTCCTGTCACTACTGTACCAGGGCGTGTATCTTCCCAGGACATTCACTGTTAGAGCTTGCAGGACTCACAGGTGGTTAAGACCGACAATCACATTTCTTCTCCAGTAGTGTACATAGCACCTTCCAGCACAATGAAAACTAGTCAGGGTTTTAAAAGCATGCTTTTTCCTAGTCATAACCAGGAAAAATAACACTATTATAAAAGTTACATTTTTACGTTGATTTCAGAAAAAAAATATGAATTTGAGTGATTTTTGGTGTTATGGCGTTATCAACAATGCTTTCCAGATAGTGTTTGTCTGATAAATCTATCAGACCAAATAGTCTGTATTTAAAAAGGAATCAAAGCCAAATAAACCAATATAGTTAGGTTTACACTAACATGTTAATATAAAGCCACTGGATACGCATTTAAAGGTTGCCATAGCAACAGTAATTTTCACAAGATGGTTTTAGATACTAGATTCTTGAGTGAGGGCATGCCTTATTATTCTCTTTGAGGCATCTTTAATGCTTGCTTTCACGGATTCTCCCACATATGCCTTGGGGAATAGAAAATGGGAAAGGAACCTACCCGTAGTGATGCTGTTCTTTGATTAGAAGAAGTAAATCATTTGGGAAAAATAGGAAGTAGAGGGGGCCCACGGGAGGCTGAAGGGGCGAACATGATAAAGATACATCATATACACGCATGATATTGTGAAAGAATAAGTTAAAATATTAAAGATAATAAAAGAAGCCCATCAACTTTGGTTCATTTATACAAAAGTGCACACTGGTAAGGTGAGAGGACAGTTCTGCCTGAGGGACCTGTGGGTGACCTAGAGAGGTCAGGAACATGGAGTAACCATGATGTTCCCAGAGGTAACTTGTTATCATGAGACAGCCTCTTTTGGCAGCTGTAGAAGGGGCACGCTTTGAAAACATTATTTTTAAAATTTTTATGTGTATGAGTGTTTTGCTTGCATGCGTGTATTTATATGTTCATGTCTGGTGCCCACTGAGGCCAGAAGAGGGCTTTGGGTTCCCTGGCACTGGTTATAGATGATTGTGAGCTGCTGTGTGGGTGTTTTGGGTGCTGTGAACTAAACTTGGATCCTCTGCAGGAGCAGACAGCGCTTGTAACTGCCAAGCCTTCATTACAATCCGTGAGTGGTCTTTTGAACTAGATTGGTCTCCCTGTATTCAAGGTTCAAGTTCTAGGGAGTCACTTACCTGCTTAGTTTGAGAAAGAATTGTTTGTACGTATGCACACTCATGCATACATTTTTTTTCTTCTAGATCAGTTGAGACCCTTTCACAGTGATCACCTAAGACTGTTGGAAGGCACAGATATTTACATTTCGATTTATAACAGTAGCAAAGTTACAGTTATGGTGTAGCAACAAAACTATGTTATGGTTGGGGGTCAGCATGAGGAACTGGGGTAAATGGTCTCCGTGTTAGGAAGGTTGGGAACCCTAAGTCATAAACAATAGATGACAGACAGGTGGCCATGCAAGAAATAAAGTGCGCGTTTCAAAGTCACATTTTACGCCTGGCTTCTCTGCATAGTTTTCTTCAAATGTGCCTTTCTCTGGGAGTTTCTCTCATCTTCTAGACATCCGTCTGTTTTGTGTAGCTTTTCTCAATTTCTGGATTTTTACCAGATAATTTCATCCAGGAGGATGTTCAGTTCCATTATGACATCTTCCAGGGACCTTCCCTGTGGCACCTGCCCCAGCCTTTCCCTCTTTCCTAAGCGGTGTCCAAAAGGATCCCACTTTTCTTTCTTCTTCCTGTAGTGTTTCCGTTTAAGATCAGCTGCACATAAAAGCAGAGATGTTATTGTAGCATTGATTAGCAGTGAATTCATCTGAGTTTTGAAAGACTTCAATACTGCCCCAAATTCTCCAGTCCTCTTTTTGGTCTCACCTCTTTCCATGTAACTGCTCTTTTTCTTACTGGACTACATTGCCCTGACTCACTGGGCAATGGGACTGGCTTGGGCAATGGGATATGAGCACACATGCTGGTATATACACTTCAAATACGCTGCTGGCTTTTGACTTCCTCTCTTGTTGTGAGTCGCTGTGAGCAAACTTCAGAAGAGTAAATGGCACGTGGAACAGTTGCTCTAGCAGCCCACATGTCCAACCTGAGTTTGAGCTGCCTCAGGTTGACCTGATGCAGCTAGACACGTCTAATAAATGCTTCTTGTTTCATGCCCCACAACTTAAGAGAGATGCCTGTGAGCTTTTGTTAACTTGACACAAACGTAGATATACCGAGAAGGAATCGTCTCTATTAGATTAGCCTGTGGCGATGTCCATGGGGGCATTTTCTAAATTACTAATTGATGGAGGAGGACTTAGTCCACTGTGGGTGGCGCCACTCCTGGGCAAGTGGGCCTGGGCTATACAAGAGTTAGCTGAGCAAGCCAGGGGAAGTGGGCCATAAGCAGTGTCCTCCTCTGGCTTCTGGCTTCTGCTTTAGTTCCTGCCTCCAGGTTCCTGCACTGAGTCCCCGCCTTAGCTGTCCTTGATGATGGGCTGTAATGTGAAAATCAAATAAACCGTTTCCTCCCCAAGTTGCTTTGGGTTGGTGTATTATCACAGCAACAGAAAGCACACTAACAAAAGGTGCTAATCTGTTAAACAGCATTTTTTTTTAAATAAAGTGGCACTACTTAATTGGAACTTATCTCAGTAAATATACTTTAAACTGCAGGATTCTGAAGTTTGTGTCTTAATCTACGTGACTGTTGGGGGAAGGATGGGGATGGGAGTGGAGGGAAGACGCTGCCTTGTGCGATCTCCTTAGGATGCTTCAGAAGCACAGTGCGTGTTGGTTTTGTGCACCAAATGATTGATGTTTCTATTAGGATCTCAAGCTGACTTTGGAACACCTTTAACATTGCTAGGATGATTCTGGTGTAGGCTAGTGATGGCTCTCATTATCACAGCTTATGAGGGCTTTGGCTGCTCTTGAAACTCCACTTAATGCCTGTTTCTGGCAATTTCTAGACCAAAGTCTCCTGGTGGGGAGGGGAATGACAGTTCCTGAAACTCCCCTGGCAGTGACACTGACTTTGAGTTCAGTATATTTTTCTCTGACTTAACAAGGCCAGCGTTTATTAGAAGGTCCCCATTCCTGGCAGCAGGCAACACATAGAGGAGCACTTAGCGGTCATCAAATCTTCCAGCAGCTTCTGGGGAGATAGCATGAATATGCTCCGTATCCTTATTGTTTTTATGTGTATTAATTACTTTTCTGTTGCTGTGATAAAACACTATGACCAAGGCAATTTATAGAAAGCAAAAAAAAAAAAAAAAAAAAAGAGCACATTTTGCTTATGGTTCCAGAGGGATGCAAGTCTATCTTGTTTTGGGTGCAAGCCACAGGCACGGTGGCAGAGGAAGGAAGCAGAGAGATCACATGTCTTACTGAAAGCAGAGAAGGGACATGGAAGTGAGCAAGGCTATAAACTCTCACAGCCAACCCCAGTGACATAGCACAGCCACATAGCTGAACCTCATGCAAATCACTGAACTAAGTTTACAAAATTGATGTGCGGTGTCTTGAGTGAGAGTGGGTCCCCGTAGGCTCATGTGTTTGAATGCTCTCTTGCCAGTTGGTAGAACTATTTAGGAAGGATTAGGAGGTGTGGCCTTGTTAGAGGAGGCGTGTCACTGATATTTGAGTTTTGAGCTGTGAGGTTTCAAAAGCTCTGGCCAGGCCCAGTCTTGGTCTCTCTCTGCCTGTTGCTTGTGGATCAGGATGTAAGCTCCCAGTTACTGCTCCAGGGACAGTGACATTCCTGCCTGTTGCTGTGCTTTCTGCTCTGACGATCATGGACTCATCCTCTAACGCTGTAAGCAAGGGCCTGATTAAATGCTTCTTTTTTGTAAGTTGTCTTGGTCATTGTATCCCTTCACAGCAACAGAACAGTAACCCAGATACCAGGCTTCTACACACCAGTCAAACTGTACAGATAAATGCATTAGAAATAAAGGCTCTCAGTAATCCTATACCCCAGAAATAATTGTTCTCAGTCCCTTCAGAATTTCTCTATGTATATACAAACATTTCTAAAAATAGGATTGGCACCACGATAAGCCACCTTCAGCTTGCTTTTATTTTCATGTGTGAGCATGTTGCAGGCCTGCTTTCTTGTTACTCAGTATTGCAGCTTTTTTTTGTCTTTATTTTTCCCCTAGAGATAGTGCTATTTGTAACGTAGTTCTCTTTGAGGTATGATTTACATCTTTCCTAGTGTCATATCATAAAATGACATATTGTTTATTGACAACTGTTAAAAACAGAAAAAAGAAATACATTCAAAATCAAATCATGTTACAAAAAATGCCAGATGATGAAATTTTTATTTTTTTACTCAGGAGTGGGCCTTCGTCTGCTCCAAGCATAGCTGTAATGAAAATGAGCTCAAATCTTAGCAGAAACAGACATTAGTGGGGGAAGGTCGTTCTAGAAGCCTGGGGTGGTGACAGCAGGAGGAGTTGACGGATGTCACTCTTACTTTGAGAAGGTGTGAAGGATAAACAGTCTCCTGAGGCATGTTTATGAGAAAAGAATAATCTAGAACCTTTGATTATGGGAGTGGAGGACCAGCAACTCTCCAAGATTCTGAAGGCAGTGCCAGGGAAGGCCTGGTGAGAGTCCTGAGCCAGACCAAAAGGCCCATATTTGCCTATGGTTCAAGTGTTGTGTTTCAGTTGGCCAGTGGTGTTGCACACCTTTAATCCCAGTGTTCTGGAGGCAGAGGCAGGAAGATCTCTGAGTTTGAGGTCAGTTTGGTTACAGAGCAATTTCCAGGACAGCAAAAAAAAACAAAAACAAAAACAAAAACAAAAACAAAACAGGGGAGAAATGTATGAATGAAAAAAAAAATAAATAGAAAGAAAAGGAAAGGACGTGACTGATCCTAGGTATGATGGAGGAGGAAGTTTATTGTGGATATGTGGGAGAGCATACTCAGAGGCAGGGACATCTGGGAAAGCCTAGAGCGGACATTACCAGACTGAGCTGTGTTGTGTGGAGACGGGGGAGAGGAAGGGAGAGGGGAGAGAGGGGAACAAGGTGCAACAGCCAGGAGGCCCAAAGGTACAAAAAGTGTGGGTAACAAATTGGTTGGATTTTATGAGGAATTGTAGTCCAGCCCCGTGGCCTGGAGAGTTCAGGGTAGGGGGCAGGGTGTGCCAGCCAGGAGGGCCCTGTAACAGGTAGGGACTGAGGGATGCAGGGAGAACCTGGAGGCCAGGTCTGCTTTGCTGTGTTAAATAGGCACCTCAGGCATCGGTCCCAGGTTTGCACCCTAACATTGTGTATCTTCAGAAAACTCCGAAGTGTGTAAAGCTCAGAAAATATCGAAAGGGCCAGATCCAGCTATACCAACAGGATAGTTGGTGGCTCCTCGTGCCTTGATTGCATAACCCAGTGTTAGGCAGGATCGCAAGGCAATAAGTTCTGGTACCAAGTTCTCTGGCCATGACACTGGGTGGACTCAGTAGATGGGAGCAGGAGTGAGGATGTCTCACTTAGATCTGACAAAGATGTTTTTCTTCTCCTCTGTTTGCATGATGTTGATGTCATGACAACCAGAGGAGCCATGTGTATTGTTTTTTTTTCTTTCTTTCTTTCTTTCTTTCTTTCTATTGCTGTGATAAAACACCATGACCAAGGAAACTTATAAACGAAACAGTTTAATCGGGCTTACAGACTATAATGGTAGAGTGAAGACATGGTAGCAAGAACAGCTGAGAGCTCACATCTCAAACCACAAGAAGGAGAGAGAGAGAGAGCAACATAGCTATGCATCTTAGTCCTTCCCGAACAGTTCTACCTACTGGGGAGCAAGTATTAAAAAATATGAGCTGTTATCATTTGACCTATTATACCATTGATGAAAGATGGCAGAGACCCTCCCAATTTGATTCTTCTCTCTTTTCTTTCCCTTGGGATGATTGGACTTGAACATTATTTTATTCAAAAATAGAGCTAGAAATAATCATTCTGGGTGTGGCAACCCAGACCAAGAAAGGCAAATGTCACATGTCTACTCTCATGTCTGCATGCTAGCTTTGAGTCTTCAGCTATGTGTGTTTCATTTGGGAAACCACAGAGGACAGGAAACTACTAAGGGGGTATGGAGGTGGCTATTAGGGGATAGGGCACTCTAGCAGGAAGGGTATCCCGAGCTTTTGTCCTCGCCGGCAAGAACACACTCAGGACAACCGGAATCTTCTGCAGCAAAGCTTTATTGCTTACTTCTCAGGAAGACCCCGACCCCAGAAAATGGAGTCCCTTATATAGCGCTCAGCCATGACGTTTCAGCACCTGATGTGGCGTGACAGCTCCTGATTCGTTGCTCGCCCATCACACCACTATTACACCCCGAGAATGGGCAGTGACTAGGAGTGAGTTCACGCACTTGCGCACAAGGCTTGTTTACTAGTTAGTCACAGCCGGAGGCCAGCGCCATCTTATAATGGCGATTACTCGCGGCACACACGGCTCTCCACAGAAGGGTTAGAAGGGAACAGTGGAATAGGAAGGGTTAAACTGGGGAGAAGAAGTGGTAGCTTAGGCTAGAGGAGGTAATATGGGCATGGGGAAATATGCCTTAGTTAGGGTTCTATTGAGGTGAAGAGACACCATGCCAAGGCAACTCTTAAAGGCTCTTAGGAGGCCCCCTTACCACTGAAACATGCTGGCCAATGGAACTGGGCCTTTTGTGAGGATGTCGTCTCCAGTGTCCAGTGACTGCTGGTTACAGAATCCTTCAGGAAGCTCCTTTTTCTGGGTTTGGCATCACACAGACTACCTTTGGTCTTGTGAGGTGCCCCACTGAGCATGTGGGGTGTCGTCTTTGTATCTGTTGTATTTGAACAACAGGTTCAAATCACCCTTTGTGCAGAGGCTGAGTTTTGTACTTTCTCCATTCCTTGAGAAGTTTATTCCGGGAGGTCATTCCTTATATACGAAGGAATACTGTGGTGGTTGAAATGGGTTTTATGTTTTCATATTTAAAATAAATTCATGCTTGGTATGGCATGGTACACGTGTGGATGTCAGAGAAACTTGCTTGAGTTGGTTCTCATGTTCCCTCCACCATGAGGGTACCAAGGACCGAATTCAGGTATCAGGCAGGGCAGCAGGTACCTTTATCTACTGAGCTATCTTATAGATTTATATTTTTTAAAATGTGTGTGTGTGTGTGTCCCCACACACGTGGGCAAGAAAGGAGGCCAGAGGTTGAACTCAGAATCTCTTCCTTAATTTTTTTTTCTCCATTTTATTTTTTGAGAAAGGATCTCCTACTGAGCCTTGAGCTCACTGATTGGCTAGACTCACATCTGGCTCCAGGGATCTGCCTGCCTCCAAATGGGTGCTGTGTTCCTTCCTGGCTTTTCTGTGGGAGCTGGTAGTATGAACTGAGATTCCCATGCTTGCATGATAAACACTTCATTTTCTGGGCTGTCTTTTAAACTCTTGTTTTCAATTTTTTAAATAATGTTTGCTCATTATAGAAAAGTTACCAATTTGGGTAACTTATTTTCTAACTAGCTTCTTAGTGTGTGTATTTTGATTGTTTTTGATAGCTTGGCAGTTGTACTGAATGAAGGTTTTAGGTAAACTAATGTGGTGAATTTTCCCTTTTGGTAGTTATTGATTTTTTATTGTCTCCCTTACAATAGCCATTTGCCAAAATATTGGGATCAATTTAAAAATCTGGCTGTGATATTGGATAGCCCTGTCCTGACTCCCAGGCTTAGACCTGTGTAAAAGGCTCGACTTTTCACTTTCTGTTCAGAGCTCATGAGTCTTGTCAGTTAAAGGAAATTGTCCAGGCCTTAATGCCATGGAATAGGTTATGGGTATTATCTGTACCCTGGAGCTATGTCATTTTCTAATTATGTCAACTGGATTGTGGAAGAAAAATATAAAATTCTTCAAAAAAGAAAAGTATAAGGAGAGAAAAAGTACTTGTTGGCTACATATTAAAAGTCCAGAAGTCTGTGAGCCGGATGTATTTGCTTTGATTTAGCTAACTGCTCTCCAGCTCCCAACACCCACAAAGATTCTGGTTTTTCTTTTTTCTTTCTGTTTTTTTCCCCCAGACAGGGTTTCTTTGTGTACTCTTGACTGTCCTAGTTCTGTAGATCAGGCACAGAGATCTGCCTGCCTCTGCTTCCCCAGTGCTGGGACTGAAAGCATAGGCCACTACCACCCAGCTGTTTAGGGTTTTTCTACTAAATTCCTGTTAGCTTCTTTTTTTATTACATGCGATAGACTTTTTGATTAATTTGCTGTATCTAGTAATTGGGAGAGATTTTAAAATTTATTATTATTATTATTGTTGCTTTTTCTGTTTTTTGCTTTTGTGTGTGTGTGTGTGTGTGTGGTTTCTTTTTTTTTTTTTTTTTTTTTTTTGAGACAGGGTTTCTCTGTATAGCCTTGGCTGTCCTGGAACTCACTTTGTAGACCAGGCTGGCCTCGAACTCAGAAATCCACCTGCCTCTGCCTCCTGAGTGCTGGGATTAAAGGCGTGTGCCACCACGCCCGGCTATTATTGTTATTATTGTTTTATTTTTGAGACAGGGTCCCTTGTAGCTCAGGCTGGCCTTGAACTTACTATATAGCTTGGTATGATCTTAAGCTCATGCTTCCAAAGTGCTACAATTACAGCCCCGTTGCATTTGATCCATGCAAGTGTCTTATTCCGGTCCCTATTGCTGTGATAAACAACATGAAGCCAAAGCAACTTGAGGAGGAAAGGGTTTGTTTCATTTTACAGTAACTAGGTTACAATTCATCATGGAGGGATGTAAGGGCAGGAACTTAAGGTAAGAATCTAGAGGTAGGAACTGATGCAGAGGCCATAAAGAAGTGCTGTTTATTGGCTCTCTTCTCCTGGCTTGCTCAGTTTCTTTTCTTTTCTTTTTTTTTTTTTAATTGAAAAACACTTATTATAGAAGAAGAAGAAGAAGAAGAAGGAGAAGGAGAAGGAGAAGGAGAAGGAGAAGAAGAGGAAGAAGAAGAAGAAGAAGAAGAAGAAGAAGAAGAAGAAGAAGAAGAAGAAGAAGAAGAAGAAGAAGAAGAAGAAAAAGAGTTTTCCTTCAGAGAAGGCAGGGAGATGGCTCCCAGGGCCAGAGGGCTGGAGGCCTTTCAATGGGTAAGCTGGAGGCCTTTTGATGGCTTCTCTAGCTTATCTAGTGTGAGGTTTGACTAAGAATGTCCCCCATAGACCCATAGATTAGAATACTTAACTAGTGGCATTATTTTAAAGGATTAGAAGGCATGGCCTTGTTGGAGTGGGTGTGGCCTTGTTAGAGGAAGTATGTCACTAGGAGGTGGGATTTGAGGTTTCCAAAGGTCATTCCAGGCCCAGTGTCTCTCTCTTCCTGCTGCCTGTGGATCCAAATGCAGAACTCTCAGTTAGTTCTCCAGCATCATGCTTGCCTGCAATCTGCCATGCTTCCTGCCATGACAATAATGGACTAAGCCTCTGAAACTCTAAGCAAGCCCCAACTGAATGATCTTTTTTAACCAAGAGCTCCTGTTGCCATGGTGCCTCTTCACAGCAGTAGACCACTGACAAAGACACTTAGGGAGAGGTCCTTTTAAAGCAGATGAATGGGTGTAGACTGAAGAGTGCCATGGTCTACACCATGTAACAAGCTGTCTCGAAGTCACTGGGTTTGACATGGAGAAATTCACAATCTCATGGTTTGTAGAAGTTATAACGCTTGGTGAGTGTTTTAGTCGGGATTTCTATTCCTGCATAAACATCATGACCAAGAAACAAGTTGGGGAGGAAAGGGTTTATTTGGCTTACATTTCCACACTGCTGTTATCACCAAAGAAAGCCAGGACTGGAACTCAAGCAGGTCAGGAAACAGGAGCTGATGCAGAGCCATGGAGGGATGTTCCTTACTGGCTTGCCTCCCCTGGCTTGCTCAGCCTGCTTTCTTATAGAACCCAAGACTACCAGCCCAGAGATGGTCCCACCCACAAGGGGCCTTTCCCCCTTGATCACTAATTGAGAAAATGCCTTACAGTTGGATCTCATGGAGGCATTTCTCCAACTGAAGCTCTTTACTCTGTGATAACTCCAGCTGTGTCAAGTTGACACAAAACTAGCCAGTACAGTGAGGAAATTGGCTGAGTAGTTCTGGCTCAAGCCCTCTCTTGAGGTTACAGTCAAGATGTTGCCAGGGCTACCGGCATCTAAAGGCTAGCCACAGACAAGAAGGCACCCCAAGTGACACACTCTTGAGGATGTAGACAGGAAGCTTCCATTTCTCAATGTATGGCTGCTAATGTGATGTCACAGCAGGGCATCTGTAAGGCCTTCTTGAGTCTTCAGAGGAAACCTTCTTATCCTGGGGTAGAATTGACAGGCCGTTTCTTGGGCAGCCACATGCTCCCTGCCTAAGACCTACAAAGGGAAGAGATTGGGCTTGGTGGTTCCTCAACCCGCCCAACTCTGCTTCTAGGATTCCAGAAAGGATGAAACTCATGTCATCAGCTCCACCTCTGATTTCAGTCTCAGCTGTTTCCATGATCATCTTAGTCTTCCCCAGCGCTTCTAGCTGGCTGGTGTGTCTGTTCCTCTCTGGTGGTATCACTCTAGCTGCCCTATTGACAGCACTGGGGCATGCAGTGACACTTTCTGTCACATGTATTCACTGGCTGCTGTACTCTGTCTGCCTTGTGTTAGTGGGACAGATGCCTTGCATGGCATGGAGCTCTCCCGATGGTGCTGCTGATGACTGGGGCTCATATTTGCCTCAGTTTGTTTTCTTATACACCTTAGGACTATCTACCTAGAGGTCACCACCTACAGTGGGCTGGGTCCTCCACATCATTCATTAAGAAGAAAAAGAAGCCAGACGTGGTGGCACACACCTTTAATCCCAGCACTCGGGAGGCAGAGGCAGGTGGATTTCTGAGTTCGAGGCCAGCCTGGTCTACAAAGTGAGTTCCAGGACAGGCAAGGCTATACAGAGAAACCCTGTCTCGAAAAACCGAAAAAAAGAAAAAAAAAAAAAAAGAAGAAAAAGAAGAAGAGAGGAGGAGGAGGGGGCGGGGGCGGGGGAGGGAAAGGGGAGGAGGGAAGGGGAGGGTGACAAGGTGGGTGGGGGGAGAAGCTGCTGCTGCTGCCCCGCTGCCCCTCTGCCACCACCACCGCCACCTCCTCTTAGGCATCCCACGGGCCAGTCTTATTTTCTCAATTGAGTCTCTTTATCATGTTGCCCCCCACTGCCCAAGTCAATCAGTACAATTTTATTATTTTCATAGCTGTTTTAGTGATGAAGGATAATGAGTGGACTTTTGTTGTCATCGTTGTGTTGGGGACTGAGCCCAGCATCTGTGCTTACTAAGCATGCATTCTACCACAGCGAACCAGTGCCCCTTCCCATGCAGTAAAACTGATATTAGATAATACACCAGAGGCTGCTGAGGCTTTGCTCAAAGGTGAATGATAACGAACCTTGACATAATAAAAAGTAAACCAGGCTTATCCTGCAATAGTAGATTAAGAAGATTAAAAAATAATTCTTGACAGCTTTGCCCCTCTGAATAAGTGGTTGGTTATGGGTAACCCCACTTTACAAAGTAAACTAAAGTTAAGGCAGAGTACAAAGTGGACTCCTTGTTAGCTTAGTTAATGCACACGGCCAATAATAAAAAGGTGCCTGCCTCCTGCACATGCATGTGCACCTCCAGCTTTCTCAGTCCTTGTCACCCCTTGTCACCTCTGCTCCATTGAGAAACCCACCCCAGAAGAACCCCCTCTCTCTAGTTTCCTTCTCTTCCTTCCCCTGCACTTCCCTCCCAAACTCTAAGCCTGAAGGCAGATGAGCCCACTCACAGATGAGTGTCGACTGTGTGGGTGGCTGCCTGGCCTCCTTTCTCCATGTAGGGACATAAGGCACACTTGGAACAGCCTGCCAACACTCCTGCCTCACTGCTGGCCAGTTCCTCTTCCTGTCTTGCAGGGGAATTGTCCTCCATTCTCTCTGAGTCACTCCCTGTGCCTGAAATATTGCAGAGATAGGTGACTCCTCACGGTGGAGTGGACACATTCAGAGGTGTTTGAAGCCAGGATGGAGGTGTCACTGGGTGCCAGACTTTAACAGCAGGACCCGAGCTACTAGGGAGTTGCCCCTCAGGAGTTCCTTGCCCCTAGGCTACTCCATGCAGTGGAACTGGGATACATGGATGCTGCTGGAAATGGTGGGTGTAGCTAGCAGGCCTCACTGGGTGCCCCACCCGCTGCTGGCTGCCTGTCATGGCTGAATGTGTGTGCCCCATCTCCAAAGTCATGTTTTGAGCCTGTTTCCCAGTGTAATGGTGTTGGATCCGGTTACCTTGGAAACAACTAGGTGTAGATGATGTGATATGGACTCCACATGATGAGATCATGCTTTGCTGTAAGAAAAGCAAGAGAGAAATGGAACATAGCTCAGTGGTAAGTACCATGCTTGCTTAGCATGCACAAGGCTCTGAGTTCAGTCTCCCCCTAACATGCACACATGCATGCACATGCAAGCATACAAGAGGGCAGGGATTTTTCTCTCCAAGGAAGGTGCACATGAACTCACTGTTAGATGGCAGCTATCTCTCTTTGAGTGAGGATGAGCACGGTTAGCAAGAACCAAATCTTCCATCACCCCCATCATGGACTTCCTAGCAGCTCTCTGAGCTAAGTAGTCTCTGGTGCTTTGTTACAGCAAAGACTAGGGCCTTTCCACACAGCAGACCACAATGGGGCGTCTGCCCTCTGTGTTTTCAAACTGTAGATACTGTCTGAAGTATAAATTCTTGTTCCCATAATTTAAAATTTTCTCACACATATATATATTTCAGTAATACATATGTATTTATGTGTTAATATTTGCATAATGCATTATTATTCCCTATTTAAGTAAGGTTATGGCAGAAATATACATTATGCAATTTGAAAAGATCCTCAGGGTAAAAAAAACACCTTTTCTGTAGTCTCAGATGATTTTAAATTGATCTTCTATAGCATGGCCTACTTTTGTATTTTCTCTCTCTCTCACACACACACATTATTATTATTATTATTATTATTATTATTATTATTATTATATCTTAAAGAAATGAACCTGGAACATGTCAAATCCCTGAACCATTTAGAATCTCATTTACATGTATGACCATTATTTTTGTTATGGTTTTGACACAGGTCTCATGTCACCATCTGGACCTTGAACTCACGATGTAGCTGGGGATAACCTTGAACTGATGACCCTCCTGACTCCAGCTTGTGAGTGCTGGGACTACAGGCATCCACCTCCTGGTTTCTGCAGTACTAGAGCCCAGGGCTTCATGCATGCCAGGCAAGCACTGTACTGACGGAGCTATGACCTTATGTCTATTTTTTTATACTGTGCATCTTCTGTATCACTGTGACATTTTGAATAAGTAGCATTTCTATAATTATTTGAACTTTGATTCTGTTGCCACCGCAGTGGTCACCACAGTCTGCTTTTCCTCTGACTTGCCAGGTTCTAGGTACTGTCAGCTCAGGCAGCTGGCTGAGGAGTTACAAGGTAAGGCTGTGTGGGTGGTAAGGTCCTTGCTGGGCCTCGTGCATCTCAGCAAGTCATGCTACTTTTCGTGGGAAACACAGCCCCATGGTGGGGAACGTCTGAGTGACAGTGCTCGTCCTCAGAGCTCTGGTTTTTCTGTTGTGGTAAAAGTTCGTCTCACGGGTGTTTCTTTGCAGGGACTTTTGATTTTGCTTGTCTGGTGATTCATGGATTGGTTTCTTATCTTGAAATTCCTTATTTGTATCCTAAAAAACTTGAGAGTAAGTGAATAAAAAAAAATAAATTATTGAAAAAAAAAAAAAACCCTGAGAGTTAATCGTTGGTTACCAATTCTATGTGGCTCCAAATGAGCACCCCAGAGGCTCATTTCTTTCTTTCTCTTTTTCCCCAGTTCAGACTCATTTTTCCTTTCTTATAAAGATTGTTCTCAGTAGCTCATGTTCTCCCCCAACTCCCCTTTTTTGACAGAGTTTAGCCCTAGTGCTCAGGCTGGCCTTAAACTTGTGATCTTTTTGCTTCTGAGTCCAACTGCTAGGATTACAGGTGAGTGCCAGGGTATCTATTAGTTATTCTTATTTCTATTCTCATCATTTTATTTCTGTTTCTGTTTTTTTTTTTAATTATTATTGTTCTGAGACAGGGTTTCTCTGTGTAGTCCTGGCTGTCCTGGGACTTACTTTGTAGACCAGGTTGGCCTCGAACTCAGAAATCTGCCTGCCTCTGCCTCCCAAGTGCTGGGATTAAAGGTGTGCACCACCACGCCCGGCCCTGTTTCTGTTTTTTACCTTTCTGAGAAACAGCTCAGAATGATCCAAATGCTGATTTAGTCTTCTATTTTGTTAATTCTATTCTGTAATCTTTTCAATTCTTTTTAAAAAAGATTATTACAATTCATTCTAAAGATGGGTACACCAGAAACAGAATTATAGGGTCTCATATAATGTAACACTGTGTAATGCTTAAATCAGGTGGAACATTTCTACCTCAAGCATTGTCTGCTATTGAAAATATTTGAAGTCATTTCTTGCTTTTGAAGTACTCATCATTACCTATAGTTGCCTATCCCTCACTAGCACAGCAGGGTGACTGGTCCTGTCTGAGTGTAACTTTGTGTCTGCTTGACCTTGCCCCAACCTCTCTGCATCTTTCTTCACCCATCTAGTTCCCCTAACTTCTAGAAACTACCACTCTGTTCTTGTAAATGTCACTTTTATTTCCTCAGATGAAGGGATGAGATGAGAGCTCTACCTAGCTTTGTGAATATTTGGCTTGGATTGGGCCCAGAGTCTTTTTTTTTGTTCTAACTATCCCTAAGCCTAGGCCCGGAAGCTTCTAGCCTCCATAAATCTAATCTTCCAAGCTGACTGACTCAATCCAGCTTCTCTCAGCTCCTGACCGAATTGTTCTGCTCTGCCTCATACTAACTTTGGCAATGTGTTTGAATCTTATGGCTTCTTCTCATTCTCTGGCTCATTCTGTCTTCACTGTGTCTAGCTTGGTCTCTTTGCAACCTGTCTCTGTGAAACTGTCCACACACACCATACATATAGCACATTACCTCACCACCCTTCTCTGTGTGTGCTGCTCTTAAGTAGCCTCTCCCTTCCTGTCCGTTCTCGTGTGAGTTGGGTGTGTTCTATCACTGACTCATTCTGTCAAGTCTTTCTCTGATTTGTCACTTTGTCTGTCACTCAATTAGACATCACTTTCATACATGGGTGCTTCCTTCTCCAAACTAACTTTGTCTTCTGTGTTTTGGATTAAGGGTATGTCTGTATCCCAGCCAGATCATATAGATCTAGAAGGGATGTGATGATCCCTTGCCAGAGCAGCCATGTTGCTGACTAAAATTCCCCTATAATTCTCACCTTCCATGAGGTCAGTTTGTTTAGATGCAACATGAGTGAGGCCATATACACTTGTCTTTTTTTGTTGGTGTTATTTTTTTTGTAACGAGCGCTAGTTCTGTCCATGGTGTCACAAACAGTAGGATTTCCTTCTTGTTTTATGTTGTATAATATCCTACTGTGCATCTGTATGCACTGTCTGTCTGTCTGCCTCTCTGTGGTGTATGTATGCCTATTTTTGCACGTGCACATGTACACAGGTGTGTGTGGAGGCTGGGGGTTGATGTTGACATTCTTCCTCAACTGTGACTCCTTCTATTTTTTGAGACAGGGTGTCTCGCTGAGCCTGAAATTCACTGCTTTGGCAGGACTAGCTGGCCAGGAATCCTCAAGGATGTGTAGCTCCTGAGGCCTGGGATTACAGGTTGTGTACCTTGACACCTAGATTTTAGAGTGTGGGTGCTGAGGCTAGAGCTTAGGTCCTCATGCATGCACAGCACATCCATTATGGACAGAGTCATCTCTCTAGCCTGAGGATCTCTTTTTGCACTAATTTACCCCTTCCTATCAGTGTACAGAGGCTCCTCTTTCTCTGAAATCTTTGAGAAGACTTGCTGCCTTTAATCATTTTTGTTGTTGTTTCTTTCCCTTTTCTTTTTGAGATAGATTTTCCCAGGTAGCTTAAGTGGACCTGGAACTTACAGGATGTAGCCCAGCCTGGCTTTGAATTTGTATTCCTCTTGTCTGTCAGTACTGGGTTACAGGCATGCACCACCATGTGCTGGATTACAGGCATCTTTAGTCTTTTTCATAATCACCATCCTTACTGGGGTGAGATGGGATCTGATTATAGTTTTCATGTACATTTGCCCGATGACCAGAGATGTTGACCATTTTGCATTTATCTCTGGGCCTGTCTCATTAGATGGGAAGGGAATTAACTTAATTGTCTTAGTGGGCTCTTATATTTTGTGTTGGTGTGGTATCTTACAGAACTGTACACCTGTAATCATTGAGGAGAGCTCCCGCTGCACCCATTATTTGTGGGCCCGCCTGGGTAGGAGCTTCAGATCAGAGTTCTGCTGTGCTGGCGTGGAGCTCGGCCTATGCAGTCAGAGATCTCAGCATTTCTTTGCTGACTCCAGGCATTGCCAGGGAGAGGGCTTAGCGTGTATTCGCTGGCCTCAGGAGCCCCCGCAGGTTCCTGAAGTCTTTTCTGAGTCTGAGGAAATACACTGACACTTCCTCCCAGTCCCCACAGAGATTCTTTTCTCCCTCAGGACATTTGGCAAATCTCCCAAGTGCCTTAGGCTTTGGAACCACAGTCAGGACAGGAAGCCCTGCAGCAGTCCCCACTTTGTGTCCTGTCACAATTCCAGAGGGAGTGCAGAGCCTGCTCCTGCTTGAGCCACACAGAGGGGATCTCTATTGCACATTGCTATGATCTTTTATTCCTCTGGAATTCTGTGCTCTTTCACATGTTTTAGATTTCAGTCAATCAATCAATCAGTCAATCAATCAATCAATCAATTAACCAGTCAATTGTTTGAGAGAGGGACCCACTCTGTAGCTGAGGCTGGCCTGAATCACCTAGGTTGGCCAAGAGTTCTCAGTATTTCTCTTGTCTCAATCTCCTAAATGCTGGGATTACAAGTGTGTGTCGCTGTATCTGGTTCTATTAGAGTTAAAAAAAAAAACATAAAAATACAAAAATAGAAACACTCCCTCTCACCCCCAAATAAAACACCCAGGCAGGAGGGAGCCATATGTAATCCCAGAACTCCTACTGTAAGACGAGAGACAAAAGAATTGCCTAGAAGTGTAAGGGCTAGCTAACCTGGAATATGCAGTGCAGCAGAAACTATCACAAGGAGGAGGGAAATGGTGGACTCTTGAAGGTTGTCCTCTGGCTTCCACACATGCTCTGTGCCATGCATGATGGTATTGACAAGGAGGCGTCGCTTCCCCTGCTTGCAAAAGCCTTTGAAGATAGCCCTTACAAAACACTGGACAAAACAGACACCTAGTCCCGGCTTTCAAAGTGACCACCGGGCCTCAGATCCACCTACAGGGCCCCAAACTCACCTGATATGGCAATACCCTAGTACCTAACCACTTTCCATCCATTCCCATATAAAAGCCCCTACCCCTGCTCAGGCGACTGACTTCCCTAACCTCCTCCTCTGGGGTCAGTGAATCCGCCCCGCCCCCGGAGCAATCAATTCCCACTAAAACCTTCTTTTGTACTGTTAATTTGGCCTACACTTTGATTTATTGAGTCAGCGAGAAACCTTTCAATGAGGCACTCAGTGCTCACCTTGCTGCTTGAACTTTATGCTTTTAGCGGCTCCCTCCTAATAGAGCGGGAGGTCGTCTTCCTGGCTCAGCAATGGCAGATGCCTAAGCATACAGGTGGTGAGCTTTGGGTGCTCACAGAGGGCACGGGGCATGCTTGTTACTGAGAAATGACTGTGCCAGGCACCGGGCTTGCCGTGGCTTCATGCTTCCCACCTCTGGGAGCGCCTCTGATTTCTGTGCAGATTCTGGGCAATGCTGCCCATGGTGTCTGGACCTATTTTTCCTGCTACCCTAGGAGTGGTTCCTCCTACACTGTTGCCGCTCTGGCTCTGGGTTGGAGCCTGCGCTCTGATGCTCCTCCTTGACCACACTGTCCCACCTCTCTAGTTTACTGATGGAGGAGGGGTGTTTCAGAGTTTAAGCCTGCTTTTTTCTTTTTCCCAAGACTGACTGTCTCAGGGCAATGAGGGGGCATTGGCTCTTGCCTTCTTTGTCTTCAGAATGTTCTGGTGTGTGGGTGGCACCTTCGCTTAGTTTACCCCAGTTTTCTAGCTCTTTGGTCATTTGGGCAACAGAGTCTGGTGTCTATCTAATGTTCTGAGTTCTCTGTTGATTTTGATTAGCATCTTAACAGCTAACACATTCTCCTATAATTATAGCATGGCCATGCCTGTGGGGAAAAAAATCAGGTATGTTTTTGGCAAATGCCTAGGCAAGAGTGGGGCTAGTCAAGTTGACGCTCAGACATTAGGCAGGGGCCTCTATGCAGCCTGAGCACCATTGGTTTTTGGGGGCTGAGGTGAATACCTGCAGGCTGGCACGTGTATGTATGTATGTATGTATGTATGTATGTATGTATGTATTTCTTCTGGCACCTGCTTACTTGGCACTGAGAGTTGAATCTCCTTTTCCTGATTTGACTTGGGGTTTGTATATTACTGAGTGGTAGAAACCGGAGAGGAGAAGGACCAGGTGTCAAGAAAGGCAGTGTCAGCTGGAGTCGTTCCCACAAGTTCAGTCATTTGAGAGTAAATCAAGCACGACCCTGTGACTAATTTAGTTATTTCTCGACTGCAGTGATAAGACCTCATGATCAAGGCAACCTATACAAGAATGGCTTTATTAGGAGCTTATAGTTTCAGAGAGTGAGTCTGTGACCATCATGGTGGGGGCATTAGAGCAGGCAGGCAGGCATGGTGCTGGAGCCGTAGCTGAGCGCTTATACCTGATCCTCAACCATGAGTGAGTCTGCAAGCTAGCTACCTGGGATTTTGAAAACCTCAAATCCCACCCCTTGTAACACACCTTCTGTAATAAGGCGACACCTCCCAATCATTTCTAAATAGTTCCACCAACTGGGGACCAAGTATTCAAACAGTATGGGGGCCTTTCTCAGTCAAACCACCACGGTGGCATGATATGGGGAGAATGCCTTTAGCTGAAATAATAAGTGGATAGCTGGTGATGTTCCAGGATTTTGTGAAAAACCCAGCTTCGCAAACTCAGTTCTGCTGGTTTGGTGCAGAGAGTGAAACAGCCCGTCCTCATTGGCACTGCATCTTTTCTGGCTTATAGGTGGGCTGACTCCAGACGACCATGTGTCTGTGGTCAGCAAGGAGCCTTTTCAGAATGGCCTGTACAGAGCCCACTTCAGGCAGCTCTTATGCCCAAATCCTCCCTGCAGGGATGGCCTTGCCCAGGGAGTCTCTAAGTATTGTTCTGTGAACTGAAAATCTTAGGAAAAAAAAATTATACTGTTAATGGTTCTACAAGGCTGAGTGACTGATCAGAACTTTGTGACTTTGGGGCTGGGGAGATAGTTCGGCTTGTGACACTTGCTTGCAAGCTCAAGGACCTGAGTTGTTCCCCAGAATCTATGGTGTAAGGAAAGACGCATCCCTCCACAAGAGGCCCTTTACTCCACTAAGCAACAACTTCCCATCAGTCCTTAACCCTAGGAACTGCTGGTCTACTTTTGGTCCCTGTGAATGTGGACACACTGTGGGTACTTAACACACAAATCTCATGGAATGTATCCTGTCTTGACTGGCTTATTTCACTTAGCACAGTGTCCTCAAGGTTCATCTTGTGGCACTGTTACAATTCCCTTCCTTTTAAGATGGACTAACATTCCATTGTATGTATATTCTATAGTCTTGGCTGGTTCTCAGTGGAGCCAGGATGACCTAAAACAGGAGGGTGGAAGGATTGTAAGGAATTGACTTGCTTGGTTAAGAGACTGAGATGTCCCAAAGTGTCCTGAGACTGAGACCCAAGAGACCCAATGTGTACTTCTACATCAAGTCTCAAGGGCCAAGAATTAGAAGAGGATGGCATCAGCTCCAGCCTGAAGGCAGGAAGAAGAGCCAGCGATTCAGTCTGAGCCTGAGATCCAGAAAAGCTCAGCCTCTTATGCAGCCCTTTGCTGTCATATTCATGTTTTACTGATGGGACGAGAGTCATTCATAATGGAGGGAAAGGAGGCAGCTGTAATGTTTGCCTGAATGGCTTGGTGAAGTTAAAAATGTAGAATTAGTCTTTACAATGGCAGTATAGCATTCTACCAAATGATAACGCTGTGAGTGTAGACAACTAAAAGAGCTTCGTGTTATAAAAATTCATCATGAGGTTAGACACCAAGAACCCCAGAGCCAGGTCTGGCTTGCATGCTAAAGGTGTTTCCTTTTTTCCCTCTCTTCATGAAAGAATTTTAGCTTGATTTTCATAGAACACGAGCTTTAAGAAATGAATTCTTTTAACGATTTATTTTTATTTTACATGTGTGAGCATTTCCCCTGCAAATATGCAAGTGCTTGCAATGCCTGCAGAAGCCAGAGGAGGGTGCCAGAGCCCCTGGAACTGACAACTGATGATTGTGAGTCACCATGTGGGTTCTGGGAACTGAACCTGGGTCCTGTTCAAGAACAAGTACTCTTGACCACTGAGCCATCTCTCCACCCCCAGAACCTGAACTTTTGAATGGTACTGACTTCAATGAGTCTGCCAAAATTAAGTTAGTTCACTTATATCAAAAGTTAATCATATATCTATCTATCTATCTATCTATCTATCTATCTATCTATCTATCTATCTCAGCTAGATACATATAGTATTTTTTTCCCCACATAACATTTTTATTGATTTTCTGGGAGCCTCACATCATGAACCCCAATCACAATACCTTCCCAGTACTTTCTTGTCTGCCCCCTTCCCTTGAGACCTCTCCATCAAAAGAAGTAAAAGATTAATAATAATAATAATAATAAAAATAAAAAAGAAAGTATACTTTGTCTTATTTATCTACTCACAGAGCATGGTCAAACACTTAGGGGTCTGCCCTTGAGGTAGAACTGAGTCCTTCCGCTCCCACACCTCTGCCATATATATATATATATATATATATATATATATATATATATATATATATATTCAGTGAAGCCAACATGAGTGAGGAAAAGCTATAAAGAATGAAGAATGGACAAGGGAGCTAGACTGTGATGGAACGTTGTCCACAGGGGAAGGGAGATTGTACAATTTGCTGGGTACAGGAGGTGATGGAGTATCTTAGTTAGGGTTTTACTGCTGTGAACAGACACCATGACCAAGGCAAGTCTTAAAAAGGACAATGTTTAATTGCGGCTGGCTTACAGGTTAAGAGGTTCAGTCCATTATCATCAGGGTGGGAGCATGGTAGCATCTAGCCAGACATGGTGCAGGAGGAGCTGCGAGTTCTACATCTTTATTTGAAGGCTGCTAGCAGAATACTGACTTCCAGGCAGCTAGGGTGAGGGTCTTAGGCCCATACCCACACCAACTCCAACAGGGTCACACCTTTTAATAGTGCCACTCCCTGGGCCGAGCTTATACAAACCATCACATGGAGGAACCATCTACAGAGAAGACCTCAAAGCATGGGAGGGACTGAAATATCAAGAGTGAGGAATCCAGTGTGAATGGTTTGGGGGCACATAATACCGAGAAGAGGGAACTGAGGCTAGCATTTCCCAGAGGTGTGGGGCCCTTTCACTTCTGCCCAGGAAGCTTGGGCTTGCTCGTGCTGGACAGTGGATCTCTAGCATTAGTGGTTACAAAAATCACCTGGGGACCTCATTAAAAATGGGGACCCCTATGACTTCTCTCCAAGGAGAGGGATGCTGCAGGAGATGACAGTGTAATGAGCTCCCCAGTCGATTCTAGTGTGGTTGGTTCACAGAAGTCATCACCGCTAAGGGATATGAATGCTTTAAGCAGAAGGAATGACATGACCCAATTTATTTTTTTTTCTTTAGGAAGAGAAGTCAGGCAACTGTAGAGGGTGGACTGATTTTACTGGCAAGGGAAAAATGTAAGAGGTTTCTTCAGTCATCCTGGTGAGAAGCTCTGAAGATTGAAGCCCAAGCTTGAGGGAAACAGGGCTTTGTCAGAGTTAAACAGGGTGTAGCGCAAAGTTGATGGGGCCAGGAAAAGACTGAAAAGAGTAGAGGTTTATTCTCAAGTGTCTGGCTCGGGAGAATGGGTGGCCGGTGATGCCTGGTACTTGGTAGCCATCAGTTGAGTGGATGAGTGAGGAAATACAGGTCAGAAAGCAAGTAGGATGGGCGGAAGCAAGGCAGTTTGCGCATTGGGTGTGCACATGTGAAGCCAATGCAAAATTACCTCTCTGCTGTTTGTGAGGATGGTTCATGTAGGGTTGGAGATACGGACCTGGCAGTTGCCAATAGAAACAGAGTCCTGCAGAAACGGAGTCTGCAAGTCTCACTCTCCACACTGGAAGGCATAAACCTGAAAGAGCAGAAAAGTTGAGAGGGCAGTGGGGTATTTAAGGGACTCCGCCACCCTTTCGCTTTTTTGTTTGTGATATTGGGGATGGAGTCAGGGCCTTGCACGTGCCAGGCAAGTACAGCATCGCTGAGCTACAACAATGGCCTTGTTTTCAAATTAAATGTAAATTAAAACCACTTGGAGATTTCATCTTACCCCAGTCAAAATGGCTTAAACCAATAAATGACAACAAATGCTGACAAAGGTGTGGAAAAGGGAAAAATGTATTCACTGTTGGTAGGCGTGCAAACGATGTTTGCACCAACTGTAGAAATTAGTGTGGAGGTTTCTCTGAAAACTAGAGCTAAGTCTATCACCGGAGCAGCTATACATAGTACTTGTGAGCATCTCCCTAAAGTGTACCCTGCCACACACACACACACACACACACACACACACACACACACACACAGAGAGAGAGAGAGAGAGAGAGAGAAAGAGAGAGAGAGAGAGCTGCTCATCCATGCTCTTTGCTTTTCTATTCTTCCTTGTATTTAAAAAGAAAGTCAAAATATATCTCCCGTCCACCTCCTTTGCTTAGCCATTTTTCCTTCTGTTCTCACAAGTATTATTATTATTTTTTTGGTGGGGGGTGGTGGTGATAATTTACGTTTCTGAGTTATTTGTATAGTCTCGATTTCAGTTCCTGTCAGATGTAGAGCTGGAAAGGACTTTTTCCCATTCTGTTAGCTGCTTCAAATGATGGTGTGCAGCTAGGTCCCACTTGTCAATTGTTCATCTTAGTGACTGTTCTCCCGGTGTCCTGCCCAGGAAGCCCTTCTCCCGCGCCTGAAAGTGGAAGCATATTCCTCCCTTTCTCCTCTGTCAGGTTCTGGGCATTGTGTTGAGGTCTTTGGCCCATGTAGTGTTGAGTTGGTGCTGGGTGGGAGATAAGGATCTAGCTTAAAACAAAGATGTCACAAAGTTTTATCTTTAGCAGAGGGTCCGGCAGTTGATTTTACAGAGGGCAGGGGGGCAGGGGGGGTAGGGGGACAGGAGGGCAGGGTTGGAGGTGTAGAGAGTGTTTTCTTTAAGGAAGTGGCCCCTGGCAGGAGGAGCAACACATACTCCTGAGAATGGCTCCATACCCAGGGGTGTATGGACAGTAAAAACTGGATTCTCTCTCTCTCTCTCTCAAAAAAAAAAAAAAAAAAAAAAGACTTGAAGTAAGTGTGTGTGTGTTTGTGTGTGTGTGTATGTGTGTGTGTGTAAGGAATAGGGAGTTCGTGTTGAATCTGGAAAGGGTTTAGGGGAAGAATGGAGATGAATATGATAAAAGTATTTGTATGAAAATCGCAAAGAACTAATCAGGATGTTAAAAGACAAAAGGAAGAAATGATTTAATAAAGTAATCTCTCTCTCTCTTTCTCTCTTTCTCTGTACCTGTGGAGTTTAGAGGGTTATAATGGGGACAGCTTGTCAATCTAAATGCCGAGATATTTTCTATCTGAACTCTTCTTTCTAATATAGTTAGCCAGTCATTTTAGCTCCCTCTTAAGGTCATTTCTGAGTCATGATTGAAAAACCAGGTCAGCAGCATAAATGAAGGTGTTAGTCTTCCCGCATGCACTGGCTGGAGCTGCGCTTATTTCAAGGAAAAGCTGTTTCAGCTTATTTCAGCTCCGCGTGTGTGTGCGCATGCGCCCTGACTCTGCCCCTCCTCCTTGGAGCCTCACCCTCACATTAGCCCACCCCTCATCCTCAGACGCCGCGACTCCTTCACCTCTCACCCCCCACTCCCACTCCTCACCCCTGGTATTTGTTTCTTTACAGTATTTAGAGTAGAACTAGGCCTACTGGAATCCCTCTCCACCTCTTGTCAGCTTCTACAGATTCTAAAAATCTATTAATATGCTCCCTCCATTGTTTTGGAGAATGGTTATTAAAAACAGCTCTGCTTATAGGCTCAGTAAAAATAACGAATTCATTTTCGTTTATACTTCATATGCTTTTAGACTTCCTATTTGAGTTGGTTTTCTGCATTTGGAAATGCTGCTGTGGATGGATCGTGGCTCATTTGTTACTTGTGGGTTGTTAGAGGCGGTTTGCGTTGGTGTGTGCATGCGCTCTCTCTATCTGGAGTTACTAGTCCCTGTAAGTGCTTGATACAGTCTTTCTCAAGTCAGTAGAACAGCGAGTGGCCTGGCGAGGGAGGACAGGCGCAGTCCTTATAGAAGACTCTGCCTCAAATTCTGGCCCTCGAAGTCTCTTGAGTCAGGGTTGGGGCCTCTGGACATTACCCCTTTGTTTATCTTTCTGGACTGTTCTCTGGCTAGGTACAAGGAAGATTTCATTACTGAGGCAGAGACCCTTGGAAACAAACCAGAGGACGCCTGTGCAGACTGCTTCTGCCCTATGTCTTAGCCTCTATTCTGTTCCCCTAGAACTCAAGCAGACAGACTGAAGTATTGTGGAGTCTGCAGAACTGGGCCTCCCTGAATCTGCATGTTAGAAGAACTTTTTTAGGCATATTGTCTTTGTTGAATAAAACCCAATTAAGTATAATTATTTGTTTGGGACTTCAAAGGGTCAAATTCAACAGAAGATGGTAACATAAAAGAAAAGAAAAGAAAAGAAAAGAAGAAGAAAGCTGAACTTAACTGGAGAAGGGGGCTGGTAAGGGCTACCAAAGAGAGCCAGCGAGGGCTACAAAGGGGGCTATCCTGCAAGGGCTACGAAGGGAGTTACAAAGGGGGCTGGCAAGGGCTACAAAGGGGGCCCACAAGGACTACTGCTGTATCCTTCAGTTTCATTTTCTCTTTTTAAAAACTTTATTATTATTATTATTATTATTATTAATTTATGTACATCTCAAGTGCTATCCACTTACCCAGTTTCCCCACTCCTGGAAACCCCCATCTCTTCCCCCTCCCCCTGCTTCTATGAGGGTGTTCCTCCACCCACCCACCTACTCCTGCCTCCCAACCCTTGAGTCCCCTACACTGGGGCATCTATCCAGCCTTCATAGGACCAAGGACCTCTCCTCCCATTAATGCCTACATATTCAGCTGGAGCCATGTGTACTCCTTGGTTGGTGGCTTAGTCCCTGAGAGCTCTGGGGGGGGGGCGGGTCTGGTTGGTTGATATTGTTGTTCTTCCTGTGGGGTTGCAAACTCCTTTAGCTCCTTCAGTCCTTTCTCTAACTCCTCTGTTGGGGGCCCCCACACTCAGTCCAATAGTTGGCTTCGAGCTCTGGCAGGGCCTCTCAGGAGACAGCTATATCAGGCTCCTTTTAACAAGCATTTCTTAGCATCCACAATAGTGTCGGAGTTTGGTGACGGTATCTGGGATGAATCCCCAGGTGGGACAGTCTCTGGATAGCCTTTCCTTCAGTCTCTGCTCTGAACTTTGTCTCCATATTTCCTCCTCTGAGTACTTTGATCCCCTTTCTAAGAAGAACAGCAGCACCCACACTGTGGTCTTCCTTCTTCTTGAGCTTCGTGTGGTCTGTGAATTGTATCTTAAGTATTCAGAGCTTCTGGGCTAATAGCCACTTATCAGTGAGTGCATACCATCTGTGTTCTTTTGTGATTGGGTTACCTCACTCAGGATGATATTTTCTAGTTCCATCCATTTGCCTAGGAATTTCATGAATTCATCATTTTTAATAGCCGAGTAGTACTCCATTGTGTAAATGTACCACATTTTCTGTATCCATTCCTCTGTTGAGGGACATCTGGGTTCTTTCCAGCTTCTGACTATTATAAATAAGGCTGCTATGAACATAGTGGAGCATGTGTCCTTGTTATCTGTTGGAGAATCTTTTGGGTATATGCCCAGTAGTAGCACTCAGAAGATGGAAAGATCTCCCATGCTTATGTATTGGCAGGATTAATATAGTAAAAATGGCCATCTTGCCAGAAGCAGTCTACAGATTCAATGCAATCCCCATCAAAATTCCAAGTCAATTCTTCACAGAGTTAGGAAGAGCTATTCTCAAATTCATTTGGAATAACAAAAAACCCAGGATATCAAAAACTATTTTAAATAATAAAAGAACTTCTGGGGGAATCAGCATCCCTGACCTCAAGCTGTACTACAGAGCAATTATGTTGAATGGTATTGGTGCAATGACAGGTAGGTAGATCAATGGAGTAGAATTGAAGACCCAAAAATGAACCCATATACCTATGGTCACTTGATCTTTGACAAAGAAGCTAAAACCATCCAGTGGGAAAAAGACAGCATTTTCAACAAATGGTACTGGCACAACTGGAGGTCAACAAGTAGAAGAATGCAGATTGATCCATTCTTATCTCCTTGTAAAAAGCTCAAGTCCAAGTGGACCAAGGACCTCCACATAAAACCAGATACACTGTGTCTAATAGAAGAGAAAGTGGGGAAAAGTGTTGAACACATAGGCCCAGTGGAAAAGTTCCTGAACAGAACACCAATGACTTATGCTCTAAGATCAAGAATAGACAAATGGGACCTCATAAAATTGCAAAGCTTCTGTAAGGCAAAGGATACTGTCAATAGGACAAAACGGCAACCAACAGACTGGGAAAAGATCTTTACCAATCCTACATCCAAAAGAGAGCTAATATCTAATATATACAAAGAACTCAAGAAGTTACACTCTAGAGAACTAAATAACCCTATTAAAAAGGGGGTACAGAGCTAAACAGAGAATTCTCAACTGAGGAATCTTGTATGGCTGAGAAGCACCTAAAGAAATGTTCGACATCCTTAGTCATCAGGGAAATGCAAATCAAAACAACCCTGCGATTCCACCTCACACCAGTCAGAATGGCTGAGATCAAAACATCAAGTGACAGCAGATGCTGGCGAGGATGTGGAGAAAGAGGAGCACTCCTCCATTGCTGGTGGGATTGCAAGCTGGTACAACCACTCTGGAAATCAGTTTGGCGGTTCCTCAGCAAATTGGACATATATTACCTGAGGACCCAGCTATACCACTCCTGGGCATATAACCATAAGATTCAGTTCCATTTATATACTATAATTTTGACATTTTTATTTTGTTGTATTTTAATCTTATTTACCACTAAATTCGATAAACACACCTTCTGGTTTCTTTGGCATTCTTTTTCCCTACCAGGTTGGCAATTAACTTTAACAGTTTGGTCTGCATGGTAAGAAACTGATAGGGGTTATATTTTTTATTACAGCCTTCTACACAAAGTATAAGTGAGAAGCGTATTGTGTTCCTACTGTAGTTTAAACAACATATTGAAACAACTTCAGCTTTTCTTTTTTAAATTTTCTTTTCTTTATTTATTTTTATAGTCTTCAAACTTGGCCAGTGTGTTTTCTAGGTAGCTTCACAAAGGACCAGTTCGCATCCCGTTTTTGCTTCCATATTGCCACATTCATATTTTCTTTTCTCTTCTTTGTTTTTGTTTTTGTTTTTTGAGACAGGGTTTCTTTGTATAGCCCTGGCTGTCCTGGCACTCACTTTGTAGACCAGGCCTGCCACATTCATATTTTCTAATCTTATATAATTTCATTTCTTTGTTGTGCTTTAATCTTTATTTGAAGATATTTCATAGTCTACTCTTTACCCTCCGAGGATACTGTCCAAGAGCCCTCGTGGATGTCTGAAACCCTGGATGGTACTATAGTTGTGGTGGTTCTGGATTTATAGTCACCATGGACACACAGTTCTGGGTCTATGAGGGTGTTTCTAGAAAGGCTGAGCTGGGGAAGAAGTCCCACCCTGTGTGTGGTTGGCATCATCCCACAGGTTGGGGTCAGAGCCTAAACGGAATAGAGAAAACAACCTGAATACCAGCATTCATCTCTCCTTGCTTTCTGACTGCAGGAGCAACGTGACCAGTCACACTATGCTCCTGCCACACAGCTAGATGCCTCCTGCCTTCCTCACTTAGATATGCTGTGTCCCTTAAAATAAAATAATAATAATAAAAAAGAAACAAAACATAATCTCCAAGCCAAACCCTTCCTCCCTTAAATTGGTTCTTTTTCCTTATTTATTTATTCATTCACTTTATATCCCAATGTCAGCACCCCCTCTCAGTTCCCCCTCACACATCTCCTCCCTCAACCCCCTTCTACTTCTCTCTGAGAAGGGGGAGCCCCTCCTCCCCATACCATTCCATGTTGGCACATTAAGTCACTGCGGGATTAGGCACATCCTCTCCCACTGAGGCCAGACAAGGCAGCCCAGTTAGGGGAACAGGATCCACAGGCAGGGAATAGCATCAGGGACAGCCCCCTCTCCAGTGGTTGGGGAACCCTCATGAAGACCAACCTACATATCTGCTACATATGTGTATGTAGGGGGCTAGCTCCAGCCCATGTATGCTCTTTGGTTGGTGGCTCAGTCTCTTGGAGCCCCCAAGAATCCAGGTTAATTGACTCTGTTGGTTTTCCTGCTGAGTCCCTATCCTCTTTGGGTCCCCAAATCTGTCTCCCAACTCTCCCACAAGACTCCATGAGCTCCACCTAATGTTTGGCTGTGAGTCTCTGCATCTGTTTCCATCAGCTGCTGGATGGGGCCTCTCACAGGACAGTTATACTAAACTCCTGTAAGCATAACAGAGTATCGTTTGTAGTGTCCGGGATTGGTGCTTGTCCATGGAATGGGTCACATTTTGGGCCAGTCATTGGCTGGCCATTCCCTCCATCTCTGATTCATCTTTGTCTCTGTACATCTTGTAGGCAGGACACATTTTGGGTCAAGGTTTTGTGGGTGGGTTGCTGTCCTTATTCCTCCACTGGGAGTCCTGCCTGGCTACAGGAGGTAGCATCTTCAGGTTCTATATCCCCCACTTCGAGGAGTCTCAGCTAGAGTCACCCCTATAGAATCCCTAGGCCCTCCTCCTATCCCAGGTTTCTGGCACGATCTAGAGATCCCCAACCGCAGGTTTCTGTTCTCTGTCCTCTGCTCTCCCTACACCTGATTCCTTTGCCCTGTTCCCCCTTACCCCCATATCCCCTCTTCCACCCAGTTCCCTTTCTCCATCTACCTCTGATATCTATTTTATCTCCCCTTCTGAGAAAGATTCAAACATTTTCCCTGGGATCTTCCTTGTTGCTTGACTTCTTTGGGTCTGTGGATTGTAGCATGGTTATTTTGTACTTTATGGCTAATACCCACTTACAAGTGGATATCATCCCATCAGACCCAAAAGGATATCATGCATGTCTTTTTGGGTTTGGGTTACCTCACTCAGGATATTTTCTCATTCCACCAATTTGCCTGCAAAATTCATGTTGTCCTTAATATTTAATGGCCGAGTAGTATTCCATTGTGTAAAGCAACCACATTTTCTTAATCAATTCTTCAGTTGAGAGACATCTGGGTTGTTTCCAGTTTCTGGCTATTATGAATAAAGCTGCTATGAATATGTGTAACGGTGGGCAAGGAATTTAACACCCTCAACCTAGCTGACTGGAAGCTAGTATTTTCCTAGCAGCCTCCAGATGAAGATGTAGAACTCTCATCTCCTCCTGCACCATGATTGCTTGGATGTTGCCATGTTCCTCCCTTGATGATGATGGACTGAACCTCTGAAACCCCAAATAAAGAGGTCCTTATAAGAGTTGCCTTGGTCATGGTGTCTGTTCACAGCAGTAAAACCATAACTAAGACCCCACCAAATTGATTTCCAGAGTGGTTGTATAAGTTTGCACTCCCACCAGCAATGGAGGAATGCTCCCTTTGCTCCACATCCTCACCAGCATGTGTGATCACTTGAGTTTTTGATTTTAGCCATTCTGATGGGTGTAAGCTAGACTATCAGAGTCATCAGTATTCCCTGATGACTAAGGGCATTGGGCATATTTTAAAAAGTGTTTTTTTCAGCCATTAGAGATTCCTCTGTTGGTAATTCTCTGTTTTTGCTCCATACTCCATTTTTGAATTGAGTTGTTTGGGTTGTTGGTGTCTAACTTCTTGAGTTCTTTATATAGATTAGATATTAATCTTCTGTCAGATTTAGGGTTGGTGAAGATCTTTTCCAAATCTGTAGGCTGTCTTTGGTCCTATCAACAGTGTCCTTTGTCTCACAGAAGCTTTTCAGTTTCATGAGGTACCATTTATTAATTGTTGCTCTTAGAGCCTGAGCCATTGGTGTTTTGTTCAGGAAGTTGTCTCCTGTACCAATGAGTTTAAGGCTACTCCCCACTTTTTTTTTCAAGACTGGGCTTCTCTGTGTAGCCCTGGCTGTCCTGGAACACACTTTGTAGACCAGGCTGGCCTCGAACTCAGAAATCCGCCTGCTGGGATTAAAGGTGTGCGCCACCACCGCCCAGCTTACTCCCCACTTTCTGTTTTATTATATTTAATGCATCTGGGTTTACATTGAGGTCGTTGATCCCCCTCTTGGACTTGAATTTTATGCAGGGTGATAAATATGGATCTATTTACATTCTTCTACATGCAGAATCCAGTCAGACCAGCACCATTTGTTGAAGATTCTCTCCCTTTCCATTGTATGATTTTGGCTTCTTTGTCAAAAATCATGGTCTTCTATTTGATTCTATTGATCAATCTGGCTGTTTTTACACCAATACCATTCAGTTTTTATTACTATTGCTCTGTTGTGCAGCTTGAAGTTAGGGATGGTGATACCTCCAGAAGTTCTTTTATTGTACAGGATCGTTCTAGCTATCCTGAGGGTTTATTTTTTCCATATTAAGTTGAGAATTGTTCTTTCAAGGTCTATGAAGAATTGTGTTGAATTTTAATGGGAATTGCATTGAATCTGGAGATTGCTTTTGGTAAGATGGCCATTTTCAGTATGTTAATCCTATGGATCCTTGAGAATGGGAGATCTTTCCATCTTCTGATATCTTCTTCAGTTTCTTTCTTCAATAATTTGAAGTTCTTGTCATATAGGCATTTCACTTGGTTAGAATTGCACCAAGATATTTGATATTATTTGTGACTTTTGTGAAAGGTGTTGTCTCCCTAACATCTTTCTCAGCCTATTTTTCATTTGTGTAAAGGAGGGTTACTGATTTTTCTGAGTTAATTTTATACCCAGCCACTTTGCTGAAGTTGTTTATCAGCTGTAGGAGTTCTCTGGTAGAATTTTTGGGGTCGCTTACATATACTATTGTATCATATGCCAATAGCAATACTTTGACTTCTTCCTTTCCAATTTTTATGCCCTCGATATCATTTAGTTGTCTAATTGCTCTAGCTAGGGCTTCAAGTACTATATTGAAGAAATAGGAAGAGTGGACAGCCTAGTCTTGTCCCTGGCTTTAGTGGAATTGTTTTCAGTTTCTCTTCATTACATTTGCTGTTGGCTATTGGCTTGCTGTATATTACCTTTATTGTGTTTAGGTGTGTATGTGCCTTGTATCACTGCTTTCTCCAAGACTTTTAACATAAAGGGATGTTAGATTTGTCAAAGGCCTTTTCAGCATCTAATGAGATGATCATATGTTTTTTTTTCTTTCAATTTGTTTATATGGTGGATTTTTGTATATGGAACCACCCCTGTGTCCTTGGGATGAAGCCTTCTTAATCATGGTGGGTGATGTCATTGGTGTATTCTTGGATTCGACCTGTTAGTATTTTATTAAGGATTTTCACATCAGTATTCATAATAGAAATTGGCCTAAACCCTTAAGTTGCTTCTTGCCAGGTAATAGTTCATAGTGACATGGAAAGTGGCCATGACATCTCTTCTACAGATGTGCTCACAAGGGCTTCTCCAGTTTCATATTCTTTATTTTAAAAATTATTGTTATTATTATTATTTTGGTTTTTCGAGACAGGGTTTCTCTGTGTAGCCCTGGCTGTCCTGGAACTCACTTTGTAGACCAGGCTGGCCTCAAACTCAGAAATCTGCCTGCCTCTGCCTCCTGAGTGCTGGGATTAAAGGCATGTGTTTAAAAGCTTATGTGTATGGGAATGTTGCATGCATTTATGTATTATGTATATGCCTGATGTCCTTGGAGGCCGGAAGAAGATGTTTAATACTGTGGTGGTATGAATATGCTTGGCCCATAGGGAGTTAGGAAGTGAGACCTTGTTGGAAGAAGTGTATCACTGTGGGGGTGGGCTTGGAGGTTTCCTCCTATGTTCAAGCTCCACCCATTTTAGAAGAGAGCTTCCTCCTAGCTGCCTACAGATGCCAGTCTTTCCTGATTGCTTTCAAATCATGTTGCAGAACTCTCACTCCTTCTCCAGTATCATATCTGCCTGCACATTGCCATGATTCCTGCTATGATGATAGTGGACTAAAAACCTGTCAATCTATAAGCCAGCCCCAATTAAGTGTTTGTCTTTGTAAGAGTTATCTTGGTCATGGTGTCTTTCACAACAATTGGAATTCTAACTAAGATAGACCCTGGGACTGGATTACAGACAGTTTTAAGCCACCATGTGATTTCTGGGAATCAAATACAGATCCACTGCAAGAGCTCTTGACCACTGAGTCATTTCTCTAGCCCTCTCTATTATAATTTTGTGGATACACTATGATATATGATCTATTGTGGACTGAAATACCATCATGCAGTACAGGACTGTTCTATGTTCTCCTGATACTACAAACCTATATATGCTAAGACTTACATTCTAGGATAGGCACAGGAGGAGGAGGCCAATGCTAATGACTAACAGCAAAATAAAATAATCTTAACAACACACTACCATAAAGTTACTAAAACTTAAGATATTTTATTGTGAAAATTTCCATTTGATAATTTTGGGCTTTGGTTTACCTTGGTAATGGTAACTACAGAAAGTGAAATCCTGTTTATAGGTGGACCATGCTATTAGAGTTTATCCCTAGGATAGGGAAACTGTGTAATGGTGTGCCTTACTGTCTGCCGGAATTAGCTGAGGCACAGAGAGCAATCATGAACAGTGAAAGAAGAGGATGTGATTGGTTGTTGATCATGGTGCCCATCTGCAACTTTCATAGTGATTTGTGGGCCGAAAGTCAGCCAGACATCTGTCCCTGGTGTTATTACTTAGAGCATATACGGAGTAGAAACTGCAGTTTGCATTGCATTGTGAATGACTGATCTTTCATTTAACTGGGTGATGATGCCTGAAGTGTGTATGTGTCAGATCTGCCCATAGGGAGGGATGAGTTTAATACACTTAAATGATTTGATTATTTAAAAGTATATAAATATGGTCTGGAGAGATGGCTCAGTGGTTAAGGGCACTGACTGCTCTTCCCGAGGTCCTGAGTTCAGTTCCCAGCAACCACATGGTAGCTCACAACCATCTGTAATGGGATCCAATGCCCTCTTCTGAAGACAGCTACAGTGTACTTATTTATAATAATAAATACATCTTAAAAAAATCCCATTACAGATGACTGTGAGCCACCATGTGGTTGCTGGGAACTGAACTCAAGACTTCTGGAAGAGCAGTCAGTGCTCTTAACCACTGAGATCTCTCTCCAGCCCAAAAAACTAAATCATTTTTTAAAAAAGAAATCTAAATAAATTCTCACTACAATTACCTCTTGTATTCCCAGATCATAAACTAGCTGAATATTTTATCTGCATATGACTTTGAAGTTTAGAAATTATGTTTGTGTGTCCATAAGAAGCTTGAGAAGGCCCTGTGATTGCCTTCTCAAGCTTCTTTCTTGCCCCCTTTTCCTGTTGACAGTCCTGAATAAGCTACCTCCTTCTCTGACATATACTGTTTCTGTTCACAGACAAAATAGGCAAACCATCTCCATCACCAGCTACCTCCCTCCATTCTATCTTGACGTTTTGTGGTCTAGAACTGCCCTTCCAGCAGGATAAAAATTTTGCCCTAGTTCTAAGTGTAGCCAACTAGAGCCAATTTTCTGATGACTAGCTCAACACCAGGCATGCTTTTTCCCCCAGGAAAATGCATCATGGTGACTGGGTTACAACTGTCTTTCAAATTTCAGGCTGACCTGAAAGTTTTCCTTCAACTTCAAAAATCTAAAAAAATTTTTTAAAAGCCCATGTAGCATTTAATATCCTCTTCAAAAGCTCACAAAGGAAAAAGGCTCCTGAAGAGGTTCTGTTTGTCTCTTTTCTTTGGGACTTTTGAAGCATTTTTGCATTAACGAAATGGTTTCAAATGGACCCAGAGAGAGTCAGTGTGGTTCTTCTGTACTTGAGACAGGCTGGGAATCGAATGCAGAAGCAGTTAACAAATGCCTGTCACCGTACTCACTGAAACCACAAGCTGCAGGAACGCTCCGATTTACTACTTGACTTACTTCTGAAAAGTGATTTGTTTTGGGGGCAAGGGATGGGTGGGTGGGAGACGTGATACCAGACTGGGAGGAGAAGAGAGAAACTTGCTTCTAGAGTTGTTCTGAGGGTTCTTTTAACAGTGATGGTTTCAGACACACATTCGAGGGCACTTTGGATAACGAGTGGTTTGCTGGCAGAAGATCTTTTGTTTAAGTCTGCATTTCAGATGTTTGCTTTATTAAACACAGTGGCTGTCTATTAGGGAAAATCATCTGCAGTCTGAACAAAGGCTTAGTACTGTGGGAGACAAGATAGTAAGTCTGTGGAGAGGTGTTCATATGCTCCCCTGAGACCTGCTCCCTGGAAGGGCTAATGGGAAAGCTAGGGGGTTTCTTCTGGAAACAAGTGAAGGCCTCACTAGCAAGTTGTCTGTGGGTTGGAAGTCAGTGCTACTTTCTTTTGTATTTTGTCTCAAAATTCCTGTGTTGGAGTCTGGATGCCTGGTACCCTAAGGTGTGATTATTTCAGAAGAGAGAGACTTTAAAGAATGAATTCTAGTAAATGAGGTCATAGGGACAAGTATAACTTGTGTTCTTCTGAGACAGATAGAGCCATGAAGAAAGTACTGATAAGTTATCTCTCTGCCACAGCCATCTAACAAGCAGGGGCTTGGGATGTGGCTCAGTGACAGAGCCTCACATGCTCAAAGTTTATGGTTCTGTCTCTGGAGTTGTAAGAGAACAGCCAAGGAGAGAGATCTCAGAATGAAGCCAGTTCCACTGACAGGCAGCAAGGAAATCCATTTCAGTTGTTTAAGCCACCCTTATCAACAACACTCAGGGGAAAAGAGGTGGAGCCCATAGAACAGGCAGCGAAGGTCTGTCTTTGTTCCACCCAGTGTTGGAGGGCTTTCTGTCCAGCCATGGGACCTCCATCTTCTTCCTTAACTTGTGACTCTTGGGACACCTCCTCCCTGCCACAATCTGGGCCTCTCCTGGTTTTTAGTGCAGCTTTTCTGTTTATGACAAGTCGAAGGCTTACTCCACACATCTTGAAAGTGCAAACCTTCTTTCTTCACATTTAGCTCACTGGAGGGTTAATATGACCACAATGAAGGAGAATTCAGAAAGTAGCTTTGTAAACACCCACCCATTCCTGGGTGTCAGTATGTAGTTGATTTTCCCTTCAGTCTTTAAGTGCTGTGCCTAGAAGCCCCACCCCTGTTGTCCTCCATGGAATTGTGACAAATAGGTTCCATGGGTCTTGATCAGGCAGGGGAAACTGGAAGAGTTAAAGCCCTTAGAAGGGAAGCAAAGAGGTTTGGGCGGCCTGTGCAAGGCAGGTCCCTGGGGCCCTGGTCTTGTCCGCCACCGGCAGTGCCAGTTTCAGCGGCAAAGAAGGCAGTGGTGAGCGGCAGCAGTGGCGTGAGCCTGACCAGCCAGGCAGTCTGAGGTCCAGCTATGAATGGTTCTGGAGAGAAAACTCTTTCCCAAGTGTTTACAGCTCAGTAAAACAGCCACTCTCAGACAATTGTTGGTGAACTAACTTGTGCACTTGATTCCATGTGGACAGGGACTTTATAAACACCGAGGAGGAGGGTGGGATCCAGGGGCAGATGCTTCCCACTGGCTCAGTCTGAGGTGATACTCACCTGCATGGGGAAGGACTTCAGGTGTTTTCCCTATGTGATTGTCATGGTCCTCTCAGGGAGGTGTTATGGTTGCATATTCCAGAGCAGGTAGAGACAGGCAGGGAGTAAAGGCACGTGTTACCACAATCAGCAGTTTCTCAATTCTTGAAGTTTGTATGTATGTATGTATGTATGTATGTATGTATGTATGTATGTATGGCATGTATGTATCCATCCATCCACAGCATCTTTCTATGTATCCCTAGCTGGCCTGAAGCCCAGGCTGGTTTTGAATGTGGAAATCCTCCTGAATCTGCTGTCTGCGTGCTGTGATTACAAGCACAAGGCACTGTGAATAGCTTCAGTTTTGGAATAGTTAGGTCATTTTACATTGTTTTCAGTTCTTTATCTTTATGGACAACACAGGGATAATTTTCCTTATGTTTTACATTTTGCCCTGACTGGTTGAATCACCTTCAAAGGCCAAGACCATTTTGTGCAGAAGCTTGGCATTGTCTCCAAGTCGTGTCTCCTATATGAGCCTGTGAGGGCCTGGCTCAGTGCCTATCTCTACCTATACCATGGCATAACAGGAGCACTGCTGCTGCTATCTTTGGGGGATCATCTATCTAGTCTGTAGCATTTTCACCCAGTATAATCATGGGTTTGACTTGGTGAAATTCAAGGGTAAAGATTAAAGCATGTCTGAATCTCAGATAAGTTGGTTAAAGTATCTGACTATGGTGATTTAAATTCCACCTGCATGGGACCACATGACATTAAGAAAAATTCTACACAGAAAAGGAAACAATTAGCAGAATGAAGAGACAGAACACAGAAAGGGAGATACTCTTTGCCAACTACATACACAGGGAGGGTCATATCTAAACTATATAAAGATCTGAAAATATTAAATACCATTGGGCTAGAGAGATGTCTCAGAGGTTGAACACTGACTGCTCTTCCAAAGAACCAAGGCTCAATTCCAAGTATCACATGGCATCTTTTTTTTTTTTTTTTTTTTTTGGTTTTTCGAGACAGGGTTTCTCTGTATAGCCCGGCTGTCCTGGAACTCACTTTGTAGACCAGGCTGGCCTCGAACTCAGAAATCCGCCTGCCTCTGCCTCCCGAGTGCCAGCATGGCATCTTATAACTGTCTGTAACTCCAGTTCTAGGGGAATCCAATACCTTGTTCTAGCTTGCTAGAGTACCAGGCACACGTGTGGTACATAGATAGAGATCCATGTAAAACATCCATGCACATAAAACAAATTGAAAATATTAAGTATACTATAAAACAAATCTGACAGTCAACAAATGGACTAATACATGGAATATACAGTTCTCAAAAGAAGAAACACAGATAGAGAAGCTAAACACAAATGTTAAAAGTAGGTTGGGATTCCAGCTCACTTCAGCTAGAATGGCTAATGAGGAAAAACAGGACTGCAAATGCTGGTGAGGATGTGGGGAGAGAGAACGCCTTATTTACTGCTGGTGCAAGTGCAAACTGGTACGGCACCACAGAGATTTCTAAAGACACTAAAACTAGAACCTCTGTGTGACCAAGTGAAGTGGAATTTTCTAGATGTGTGGTGTGATACAGACTCATGTGGTGTTTGGCTGAGGCCAGACCCATGGGAAGACATGTGATGTTTGCAGAGAGTATAATCAGTTCTCAACAGGCATTGATGGTGGGTTTGCATAGCTGGCCTTGTTGGTCTCAAGTCTTAGCTGATGCCTCATTGGTCTCGAGTCTTAGCTGATCTTCACTTTGTTGAGAGAGGCACAGCAGAGATCTTTTCCTGGTGTCCCCAGCTGATCCTGGCCACTCCTACTGACATGTGCCAATTTGTGCCACTGCTGCTGATTCATGTTTGACATTATTGAACTGGACTGCTGGTATCCTGATAATGGAGACTGAAATTGCCCCAAAGAATTACTTCTAAACAGGTTCACACCCCCTTGTTATATTTACCATCTTTTCTCCCCTACCTTTGGACAGTGGGCTAGAAGAGGGGGCACAGTTTGAAGCATTTGAGAACCCTCATTAAAGTAGGGTTTGAAAAAAGGCTAGTTCCTTCTGGTTGGCGCCAGTGCTAGGCCACCTTGGGCACAAACTCAGAGGACAGTCCCACGGTCCCCAGAGGTCTCTTCACTTCCCAGGTGCTCTAGCTTGCCCAGCATATTAGGATCACCAATGGATAGATCCTGGAAACAGAAACTAAACAGAGATACATGGACACTAACAGAAGTTATGAAACAAACAGATTTAATAGATATCTACAGGACATTTTATCCTAAAACAAAAAGATATACCTTCTTCTCAGCACCTCATGGTACCTTCTCCAAAATCTACCATATAATCAGCCACAGAACAGGCCTCAACAGATATAAGAAGATTGAAATAATCCTATGCATCCTGTCAGATCACCATGGACTAAGAGTGATCTTCAATAACAACATAAATAATAGAAAGCCCACATTAACGTGGAAGCTGAACAACACTCTACTCAATGATAACTTGGTCAAGAAAGAAATAAAAAAGAAATTAAAGACTTTTTAGAGTTTAATGAAAATGAGACCACAACATACCCAAACTTATGGGACACAATGAAAACATTTCTAAGAGGAAAACTCATAGCTCTCTGAGTGCCTCCAAAAAGAAACTGGAGAGAGCATACACTAGTAGCTTGACAGCACACTTGAAAGCTCTAGAACAAAAAGAAGCAAATTCACCCAAGAGGAATAGATGGCAAGAAATAATCAAACACAGGGCTGAAATTCACCAAGTGGAAACAAAAAGAACTATACAAAGAATCAACCAAACCAGGATCTGGTTCTTTGAGAAAATCAACAAAATAGATAAACCCTTAGCCAGTCTAATTAGAGGGCACAGAGACAGTATCCTAATTAACAAAATCAGAAATGAAAAGGGAGACATAACAACAGAAACCGAGGAAATCCAAAAAAATCATCAGATCCTAATACAAAAGCCTATATTCAACAAAACTGGAAAACCTGGATGAAATGGACAATTTTCTAGACAGATACCAGGTACCAAAGTTAAATTAGGATCAGATTAATGATCTAAACAGTCCCATATACCCTAAAGAAATAGAAACAGTCATTAATAATCTCCCAATCAAAAAAAGCCCAGGACCAGATGGGTTTAGTGCAGAGTTCTATCAGACCTTCAAAGAAGACCTAATACCAATAATCCTCAAACTATTCCACAAAATAGAAACAGAAGGTACTCTACCCAATATGTTGTATGAAGCCACAATTACTCTGATACCTAAACCACAAAAAGACCCAACAAAGAAAGAGAACTTCAGACCAGTTTCCCTAATAAATATCTATGCAAAAATACTCAATAAAATTCTTGCAAACTGAATCCAAGAACACATCAAAATGATCATCCATCACGAACAAGTAGGCTTCATTCCAGTGATGCAGGAATTGTTCAATACACAGAAATCCATCAGTGTAATCCAGTATATAAACAAACGCAAAGAAAAAAAAAACATATGATCATCTCATTAGATGCTGAGAAAGCATTTGACAAGATCCAACACCCCTCATGATAAAAGTCTTGGAAAGATCAGGAATTCAAGGCCCATACCTAAACATGATAAAAGCAATATACAGCAAACCAGTAGCCAACATCAAACTAAATGGAGAGAAACTTGAAGCAATCCCACTAAATTCAAGGACTAGACAAGACTGCCTACTCTCTCCCTACCTACTCAATATGGTACATGAAGTACTAGCTAGAGCAATTAGAGAACAAAAGGAGATCAAGGGGATACAAATTGGAAAGGAAGAAGTCAAAATATCACCATTTGCAGATGATATGCTAGTATATATAAGTGACCCTAAAAATTCCACCAGAGAACTCCTAAACAACTTCAGCAAAGTAGCTGGATACAAAATTAACTCAAACAAATCAGTGGCCTTCCTCTACACAAAGGATAAACAGGCTCAGAAAGAAATTAGGGAAACAACACCCTTCACAATAGTCACAAATAATATAAAATAGCTTGGTGTGATGCTAACCAAGCAAGTGAAAGATCTGTATGATAAGAACTTCAAGTCTCTGAAGAGTGAAATCAAAGAAGATCTCAGAAGATGGGAAGATCTCCCATGCTCATGGATTGGCAAGATTAATGTAGTAAAAAAGGCTATCCTGCCGAAAGCAATCTACAGATTCAATGCAATCCTCATCAAAACTACAACTCAATTCTTCATAGATTTAGAAAGAGCCATTTCCAAATTCATCTGGAATAACAAAAAACCCAGGATAGCGAAAACTAGTCTCAACAATAAAAGAACCTCTGGTGGAAACACCATCCCTGAACTCAAGCTGTACTACAGAGCAATTGTGATAAAAACTGCATGGTACTGGTACAGCGACAGACAGGTAGATCAATGGAATAGAATTGAAGACCCAAAAAATGAGCCTACACACCTATGGTTACTTGATCTTTGACAAGGGAGCTAAAACCATCCAGTGGAAAAAAAAGACAGCATTTTCAACAAATGTGCTGGCTCAACTGGCAGTTAGCATGTAGAAGAATGGGAATCCATTCTTATCTCCTTGTACAAAGCTCAAGTCCAAGTGATCAAGGACCTCGACATAAAACCAGAGACACTGAAATTTATAGAGGAGAAAGTGGGAAGAGCCTCATATGGGCTCTTCCCACTGAACAGAGCACCAATGTCTTGTGCTCTAAGATCAAGAATTGACAAATGGGACCTCATAAAATTGCAAAGCTTCTGTAAGGCAAAGGGTACTTTCTTTCTTTTTCTTTTTTACATCATTTTTTATTAGATATTTTCTTTATTTACATTTCAAATGCTATCCCTAAAGTTCCCTATACCCTCCCGCTTGCCCTGCTCCCCTACCCACCCACTCCCACTTCTTGGCCCTGGCGTCCCCCTGTACTGGGGCATATAAAGTTTGCAATACCAAGGGGCCTCTCTTCTCAATGATGGCTGACTAGGTCATCTTCTGTTACATATGCAGCTAGAGACATGAGCTCTGGGGGTACTGGTTAGTTCATATTGTTGTTCCACCTATAGGGTTGCAGACCCCTTCAGCTCCTTGGGTATTTTCTCTAGCTCCTCCATTGGGGGCCCTGTGTTCCATCCTATAGATGACTGTGAGCATCCACTTCTGTATTTGTCAGGCACTGGCATAGCCTCATTCGAGACAGCTATATCAGGGTACTTTCAGCAAAATCTTGCTGGCATATGCAATAGTGTCTGGGTTTGGTGGCTGATTATGGGATGTATCCCCGGGTGGGGTAGTCTCTGGATGGTCCATCCTTTCATCTTAGCTCCAAACTTTGTCTCTGTAACTCCTTCCATGGGTGTTTTGTTCCCTATTCTAAGGAGGAATGAAGTATCCACACTTTGGTCTTCGTTCTTCTTGATTTTCTTGTGTTTTGCAAATTGTATCTTGGGTATTCTAAGTTTCTGGGCTAATATCCACTTATCAGTGAGTGCATATCAAGTGACTTCTTTTGTGATTGGGTTACCTCACTCAGGATGATACCCTCCAGATCCATCCATTTGAAGGGCACTTTCAATAAGACAAAAACAGCAACCAACTGATAGGGAAAAGATCTTTACCAATCTTAAATCTGATAGGGGGCTAATATTCAATATAACTCAAGAAGTTGGACTCCGGAAAACCAAATAACCCTATTAAAAATGGGGTACAGAGCTAAACAACGAATTCTCAACTGAGGAATACCGAATGGCTGAGAAACACTTAAAAAAATGTTCAATGTCCTTAACCATCAGGGAAATGCAAATAAAAAGAACCCTGAGATTCCACCTCACACTAGGCAGAATGGCTAAGATCAAAAATGCAGGTGACAGCAGATGCTGGTGAGAATGTGGAGAAAGAGGAACACTCCTCCATTGCTGGTGTGATTGCAAGCTGGTACAACTACTCTGGAAATCAGTCTTGTGGTTCCTCAGAAAATTGGATATAGTACTACAGGAAGATCCAGCAATATCTCTCTTGGGCATATACGCAGAAGATGTTCCAACTGGTAATAAGGACATATGCTCTACTATGCTCATAGCAGCCTTATTTATAATAGCCAGAAGCTAGAAAGAACCCAGATGTCCCTCAACAGAGGAATGGATACAGAAAATGTATTACATTTACATAATAGAGTACTACTCAGCTATTAAAAAATACGAATTTATGAAATTCTTAGACAAATGTATGGATCTGGAGGATATCATCTTGAGTGCGGTAACCCAATCACAAAAGAACACACATGGTATGCACTCACTGATAAGTGGAAATTATCCCAGAAGCTCAGAATCCTTCTTAATAGGGGGAACAAAATACCCATGGAAGGATTTACAGAGACAAAGTTTGGAGCAGAGACTGAAGGATTGACCATCCAGAGACTGCCCCACTTGGGGATTCATTCCATAAACAACCACCAAAGCCAGACACTATGGCAGATGCCAACAAGAGCTTGCTGACAGGAGCCTGATATATCTGTCTCCTGAGGGGCTCTGCCAGTGCCTGGCAAATACAGAAGTGGATGTTCACAATCATCCATTGGACAGAGCATGAGGTCCCCAATGAAGGAAAAGTACCCAAGGAGATGAAGGGATCTGAAGCTTCATAGGAGGATCATCAATATGAACTAACCAGTACCCCCAGAGCTCCTTGGAACTAAATCGCCAACCAAAGAGTACACATGGTGGAACTTGTGGTTCTAGCTGTGTATGTAGCAGAGGATGGCCTAATTGGCCATCAATGGGAGGAGAGGCTCTAGGTCCTGTGAAGGTTCTATGCCTCAGTATAGGGGAAGGCCAGGACTGGGAATGGGTGTGGGTGGGTTAGGAAACAGGGGGAAGGGGAAGGGAATAGGGGACTTTCAGAGGGGAAACTAGGAAAGGGGATAACATTTGAAATGTAAATAAAGAAAATATCCAATGAAAAAATAATAAAAAACAATGAATTTATGAAATTATTAGGCAAATGGATGGATCTGGAGGATATCATCCTGAGTGAGGTAAGCCAATCAGAAAAAGAACACACATGATATTCACTCACTGATAAGTGCATATTAGCCCAAAAGCTTAGAATACCCAACATACAGTTCACAAACCACATGAAACTCAAGAAGAAGGAAGACCAAAGTGTGGATACTTCAGTCCTTCTTAGAAGGGGGAATAAAACACCCATGGAAGGAGTTAAAGAGACCAAGTGTGGAGCAGAGACTGAAGGAATGACCATCCAGAGATTACTCCACCTGGGGATCCATCCCATATACAATCACCAAACCCAGACACTATTGTGGATGCCAACAAGTGCTGACAGGAGCCTGATATAGTTGTCTCCTGAGAGGCTTTGCCAGTGCCTGACAAATACAGACGTGAATACTCATAGCCAACCATGGGACTGAGCACAGGGTCCCCAATGAAGGAGCTAGAGAAAGGATCCAAGGAGTTGAGGGGGCTTGCAGCCCCATAGGAGGAACAAGAATATGAACTAACCAGTACCCCCAGAGCTCCCAGGGACTAACCACCAACCAAAGAGTACACATGGAGGGACCCATGGCTCTAGCTGCATATGTAGCAGAGGATGGTCTTGTTGGGCATCAGTGGGAGAAGAGGCCCTTGGTCCTGTGAAGGCTCTATGCCCCAGTGCAGGGCCAGGGCCAGGGAGTGAGTGGGTTGTTGAGCAGGGGAAGGGGAGGAGGGGGTAGGGGAAGCAGGCTTTCAGAGGGAAAACCAGGAAAGGGATAACATTTGAAATGTAAATAAAGAAAATATCCAATAAAGTAAAAAGAAGAAGGAGAAGAAGGGGGAGGAGGAGGAGGAGGAGGAGGAGGAGGAGAAGAAGAAAGAAGAAGAAGAAAGAAAGAAAGAAAAAAAGAAATAAAAAAGTCTAAACCTACAACCTAGTTACACACTCTTGGTGTGTAAATCCACAGGACTCTTAAGTAAGTAAGTAAATCAGAGAGGTACTTGCACATCCACTTTTTTTTTGATTTTTTTTTGATTTTTAATATTTTTATTACATATTTTCCTCAATTACATTTCCAATGCTATCCCAAAAGTCCCCCATAGCGCCCCCCACTTCCCTACCCACCCATTCCCATTCTTTTGGCCCTGGCATTCCCCTATATTGGGGCATATAAAGTTTGCAAGTCCAATGGGCCTCTCTTTCCATTGATGGACGACTAGGTCATCTTTCGATACATATGCAGCTAGAGACAAGAGCTCCGGGGTTCTGGTTAGTACATCATGTTGTTCCAACAATAGGGTTGCAGATCCCTTTAGCTCCTTGGGTACTTTCTCTAGCTTCTCCATTGGGAGCCCTGTGATACATCCAATAGCTGACTGTGAACATCCACTCCTGTGTTTGCTAGGCCCCGGCATCGTCTCACAAGAGACAGCTATATTTGGGTCCTTTCAGCAAAATCTTACAGAGACAAAGTTCGTAGCTGTGATGAAAGGATGGACCATTTAGAGACTGCCGTATCCAGGGATCCATCCCATAATCAGCTTCTAAACGCTGACACCATTGCATGCACATCCACTTTTATTGCTGAACTATTCACAGCATCTAGGAGGTAGGTGGCCGAGGTGTTGGCCATCAGATGAACAGATAAGAAAATATGATACATAAACCTTTTTCAGCTATTAGAAATAAAATTATGACATTAGCAGTAAAGTGGGCAGGGATAGAAATTATGATGTTAAGTAAAACAAACAAAGTTCAGAGAGACAAATACTGTGTGTTTTCTCTCATGAGCTCTCCCTGGATTTTAGTGTGTGGGCTTGTGGGTGTGCATAGTCTGTGACACGGTGAAACTGGGAAGGGAGCTATGAGAGAAGAAGAAGAGACTTAAGGGAAAGGGAGAAAAAAGAATTCAGCAACTGAAGTGCACATGAGGGTAAACAGGGGGATGTGTGGCGGGGTAAACAGACCAGCAAGATGAAGTCAGAGGGGGAGGAGAAGGCAATTGGGGTAGAGAGCAGAGACTGATAAGAACAAAGAGTGCCTGCAAATGCCACAGTGAAATCATGACTTTGTATGCTGATTTCAACAATAATTTAAACACAATGGGACAATTCCATTCATAGTCAGTGGGACTTGGTTTATTTTAATATTAAAATATGTTTGCATGAAGATTGTCATGAAAATTGTGATTACTTCCAATTTGATAAATATCATTTCTAGTTAGATGTCTAATTAAATTTCAAGGCAGGGCATAGAGGTACACGCCCGTAATCTTAGCACTCAGAAAGCAGAGGCAGGAAGATTGGGACAAGTTTGAAACCAACCTGCTCCATACAGGGAGCCCCAGGCCAGGACTATATCACAAGAACCTGTAGAGAATACAACAAGAGAAATAAATAAATAAATAAATAAATAAATAAATAAATAAATAAATAAATTTTTGAAATAGTGATGAGACATCCTCAAAAACAGTTCCTATAAGATAAGAGTTAAGATCTGTAACTACAGCAGCCCCAAAGGCCCTGATCCAAATAAAAATAATGCCATTCCTTCCTTCCAGCACTCTGGTTATGTCCTTAATTCCTATCAAGTAGTGAATCAAGTAGTTGTGACTCAAGGGCTGTGCTGGATAGTTTTACGTCAACTTGACACGAGTTAAAGTCATTTGAGAGGAGGGACCTCCGTATGATGGGGCTGTAGGTCAGCCTGTGGGGCATTTTCTTAATTAGTGATTAATGGGGGATAGTGCAGTCCATTGTGGGTTGGTGCCATCCCTGAGCTGGTGGTCCTGGGCTCTATATGAAAGCAGGCTGAGTAAGCCAGAATTAGCAGCCAGTAAGCAGCAGCCCTCCATGGCCTCTGCATCAGCTCTTGCTTCTGGGTTGCAACCCTGATTGAGTTCCTGTCCTGGCTTCCTCCAGTGATGGACTACAATGTGGAAGTATAGCCCAAATAAACCCCTTCTTCCCCATCTTGCTTTTGGTCATGGCGTTTCATCATAGCGATAGTGACCCTAAAGAGGATAAGGGTGAAGGCAGGCTGGGCCATTTCTTGGGGCATCCAGCTCATTGCTGTGCCATTCTTTGAGAACAAGTTACAGAAAAAAAAAGATTCTTAAAAAAAGAAAAGATAAATTCCATCTACTCGCATTAGGCTGTGAGACTGGGGAGATAAATAACCTATTTTCAAGCTTTTCAGTGTGATTATAGGACATTTACCATAAAGGGTCCCTGATCAGGAGAAGGGGTTTCACTATTCCCTGGGTGATCATTTTCCTCTTACGTGCTTTTTGCTTGTCACTTCCTTGTCATTATGACTGACCCCTCCATTATTATCGAAATAGTCTCTTTCTTTTGGTGCACTCTATGGTCGCTGGATCCCTGGTAGGGGCACACACTCACTCACACCCTGTCTGATGCTGGCAAATGTCCCTGTGAAACTGGCATCCAAGGTTCATAGGCCCTGTGCTGGCCAGATGGGTGCATTAGATGTGCAACTCAAAGCCGTGGTCATCAAGAAAATTAGCTCTTTAAAAAATAATGTTTTATGCCAGTGAGCAATCATGTGTGCAGCAGTCACTGTGACAGGAAGAGAGACCAGCTCTGGAGTGAGAGCAAGATGCTAACTCAGATGTAAAACCCATTACCTGTTGTTCATAAAAGCTGGTATAGGCGGGAATTGAAGTTAAGAGGAGTCAAATGGACATAGGATATGTTAATTTTACAAGGGGAAAGACTTTAAATAGAATTGTCCTAATATTTGGTAAAAAGAAGGAGACTGACTAGAGGAAAAAAACTCCTTTCATCTCATATGACTTTTTTTCTGGTTATTTTGTGGTAAAAGAATAGATTTTCTTTAAAAAGATAATTCTTTTGGGGGTTGGAGAGATGGCTCAGTGGTTAAGAACATTTACTCTTTTAGAGGACCTGATTTGAGTCTTGACACCCTCCTCATGTGCAGCTCACAACTGCCTGTAATTAGCTCCAGGGTATCAGGGCCTCTGGCCTCTGTGGACACTGAGCTCATATGCACATACCCAACTGGATTTATTGTTAACTTTTTATTATGTGTGTGTACGCACTCATGCTTGTGAATAATACAGGTGCCTGAGGAGACCAGAAGCATTCGACCTTCAGAAGGTTGTGAGCTGGCTCTATGGATGATGGGAGCGTGACTCTTGTCCTCTTTAAAAGCAGGAAACACTTGTAAAGATGACTTACTTGTTTCTCAAGAAGAAACTGACCTTTTATGTGGTACTAATGTATGTTAAATAAAAATAAGATTTTTCAAGGGGAAGATTCTCTTTGTCTTTGAGGTGATGGTGACATTTTGTCAGAGCGAGAGGATGTATCTGCTTTTCAGAAGTGCTCTGGCTGTGGAAGGTACTTCATGAAAGTCGACATTTGTCAGTGTTTCCTTCTATCCCTTGAGACCCCGGGGATCAAAATGATTTGACTTACCTACCAACCCTCGAGAGTGACACATTACATTTTTCATTTTTTTTTGAGACACAGTTTCTCTGTGTAGCCCTGGCTGTCCTGGAACTCTGTAAACTAGGCTGGCCCTGAACTCAGAGATCCACCTGGTCAATACTGGGATAAAAGGTATGTGCCATCATGCCCAGTTTTTAGCATTTAAAAACATGGAACTTTCAAAGCTGTTGAGATAGCTGAGCAGGTAAAGTGCTTATCACACAAGTGTGAGGATCTGTGCCTCATCCGCAGAACTCACACAACAAAGTTGACCGTGGTGGCTTGTGCTTGTAATCCCAGCACTGGGGAGACAGAGTCAGGTGGATTCCTGGCCTTGGTGACCAGACAGCCTAGCCTTCATGATGAGCTCCAGGCTAGTGAAGAGACCCTGTCACAAAAAGAAAGAAAGAGAGAGAGAAGCTGGCAAGATGGCTCAGCTGCTCTCATCTGCTGGCAAGCCTGAGGACTTAGCTTTTGTCCCATGACCCACATGGCTATGTTCTGACCACCACATACACATTATAGCATACTGCCCTCCACACACAAAATAAACTCACGGACGTCACAATGAGTTGTAAAACCACAAAACAACGTGAGGATGCAGGGATGGCTCTGGGTAAAATGCTTGCTGTAGAGCAGGGAATCTGAGCTCAGATCTCCAGAACCTGTTCAGACACCTTTGATGGTGGCATGAGCTTGTGATCTCAGCACTCAGGTGTAAGGAGAGGCAGGTTGCAGAGGCTGATGGACAGCCAGGTTAGCCAAAAGGGTGAGCTTTAAGCCTGCTTCAAAAAATAAATTAGGTGGGGAAGTGTTGGAAGAAAGACATCCTTAAGCCAACCTTTGACCTCCACGTGGACCCACATGGGCAAGTGAGCCCACACCTACATGTGCACACACATACACACACACACACACACACACACACACACACACACACACACACACACACACACAAACACACACACTCTGGAATTTTCAAATATTAGCCTTTAAACTTCAGAACTTACTGCCTGTTTTCTGTTATATATGGAACACAGACACATAAATATATATGCCATGAAAGCAAAGGGGGAAAGCCTGGGGGAAGGGACTAGTGGGAAAGGGAGACGGGACTGTACAAGGAATTAATTATTCTTGCTAGCCCATATAAAACACACACAATCTTAATATTTATCATAAGCCTTAAAGTACTAGAGCTGGGCAGATATCAGCCCTCTATGCTATTTTGTCTACTCCCTGTCAATAACCCCGGGATATCCCTTGCCATGTTCCCTCTGGTCCACTCTTACTCCAAATGGCCAGTCCTCATGGCCCTGCACTCATGATCCACCTATTCCATGGCAACTTCTTCCTTTCTATTCCTCTTTTTGTTGTCTCTGCCTCAGACTCCAAGCCTGGGAACCGAAGTCCCACCTCCCTCTCTTCTGCCCAGCTACAGGCTGTAGGCATCTTTATTCAACCAATAATTTTAAATTAAGGAGCAAGGTTTGCACAACAAAAGCTGGTATCTGTGAGAATTCCCTCAATGGGAGGCAACTTAGACCTTGGGAAACAGAATTTAGCCTTTGAATACAAGCAGCATCAGACCTACCTGCGACCTGCTACGTGGGACAAAGGAGGATGATTACAGGAGTGAACATGAGAAAAGTACAGCAATACATGTATGTCACAAACAAGCTCATGATTTTACATACTTACTTTAAATATTTATCACAGACCTCTCAATTTTCAACAGCTGTGGTGTACATATCTGTAACTCCAGTCCTTGGGAAGCTGAGGCAGGAGGCTAGGGAGTTCAAGATAAGCCTAAACTACATAGGAAGACAATCACCTTGCCACCAGTGTGTGTGTGTGTAAAAGATATTTAGTAAGGTTTGGTTGTACAAGCTGTACTTGAGATCTGAGACAGGGGAACTGTGAGTTCCATACTATCTTTGGCTACAGAGCAAGTTCGAAGTCAACCTTCTTTACACAGAAACTATCTCACCACCTCCCTTTCTCCAAAAGAAAATGTGTACAATTTGTTTAACTGATGAAAAATTAAAAGTAAATTTGGGGATCATATTTGAAGTATAGCTCAAAGTATAGCTTATGTGAATGAGTTCCTGGGCTCAATTTCTGTTTCCTTTTAAAATCTCAGTCCCAGCTATTGAACTCATGGCCTCATAACTTGCTCAAGTGTTCTTCTACCATTGAACGCACCCTAGCTGGCTGCAGTTTCTGCCTCTCAAAACCAGAAATGAAGGTCAGACGGCATTTGTGTGTGTGTGTGTGTTACTGTGTTCAGTTAGGCTGTTCAGTAGCTTGTGACACAGGAGGAGGAGCTCCTAAGTGTTCTTTACCTCAACCATAACAATGACATGGTTTTGCGGGGAAAGCAAAATTTATTATCACATGAAAATAATCACCCATCAACTCATTAAACATGCTTTCCCTCAAGAGTGCTCTCGGCTAGCCCCTGCCTCTCTCTGCTTGTCTACATTTATTTCTAGTCAGTGTTTTTGATGGAGGTCACAGCACCTGGTAATGTAAGAATAAATTTGGTACAAGTTGGCTGTGAAGTGCATATGGTGGCCTTGCAAATACTCTGGGATTTTGTGACGTTGAAGAAAAAGATGTCGGTATATTGTTCGGAGAGCCAGAGATGGTAACTATAGATGTTAAAGCCAGAAGGGGTTATGACTTAAAAGTCTTCACAATAAAGGATTTGAATGTTAAAGGGTTTATAAGTAATTCCTTTACTTTGTATAAAATGATACTTAGTGTTTGTGCTGTAAAATGTGCGTGAAGATGGGGACATTATAATACTGTCGTGACTTTTTTGTTCCAAATGTTATGTCTGTTGGTTGGTTATGGTTTGAATGTGAACTATGTATAAGCTCATGTATTTGAACAGTTGGTCTCCAGTTAGTAGTAGACCAGTTTGGGAAGGATTATGGCCTTGTTGGAGGAGGTATGTAGCTTTGGGTGGCTTTGAGGTTTCAAAAGTGCATGTCAGGCCGAGTCTTTCTCTCTCTCTGCCTGCTGCTTACAGATCAGGATGTAAAGCTCTCATCTATTGCTCCAGCCATATCTGTCTGCTTCCCACCATGATGAACCTGTAAACTAGCCCCAATCAAGTTCTTTCCTTTATAAGAGTTGCTGTGTAGTACTCCATTGTGTAAACGTACCAAAGAATGAATTTATGAAATTCCTAGGCAAATGGATGGACCTGGAGGGCATCATCCTGAGTGAGGTAACCCAATAACAAAAGAACTCACATGATATGTACTCACTGATAAGTGGATATTAGTCCAGAAACTTAGAATACCCAAGATACAAGATACAATTTGCAAAACACATGAAACTCAAGAAGAATGAAGACCAAAGTGTGGACACTTTGCCCCTTCTTAGAATTGGGAACAAAACACCCATGGAAGGAGTTACAGAGACAAAGTTTGGAGCTGAGACGAAGGGATGGACCATTTAGAGACTGCCATACCTGGGGATCCATCCCATAATCAGCCTCCAAATGCTGACACCATTGCATACACTAGCAAGATTTTGCTGAAAGGACCCAGATATAGCTGTTTCTTGTGAGGCTATGCCGGGGCCTAGCAAACACAGAAGTCACAGTCAGCTATTGGATGGAACTCAGGGCCCCCAATGGAGGAACTAGAGAAAGTACCCAAGGAGCTGAAGGGGTCTGCAACCCTATAGCTGGAACAACAATGTGAACTAACCAGTACCCCCCAGAGCTCGCGTCTCTAGCTGCATATGTATCAGAAGATGGCCTAGTCGGCCATCATTGGAAAGAGAGGCCCCTTGGTCTTGCAAACTTTATATGCCTCAGTACAGGGGAATGCCAGGGCCAAGAAGTGGGAGTGGGTGGGTAGGGGAGTGTGGGGGGAAGGTATGGGGGACTTTTGGGATAGCATTGGAAAAGTAAATGAAGAAAATACCTAATTAAAACAAAACAAAACAAAACAAAAAACCACATTTAAACACTGAAAAAAAAAACCCAAATAGCACAAGCCTCTTCCGGTCAGAAAAGCACCTGGGAAGCTAGGGCGCAGGGTCCGCAGACACTCGCCAGCTACCCACAGCACCCGCCACAGGATCTTAAGACTTCTGGTGAGTGGAACACAGCTTCTGCTCCAATCCAATTGCGAGCGGGACCTGAGATTGCATTAGTTAGGGAAGCAGAAACCGGCCTGAGTAGGGCCACAGGCCTCATCCGGCTGGATCAGCACCAGGGGAGCTAGAGCGCAGGGTCGGCTGACACCCGCCAGCTACCCACGAACCCCGCCACAGGATTTTGAGACTGCTGGTGAGTGGAAAACAGCTTCTGCTCCAGTCCAATCACGCGGGACCTGAGACTGCTCTGGTTGGGGAGGCAGAAATCCGGCCTACATAGGGCCACAAGCCTCTTCCGGTCAGAAAAGCACCTGGGAAGCTAGGGCGCAGGGTCCGCAGATACTCGCCAGCTACCCACAACACCCGCCACAGGATCTTAAGACTTCTGGTGAGTGGAACACAGCTTCTGCTCCAATCCAATTGCACGCAGGACCTGAGACTGCATTAGTTAGGGAACCAGAAACCGGCCTGAGTAGGGCCACAGGCCTCATCCGGCCGGATCAGCACCAGGGGAGCTAGAGCGCAGGGTCGGCTGACACCCGCCAGCTACCCACGACCCCCGCCACAGGATTTTGAGACTGCTGGTGAGTGGAACACAGCTTCTGCTCCAGTTCAATCGCGCAGGACCTGAGACTGCTCTGGTTGGGGAGAGAGAAATCCGGCCTACAAAGGGCCACAAGCCTCTTCCGGTCAGAAAAGCACCTGGGTAGCTAGGGCGCAGGGTCGGCTGACACTCGCCAGCTACCCACAACACCCGCCACAGGATCTTAAGACTTCTGGAGAGTGGAACATAGCTTCTGCTCCAATCCAATTGCGCGCGCGGGACCTGAGACTGCATTAGTTAGGGAAGCAGAAAACCGGCCTGAGTAGGACCACAGGCCTCTTCCTGCTGGACCAGCACCGGGGTACCGCCAGCTACCCACGACCCCAGCCACAGGATTTTGAGACTGCTGGTGAGTGGAACACAGCTTCTGCTCCAATCTTTAAACAGTACAACGACAACAACTAACCCCAGAGATTACCAGATGGCGAAAGGTAAACGTAATAATCTTACTAACAGAAACCAAGACCACTCACCATCATCAGAACCCAGCACTCCCACTTCGCCCAGTCCAGGGCACCCCAACACACCGGAAAAGCTAGACACGGATCTAAAAGCATATCTCCTGATGATGATAGAGGACTTCAAGAAGGACTTTAATAACACACTTAAAGAAATACAAAGGAACGCTGGTAAACAGGTAGAAGACAATAAAGAGGAAGCACAAAAATCCCTTAAAGAATTGCAGGAGAACACTGCTAAAGAGTTACAAATCCTTAAAGAAAAACAGGATAACATAATCAAACAGGTAGAAGTCCTTAATGAAAAACAGGAAAACACATCCAAACAGATGATGGAAATGAACAAAACCATACTAGACCTAAAAAGGGAAGTAGACACAATAAAGAAAACCCAAAATGAGGCAACACTGGAGATAGAAACCCTAGGAAAGAAATCTGGAACCATAGATACCAGCATCAGCAACAGAATACAAGAGATGGAAGAGAGAATCTCAGGTGCAGAAGATTCCATAGAGAACATCGGCACAACAATCAAGGAAAATGTAAAATGCAAAAAGATCCTAACTCAAAACATCCAGGAAATACAGGACACAATGAGAAGACCAAACCTACGGATAATAGGAGTGGATGAGAATGAAGATTTGCAACTCAAAGGACCAGCAAACATCTTCAACAAAATTATAGAAGAAAACTTCCCAAATCTAAAGAAAGAGATACCCATGAACATACAAGAAGCCTACAGAACTCCAAATAGACTGGACCAGAAAAGAAATACCTCCCGACACATAATAATCAGAGCAACAAATGCTCTAAACAAAGATAGAATACTAAAAGCAGTAAGAGAAAAAGGCCAAGTAACATATAAAGGCAAGCCTATCAGAATTACACCAGACTTTTCACCAGAGACTATGAAAGCCAGAAGATCCTGGACGGATGTTATACAGACACTAAAAGAACACAAATTCCAGCCCAGGCTACTATACCCAGCCAAACTCTCAATTAACATAGATGGAGAAACCAAAGTATTCCACGACAAAACCAAATTCACACATTATCTCTCCATGAATCCAGCCCTTCAAAGGATAATAACAGAAAAAAACCAATACAAGGACAGGAACCACGCCCTAGAAACAACAAGAAGGTAATCCCTCAACAAACCTAAAAGAAGACAGCCACAAGAACAGAATGCCAACTTTAACAACAAAAATAACAGGAAACAACAATTACTTTTCCTTAATATCTCTTAATATCAATGGACTCAACTCCCCGATAAAAAGACATAGACTAACAAACTGGCTACACAAACAAGACCCAACATTTTGCTGCTTACAGGAAACTCATCTCAGAGAAAAGGATAGACACTACCTCAGAATGAAAGGCTGGAAAACAATTTTCCAAGCAAATGGCATGAAGAAACAAGCTGGAGTAGCCATTCTAATATCTGATAAGATTGACTTCCAACCCAAAGTCATTAAAAAAGACAGGGAGGGACACTTCATACTCATCAAAGGTAAAATCCTCCAAGAGGAACTATCAATCCTGAATATCTATGCTCCAAATACAAAGGCAGCCACATTCATTAAAGAAACTTTAGTAAAGCTCAAAGCACACATTGCACCTCATACAATAATAGTGGGAGACTTCAACACACCACTTTCACCAATGGACAGATCATGGAAACAGAAACTAAACAGGGACACAGTGAAACTAAGAGAAATTATGAATCAAATGGATCTGGCAGATATCTACAGAACATTCTATCCTAAAACAAAAGGATATACCTTCTTCTCAGCACCTCATGGTATCTTCTCCAAAATTGACCACATAATTGGTCACAAAACAGGCCTCAACAGATACAAAAATATTGAAATTGTCCCATGCATCCTATCAGATCACCATGGACTAAGGCTGATCTTCAATAACAAAATAAATAATAGAAAGCCAACCTTCACATGGAAACTGAACAACACTCTTCTCAATGATACCTTGGTCAAGGAAGGAATAAAGAAAGAAATTAAGGACTTTTTAGAGTTCAATGAAAATGAAGCCACAACATACCCAAACTTATGGGACGCAATGAAAGCATTTCTAAGAGGAAAACTCATAGCTCTGAGTGCCTCCAAAAGGAAACTAGAGAGAGCACACATTAGCAGCTTGACAACATACCTAAAAGCACTAGAACAAAAGGAAGCAAATTCGCCCAAGAGGAGTAGACGGCAGGAAATAATCAAACTCAGGGGCGAAATCAACCAAGTGGAAACAAGAAGAACTATTCAAAGAATCAACCAATCCAGGAGCTGGTTCTTTGAGAAAATCAACAAGATAGATAAACCCTTAGCCAGACTCACTAGAGGGCACAGGGAAAGCATCCTAATTAACAAAATCAGAAATGAAAAAGGAGACATAACAACAGATCCTGAAGACATCCAAAACACCATCAGATCCTTCTACCAAAGGCTATACTCAACAAAACTGGAGAACCTGGATGAAATGGACAAGTTCCTAGACAGATACCAGGTACCAAAGTTGAATCAAGATCAGGTTAATGATCTAAACAGCCCTATATCCCCCAAAGAAATAGAAGCAGTCATTAATAGTCTCCCAACTAAAAAAAGCCCAGGACCAGATGGGTTTAGTGCAGAGTTCTATCAGACCTTCAAAGAAGATCTAATCCCAGTTCTTCACAAACTATTCCACAAAATAGAAACAGAAGGTACTTTACCCAACTCATTCTATGAAGCCACAATTACTCTGATACCTAAACCACAAAAAGACCCAACAAAGATAGAAAACTTCAGACCAATATCCCTTATGAATATTGATGCAAAAATCCTCAATAAAGTTCTTGCTAACCGAATCCAAGAACACATCAAAACAATCATCCATCCTGACCAAGTAGGTTTCATCCCAGGGATGCAGGGATGGTTCTATATACGGAAATCCATCAACGTAATCCAGTATATAAACAAACTCAAAGACAAAAACCACATGGTCATCTCGTTAGATGCGGAAAAAGCATTTGACAAGATCCAACACCCACTCATGATAAAAGTCTTGGAAAGATCAGGAATTCAAGGCCCATACCTAACCATGATAAAAGCAATCTACAGCAAACCAGTAGCCAACATCAAAGTAAATGGTGAGAAGCTTGAAGCAATCCCTCTAAAATCAGGGACTAGACAAGGCTGTCCACTTTCTCCATACCTATTCAACATTGTACTTGAAGTCCTAGCCAGAGCAATTCGACAACAAAAGGAGATCAAAGGGATACAAATTGGAAAAGATGAAGTCAAAATATCACTCTTTGCAGATGATATGATAGTATATATAAGTGACCCTAAAAATTCCACCAGAGAACTCCTAAGCCTGATAAACAGCTTCGGTGAAGTAGCTGGATATAAAATTAACTCAAACAAATCAATGGCCTTTCTCTACACAAAGAATAAACAGGCTGAGAAAGAAATTAGGGAAACAACACCCTTCTCAATAGTCACAAATAATATAAAATATCTTGGCGTGACTCTAACTAAGGAAGTGAAAGATCTGTATAATAAAAACTTCAAGTCTCTGAAGAAAGAAATTATAGAAGATCTCAGAAGATGGAAAGATCTCCCATGCTCATGGATTGGCAGGATCAACTTTGTAAAAATGGCTATCTTGCCAAAAGCAATCTACAGATTCAATGCAATCCCCATCAAAATTCCAAATCAATTCTTCAACGAATTAGAAAGTTCAATCTGCAAATTCATCTGGAATCACAAAAAACCTAGGATAGCAAAAACTCTGCTCAAGGATAAAAGAACCTCTGGTGGAATCACCATGCCGGACCTAAAGCTTTACTACAGAGCAATTGTGATAAAAACTGCATGGTACTGGTATAGTGACAGACAAATAGACCAATGGAATAGAATTGAAGACCCAGAAATGAACCCACACACCTATGGTCACTTGATCTTCGACAAGGGAGCTAAAAACATCCAGTGGAAGAAAGACAGCATTTTCAACAAATGGTGCTGGCACAAGTGGTTGTTAACATGTAGAAGAATGGGAATCCATCCATTCCTATCTCCTTGTACTAAGGTCAAGTCTAAGTGGATCAAGGAACTTCACATAAAACCAGAGACACTGAAACTTATAGAGGAGAAAGTGGGGAAAAGCCTTGAAGATATGGGCACAGGGGAAAAATTCCTGAATAGAACAGTAGTGGCTTGTGTTGTAAGATCGAGAATTGACAAGTGGGACCTCATGAAACTACAAAGCTTCTGCAAGGCTAAAGACACCATCAATAAGACAAAAAAACCACCAACAGATTGGGAAAGCATCTTCACCTATCCTAAATCAGATAAGGGACTAATATCCAATATATATAAAGAACTCAAGAAGGTGGACTCCAGAAAGTCAAATAACGCCATTAAAAAATGGGGCTCAGAACTGAACAAAGAATTCTCACCTGAGGAATACCGAATGGCAGAGAAGCACCTGAAAAAATGTTCAACATCCTTAATCATCAGGGAAATGCAAATCAAAACAACCCTGAGATTCCACCTCACACCAGTCAGAATGGCTAAGATCAAAAATTCAGGTGACAGCAGATGCTGGCGAGGATGTGGAGAAAGAGGAACACTCCTCCATTGTTGGTGGGATTGCAAGCTTGTACAACCACTCTGGAAATCAGTCTGGCGGTTCCTCAGAAAATTGGACATAGTACTACCGGAGGATCCAGCAATACCTCTCCTGGGCATATATCCAGAAGATGTCCCAACCGGTAAAAAGGACACATGCTCCACTATGTTCATAGCAGCCCTATTTATAATAGCCAGAAGCTGGAAAGAACCCAGATGTCCCTCAACAGAGGAATGGATACAGAAATTATGGTACATTTACACAATGGAGTACTACTCAGCTATTAAAAAGAATGAATTTATGAAATTCCTAGCCAAATGGATGGACCTGGAGGGCATCATCTTGAGTGAAGTAACACAATCACAAAAGAACTCACACAATATGTATTCACTGATAAGTGGATATTAGCCCAAAACTTAGGATACCCAAGATATAAGATACAATTTGCTAAACGCATGAAACTCAAGAAGAATGAAGACCAAAGTGTGGACACTGTGCCCCTTCTTAGAATTGGGAACAAAACACCCAGGGAAGGAGTTACAGAGACAAAGTTCGTAGCTGTGATGAAAGTATGGACCATTTAGAGACTGCTGTATCCAGGGATCCATCCCATAATCAGCTTCTAAACGCTGACACCATTGCATACACTAGCAAGATTTTGCTGAAAGGACCCAAATATAGCTGTCTCTTGTGAGACGATGCCGGGGCCTAGCAAACACAGGAGTGGATGTTCACAGTCACCTATTGGATGTATCACAGGGCTCCCAATGGAGAAGCTAGAGAAAGTAACCAAGGAGCTAAAGGGATCTGCAACCCTATTGTTGGAACAACATGATGTACTAACCAGAACCCCGGAGCTCTTATCTCTAGCGGCATATGTATCGAAAGATGGCCTAGTAGGCCATCAATGGAAAGAGAGGCCCATTGGACTTGCAAACTTTATATGCCCCAATATAGGGGAATGCCAGGGCCAAAAGAATGGGAATGGGTGGGTAGGGAAATGGGGGGCGCTATGGGGGACTTTTGGGATAGCATTGGAAATGTAATTGAGGAAAATATGTAATAAAAATATTAAAAATTAAAAAAAACCCAAATAAACAAACCACACTCTCCTGGGGGGGGGGGGTCGAGGGAGAGTTGCTGTGGTCATGGTGTCTCTTCACAACACAGATCAGAGACCAAGACATGGAGTCTTTGGGACATATGGTCTAGCTATCAAAAGTAGGTGGCTGGGTCTGGGTCTTGAAGGTTTCATCTACCTTTGAGTTTCTCTGAACTTTCTGCTTCCTGATCCACCAGGATGTGAGGAGCTCCTTTCTCTGCCACATGCTGCGGTCACCAGGAATTCCACAATGCTGGCTCCACTAGGCTGAGTTAAAACAAAACATCCCTCCTTTAGTTTGCTATGTTAGGTATTTTGATCACAGCAAGGAGAAAGGTAACTAGTACCTTCCATCACATAAATATCTGAGATTTTCAAAGATTTAACACATGGTTGTGTCAATTATAATCTAACTAAAAAAAATAAGGTAAGACAAACTTGATTTCTTTTTTCTATTATAGAAATCACCAAAGGATTGGCTGAGCCTTTCATATTTATTTATTTTAAATTATATGCATGTGAATACAGGTGCCTGCAAAGGCCAGAAGAGGTGTCAGATCTCCTAGATGGTTGTCAGGAACTGGATGTGAGTGTGTGAACTCCTGTCACCTTCAAGAGCAACAAGAACTCTTAACCACTGAGCTGTTTCTGCAGCACCTTGTTTATTGTTTTGTTGTTGTTGTTGTTGTTGTTTTGTTTTAAGATTCATTTATTTTGTGTGTATCAGTGTTTTGCCTGCACATATGTGTAGTGGTCCAACAGCCATGGGCAAACTGGGTTTACCTGAAAGGGGGCCTGGAAATAGGGTAAGGGGGTGAGAGAAGGATGAAACCAAGACAAAGGTTCTGATCAAGGTTCAAAGTTTAATAATAAGCTTTGGGTTTATAAAGGAAAAAAACCCCACAAAACCCATCCCCTTCTTCAGATGGAGTATGTTGTAGCAGCAAGGTCAGTGCAGGCAGTCAAAACATCAAAGTTTCCATGGGAACCTGCAACTGCAGCCAGGACAGATGTCTCTGCCTAGGTTGGTAAGACCTGTCGTGGTGAATGTGCAAGATCTGCTTAGCCTGCTCAAGCCTGTGAAAACTGCTCAGCCTTTTCGAGGCTGGGAAAGGCCTACTCAAAGCTGAGAAGGCTACACATATGTACATGCACCACATTTGTGTCTGACGCAGGAGGAGTTCAGAACATGGCATTAGATCCCCTGGAATTAGAGTTAGGCATGGTTATGAGCTACCATGTGCATGCTGGGAACCAAACCTGGGTCCTCTGCAAGTGCTCTTAAAACAGGGAGCCTTCTCTCCAGCTCCCCAGTTCTCTCATTTATGACTTAGTTTATCAAGGTAAAAGAAGACAGAAAGAGTATTAAAACAGTGTAGAATGTTTTTAATCCTACCAAGAGGAACCTAAATTAAGCAAACTCTCTGTTACTCTGGGCATTTGACTCTAGGCTGTACCTTTACCCAGGCCTTTAACCTCCTAAAGAAAACCAAGCCTCATGTCTGGATTGCAGCAATGAGTAAGATACCTGACAAGTGAGGTATGTGCCAAACCAGTTTGGGTAAGTTTAAATTTAATTTCTTACATTTAAATTTCTTTTTTTTTCTTGATCTTTTGAGAGAGGGTTTCTTTGTGTAGCCCTGGCTGTCATGGAAACTTACTCTGTAGATCAGGCTGACCTGAAATTCACAGAGATCTGCCTGACTTACTCTCAGGTATCATTGGTCAATATCAGTCCATGAGGGCAAATGGAGGGTGTGTGTGTGTTCAGGAGCCCTGGGAGTACAAATGGTAACAGTGACACACCGGGACCAGCTTCGGGGACGCAGATCAACTTTACTCAGGGTGATTCAAGGGTTATCTAGTTTTGGGTTAAGGGATATGAGTATCTAGGGTGGGCAAAGGTCATTGGTTGAAAGCTAAGGTACTGAGGTACTTACCTCACTAACACGGGGAGGCATTTCAGGAATCTCAGGTGCTAGCTGATTGGGTTCTTATGGGGGTGGGGTGGGGGTGGGGCAGGGAGGAAGCTGAATCTGTTATCCAACCAAGGTTATGTGCTGTTCCAGAGCTAGGTGGAGTCTGGGATCCCTCAAATTGAGAAGAGGAAGCCTCCTGACAAAGGAAGTCTGCCATTTTGCACTGAGCTCAGGGCTTTTCAGTAACCTCAGACTTCTGCCTTAGCAGCAGGGCAACTTGTTATCATACCTGGCTTTTAAATTTCTTTATTAAAGACACAGTTCTACCTGAGTGTTTTCCTTCAGCTTCTTACTATGGATCTGTTGTTTTCATTACACGAGCCACAACCGGACACAGAGGTTATGTTAGTTAAGGTTTTACTGCAGACACCATGGCCAAGGTAAGTCTTATAAAGGACAACATTTAGTTGGAGCTGGCTTATAGGCTCAGAGGCTCAGTCCATTATCATCAAGGTGGGAGCATGGCAGCATCTAGGCAGGAACAGTACAGAGCTGAGAGTTCTGCATCTTCATCTGAAGGCTGCTAGAGGACTGGCTTCCAAGCACCTAGGATGAGGGTCTTAAAGCCCACCCCCACAGTGACACACTTACTCCAACAAGGCCACCCCTACTCCAACAAGGAACCTACTCCACACCTCCTAGTAGTGCCATTCCCTGGGCCGAGCATATACTAACCATAACAGAGTTGGACACATCACAGCCACAGCCTCACTAATTTGCCTCTCACTTTCACAGCTCTTGTGTGTATCACCCCAGAGCTGTCTTTAATTCCATCCCTTGGTAGTCTCTCAGGTTGATTTTAATGTTTTCTTCTCTTTTTCCATCCTTAGCTTCCTGCCTGAACCTCCCGTCTGCCGATTTTCTCTTCTCATAGGAATTTATCTTATTATTTATTCCTTGATCTTAAGCCTTTATTTTCCTCTTTTAGAACAACTAAAATATTTCCATATTGTACATAAAATAAAGAACATAACCCTCACACTCACTGTAGAAATTAGAAGATCACACAAAAAAATGCATAAAGCAAGGCCTTCCACATTATGTATGATACTAGAAATAGCGGCAGGAAGTGTTTTGTGTCCTTCACTTTTTGTTTTGTTTTGTTTTGAGGCAAGGTCTCCTTCTGTAGGCCACACCAGCCTTGAATTCACTATCTTCCCAGCTCCGCCCCCTGAGTCCCAAGATTTCCGATGCTCACTACCACCTCCTGCCCGCCTTCCAGTTTTCTAGAGTTGAAGCATGTCGTATGTCTAGATATGTATTCTCAGCCTTTCATCCATTTCTCCCCAGCCTGGACCAACTCTCAGCAACATTCTGAGGCTGCTCTGACGTTGCGGTGTGTGTGGATCTGTGCATGTGTGAACATAGGTTTATCACACACAGACCCAGATAGCTCTAACTAGTGTCTAAGCGCCAGGCACTGAACTGGAGGCTCAAAGCTGGGGTCATAGCACTCCACATTTTGACTCTCTTTAAACAGTGTATTATACAAGATTCTCTAGCGTCTAGAATGAATCTCTCTCTCTCTCTCTCTCTCTCTCTCTCTCTCTCTCTTTCTCTCTCTCTCTCTGTACACACACACACACACATACACACACACACACAGATATCAATCTCAGGTGTTATTCCTCAGAAACCATCTATTTTTTTCTTTGAGACAGGGTTTCTTACCTCAGTGTTGTGGGGACAAGGCTGGTCAATGAGCCCCAGTAATCCAGTTGTTTCTGCTGTTCCCACAGCACTGAGGTTATAAGTGCACACCGCCACATTGGTATTTAGTTTTACAGTGGTTTTGGGTTTTGGGGATCAAACTCAGGTCCCAGTGTTTGTGTGACAAGTAGTCTACATACTGAGCCATTGGTCCAGACCCTTGCCTCTTCATAATTGCTTTTTGGTTCACTCCTTGTGGCTTTTGGAACTTTGGTCTCCTCCCTCCCACAGACTTAGCATAACTGCCAGTTCCTAAGAGTTTTTGGCTTCCATAAATTGCTAGGAAATCAGGTCTGAACACTCAAAGAGAGTTCCCTGTTAGTCTGCAAAATGATGGCGAGGTGCTAAGAGCTGCATGGATTTGAAGCTCAGGATGTTCTGTTCTTCAGCTGTAATTGCTGTTTTCCCTTTAACTCTAGACATTATTCTGCCAAACAAAAGAAATTTTAGTCTTCACATGGGTATTATTATTTCATCAAAATTTTCCTGCTTTAAATGTGTGAATGGAAAATGATTTCTGCCTCATTGAAGGTGATTTTGTTTTGTCTCAGGGTTGGCCTCCGAAGGCTCCCAGAAGAAGATTCAGTATGGAGGGGAGCCTTGAAGGATTCATTGATTTCACAGGCTAAGGCATAGCCTGTTCCTGCAAATGTGGAGAAGACTGTGAATACTCAATTAAAAAAATAATTTTAAAATTGTGAGAAATGTTAAATGAGCTCTTGTTTTTCAAGTATACTATCTAAATGATGATGTTTGATCTTCAAAATTTAATATCCCTGAGAGTAGGGTAGGGATAAGGATTATGTGGGATTTGGTTGGATTTAAGCGAGCTATCACAAGCTTTGATGGGTCCAGAGACATCAGTATCTGTGCTGAGAGCAGGAAGAGAAATTGGCTCAGACTGTGGGATAAGAGAATAATTTGTCTCCTTGAATTACCCTTCAAGAAGTCAACCTCTCGATCCAGGAATGTGTTTTTAGAACCAGCCACACACCCTGCAGGCAACTGTGCATCTTGGTTTTGAGTATCCTAGTCTGCATGAGGGATGTGGCTGTATGTTTAATAGAACATACATATGTTTTCATGGGCTACATTGTTCTTGCTGTCATGTATTCTCCAATGAGATAAATTACTTCTCCTTAATCTAGTGGACACATTGGCATTTACTATGTAGAATGGCTATGTGGTACTAATCAATGCCTGAATTTTCTTTCTTTGCTCTATAGTTCTGTAGTCAAAAGACTGATAGATCTGTGTTGGTGGTACCCATGTACCATGGGGTTCCCAGGGTAACAATTCATGAACTCAAAAGAGAATCAGAAAGGGTGGTGTGAAACTTGGTTGTGCTAATAGCTTTATAGCTATTTCAGGTTGAGTTGTTCCAAATGGGTGTGGCCTCTTGTATTTTCCATGTTGCAATCAGAATGATGTAAGTTCCTGTGGGAACCAAGGCAGCTTTGTTGGAATCAGTAAGCAGAGAACCAGAATGGCTGCCCAGAGGTCTGGAGGATGGCTCTACCCTCTGCATAGGTGACTCTTGTTCTTTGCCATATTCCTTGTGTTAGCACAGTTTTTGCTTAGCACATGTACCCAACCCCTTAAGTACTACTGGACTAATGAAGGTGGCTTATTTGCTCTCTGGCAACTGGTCCCCTCTCTTAAGGCTGGTGGCTGAGTCTCTGCATAGATGCTATAGAAATGTACGTAAGAAAGCATCTCAAACTCTGCCTGCATAACCAGAGGTAATTCTGCTGTGCTTACTGGGTTCTGGACAGGCAGAGCAAATCAGAGACAGAACTGGGAGGTGTGTGTGTGTGTGTGTGTGTGTGTGTGTGTGTGCGCGTGTAACCTTCAGATTTGAGCATTGATCTGAAGGGTGTGGGTAGAGGGGATCTGATAGACGAAGTGGGCTTGCATGGTGGGCTGGGAAGCATCCCTGGACAGACTCCTGAAAGGCTGGAGATGTAGATTTTTATTGGGTGGGGGTGGTGTTTTGTTTTGCTTTGTCTTTTGGTGGTGGTACTGGACTGAGCCCAGGACGAGGCTAGATGAGTGCTCTCTTCTGAGCTGTGTCTGCAACATCACACACAAGGCTGACTTAGAGGATCTGTGGGTAGAATCTTTTCTACACACATTGTCTTGATGCCTGGGCCCCCTGCCCACAGCTTTATTTTCTGCCTGAGGCAGGACTGAAGAAGGCCTCCTAGAACTCAAATGAACTGCATGCTTTCATTTGCCAGCAGGGAAGCAGGCTCTAGATCTGGCTGAGACTTCAACAGGGCCCATCAATATTGTTGACCCAGTAATCCAGCTCCCTGGGACTCCCCAAAGGCCTGGGATTAAAGCCAAGACTCGGGCTCAGTCTGCCAGGAAGTACTGTTGTCATCATTACCAGCCCTCAGGATGCACAAGCCAATCCTCTCAGCTTCTCTCCTTGCTGCCTTCTGAGGACTCCAGGGATAAAGACTTTGTGCCAGATGGTCTCACCTTAGGCTCTGTGAAGGCAGCTCTTACAGCACCAATGAGCTTTGAAAGAAGTGCCCATTTCTATGCCTGCATATCACAGGAGAGTAGGAATTTGTCAGAATCACAAGCAGTCTCTTCTCTATAATGCGAGATGCTTCTACACTACAATGTTTTTTAGGACCCTGCCTGTGCACCCCAAGGCTCCTCAGGGGTGATTAAAACCATGCCCCATCCCAGTGTGGATGACTTCAGTAGCTCTTTTGCTAGAGTTTTTTTTTTTTTAAGCATTCTATCATCATATGTGGAGAAGATGAAGCTTGGCATGGATGAAGGAAGCTTGCTTTTGAATTCCTGGAATCAAGAATCCTTAGTTCAGAGCTGCTCGTGTTGGTTGGCCCGAAGTGTTCCCTAGAAATTTCATCTTCTCTCCAACAGATGAGGCTCCATTTCTTGGCCAAATTTAGCAACCAGAAGAAACTACATCCACTTTGAGACCATAAGGAGTGGTTTCACTAAAAGACATCTTAGCTGACATGGGGGAATTTAGGCAACAGACGACCCAGGAACATTTTAAGCTTTCTGCAATTTTCTAGAAGCTTACTAACTAAACACAGTAAAATGAACCCACACCTTCAATTAAATGTAAAACTTTAATAAAATTGAAGTTTTAAAAAATAGTTTTTCTTTAATTATCTCATTTTTATTTTATTTTTTTTTATCTTTTTTTTTTAATATTTTTATTACATATTTTCCTCAATTACATTTCCAATACTATCCCAAAAGTCCCCCATAGCGCCCCCCACTTCCCTACCCACCCATTCCCATTCTTTTGGCCCTGGCATTCCCCTATATTGGGGCATATAAAGTTTGCAAGTCCAATGGGCCTCTCTTTCCATTGATGGCCGACTAGGCCATCTTTCGATACATATGCAGCTAGAGACAAGAGCTCCAGGGTTCTGGTTAGTACATCATGTTGTTCCAACAATAGGGTTGCAGATCCCTTTAGCTCCTTGGGTACTATCTCTAGCTTCTCCATTGGGAGCCCTGTGATACATCCAATAGCTGACTGTGAACATCCACTCCTGTGTTTGCTAGGCCCCGGCATCGTCTCACAAGAGACAGCTATATTTGGGTCCTTTCAGCAAGATCTTACTAGTGTATGCAATGGTGTCAGCGTTTAGAAGCTGATTATGGGACAGATCCCTGGATACAGCAGTCTCTAAATGGTCCATCCTTTCATCACAGCTACGAACTTTGTCTCTGTAACTCCTTCCCTGGGTGTTTTGTTCCCAATTCTAAGAAGGTGCACAGTGTCCACACTTTGGTCTTCATTCTTCTTGAGTTTCATGCGTTTATCAAATTGTATCTTATATCTTGGGTATCCTAAGTTTTGGGCTAATATCCACTTATCAATGAATACATATTGTGTGAGTTCTTTTGTGATTGTGTTACTTCACTCAAGATGATGCCCTCCAGGTCCATCCATTTGGCTAGGAATTTCATAAATTCATTCTTTTTAATAGCTGAGTAGTACTCCATTGTGTAAATGTACCATAATTTCTGTATCCATTCCTCTGTTGAGGGACATCTGGGTTCTTTCCAGCTTCTGGCTATTATAAATAGGGCTGCTATGAACATAGTGGAGCATGTGTCCTTTTTACCGGTTGGGACATCTTCTGGATATATGCCCAGGAGAGGTATTGCTGGATCCTCCGGTAGTACTATGTCCAATTTTCTGAGGAACCGCCAGACTGATTTCCAGAGTGGTTGTACAAGCTTGCAATCCCACCAACAATGGAGGAGTGTTCCTCTTTCTCCACATCCTCGCCAGCATCTGCTATCACCTGAATTTTTGATCTTAGCCATTCTGACTGGTGTGAGGTGGAATCTCAGGGTTGTTTTGATTTGCATTTCCCTGATGATTAAGGATGTTGAACATTTTTTCAGGTGCTTCTCTGCCATTCGGTATTCCTCAGGTGAGAATTCTTTGTTCAGTTCTGAGCCCCATTTTTTAATGGGGTTATTTGACTTTCTGGAGTCCACCTTCTTGAGTTCTTTATATATATTGGATATTAGTCCCTTATCTGATTTAGGATAGGTGAAGATGCTTTCCCAATCTGTTGGTGGTTTTTTTGTCTTATTGATGGTGTCTTTAGCCTTGCAGAAGCTTTGTAGTTTCATGAGGTCCCACTTGTCAATTCTCGATCTTACAGCACAAGCCATTACTGTTCTATTCAGGAATTTTTCCCCTGTGCCCATATCTTCAAGGCTTTTCCCCACTTTCTCCTCTATAAGTTTCAGTGTCTCTAGTTTTATGTGAAGTTCCTTGATCCACTTAGACTTGACCTTAGTACAAGGAGATAGGAATGGATCGATTCGCATTCTTCTACATGTTAACAACCAGTTGTGCCAGCACCATTTGTTGAAAATGCTGTCTTTCTTCCACTGGATGTTTTTAGCTCCCTTGTCGAAGATCAAGTGACCATAGGTGTGTGGGTTCATTTCTGGGTCTTCAATTCTATTCCATTGGTCTATTTGTCTGTCACTATACCAGTACCATGCAGTTTTTATCACAATTGCTCTGTAGTAGAGCTTTAGGTCCGGCATGGTGATTCCACCAGAGGTTCTTTTATCCTTGAGAAGAGTTTTTGCTATCCTAGGTTTTTTGTTATTCCAGATGAATTTGCAGATTGCACTTTCTAATTCGTTGAAGAATTGAGTTGGAATTTTGATGGGGATTGCATTGAATCTGTAGATTGCTTTTGGCAAGATAGCCATTTTTACAATGTTGATCCTGCCAATCCATGAGCATGGGAGATCTTTCCATCTTCTGAGATCTTCTATAATTTCTTTCTTCAGAGACTTGAAGTTTTTATTATACAGATCTTTCACTTCCTTAGTTAGAGTCACGCCAAGATATTTTATATTATTTGTGACTATTGAGAAGGGTGTTGTTTCCCTAATTTCTTTCTCAGCCTGTTTATTCTTTGTGTAGAGAAAGGCCATTGATTTGTTTGAGTTAATTTTATATCCAGCTACTTCACCGAAGCTGTTTATCAGGCTTAGGAGTTCTCTGGTGGAATTTTTAGGGTCACTTATATATACTATCATATCATCTGCAAAAAGTGATATTTTGACTTCATCTTTTCCAATTTGTATCCCTTTGATCTCCTTTTGTTGTCGAATTGCTCTGGCTAGGACTTCAAGTACAATGTTGAATAGGTATGGAGAAAGTGGACAGCCTTGTCTAGTCCCTGATTTTAGAGGGATTGCTTCAAGCTTCTCACCATTTACTTTGATGTTGGCTACTGGTTTGCTGTAGATTGCTTTTATCATGTTTAGGTATGGGCCTTGAATTCCTGATCTTTCCAAGACTTTTATCATGAATGGGTGTTGGATCCTGTCAAATGCTTTTTCCGCATCTAAGGAGATGACCATGTGGTTTTTGTCTTTGAGTTTGTTTATATACTGGATTACGTTGATGGATTTCCGTATATTGAACCATCCCTGCATCCCTGGGATGAAACCTACTTGGTCAGGATGGATGATTGTTTTGATGTGTTCTTGGATTCGGTTAGCAAGAACTTTATTGAGGATTTTTGCATCAATATTCATAAGGGATATTGGTCTGAAGTTTTCTATCTTTGTTGGGTCTTTTTGTGGTTTAGGTATCAGAGTAATTGTGGCTTCATAGAATGAGTTGGGTAGAGTACCTTCTGTTTCTATTTTGTGGAATAGTTTGTGAAGAACTGGGATTAGATCTTCTTTGAAGGTCTGATAGAACTCTGCACTAAACCCATCTGGTCCTGGGCTTTTTTTAGTTGGGAGACTATTAATGACTGCTTCTATTTCTTTGGGGGATATAGGGCTGTTTAGATCATTAACCTGATCTTGATTCAACTTTGGTACCTGGTATCTGTCTAGGAACTTCTCCATTTCATCCAGGTTCTCCAGTTTTGTTGAGTATAGCCTTTGGTAGAAGGATCTGATGGTGTTTTGGATGTCTTCAGGATCTGTTGTTATGTCTCCTTTTTCATTTCTGATTTTGTTAATTAGGATGCTTTCCCTGTGCCCTCTAGTGAGTCTGGCTAAGGGTTTATCTATCTTGTTGATTTTCTCAAAGAACCAGCTCCTTGATTGGTTGATTCTTTGAATAGTTTTTCTTGTTTCCACTTGGTTAATTTCACCCCTGAGTTTGATTATTTCCTGCCGTCTACTCCTCTTGGGTGAATTTGCTTCCTTTTGTTCTAGTGCTTTTAGGTGTGTTGTCAAGCTGCTAATGTGTGCTCTCTCTAGTTTCCTTTTGGAGGCACTCAGAGCTATGAGTTTTCCTCTTAAAAATGCTTTCATTGCGTCCCATAAGTTTGGGTATGTTGTGGCTTCATTTTCATTGAACTCTAAAAAGTCCTTAATTTCTTTCTTTATTCCTTCCTTGACCAAGGTATCATTGAGAAGAGTGTTGTTCAGTTTCCACGTGAAGGTTGGCTTTCTATTATTTATTTTGTTATTGAAGATCAGCCTTAGTCCATGGTGATCTGATAGGATGCATGGGACAATTTCAATATTTTTGTATCTGTTGAGGCCTGTTTTGTGACCAATTATGTGGTCAATTTTGGAGAAGGTACCATGAGGTGCTGAGAAGAAGGTATATCCTTTTGTTTTAGGATAGAATGTTCTGTAGATATCTGCCAGATCCATTTGATTCATAATTTCTGTTAGTTTCACTGTGTCCCTGTTTAGTTTCTGTTTCCATGATCTGTCCATTGGTGAAAGTGGTGTGTTGAAGTCTCCCACTATTATTGTATGAGGTGCAATGTGTGCTTTGAGCTTTACTAAAGTTTCTTTAATGAATGTGGCTGCCTTTGTATTTGGAGCATAGATATTCAGGATTGATAGTTCCTCTTGGAGGATTTTACCTTTGATGAGTATGAAGTGTCCCTCCCTGTCTTTTTTAATGACTTTGGGTTGGAAGTCAATCTTATCAGATATTAGAATGGCTACTCCAGCTTGTTTCTTCATGCCATTTGCTTGGAAAATTGTTTTCCAGCCTTTCATTCTGAGGTAGTGTCTATCCTTTTCTCTGAGATGAGTTTCCTGTAAGCAGCAAAATGTTGGGTCTTGTTTGTGTAGCCAGTTTGTTAGTCTATGTCTTTTTATCGGGGAGTTGAGTCCATTGATATTAAGAGATATTAAGGAAAAGTAATTGTTGTTTCCTGTTATTTTTGTTGTTAAAGTTGGCATTCTGTTCTTGTGGCTGTCTTCTTTTAGGTTTGTTGAGGGATTACCTTCTTGTTGTTTCTAGGGCGTGGTTCCTGTCCTTGTATTGGTTTTTTTCTGTTATTATCCTTTGAAGGGCTGGATTCATGGAGAGATAATGTGTGAATTTGGTTTTGTCGTGGAATACTTTGGTTTCTCCATCTATGTTAATTGAGAGTTTGGCTGGGTATAGTAGCCTGGGCTGGAATTTGTGTTCTTTTAGTGTCTGTATAACATCCGTCCAGGATCTTCTGGCTTTCATAGTCTCTGGTGAAAAGTCTGGTGTAATTCTGATAGGCTTGCCTTTATATGTTACTTGGCCTTTTTCTCTTACTGCTTTTAGTATTCTATCTTTGTTTAGAGCATTTGTTGCTCTGATTATTATGTGTCGGGAGGTATTTCTTTTCTGGTCCAGTCTATTTGGAGTTCTGTAGGCTTCTTGTATGTTCATGGGCATCTCTTTCTTTAGATTTGGGAAGTTTTCTTCTATAATTTTGTTGAAGATGTTTGCTGGTCCTTTGAGTTGCAAATCTTCATTCTCATCCACTCCTATTATCCGTAGGTTTGGTCTTCTCATTGTGTCCTGTATTTCCTGGATGTTTTGAGTTAGGATCTTTTTGCATTTTACATTTTCCTTGATTGTTGTGCCGATGTTCTCTATGGAATCTTCTGCACCTGAGATTCTCTCTTCCATCTCTTGTATTCTGTTGCTGATGCTGGTATCTATGGTTCCAGATTTCTTTCCTAGGGTTTCTATCTCCAGTGTTGCCTCATTTTGGGTTTTCTTTATTGTGTCTACTTCCCTTTTTAGGTCTAGTATGGTTTTGTTCATTTCCATCATCTGTTTGGATGTGTTTTCCTGTTTTTCTGTAAGGACTTCTACCTGTTTGATTATGTTATCATGTTTTTCTTTAAGGATTTGTAACTCTTTAGCAGTGTTCTCCTGCAATTCTTTAAGGGATTTTTGTGCTTCCTCTTTATTGTCTTCTGCCTTTTTAGCAGTGTTCTCCTGCATTTCTTTAAGTGTGTTATTAAAGTCCTTCTTGAAGTCCTCTATCATCATCAGGAGATATGCTTTTAAATCCGTGTCTAGCTTTTCCGGTGTGTTGGGGTGCCCTGGACTGGGTGAAGTGGGGGTGCTGGGTTCTGATGATGGTGAGTGGTCTTGGTTTCTGTTAGTAAGATTATTACGTTTACCTTTCGCCATCTGGTAATCTCTGGGGTTAGTTGTTATCGTTGTCACTATTTAAAGATTGGAGCAGAAGCTGTGTTCCACTCACCAGCAGTCTCTAAATCCTGCGGCGGGGGTCGTGGGTAGCTGACGGTACCCCAGTGCTGGTCCAGCCGGAAGAGGCCTGTGGTCCTACTCAGGCCGTTTTTCTGCTTCCCTAACTAATGCAGTCTCTGGTCCCGCGTGCAATTGGATTGGAGCAGAAGCTGTGTTCCACTCTCCAGAAGTCTTAAGATCCTGTGGTGGGTGTTGTGGGTAGCTGGTGAGTGTCAGCCGACCCTGCGCCCCAGCTGCCCCGGTGCTTTTCTGACCGGAAGAGGGTTGTGGCCCTATGTAGGCCTGATTTCTCTCTCCCCAACCAGAGCAGTAGGTCCCGCGTGATTGGACTGGAGCAGAAGCTGTGTTCCACTCACCAGCAGTCCCAAAATCCTGCGGCGGGGGTCGTGGGTAGCTGGCGGGTTTCAAGCAACCCTGCGCTCCCGCTACCCCGGCGCTGATCCAGCCGGATGAGGCCTGTGGTCCTACTCAGGCCAGTTTCTGCTTCCCTAACTAATGCAGTCTCAGGTCCCGCGTGACTGGACTGGAGCAGAAGCCGTGTTCCACTCACCAGCAGTCCCAAAATCCTGCGGCGGGGGTCGTGGGTAGCTGGAGGGTGTCAGGCAACCCTGCGCTCCCACTACCCCGGTGCTGATCCAGCCAGATGAGGCCTGTGGTCCTACTCAGGCCGGTTTCTGCTTCCCTAACTAATGCAGTCTCAGGTCCCGCACAATTGGATTGGAGCAGAAGCTGTGTTCCACTCACCAGCAGTCCCAAAATCCTGCGGCGGGGGTCGTGGGTAGCTGGCGGGTGTCAGGCAACCCTGCGCTCCCGCTACCCCGGTGCTGATCCGGCTGGATGAGGCCTGTGGCCCTACTCCTAATTATCTCATTTTTAAATTGTTCTTATATTTAAAGAACTTTTAAAGGAACGATTTCACAATGAAGTTGATATGATGTTATATTTTTCAAGCAGTTAATTAAGTTGCTATTATTATTAGTTGAACCAACTCTACTAGGCAGGGCTCTCTAGAGGCTCTAATCGAACCAATATAACACACACATGTTTATATGTTTATCAGAAAAAGAAATGAGCTAGACTGGCTTACATAATAGGGACTAGACAGTACAACAATGGCTGTCTGCATGCCAGAGAGGCAGAGCCTGGTCTTGTTATCCAGTCCCTGATACTGGCTGCACTGGCAGTCCTAATCTACTGTTGAAGGCTGGGAGGATCTTTAGAGAGTTGCTGTATTTAGTTTACACAGGAAGGCTGAAGAAGCTAGAGTCAGTGGAAGACCTTAGCAGCAGCAGTGACAGATGCATTTGTTCAGCAGAAAAAGGCCAAGACGGGCAGGCACCACTACTCTTTCCTTCAATCACTTGCATCCTTGGATTTGGCTTCCTGTTCAAAGGGCCTATCCACTGTGAGGGTCATTTTTTCCCCCTCAGCTAATCTTTTCTGGACATGCCTTCACAGACATACCCGGAGGTTTCTTCTGCATAGCTCTCTATCACCTCAAGTTGACAATCAAGGCCAACCATCACACCACCTGTGGCTTGACTCATTCATTGTAGGTATTTTTTTTTCCTCCATAGGTTTCTGGGCAGTTGGTAGTCCTGGGGAACTAGGCTCTTGTGCTTAACTGAAGAAGGAGGTCTGAGAGAGTTCAACTCAAATCTCTAGCTCAGGAATAAATGATTTAAGGTTACAAGGTTGCTGTTTTCAAACACCAGAAGGTCTAATACCAATTAGACCAAAATACCTTGATACTAATACCAAGTCCAAGAGGGATAATAATACCAATTCTCCAGTGCTCCGTTTAACTGGGGTGTGTAACTGCTCACAGCAACAGAGCGGTGAAGCAGTTCTAGGCGACGTATGGCCTGGGAATGATCAGGTGGAGGTGGAGGATCTTTGCCAAGGCTGGGAGTTTGGAGAGTGATGTAGAGTCAGGAGTTCAGAGTTCAGTTTAGGTGCCAACCATGATCTGCATGGTCACTTGAATTCTTTGCATTAACTTTCCCCATCTGTACCACAGAGAGGTGACTTTCTTTTAATACTTGCTGCACAGGGTTGGTGAATATTCAGTGGGATCACTTCAGACTCGATTTAGTTGGTTAAGTTTCATACCCATCTTAAGTCCAAATCAAGTGTTAGTGCTCTAGCTCCTGGTCTAAGAACATTTACATCATGTCATGATAACAGGACGGGAGTGAGTCCTTTAAAATTTATCAGTGGCACTGACAATATTCTTCTAGGACAGAAATTCCACCTAACAGATTATAAGGCATTTTGGTATATTTACTATATACCAAAGGACCTGGTGCTGCTTACAGTTATGTCAAGGACACAACCTGGTCCCTGAGCTGTAGAAATGAAGGACTATCTGGCAGGGTTGCAGGGTTGCAGCTGAAGTGATGTGTTGGACATTGTGTCCTAGACTTTTATTCTATACATAGGAAAATGACGTGCAAAGTGACCAAGAATGTGATTTCTATTTATTTATATTTAGTCTTGTTTTATAAGGAGTGAAGTGGATTATAAAAATAGGTACAATGAAGCAAAAAAAAAAATAAGACAAAACAAAGCTGTGAGCTTGAATGCATTAGTTTGGGTTCTTCAAAGATTGAACCAGTAGGATATCTGTCTGTCTGTTTGTTATCTATCTTTTATTGTCTATATATCCATAAATCTTCTATTTTATATCCATGTATCATCTATCAATAAGCTATTTATTAATCATCTCTCTCATATCTATATCTACCCATCTATCAACCCACTGTCTATCTACCTACCTGGGACTGACTAGAAGTGGCTCACTTGATGATAGGAGTTGAGATGCTGTTTGTAATCTGGAGACCTGGAGTGCTGGTTCTCTGACTTAGTCTAAGATCACAAGCTTCAGACCCATGGGCCTGATGGTGTAATTCTCATTCTGAGACTACAGGCCTGAGAACCAAGGTGGTTAGTACTAGTATAAACCCTGGGGTTCTGATGTCAAGGCCAGGAGAATCATAGTCTGCCCTTGAGAGATTCTTTTCTTGCTTTCTTGTTATACTCAAGTATACAGCTGGTCAGATGGTGCCTGCCCACATTAAGGGTAGACCCCCTGTTCAGTCATCCACACACTTGCTAATCTCTGGAAACATGCACACTGATAAACACAGACACAATGCTATGTGAGGTCTCTGGATATTCCTTAATCCACTCAAATTGACACCTAACATCAATCATCACAATGGAGAATAAATTAATAGGATGTCTAAGAGGGAAGAGGATACCTACTTGTATGAAAGTAGCCACACACCCACACCCACACAAACCCACACACCAATATTGCCAACTGATCTGTTAGCTTTTTGGCACTTACATTATGTTGCTGTGGGTCATAACTCATGGTTCAGTTTAGCATTGAGTCCCAGTCAATAGATAAGCCTAGGCTGACCTTGAACTTGTTACCCTCCTACTTCAGCCTTTGAGTGCTGGGATCTCAGATGTACACCACCCATAATTTGCCTGGTAGTAAATTACAGTTATAAGCAGACTAGAGCAGTCTTCCTTTCTCCTGATGATGTCATAGCATAACTTTAAAATCTAGCACCGGGGATGTAGCTTAGTGGGTAAGTGCGTTCTTAGCAAGTGCAAGATGCTGCTATGATTGCTAGGACTACAGTGGGAATGAGATCAAGTAAACTAACATGGCAGCTGCTTCGCAGTCTACTCCCAACTGTGCCACGTCTCTCTCTCTCTCTCTCTCTCTCTCTCTCTCTCTCTCTCTCTCTCTCTCTCCTTTAAAACATGAGCTAGGTAGACAGAGAGTATCTTTTTATTTTTATGTGTCTGAGTGTTTTGCCTGCATATGTGAGCATCATGTGCATGCCTGGTATCCATAGAGGTCAGAAGAGGGCATCAGATGTCCTGACCTGGAGGTATGGATGGCTGGGAGCCATCCATGTGGGTGCTGGGCAGGGAACCTGGCTCTTCTGCAAGGGTAAGTGCTCTTAACCTTAGCTATCTCTCTGGCCCCCCAACCCTTCAGCTGAACCCACCAACTTGCTCACATCCACTCTTTTTCCTTTGCTTGGCTTTTCATTATGGAGGTCAACTGAGTCTTTAATTTTTCTTCTCCTGTTGCCCTGACTCAGCATAATAAAGACTATGCATGCATGTGGAGGTTGTTCTTTGGAACTTTTCCTAAGGGAACAGGGCAGAGTTCACAAGATGGATAATGAATGCACTCCAGACGCTGGAGAGACAGTTAGTGGATAAGCACTTGCCAGATACACAGAACCAGAGTTTACATCCTCGTCACTGTTCAAAGGCCAGAGAGTCATGGAGGCCATCTGTAACCCCAGCACCTGGAAGGTGAGATAGGGCTTTCCTAGGGGCACACTGCTGTTAGATGACAAAGCAGCTCTCCACCCATGGCAGTGTTTCAAACAGTGTCCTAAGATGAAAGCCCTGTCCAAATCCTAGCAAACAGAAGGGTTGCTATCAGCTAAACAGATTGAAAGGCATCACTCAGAAAGCTTGGGCGGTGGGATTCTGTAGTTCAGAAAGCTTCTACTTTCCTTATCTTCCTCCAATGGTCAGGTGAAGGAAATGATACTGGTTCCTGATTAACCTGAACAGCCTGCAGCAGTCCCCACACTAACTCTCAGACTGTTCTGGCCTGCACAACGCCTCCTGCGGCTCTCTGCTCCAATAAAACTGCTTCAATAAGGCTTTTCCCACTGAGTGCTGTTCTTTATTTCCTGGGGCATCCCTGTGGTTTGCCTCCCAATAAACTGTCCTTTCTGCCCGAGGAGTGGTCTAGTGTAGTGGTTTCGCTGTGGTTTGCTTATACTAGCCAGCCAGACCAGCTGGATTCGGGAGCTCCAGATTCCATGAGAGATTCTGACTCAGTCAATAAATCGGAGTGTGACTGAGGAAGACACCTGGTGTTAATTTTGGGCCTCTACATGTATGGCGTATACCCCCACACATGGATAGTCATATACACATACACACCACACTCACTTATACATTAAAAAAAAAAAGAATCTAGAGAATCCAGGCACAGTAATCATAGTCCTTGGGAGTCAGAAAAGGATTGAAAATTCAAGGCCAGACTCAGCTATTCAGTGATTCATGGCCAGGCTCAACTATACAGTGACTCCAAGGCCAGGCTCAGTTCCACAGTGACTCCAAGACCAGGCTCAGTTCCACAGTGACTCCAAGGCCAGGCTCAGCTATACAGTGACTTTGAGATCATCTTGAGCTACAAGATATCTTGTCTCAAATATTAAAAGAAGAAAAATGATTGGGCGAAGGTATGTAGGAGGAAAGATAGCCTAGTTTTTTGAATGATGATGAAACACAATATTTGTCTTTATTTGGAAGCTGAAATTTGTGACATGAAAAATGAAGATTTTATTCAACCCGATTTGCATACGGTTGTGTAGTGCAAATGTGTGGGTGAGGGTGCATATGTGTGCATGTAAACATGAAGGCTAGAGGTCAGCCTTGGTGCCATTTGTCCTTGGGAATTTTATAATGGGCCTGCAGGATTGGGGGATGAAGAGTGGGGGTTGGCTGCTGATAGGTGAGGCTGGCTGTCCAGTGAGCTATAGGTATCCAGTGATCTTTGCTTCCATCCAGAGCTGGTTTATAACTTGAGCTAGCCTGTCCAGCTTCTGATATGGATGCCAGAGACTGAGGTTAGGTCCTCCTGCATGCCAAGTTTTTCCCAACTGAGCTATCATCTCCCATGTCCTACATCTTAAAACCTGTATTCAGTCTCAAATCTTTGGTTTACTGTTGATACAACTTATTTTTATCACCATTTGTTGATATTTACTTATTTTCTTGCTACAAAGCCCAGCTTAAACTCATGATCATCCTGTCTCAGCTTCTCGAGTTGTGGAGATATTTTTCCCTGATGGCTGGCTTGTAACTTTTATTTTTGGTTAATATGTGTTCATTATACAGATTAGTGGGTTCAGTGTGATTTTTTCATACATGCCTGAAGTATGCACTGGTCAAATTTAACCTCCTTTACTCCTTCCTTTTTTTTTTTTTTTTTAGATTTACTTAATGTGTATGTTTTGGCTGCATATATAAAATTGAATTACATATGTCAATATCCATGGAGTCCATAAGATGACATCAAATCTCTGTAACTAGAGTTATAAAACTTGTGAACCACCAAGTGGGTGCAAGGAACCAAGCCTTCGTTTCTGCAAGAACAGTGAATTCTCTTAACTGCTGAGCCATCTCTCCATTACTCCCCTCTCCTGTGCCTCCATTTACAGGAGTTTAAGCTGAGATCCTTATTAGACCCACTGCAGTGGACTTTACTGAGTACTGTCCCTTGCGTGCAGTCTTGCTACTATAAATGATGGATACTATTGATTTTGAGATTTTTTTTCTGCAAAACTATTTTTTATTTTTCTTTTTACTGAGACAAAATACCTGACAACAGCAATTAGGGAGACAAAGGCAGGTTGATTTGGCTTACAAAGCCTGTCATGGTAGCTGAAAGGCTAGGCACTGCTCACATACTGTCCATGGTCAGTAAGCAAAGGGAATGAACACTGGTCCTCATCTGCCTTTCTCCTTTTTATTCAGTCAAGGAGCACAGCCTGTGGAGAGCCTGTGGAGGTCATAAGAGAGCATTGGATACCCCAAAACTGAAGTTACAGAGAGTAGTTAGCTGCCATGTGGGTGCTAGGAGCTAAACTTGGGTCTTCTGGAAGAACAGCCAGTACTATTAACCCTTGAGCCATTTCTCACGAAGGTAATCTTTATGTAACAGAGTAGAAAGTTCCCTTACTTTTTCTTTTTTTAAGTTAAGGTAGGTGCGATTGATTTTACTATTTTCCTTTGTGTGTGTGTGTGTGTGTGTGTGTGTGTGCTAGTGAACCTTGAATCCAGGGCCGTACACAGGCTAGGTAAGTGCTCTGCCATTGAGCTGTTAACTCAATCCCATTCTAGAATTATTGAAAAAGGTCGATGGTCCACAAGATTGCTGTGGAAGGATTTGTGCATCCTGCAAGGCCGTACACATCACCAGCAAGCAACGTACTGTTGATGGGAAACTACAATATAAAAAAAACTACGATGTGCATAGTTTAGAAAAATTTGACCAGTCCATCATCATGTGACTTCCTATATAGTAACCATTTAGACGTAGCTTAATAAAATACACAAAAAGCAATCCACAGTAGACGCCTGATTCTGTTGATGGACATCTAGGCTGCTTCAGTTGCCTTGTGATTATAGAGAAACAGTGAACATGCAGACGGTGGTGTGACTTGGTGTCCTTCAAGAATGCACCGAGTAGTGTTCTAGAACTAGTTGCAGCTTTTTGAGAATCTGCCTGTCTTAGTCAGGGTTTGTATTCCTGCACAAAACATCGTGACCAAGAAGTAAGTTGAGGAGGAAAGGGTTTATTCAGCTTATACTTCCACATTGCTGTTCATCACCAAGGAAGTCAGGACAGGAACTCACACAGGGTAGGAACTTGTAGTCAGGAGCTGATGCAGAGGCCATGGAGGGATGTTGCTTACTGGCTTGCTTCCCATGGCTTGCTCATCCTGCTTTCTTATAGAACCCAAGACTACCAGCCCAGGGATGGCACCACCCACAATGGTCCCTCCCACCTTTGATCACTAATTGAGAAAATGCCTTATAGTTGGATCTCATAGAGGCATTTCCTGAAGGGAGACTCCTTTCTTTATGATAATTCCAGCTTGTGTCAAATTGACACACAAAACTAGCCAGTGCGCTGCCACATCAACTTCCAGAGCGGTGGTACCAGTTTATACCCTTGCCAACAGTGAGTAGGGGTTCCTTTATCCCTGGATGCTAGCCAGAATTGGGTGCCTCTGGTTTTCTTAATTTTTATTTTATGACTATGGTCATTTTGCTCACATGTATGTGAACCACATATATGCTTAGTGCCTGAGTAAGCTAGAAGATTCCTAGAACTGGAGTCATGATGGTTGTCAGCTGCTGAGTGGGTGGTGGGCATCATTCCTCAGTCCTCTGGAAGCACAGCCATCTCTCTAGCCTTTGTCACTTGTTTTCTTGTTGGTAGTTGTCTTTGTTAGGATTTCTATGGCTGTGATAAAAACACCATGACACAAAGTGACTTGGGGAGCAAAGGGTTTATTTTGCTTATACTTTGATATCACTGTTCATCCTTAAAGGTCAGGAACTTTAAGGCAGGAGCTGAAGAGAGTCCATGGAGGGGTGCTTACTGGATTGGTCACCTGTGGTTTACTGTCTTAGTTAGGTTTTACTGCAGTGAAAAGACACCATGACCAGTGCAACTCTTATAAAGGACAACATTTAATTGGGGCTGGATTACAGGTTCAGTGGTTCAGTCCATTACCATGAAGGTGGGAGTATGGTAGCATCTAGACAGGCATGGTACAGGAGGAGCTGAGAGCTCTACATCTTCTTCTGAAACTGACTTCCAGGCAGGTAGGATGAGGGTCTTAAAGCCCACACTCACAATGACCCACCTACTCCAACAGTACCACCCTCTGGGCCAAGCATATTCAAACCATCATGCTTACTCAGCTGAACTTTTTTTTTTAAAAAATAGAATCCAGGCCCATCTGCTCAGGGATGGCACCACCCCACACTCACAGTGACACACCTACTCCAACAAGGCCACACCTTCTAACAGTGCCACCCCCTGGGCCGAGCATATTCAAACCATCATGCTTACTCAGCTGAACTTTTTTTTTAAAAATAGAATCCAGGCCCATCTGCTCAAGGATGGCATCACCCACACTGGGCTTAGACCTCCCACATACAACAGTAATTAAGAAAATGCACTACAGGCTTACCCACAGGCCAGTCTGTTGGGGACATTTTCTTAACTGAGATTCCCTCTTCACAAATGACTCTAGTTTATGTCAGGTTGACATAACACTAACCAACACAATAGCCATTCTGACTTTTGGCTCTCAAAGCAATTTAATTTTTTATTTCCCCGACGGCTGAAGATGTCAAAAACTTTTTCAAATAGCCCTGGCCATTTATATTTCTTTTGAGAACTGCTAGTCTATTCCACTGGCTCACTCTCTTGCATTGGCAAGTTTGTTGTTTCATATTTACAGTTTACAGTTCTTTATATATTTCAACACTCCACCTAGAAAGCATTGTAATTTGAAACAACGTTTATCTCTTGTTTTTTTATTTAATACTTATATCAAACATTTTTAAAACTATAAACTTATGGCAGGGGTGGTATCATGATGGGCAGAATGCTTGCTGCACAAGAATGAAACCTGGGTTTGATCCCCAGAACCCTCATAAAAGGTGAGTGTGATGCACACATCTGTAACCTTAGTGCTGGTGTGGGGAGGCAGAGACAGGGGACCAAGGGGACTTCACTGGCCTGCCAATCTAGCTGAATCAGTGAGCTCCAGGGTCAGTGAGAAATGCTGCTGTAAAATATAAGCTGGAGAGAGGCAGAAGGTGGTCCATCTTGACCTCTGGCCTCCCTGTGTACACACACGGACAAGCACACCTACACGTATGTAAGCATCCCCCAATGTATACATGTAATTACATACAGAAGAAAAGTTACAAAACATCATTGTAAACATCTGAGGTTTTTTTTTTTTATAAAACATTCACAATATTTACATATATAACAAACATCGTATATTTTGAAATACTTCTAATATTTTATGACGTGTGATCGTGAGTAACTGAAAACACATGGAGTGAAAGATGGGCTGGATAATGTTGGCTAACACATATTCCATGTGTTAACATATTAACATGTGTGGTGGTAGCACCGAATGGTCAGGGTATGGCGATCACTGGTGGACGAGCCAGGGGCTTAGCACAAGGTTAGGAGAGAAATACTCTGGTTCAGTCTCATAGGCACAGCTGACAGGTAATGCAGGGAGCTTGGGGATCAGGATGTCAATGCCGGGGGTTGAGGGTGACGAGGGAAGGGTGGGCTGGAGTGCAGGTGGCTGAGCCTCTGGACAAGAGGCCCCTGTGGAGCTCCATATCTGCGGGAAGCCTGTGCTATAATCTTTTCAGCTATGCATATCCAGGGTGACTTACTCACGAGTTGTATGACCTTAGGCAAGTGACTTGCTATTGGCTGCATTTTTTTATGTGCAAATGGAAATAATAATAATAGTGTCCTCTCACCTGGCTGTGGCAGAGATGAAGTGCCAATCTTGGTGAGTGGCTCAGTAAACATTTGCTCATTGTCAACTGACAATACTCGTGTGGGATGAACAACCCAGGGCAGAGTGGAGCCAGATACACGCATTCCTTGTTCTCCACAGGGGACTGGTCCCCAAACTCCATGCACGCATCATAATCTGTGGTTGCTCGAGTTTTACTGAAAATGTCGTGCTTGTATCTAATGTATGCCAATTTTTCCATGTAGCTTGAATCATCTCTAGAATACGTAGTGTGCAATGTGCATACTATACGCGTGCGACACAAACCGTTAAACTGTATCCCTTGGGGCAGCAGTCCTTAACCTGTGGGTTGTGATCCCTGTGGGAGTTGAATGGCCTAAGACTATTGGAAAACACAGATATTTACATTATGATTCATAACAGTAGCACAATTACAGATATGAAGTAGCAATGAAAATAATTCTATGGTTGGGGGGGGGATATAACCATACAGTTTAATACAGTTGAGGAGCTGTGTTAAAGGGTGGCAGCATTAGGGTGGCTGAGAACCTATGGCTTAGGAGATAGAGAAAAGAAAATACTTTGCACATGTTCAATATAGATGAAGATAGATGAAGGGTTAAAAATGGTTCATTCTTTCTCAATTTCTGTCTCTTACACACACACACACACACACACACACACACACACACACACACACACATACACACACACACACACACAATCACACACACCCCACCCATGTGTGTGCTTACATGCACATGCTCAGACACCCTCACACACAATGCTCTTTGATCCTGTCCCCACTATTATCACTCTCATCCTCCTCGGGTTACCAACAAGCCTCTTCTTTTACCCAGACACCCCTTCCTACTTCCATGTCTCTGTTTTGTGCCCCCTCTGCATTTCAGATGCATTAAATGTTTTCTAGCTACTGTTGTTTGACTCCTGACTGTAGAGCCCGTGCATAGAGACCACTCGCTGTATTTTACTTCAATTAAATAATACTACAGATTTACTGAGTTTAATCATAAGTTCATTTTAGCCCAAGTTCTCATTTATAAATCTCAAACACTGAGAGAGAGGGCTGTGTTTCTAAGATGATCAAAGTCCCCACTTCCTCTCCTGGGCCACATGGTGGCTTAGAAATGGACAAGGTGTCTGGGCTCTGGGCCATGCCTCATATCCTACAGGAAAAGACCACCCTTGGCCGATGACTTTCTTCACACCCTCTTTGCAAAATGGCCTGCAGGTCCCTTAAGGTTGTCTGTCTGAATCTCTGGGGAACAGAGGGCTATTCATAGTGTCAGCACTGACTGTGGTGCCTGAAGACATACATATATTTTTAGTATTTCCTCCCTGGGGTCTGGCTGAGAAGGTCATGGTTATTTTCATGCCTAATGTCAACTTCTGAATAGTCAAGGTGAAGAACTCATTTCTGTGAAGAGGGCCCCAGTGATGTCAAGATGTAGGCTTTCCCTTCTCCTTGAAATGTCATTTTTCTAATGGGCTATAAAGAAAGTGCTTTGTGAACCCCAAGGCAGTTGGTAGGGGTTCTCAGAAAGGCAGAGGATAAGGAGCTGGGCCCAAGGCTGCCCTGGAGAAGAGTGGTCAGGAGCCCAGGAAACTGATAGACGAAGGCCCCGAGTGGCAGATACAGAGGTTTTGGTTTCTGTTCGTCAGAACTAAGAGGGCTCGGAGTGCATACTGAAAAAGCATCTCAGTCTTGAAAGCATCCAAGCTTGGGCGTGGGTGGAGACCAGGTTCTGTGGACAGACTGCATGAGCTGGGCTGAGAGGCCCTTACATTGCTAGGATCTGATGAATCTGGAGGGGTGGGGATGAGGCTGTTCTGCGTTTTGGGCCTGGGAGCTGATCAAGGGGATGCCAAATGACTACATTAGTCCCCGATACACTTCTCTGTTGCTTGGGACTGATTTTGTGCGTCTTTTTTTTTTTTTTCTTCTTCTTTTCTCATGTTCTTCTTAATCTCCAGGGTATTACGTTTTCCCAATATGATGGTTAAATTAAATAGAACTAAGATAGTTTTTCACCTCCTTCTACACCAAATTTCAATAGAAACCATTTTTAGATTTTTCCTGTTTGATCTTTTAAAAATATTAAGAAAATATGTGTATATGTACACGCCTACCTGTATGTATGTGGATGTTGTACCTTGGGAGGCCAGAAGAGGGCCTTGACCCCTTGGAACTTGAGTTACTGTAGGTTCTGACTCACCCAGCGTGGGTGCTGAGAACTGAACTCCAGTCCCCTGCAAGAGCAGTCTGTGCTCTCACCACTGAGCTAGCCATCTAGGCCTTGTCTCATTGAATCTTAAAGGTCAGATTCCTTCTGTGTGTGTGTGTGTGTGTGTGTGTGTGTGTGGTCTGAGGGGTGAGGTAAAGTATCCTGCCTACACTGTACAGAAGGTGAGTAGGAGAGTGTGGACTTAGCACAGGTAGACTGGACTGTCTCCTGCTTTGGGTCATTGAGGGAACCTGTGAGAACCAGGGTGCTCATATAACCATTAAGTCACTAATGAGTACCTCTTCCTGGAGGTACCAGTCCTTTCCTTTGGTAGAGCATGTACATGATAACTGCCCAGCAAACGTCTGTTGATAGGGACAAGGCAATACTGTCAGTGTTTGGTACCCAGATATTTATCACAGCTTGTTGATAGGGACAAGGCAATACTGTCAGTGTTTGGTACCCAGATATTTATCACAGCTTTCAAGGGTGATGGGAAACATCCCACCAAGGGTTGGATGCCCCCCCCCCCAAACCCACATCTTTTCCTCATTATATTCTCTACTCTTGAATTTGAGGTAGGCTAGAGGCCTGGATGCTGGCTATACCTCCTGTGTGCTTTGATGTTTCCTGGCTTAATCTCCATCCTTGAACAAATATGAATCCCTCTGAGGATTCATCCTGAAAACCAGGCCATTGCCCAGCAAGAGCTCGCAGGGGACCCAGGTTTAACCATCAGCAGATACAAGCAGCCCCTCCTTCTGCCATGGCCCTGTGGTGTCTGTGACCTGGGAGCTGTCCAGTTCCTTCATGATTAAGGGATTGCAGCTTAGCTGTGATCAGCAGAGCTCCTAGGCAGGGAGTGGCTGCACTCCAAACCCAGCTCACAGGAAGCCGTTAATTGGGCTCTACTTGTCAAGAGGTAATAAGAGAGAGACTTATTCCTGAAGTACAACTTTGTAGTTTTTGATGACGTGTAAATAATATATTGGAGCCTTCTCATACAGCAGCTCCGTCGATGGGAGGCATAGGAAAGGTCTTTCTAGCTTTCATAACTGAGATTCCTTTACTCCTGTCTGAACTGCTTCAGAGTTCCCGTGTATGAATCTCCATGTGATGGGTTGTGAGGGGGTTTCATTCAGGAAGCTTCCAAGAGAGCTAGGAAGATAGATAACGATATTAAGATAGCTGCTCTCTTCACTTTTGCTTTGAAGACCTGGCTGAAGAAATCTTAGTACATAGTGCAACATTTAGGTTGTTGTTAGGTGTCAGGGGTGGAAAGAAAAATCCCTGGCTTCAGGGATGAGCAGCCCTAGGGCTGGCGATGGTGCTCTTTTGGTAGAGTATTTGCCAAGGCTCTGTGATTCTCTGGACCACATGAAACTGAGGATGGTGGCTCACACCTCTAATCCCAGCTCTCAGGAGGGAGAACAAGGGGGATAAGACTTCAAGGTCATCCTGGACTATATAGTGAGTTCAAGAACAGGCCAGACACACGAGACCCTGTCTTAAAACCCAACCCAACCCAACCCAACCCAACCCAACCCAACCCAACCCACCCAACCCACCCAACCCAACCCAACCCAACCCAACCCAACCCAACCCACCCAACCCAACCCAACCCAACCCACCCAACCCAACCTAACCCAACCCAACCCAACCCACCCAACTCACCCAACCCACCCAACCCAACCCAACCCAACCCAACCCACCCAACCCAACCCAACCCAACCCACCCAACCCAACCCAACCCAAGTAAAACAAGAGTGGGTATTTCTAAGAGGAAATAGAGACCACAGCCCTGAGCTCTCTCAGCACCATGAAAGTAGAGTTAGTCTTCAACCAAGAAGTGTGGAGAGGTAAGACATACATTAGTTCATTTGAAAAATGTGCCTATTCCTTATCAGGTGGGTGACAATTTATGGGCCTTATTTCCCACATGTGTCCCAGGGATGATGGTGCAGTGCCCCTTGAGGACAGGTCTCCTATGATATAAATCCTCCAATCTGAAAGTTTCCATTACTGCCCAGTGGTGTCACTCAGGGCCAAGCCTCTGACCCATGGATCTTTTGGGGGACAGTTAGATCTACACAGGCCGAGCAGAGCTTTAGTTAGAGCTCATCTGACTAAATTCTGCTCCCTGTGAGAAAAGCTCCTGAAAATATAGATGTCCAAAAATGGCAGGAATGGGAGCGTGGGGTTAAGAAAAATAACTCAGAGCCTATCCTTGCTTCATACAAATGAGCAGCAACATTCAACCAAGGATGCTAAGAAGGTTTCTTTCCCTCATTGCCTATTTCTTGTCTCAGAGGGAACACGGTAGCAAAGGCATTCTAAATTTCCTTCGAAAAAGTTAACAGATGAGAGTATCCAGGGACAGATACAATATTTTTAGAAGGCAAAAGCAAATGGACTACTTTTACAATTTGTTATTAAGATAATAGAAATTAAAATATTAAGAGAATGTTGGGGTGGGAAAAAGAGTTGCAGAATAGAGTCAGAAGAGGTAAATTTGAAGTGAACACCCATATTTAATAACGCATTTTCAGTCAGGAAACAAATGCAGGGTGGAAGGCATGCTTAATAAGGTGTTTTGAACCAGTAGATTAGCTGTGTGGGAAAACGAGACTATATCTTCACCTCACGTGATTCCTTAAATTAATTCTAGATGAAACGGCCTGCTACCAAAAACAGGAAGGAAAACTACATGTGGAAAGCTTATGAGCTGAAATGGCCCTGGGCTCACTTGAAAGGAAAATGTTGGTAGATGTGTCTGCATTAAAGGATGAAAACCTGCAACTTGTTTAAGCCTTTTGGGAAGGTCCAGCAAGCTGAGTGCTGCTAAAATCCTCTGCACGCTGCAAAACAGATAATTAAGATGCACTTTAAGCCACATACATGAGGATAATCTTTTTGTTTGGTGGTTCCCGACTCAACATCTCATTAGTGCAGTTTTTTTCTTTTTATTTTTTTATTAGATATTTCTTTATTTATATTTCAAATGTTATCCCCTTTCCTAGTTCCCCCTCCAAAAATCCTCTATTCCCTTCCATAGCTCACCAACCCACCCACTCCTGCTTCCTGGCCCTGGCGTTCCCCTATACTGGGGCATAAAACCTTTACTGGACCAAAGGCCTCTCCTCCCATTGATGCCTGACGAAACTATCCTCTGCTACATATGCAGCTAGAGCCATGAGTCCCTCCATGTGTTTTCTTTGATTGGTGGTTTAGTCCCTGGGAGCTCTGGGGGTACTGGTTAGTTCCTCCTGTGGGGCTGCAAACCCCTTCATCTCCTTGGGTCCTTTCTCTAGTTCCTCCATTGGGGACCCTTGTCAGGCACTGGAAGAGCCTCTCAGTAGACAGTTATATCAGGCTCCTGTCAGCAAGCTCTTGCTGGTATTTGAAATAGTGTCTGGTTTGATGGTTGTTTATGGGATGGATCCCCGGGTGGGGCAGTCTCTGGATAGTCATTCCTTCAGTCTCTGCTCTGAACTTTGTCTCTGTAACTCCTTCCATTCATTAGCGCAGTTTTTAGGTCAATCATGTTAGCTCTCTCTCTTTTTTTTTTTAAAAAAATAAAATAGTGAATTCTTTTCTGCCATGTTATTATGGCAAATGTATCCATGACTTTTTTGAGAATGAAAGTTGTACCTATATAGAGTATATTAATTCTTTTGCTGTTTCTTCCAAGAGCCTATATTTTGACACTACATCATGTTTCTGTCCTTTACACCCTGTTTAAAAATTGGAATAAAGTATTATATGAAATAAAATATACCACTTTGGGGCTAAAGGACATGATTCAGTCAGTAAAGGCGCTTGTTGCACAATTATGAGGACCTGGATGTAGCTCTCTGGCGCCGTGTAAAAGCCGTGTCTAGCAGCTGTGACTCTAGCTGTAGAGGTGGGGACAGAGGATCCCTTGTTGACTAGTCATTCTCTCTGAAATACTGGGCTCCACGTTCACTGAGAGAGCTTGTCTCAGAAAAGGATGGTGACAGAAGAAGACATCCAACAATGATTCCGTCCCCCTTTAAGTACTGTGCACGCTAACCACACATTTTACTATTTTTCTTTTTAAACTCTACAGTTGTGTGCCATTAAATAATTCTCATTGTTTTGCAACTGTCAGCTGTCTGTTTTTCAGCATTTAAAGACAGTATGGAGGTTTTTAAAAAATTTGCATTTTTCATACACTAATTTGATCATGTTTTTCCCTTCCCCAGCTCCCCCCAGGTCCTCCTTCCCCATTCAGCCAACTTCACGCTCTCCCACCACATCTCTTTCTCTCTTTTTCTCTCTCTCCCCATATCTCTTTCTCTTTCCTGCCTCTCAAAAACAAAAGTAAAGATAAAGACAGTACAGGGTCACTCTTGTCTTTTGGTAGTGTCTCACAACACCATTAATCTTGTGCAGGAGCCTTAAGGTCGAATTTAACAATAGCTTGCTAAATAATTATTTGATGGTGGCCCAAATGCACACCTAAGTTTGGAAAATGTATTTGCATTTATTAATTTCTGTCAGGAATGTCATAGTCTCCTCCTCAGTAGACAGTTATATCAGGGAATAAATGAAATCATCCCACTGTCATGTGATTAATTATACCCAGCTTTAATAGGCGATAATTGATATTGACATATAGACTTGCTATCTGGATGCAGTAGACAGACCACAGAAAGAAACAGGTAAAAATACCAGAGAACTCATGTGAGTTATCTAATTAAATAAAGTAATAGTTCATAGAATCCTCAGGTGACCCACTTTGGGGACAATAGGAATGGTAGATTACTGGGCCGGGGGAAGAAGAAGCCAACATGCCAGAGCCCTACCAGCAGACAGCAGACATCCTCCTTGTCTTTTGACAGCATTTGCCTACCCATGCCACCCTCTTAGATAGTGATTCCTGTTTCTGGTTCATCAGAAGCTTTTGGTGCTTATCATATTTACCAGGGTAACCACTTCTCCCAAATGGACTTGCAAATTGTCTTTTTGGGGGACAAAACTCTAGGGGTTGAGGGGATAGCATAATTAGTAAAGAGCATGCCATGCAAGTGTAAGAACCTCAGATCAACCCTCAGAACCCATATAAGAAACCTGAGCATGGTGGTGGATGCTTTTGGAGACAGAGGGGTCCCTGGGACTCACCGGTCAACATGCCTAGGCTACTCAGTGAGTTCCAAGCTAATGAGAAAAACAAGGTGAAAGGCTTTTGAAAAACCACGCCCAAGGTTGACCTCCATATGCACATATGCACATAGACATTCTCACGTGCACTCAGATGAACTTGTACATGCGTGTGTTACCAAAGGCAGGAAATATGTTCCAATACCCATGCTCATGTTCCTATAACCTTTAGTCATGTTAGTAATTTCACTCTGAACTAGGGTCTGACCTCAGAACCCATTTAAATGTTAGAAACCATGAATAGTCTTAGTGTGGCACAAGGAACATACAAGCAAACAAAAATAATTCAGGATTACAATTCTTTTTACAGAAAGGGTGTTTCAGTACTCAAGGACTAGAAACATAAGGGCCCAAGATGCATCTGGATTTTCATCTCTGACATAAGTGGTGATTGTGTCTCATACTGTTGGAGGGAGCTCAGCTTCACAATTTGACATGATTGGCTAATCCTTGCAAAGTGGGGAGGGAAGGTTCATGAAATATGATTAAAAAACAAAACAAAACAAAACAGTTTCTCATACTGGTACAATGCTCCAGTCTGGGAGACTACCACCTCTCAGAGTTGGGTCACAGATACAAGTCTTTCTTAGGTTTTATTGATTCTCATTACATCTTATTATTTAACCCATTGAGGTAAAGGTGTACATTTAGGGTTAGAAGACTACTGTGATGACTAAAGTGTTAGAACCTGATAAGGCTAGTATCCCAAGTGTGTAGAGAAATGGAAAGTTAGTTGCCATAAAAGCACAGTGGACTTTTATTATTTAAAAAAGCTACCAACTGAAGACCAATAGTTGCTGAAGACAACCGTTACATATCTCATTGAACACGGAGAAGCTGAGCCGGTGGCTAACATCAGCCTTCACTCCTACAGACTGATGATGATCATGGCACTGGAAGACACTCTGCATGCTACTAGAGGAGAATGCTACTGACCAACCCAGCCAAAACCTCTTCAGTCTACGGGGGTGACCTGCCTGCCTATGCTGCTGCCATAGTGGCACAGAAGTAGTGTGCATAACCAACCACTCTCTGATAGGACTTAACGCCCACTTCATGAAATGGAGCCCATGCCTGACAGTGCTTGGGACTACATAGGCCATGGACCTAGGGGATAACCAAGTGCTATTGTTCTGCTAAAGGAACATAGCAATAAAACGACTCCTAATGACATTCCGTTATGTCAGGGTCTTGCTCAGCCATCATCAGAGAATCGTCCTTCTGCAGTAGATGGGGGACTAACACAGAAACCCACAACTGGACAACGTTCAGACTGAGAGACTCTGGAATATTCAGCCCTCAGTTGGATGTCTTGCTCAAATCCTCCTCTTCAAGACTCAAGAAACTCTCTCGAGAAGGAGGTGGAAAGATTGTAAGAGCCAGCAGAGATGGAAGACACCAAGAAAACAGTATCTGTCAAGCACAATAGGCCAGGTGGGGTCCTAGGGCTGAGAGGGGGGAAGTGGGCATGAGCTAGCCAAGAAGCTGTCTCCAATTGACAACTGCTTGCAAAGGAAAATTTCGTTTTCTCCAGTGGAATCAGAATGGGTGTATAAACCACACTTAATAAGTATAATAAACCATACTGTGTATTAGGCAGTAGATGGCCAACAGAAAACAAAAATGGTATTTTTGTAAACTTTAAAAAAAATCTCATATTGTTTTCTGTGGGCATTTTAAAAAATCTTGCTGGTCTTTTGCATAATATTACGGTTTCCAATTTTCTGTTTTGTGTGTATGTGTATGTGTGTGTATGTGCACATGTATGTGTTTCTTGTGTTTTGCTTTTTTTTTTTAAATTCTGGTTTGTTTATTTTTCTTATTTACCTGAATTTTTTTTTCTAGAGAAAGAAGTTGTGGAGTGGAACATGTGGTGAAATGGAAGGATCTGGAACAAGATGGGGGAAGGGAAACTGTCATCAGAATATATTGTATGAAAAAATATTTTTAATAAATAATAAAACTCACCAATTTCTAATATTTTAAGCCCTTATTTAGTGATGAGGTTATGCTAAAAAACTTAACTATTATTGAAATTGTGATTGTGTCCAGCCTTAGTGATTCAGCTTGGTCCTATTTCTCCATACTCCTTCAAGATGGATTTATGTAGAAGTAACGGAGGTGGCCGCCAGCTGAAGAGGCAACTTCCACATGAGGACCTAATTGAAGACTGTCCGAGAGCCTAAAGATTGATGACACAGACAAGGTCAGCCAATTGGGAGAACTGCCACTTGGAAGATATGCTTACTTGGGACCAATAGGACTCAGGTGGAGGGCATAAAGGGCGGCCCCGAGGATTAATAAAGGAGCGGTGGCAGCATTCATCCCCGTTTGCCATGGCGTTCTTGTGCCACCACATCCCCAACTCCCAAGGGCGAGTATGGTCAGGCAGTCAGCGGTCCAGGGCATAAAGAAAGATTTAGAGTCGGGAGAGGAATAATAGGAGTAGAAACATTGCTCCTTTTATTGCATTTCTCTCTTTTGCAACTAACAAAGGGTAGGGAATGGATGGGGAGACACCAGTTGGCTAGGTAGACCAGATGCTGCAATGAGAAGCCTGCAGTGTCTGCAGCCATATGCATCTTGTCACCTTTGCAAAGAGGGCTCTGTGGCTCACCAGATTCAGCAAACAAAGCAACACTGACTTGAGTCTATAAGAAACAGTAGATCACACAGCTGGGCCCAAAGGCGTCCTAACATACCATCCTTCAGGCCTTTCAGGCAGCTCATTCAACAGTGGGGAGGTGATTTCTTATGTGCCCGTGGCTTGGTGTCGTTTTGATGTTTGGAGGGATTATTTCTGGAGGCTGCCTCCTAAGAACTCTGATAATCAGGTCACTGTGCACCCCCTTTCTTTCTGATTCTGACTAGCGGGAAACACACATAAGGGATAATAGCCACAGAGCAAAGTACCACCCTCCCACCCCCCCATGGCTAGACAAGCTCCTGATATCCAAAGCAAATTCTAAGAAAGGCTGGGGTGGGGAATGTGAGTCAGGCCTGAACTTGAATTTCAGGCTTCTTCCTCCTAGCCCAAATCTGTCCTGAGATTCATGTTCTCAGCCATTGGAGGATGAACAGCTGAATAACCTGATCTCAAAACATCTAAGGTAGCTTATCCAGCCTTCCAATCACCAGACCCATTGTATACCTTCCTCACCCATCTGTAGGTAGAACAAGAAAAAGAATAGCAGCTCCTCCTACCCAGGGGTCTGTCCAGGAAGCAACATTAGGAGAACAGTCTTTGGTACCAGAAATACGGTACTTGCAGTAATTGTGGCACACGTATGAGTTCTCAGCCTTAAGATGATCCATCTCTTTGGAAGAATGGGAGTAAAGGCACCAGAAAGACTAGAACCATCCCATCAACATTCCCAAGAGAGGAAAGAGAAAGAAGTAGGTCCTTGTCCTAGCTAGTTTCTATGTCAACTTTCCATAAGTTAGTAGATTTGAAAAGAGGGACCTCAACTGAGAAAATACTTCCATTTAGATGGTCGTGGAGGCATCTTCTTGATTAATAACCAATATGGGAGGACCCTTCTCTAGGGTGGTGTCATCCCTGGGCAGGTGGTTCTGAGTTATATCGGAAAGCAGGCTGAGTAGTCAATTCATGGACGACAAGCCAGGGAGAGACACTACTCCATGGCCTCCACTTCCGACTTACCCTCTAGACTCTACTTTGAGCTCCTACCCTGACTTCTGTCAGAGGCGAGTATGGCTTGAAAGCTTTAAGTTGAAATAATCCCTTTCCTTTCTAAATTGCGTTTGGTAATGGTGTTTTATCACAGCCATGGAAATCCTAAAACAATTCTTTTTTTTTTATTTTTTATTTTTAAGGTGTTTAATATATAGCCATCAAGGATATGTAAATCAAAATTATGTGGTACACTCATTTAAGTCAAAATGTCAGTCATTGGATATGTTTTTTTAAAATATTTTTTAATTAGGTATTTTCTTCATTTACATTTCAAACGGTATCCCAAAAGTCCCCCATACTATCCCCCCTGACTCCCCTACCCCCCACTACCACTTCTTGGCCCTGGCATTCCCCTGTACTGAGGCATATAAAGTTTACAATACCAAGGGGCTCTCTTCCCAGTGATGGCCAACTAGGCCATCTTCTGATACATATGCAGCTAGAGACAGGAGCTCCGGGGGGTACTTGTTAGTTCATATTGTTGTTCCACCTATAGGGTTGCAGACCCATTTAGCTCCTTTGGGTACTTTCTCTAGCTCTTCCATTGGGGGCCCTGTGTTCCATCCAATAGCTGACTGTGAGCATCCACTTCTGTGTTTTTGCCAGGCACCGGCATAGCCTCACAAGAGACAGCTATATCAGAGTCCTTTCAGCAAAATCTTGCAGGCGTATGCAATGGTGTCAGCGTTTGGAGGCTGACTATGGGATGGATTCCCAGGTGTGGCAGTCTCTAGATGGTTCATTCTTTCGTCTCAGCTCCAAACTTTGTCTCTGTAACTCCTTCCATGGGTGTTTTGTTCCCAATTCTAAAAAGGAGCAAAGTATCCACACTTTGGTCTTTGTTTTTCTTGAGTTTCATGTGTTTTGCAAATTGTATCTTGTATCTTGGGTATTCTAAGTTTCTGGACTAATATCCACTTATCAGTGAGTACATATAATGAGAGTTCTTTTGTTATTGGGTTACCTCACTCAGGATAATGCCCTCCAGGTCCATCCATTTGCCTAGGAATTTCATAAATTCATTCTTTTTAATAGCTGAGTAGTACTCCATTGTGTAAATGTACCACATTTTCTGTATCCATTCCTTTGTTGAAGGACATCTGGGTTCTTTCCAGGTTCTGACTATTATAAATAAGGCTGCTATGAACATAGTGGAGAATGTGTCCTTCTTAACAGTTGGAACATCTTCTGGATATATGCCCAGGAGAGGTACTGCGGGATTCTCCAGTAGTGCTATGTCCAATTTTCTGAGGAAAGGCCAGACTGATTTCCAGAGTGGTTGTAGAAGCTTGCAATCCCACCAACAATGGAGGAGTGTTCTTCTTTCTCCACATCATCGCCAGCATCTGCTGTCACCTGAATTTTTGATCTTAGCCATTCTGACTGGTGTGAGGTGGAATCTCAGGGTTGTTTTGATGATTAAGGATGTTGAACATTTTTTCAGGTGCTTCTCAGCCATTCGGTATTCCTCAGGTGAGAATTCTTTGTTTAGCTCTGAGTCCCAGTATTTAATGGGATTATTTGATTTTCTGGAGTCCACCTTCTTGAGTTCTTTATATATATTGGATATTAGTCCCCTATCTGATTTAGGATTGGTAAAGATCCTTTCCCAATTTGTTGGTGGCCTTTTTGTCTTATTGACAGTGTCTTTTGCATTACAGAAGCTTTGCAATTTTATGAGGTCCCATTTGTTGATTCTTGATCTTACAGCATAAGCCATTGCTGTTCTATTCAGGAATTTTCCCCCTGTGCCCATATCTTCGAGGCTTTCCCCCACTTTCTCCTCTATAAGTTTCAGTGTCTCTGGTTTCATGTGAAGTTGCTTGATCCACTTAGATTTGACCTTAGTACAGGAAGATAGGAATGGATCGATTTGCATTCTTCTACATGATAACAACCAGTTGTGCCAGTACCATTTGTTGAAAATACTGTCTTTCTTCCACTGGATGTTTTTAGCTCCCTTGTCGAAGATCAAGTGACCATAGGTGTGTGGGTTCATCTCTGGGTCTTCAATTCTGTTCCATTGGTCTACTTGTCTGTCACTATACCAGTACCATGCAGTTTTTATCACAATTGCTCTGTAGTACAGCTTTTGGTCGGGCATGGTGATTCCACCAGAGGTTCTTTTATCCTTGAGAAGAGTTTTTGCTATCCTAGGTTTTTTGTTATTCCAGATGAATTTGCAGATTGCACTTTCTAATTCGTTGAAGAATTGAGTTGGAATTTTGATGGGGATTGCATTGAATCTGTAAATTGCTTTTGGCAAGATAGCCATTTTTACTATAAGGATCCTGCCAATCCATGAGCATGGGAGATCTTTCCATCTTTGAGATCTTCTTTGATTTCTTTCTTCAGAGACTTGAAGTTCTTATCATACAGATCTTTCACTTCCTTAGTTAGAGTCACACCAAGGTATTTTATATTATTTGTGACTATTGAGAAGGGTGTTGTTTCCCTAATTTCTTTCTCAACCTGTTTATTCTTTGTGTAAAGAAAGGCCATTGACTTGTTTGAGTTAATTTTATATCCAGCTACTTCACCGAAGCTGTTTATCAGGTTTAGGAGTTCTCTGGTGGAATTTTTAGGGTCACTTATATATACTATCATATCATCTGCAAATAGTGATATTTTGACTTCATCTTTTCCAATTTGTATCACCTTAATCTCCTTTTGTTGTCGAATTGCTCTGGCTAGGACTTCAAGTACTATATTCAATAGGTAAGGAGAAACTGGGCAGACTTGTCTAGTCCCTGATTTTAGTGGGATTGCTTCCAGCTTCTTACCATTTACTTTGATCTTGGCTACTGGTTTGCTGTAGATTGCTTTTATCATGTTTAGGTCTGGGCCTTGAATTCCTGATCTTTCCAAGCCTTTTATCATGAACAAGTGTTGGACTTTGTCAAATGCTTTCTCAGCATCTAACGAGATGATCATGTGGTTTTTGTCTTGAGTTTGTTTATATAGTTGATTACGTTGATGGATTTCCGTATATTAAACCATCCCTGCATCCCTGGAATGAAACCTACTCGGTCAGGATGGATAATTGTTTTGATGTGTTCTTGGATTCGGTTAGCGAGAATTTTATTTTATTTTATTTATTTATTTATTTTTTTATTACATATTTTCCTCAATTACATTTCCAATGCTATCCCAAAAGTCCCCCATACCGCCCCCCACTTCCCTACCCTCCCATTCCCATTCTTTTGGCCCTGGCATTCCCCTATATTGGGGCATATAAAGTTTGCAAGTCCAATGGGCCTCTCTTTCCAGTGATGGCTGACTAGGCCATCTTTCGATACATATGCAGCTGGAGACAAGAGCTCCGGGGTACTGGTTAGTTCATCATGTTGTTCCAACTATAGGGTTGCAGATCCCTTTAGCTCCTTGGGTACTTTCTCTAGTTTCTCCATTGGGAGCCCTGTGATACATCCAATAGCTGACTGTGAGCATCCACTCCTGTGTTTGCTAGGCCCCTGCATAGTCTCACAAGAGACAGCTATCTTTGGGTCCTTTCAGTAAAATCTTGCTAGTGTATGCAATGGTGTCAGCGTTTAGAAGCTGATTATGGGATGGATCCCTGGATACGGCAGTCTCTAGATGGTCCATCCTTTCATCACAGCTCCAAACTTTGTCTCTGTAACTCCTGCGAGAATTTTATTGAGGATTTTTACATCGATATTCATAAGGGAAATTGGTCTGAAGTTCTCTATCTTTGTTGGGTCTTTCTGTGGTTTAGGTATAAGAGTAATTGTGGCTTCATAGAATGAATTGGGTAGAGTATCTTCTGTTTCTATTTTGTGGAATAGTTTGAGAAGAACTGGAATTAGATCTTCTTTGAAGGTCTGATAGAACTCTGCACTAAACCCATCTTGTCCTGGGATTTTTTTGGCTGGGAGACTATTAATGACTGCTTATATTTCTTTAGGGGATATAGGACTGTTTAGGTCACTAATCTGATCCTGATTTAACTTTGGTACCTGGTTATCTGTCTAGAAATTTTTCCATTTCATCCAGGTTTTCTAGTTTTGTTGAGTATAGCCTTTTGTAGAAGGATCTGATGGTGTTTTGGATTTCTTCAGGAGCTGTTGTTATGTCTCCCTTTTCATTTCTGATTTTGTTTATTAGGATGCTGTCCCTGTGACCTTTAGTGAGTCTGGCTAAGGGTTTATCTCTCTTATTGATTTTCTCAAAGAATCAGCTCCTCGTTTGGTTGATTTGTTGAATAGTTCTTGTTTCCACTTGGTTGATTTTGCCCCTGAGTTTGATTATTTCCTGCTGTCTACTCTTCTCAGGTGAATTTGTTTCCTTTTGTTCTAGAGCTTTTTAGGTGTGTTGTCAAGCTGCTAGTGTGTGCTCTCTCTAATTTCTTTTTGGAGGCACTCAGAGCTATGAGTTTTCCTCTTAGGACTGCCTTCATTGTGTCCCATAATTTTGGGTATGTTGTGGCTTCATTTTCATTAAACTCTAAAACGTCTTTAGTTTCTTTCTTTATTTCATCCTTGACCAAGGAATCATTGAGTAGAGTATTGTTCAGTTTCCATGTGAATGTTGGCTTTCTATTATTTATGCTGTTATTGAAGATCAGCCTTAGTCCGTGGTGATCTGATAGGATGCATGGGATAATTTCAACATTTTTTTATCTGTGGAGGCCTGTTTTGTCACCAATTATATGGTCAAATTTGGAGAAGGTACCATGTGCTTCTGAGAAGGTATATCCTTTTGTTTTAGGATAAAATGTTCTGTAGAGTCATCTATAAGATGGAACACAGGGCCCCCAATGGAGAGGCTAGAGAAAGTAACCAAGGAACTGAAGGGGTCTGCAATTCTATAGGTGGAACAACAATATGAACTAACCAGTACCCCCAGAGCTCGTATTTCTAGCTGCATATGTAGCAGAAGATGGCTTAGTCGGCCATCGCTGGGAAGAGAGGCCCATTGCAAACTTTATATGCCTTAGTACAGGGGAATGCCAGGGCCAAGAAGCAGGAGTGGATGGGTAGGGGAGCAGGGTGGAGGGAGGGCATAGGTAACTTTTGGGGTAGCATTTGAAGTGTATATAAAGAAAATATCTAATAAAAAAAGAAAATTAAAAATGTTCTGCAGATATCTATTAAATCCATTTGTTTCATAACTTCTGTTGGTGTCCATGTATCTCTGTTTAGTTTCTGTTTCCAGGATCTGTCCATTGGTGAGAGTGGGGTGTTGAAGTCTCCCACTATTATTGTGTGAGGTGCAATGTGTGCTTTGAGCTTTACTAACGTGTCTTTAATGAATGTGGCTGCCCTTGCATTTGGAGCATAGATATTCAGAATTGAGAGTTCGTCTTGGTAGATTTTACCTTTGATGAGTATGAAGTGACCCTCCTTGTCTTTTTTGATAACTTTGGGTTGGAAGTCAATTTTATTCGATATTAGAATGGCTACTCCAGCTTGTTTCTTCAGACCATTTGCTTGGAAAATTGTTTTCCAATCTTTCTCTCTGAGGTAGTGTCTGTCCTTTTCCCTGAGGTGGGTTTCCTGTAAGCAACAAAATGTTGGGTCCTGTTTGTGTAGCCAGTCTATTAGTCTATGTCTTTTTATTGGGGAATTGAGTACATTGATGTTAAGAGAAATTAAAGAAAAGTAATTGTTGCTTCCTGTTATTTTTGTTGTTAAAGTTGGCATTCTGTTCTTGTGGCTGTCTTCTTTTAGGTTTGTTGAAAGATTACGTTCTTGCATTTTCTAGGGTGTAGTTTCTGTCCTTGTGTTGGTGTTTTCTCTTTATTATCCTTTGAAGGGCTGGATTCATGGAAAGATATCGTGTGAATTTGGTTTTATCATGGAATAGTTTGGTTTCTCCTTTATGGTAATTGAGAGTTTTGCTGGGTATAGTAGCCTTGGGCTCGCATTTGTGTTCTCTTAGTGTCTGTATAACATCTGTCCAGGATCTTCTGACTTTTATCGTCTCTGGTGAGAAGTCTGGTGTAATTTGAATAGGCCTGCCTTTATATGTTACTTGACCTTTTTCCCTACTGCTTTTAATATTCTATCTTTATTTAGTGTATTTGTTGTTCTGATTATTATGTGTCAGGAGGAATTTCTTTTCTGGTCCAGTCTATTTGGAGTTCTGTAGGCTTCTTGTATGTTCATGGGCATCTCTTTCTTTAGGTTTGGGAAGTTTTCTTCTATAATTTTGTTGAAGATATTTGCTGTCCCTTTAAGTTGAAAATCTTCATTCTCATCTACTCCTATTATCCGTAGGTCCTGGATTTCCTGGATGTTTTGAGTTAGGACCTTTTTGCATTTTCTTTGATTGTTGTGTCCATGTTCTCTATGGAATCTTCTGCACCTGAGATTCTCTCTTCCATCTCTTGTATTCTCTTGCTGATGCTTGCATCTATGGTTCCTTATTTCTTTCCTAGGGTTTCTATCTCCAGAGTTGTCTCACTCTGGGTTTTCTTTATTGTTTCTACTTCCCTTTTTAGGTCTTGAATGGTTTTGTTCAATTCCATTACCTGTTTGGTTGTGTTTTCCTGTAATTATTTAAGGGATTTTTGTGTTTCCTCTTTAAGGATTTCTACCTGTTTAGCAGTATTCTCCTGTATTTCTTTAAGCGAGTTATTAATCCCCTTCTTAAAGTCCCCTATCAACATCATGAGATATGATTTTGATTCTGAGTCTTGCTTTTTGGGTGTGTTGGGGTATCCAGGACTGGCTGAGGTGGAAGTGCTGGGTTCTGATGAAGGTGAGCAGTCTTGGTTTCTTTTATTATGATTCTTATGTTTGCCTTTTGCCATCTGGTAATCTTTGGTGTTAGTTGTTATAGTTGTCTCTGGCTGGAGCTTGTTCCTCGCATGATTCTGTTAGCCTCTTTCAGCAGTTCTGGGAGTCCAGCTCTGTCCTGAGTCTCAGTGGTCAGAGTACTCTCTGCAGGCATGCTCCCCTCTTGCAGGGAAGGTACACAGAGATCTGGCGTTCAGACCTGCCTCCTGGCTGAAGATGAAGGCTCGAAACAGGGCCTGTCCCAGAAGATGTGTTGCCTCTGCCGTCTGCACTACTACCTGCACAGACTGGTCTCTGAGGGACCAGGGACACAAGATGGCTCCTTTCAGTGTGAGGGTTTTTTTCTTTCCCTTTTTCTTTTGTATTTTATATTGGAATACACTATGACAGAGTAAAACAACAACATGACCAATACCAAAATGTGAATCAATTTGGGCTCAAGCAACGTCAGGCTAGGAACTGGCTCTGTCTGTGGGAGGCACCAAGAGGGTGGGGATAAACATAGCTCCCAGTTATGGTTTTTGTGCAGATTAGTGACTCTGGATGAGAAGTGCTGGTTTGGAATGATCTTTCTTAACGATGTCGATCTTACTGGGTGCTTTGCTTGGCATCCCAGTGGATTTGCAAGCTCTGTCTGTACACAACACTAAATCCAGAGGGATATTTTTTCCCTTATGTGGCCAGAAAAACTAGGTCAAGGTTTAACGTAGGAATTAGGGGATCAGATTCTACATAAATCCTTCCTGATCTGTGTTGATTCTCCCAGAGAATTAGATCATTCAAAGTCGTGAGAAATGGTTGGAGGTTGTAAGGAAGTGCCAGCTGTTATTATGTTGGACTGTTGCCCAAAGAGAAGCCTGATGGACATTCTCAATGATGACTTTCCTCTGCATGGGGGTTTCAGAAACACAGCCAGTGAGATCCTGCAATCTGGCTGTCCTTCCACCAGAATTTCTAGGAATTTACTGTAATGTGGATGCATTGCCTTTGAAATGAATATGATGTCATGTGTTACATCTTGGGGTTCAGTGGGAGTGGTTGGGCTATTATATCTACACAGACAAGGGTTTTGAGTAAGACCCTTCTACTGATACTGGAAAGATCCAGCTAAAGATGCTGTCAGACAATGTTGGTTAGCATCCAAGTGGTAGAGTTGTAGGCAACAGCAAGTCTCTTTACAGCCAGTTGGTATGAGTGTGTGAGAGTGTGTATGTGTGTGTGTGTGTGTATGTATGTTGTGCATGTGCACTTGAGAGTTCACATATGTTCCATGGCACATGTGTAGTTGTAGTGCCAAGGAAGTGTTAGTGAACCCGAAAGACCAGTCAGGAGCTGATCCAATGTAATCATACTTAGACCTTTATTCAAGCTTAAACTTCGGCTCAGCCCACCACCAACATGCAGGAGAAGGGCCCCAAGCACTTATCCGGGCAAGGTTTTGTAGAAAGTGGCAAGTGAGGGGTGAGTGTTTCTAGCCTGGCAAGCATCTAATTGGAAAGCTACTGTGGCCTTTAGCATAACTGGCTGGTGCTGGGAGTCAAACCATAAACTTAACTTCTGCTTCCCTCTGCATTGGTGGTTATTAGGCAGGGTGGGCTTGGTGGAGATTAAGCTGGAAACACTGGATTTGTTGGGGGAGATTAACTTGGAGACGCAGGTCTTGTTGGGGGATAACTTGGAAACTAATGCTAGGTACAAGCCTGTTAGTTTATTTGAGTTCAGACTTAGGCCAGGTTCTCTAAAATGGAGTCTGAACTTAAAAGATTTGATCTCTCATTCCCCATTTCTCTGGTGACTAGAAGGCCCAATATATGGGGTTTCCTGAGTCTTCATGAAAACAGTTAGTAACAGGGCTATGTCTTTGTGGTGTCTATGGGGCATAGGTAGGGGTTCATCAGTGGAAGACAGGAGGGAGTCTTGAGGCTGAATTCTCCTCCTGCTGGCCAGGGTCTTCTTCAACTGCAAACAGATGTGTGGTGTATCCACTCTACAACTCTGTAGCATAGGGACCTTTTCAGTGAGGCTCTAGTGACTCCTGGCAGTGTCTCTCAATTAGGACCCAATCTCCAGGCTAAAATTGGTGGGGCTCTGGAGGCAGATCTGCTTTATAGAAAGCACAAAGTTTAGGCCAAACATGTTTGTGTACCCACTGGACACCCTAAAAAAATCATTCAATAATCGGCTTTCATCTGCTTCTGTAATAACCTCTGTCAGTCAGTGAACCAAACATAATTTAAAAGGGGTGAGGCCCATCTGGTATGGAGAGTTCCATACTCTATAAAGGGTAAAGGGGAGAAGAGTTACCCAGTCACTGTCAGTCTCCCAGGTCAATTTACTTAAGGTCTCTCTTGGGGTTCTATTCATCCTCTCTACCTGTCCTGAACTCTGGGGTTTGGAAAGACAATGAAATTTCTAATTAATCTCTAGAATATTAGCTAATCTATGATTGACTTGAGACACAAATGTAGGTCCATTGTCTGACCCTATAAGCTTAGGTGTTGTGGGAAATATCAAAAAGAATGGCAACTTCCGCTCTTCCGGTCAGAAAAGCACCGGGGTAGCTAGGGCGCAGGGTCGGCTGACACTCGCCAGCTACCCACAACACCCGCCACAGGATCTTAAGACTTCTGGAGAGTGGAACACAGCTTCTGCTCCAATCCAATTGCGCGCGGGACCAGAGACTACATTAGTTAGGGAATCAGAAAACCGGCCTGAGTAGGACCACAGGCCTCTTCCGGCTGGACCAGCACTGGGGTACCGCCAGCTACCCACGACCCCCGCCACAGGATTTTGAGACTGCTGGTGAGTGGAACACAGCTTCTGCTCCAATCTTTAAACAGTGACAACGACAACAACTAACCCCAGAGATTACCAGATGGCGAAAGGTAAACGTAATAATCTTACTAACAGAAACCAAGACCACTCACCATCATCAGAACCCAGCACTCCCACTTCGCCCAGTCCAGGGCACCCCAACACACCGGAAAAGCTAGACACGGATCTAAAAGCATATCTCCTGATGATGGTAGAGGACTTCAAGAAGGACTTTAATAACACACTTAAAGAAATACAGGAGAACACTGCTAAACAGGCAGAAGACACTAAAGAGGAAGCACAAAAATCCCTTAAAGAATTGCAGGAGAACACTGCTAAAGAGTTACAAATCCTTAAAGAAAAACAGGATAACCTAATCAAACAGGTAGAAGTCCTTACAGAAAAACAGGAAAACACATCCAAACAGATGATGGAAATGAACAAAACCATACTAGACCTAAAAAGGGAAGTAGACACAATAAAGAAAACCCAAAATGAGGCAACACTGGAGATAGAAACCCTAGGAAAGAAATCTGGAACCATAGATACCAGCATCAGCAACAGAATACAAGAGATGGAAGAGAGAATCTCAGGTGCAGAAGATTCCATAGAGAACATCAGCACAAGAATCAAGGAAAATGTAAAATGCAAAAAGATCCTAACTCAAAACATCCAAGAAATACAGGACACAATGAGAAGACCAAACCTACGGATAATAGGAGTGGATGAGAATGAAGATTTTCAACTCAAAGGACCAGCAAACATCTTCAACAAAATTATAGAAGAAAACTTCCCAAATCTAAAGAAAGAGATGCCCATGAACATACAAGAAGCCTACAGAACTCCAAATAGACTGGACAAGAAAAGAAATACCTCCCGACACATAATAATCAGAACAACAAATGCTCTAAATAAAGATAGAATACTAAAAGCAGTAAGAGAAAAAGGCCAAGTAACATATAAAGGCAAGCCTATCAGAATTACACCAGATTTTTCACCAGAGACTATGAGAGCCAGAAGATCCTCGACGGATGTTATACAGACACTAAAAGAACACAAATTCCAGCCCAGGCTACTATACCCAGCCAAACTCTCAATTAACATAGATGGAGAAACCAAAGTATTCCACGACAAAACCAAATTCACACATTATCTCTCCACGAATCCAGCCCTTCAAAGGATAATAACAGAAAAAAACCAATACAAGGACAGGAACCACGCCCTAGAAACAACAAGAAGGTAATCCCTCAACAAACCTAAAAGAAGACAGCCACAAGAACAGAATGCCAACTTTAATAACAAAAATAGCAGGAAACAACAATTACTTTTCCTTAATATCTCTTAATATCAATGGACTCAACTCCCTGATAAAAAGACATAGACTAACAAACTGGCTACACAAACAAGACCCAACATTTTGCTGCTTACAGGAAACTCATCTCAGAGAAAAAGATAGACACTACCTCAGAATGAAAGGCTGGAAAACAATTTTCCAAGCAAATGGTATGAAGAAACAAGCTGGAGTAGCCATTCTAATATCTGATAAGATTGACTTCCAACCCAAAGTCATTAAAAAAGACAGGGAGGGACACTTCATACTCATCAAAGGTAAAATCCTCCAAGAGGAACTAGCAATCCTGAATATCTATGCTCCAAATACAAAGGCAGCCACATTCATTAAAGAAACTTTAGTAAAGCTCAAAGCACACATTGCACCTCATACAATAATAGTGGGAGACTTCAACACACCACTTTCACCAATGGACAGATCATGGAAACAGAAACTAAACAGGGACACAGAGAAACTAAGAGAAATTATGAATCAAATGGATCTGGCAGATATCTACAGAACATTCTATCCTAAAACAAAAGGATATACCTTCTTCTCAGCACCTCATGGTACCTTCTCCAAAATTGACCACATAATTGGTCACAAAACAGGCCTCAACAGATACAAAAATATTGAAATTGTCCCATGCATCCTATCAGATCACCATGGACTAAGGCTGATCTTCAATAACAAAATAAATAATAGAAAGCCAACCTTCACGTGGAAACTGAACAACACTCTTCTCAATGATACCTTGGTCAAGGAACGAATAAAGAAAGAAATTAAGGACTTTTTAGAGTTCAATGAAAATGAAGCCACAACATACCCAAACTTATGGGACGCAATGAAAGCATTTCTAAGAGGAAAACTCATAGCTCTGAGTGCCTCCAAAAGGAAACTAGAGAGAGCACACATTAGCAGCTTGACAACACACCTAAAAGCACTAGAACAAAAGGAAGCAAATTCACCCAAGAGGAGTAGATGGCAGGAAATAATCAAACTCAGGGGTGAAATCAACCAAGTGGAAACAAGAAAAACTATTCAAAGAATCAACCAATCAAGGAGCTGGTTCTTTGAGAAAATCAACAAGATAGATAAACCCTTAGCCAGACTCACTAGAGGGCACAGGAAAAGCATCCTAATTAACAAAATCAGAAATGAAAAAGGAGACATAACAACAGATCCTGAAGACATCCAAAACACCATCAGATCCTTCTACCAAAGGCTATACTCAACAAAACTGGAGAACCTGGGTGAAATGGAGAAGTTCCTAGACAGATACCAGGTACCAAAGTTGAATCAAGATCAGGTTAATGATCTAAACAGCCCTATATCCCCCAAAGAAATAGAAGCAGTCATTAATAGACTCCCAACTAAAAAAAGCCCAGGACCAGATGGGTTTAGTGCAGAGTTCTATCAGACCTTCAAAGAAGATCTAATCCCAATTCTTCACAAACTATTCCACAAAATAGAAACAGAAGGTACTCTACCCAACTCATTCTATGAAGCCACAATTACTCTGATACCTAAACCACAAAAAGACCCAACAAAGATAGAAAACTTCAGACCAATATCCCTTATGAATATTGATGCAAACATCCTCAATAAAGTTCTTGCTAATGAATCCAAGAACACATCAAAACAATCATCCATCCTGACCAAGTAGGTTTTATCCCAGGGATGCAGGGATGGTTCAATATATGGAAATCCATCAACGTAATCCAGTATATAAACAAACTCATAGACAAAAACCACATGGTCATCTTGTTAGATGCGGAAAAAGCATTTGACAAGATCCAACACCCATTCATGATAAAAGTCTTGGAAAGATCAGGAATTCAAGGCCCATACCTAAACATGATAAAAGCAATCTACAGCAAACCAGTAGCCAACATCAAAGTAAATGGTGAGAAGCTTGAAGCAATCCCTCTAAAATCAGGGACTAGACAAGGCTGTCCACTTTCTCCATACCTATTCAACATTGTACTTGAAGTCCTAGCCAGAGCAATTCGACAACAAAAGGAGATCAAAGGGATACAAATTGGAAAAGATGAAGTCAAAATATCACTTTTTGCAGATGATATGATAGTATATATAAGTGACCCTAAAAATTCCACCAGAGAACTCCTAAGCCTGATAAACAGCTTCGGTGAAGTAGCTGGATATAAAATTAACTCAAACAAATCAATGGCCTTTCTCTACACAAAGAATAAACAGGCTGAGAAAGAAATTAGGGAAACAACACCCTTCTCAATAGTCACAAATAATATAAAATATCTTGGCGTGACTCTAACTAAGGAAGTGAAAGATCTGTATAATAAAAACTTCAAGTCTCTGAAGAAAGAAATTATAGAAGATCTCAGAAGATGGAAAGATCTCCCATGCTCATGGATTGGCAGGATCAACATTGTAAAAATGGCTATCTTGCCAAAAGCAATCTACAGATTCAATGCAATCCCCATCAAAATTCCAAATCAATTCTTCAACGAATTAGGAAGTGCAATCTGCAAATTCATCTGGAATAACAAAAAACCTAGGATAGCAAAAACTCTTCTCAAGGATAAAAGAACCTCTGGTGGAATCACCATGCCGGACCTAAAGCTCTACTACAGAGCAATTGTGATAAAAACTGCATGGTACTGGTATAGTGACAGACAAATAGACCAATGGAATAGAATTGAAGACCCAGAAATGAACCCACACACCTATGGTCACTTGATCTTCGACAAGGGAGCTAAAAACATCCAGTGGAAGAAAGACAGCATTTTCAACAAATGGTGCTGGCACAAGTGGTTGTTAACATGTAGAAGAATGTGAATCGATCCATTCCTATCTCCTTGTACTAAGGTCAAGTCTAAGTGGATCAAGGAACTTCATGTAAAACCAGAGACACTGAAACTTATAGAGGAGAAAGTGGGGAAAAGCCTTGAAGATATGGGCACAGGGGAAAAATTCCTGAATAGAACAGTAATGGCTTGTGCTGTAAGATCGAGAATTGACAAGTGGGACCTCATGAAACTGCAAAGCTTCTGCCAGGCTAAAGACACCATCAATAAGACAAAAAAACCACCAACAGATTGGGAAAGGATCTTCACCTATCCTAAATCAGATAAGGGACTAATATCCAATATATATAAAGAACTCAAGAAGGTGGACTCCAGAAAGTCAAATAACGCCATTAAAAAATGGGGCTCAGAACTGAACAAAGAATTCTCACCTGAGGAATACCGAATGGCAGAGAAGCAACTGAAAAAATGTTCAACATCCTTAATCATCAGGGAAATGCAAATCAAAACAACCCTGAGATTCCACCTCACACCAGTCAGAATGGCTAAGATCAAAAATTCAGGTGACAGCAGATGCTGGCGAGGATGTGGAGAAAGAGGAACACTCCTCCATTGTTGGTGGGATTGCAAGCTTGTACAACCACTCTGGAAATCAGTCTGGCGGTTCCTCAGAAAATTGGACATAGTACTACCGGAGGATCCAGCAATACCTCTCCTGGGCATATATCCAGAAGATGTCCCAACCGGTAAAAAGGACACATGCTCCACTATGTTCATAGCAGCCCTATTTATAATAGCCAGAAGCTGGAAAGAACCCAGATGTCCCTCAACAGAGGAATGGATACAGAAATTATGGTACATTTACACAATGGAGTACTACTCAGCTATTAAAAAGAATGAATTTATGAAAATCTTAGCCAAATGGATGGACCTGGAGGGCATCATCTTGAGTGAAGTAACACAATCACAAAAGAACTCACACAATATGTATTCACTGATAAGTGGATATTACCCCAAAACTTAGGATACCCAAGATATAAGATACAATTTGCTAAACGCATGAAACTCAAGAAGAATGAAGACCAAAGTGTGGACACTGTGCCCCTTCTTAGAATTGGGAACAAAACACCCAGGGAAGGAGTTACAGAGACAAAGTTCGTAGCTGTGATGAAAGGATGGACCATTTAGAGACTGCCGTATCCAGGGATCCATCCCATAATCAGCTTCTAAACGCTGACACCATTGCATACACTAGCAAGATTTTGCTGAAAGGACCCAAATATAGCTGTCTCTTGTGAGACGATGCCGGGGCCTAGCAAACACAGGAGTGGATGTTCACAGTCAGCTATTGGATGTATCACAGGGCTCCCAATGGAGAAGCTAGAGAAAGTACCCAAGGAGCTAAAGGGATCTGCAACCCTATTGTTGGAACAACATGATGTACTAACCAGAACCCCGGAGCTCTTGTCTCTAGCTGCATATGTATCGAAAGATGGCCTAGTCGGCCATCAATGGAAAGAGAGGCCCATTGGACTTGCAAACTTTATATGCCCCAATATAGGGGAATGCCAGGGCCAAAAGAATGGGAATGGGTGGGTAGGGAAGTGGGTGGCCCTATTGGGGACTTTTGGGATAGCATTGGAAATGTAATTGAGGAAAATATGTAATAAAAATATTAAAAATTAAAAAAAAAAGAAAAGGGGAAATCTCACGGGGCCCCAGTCTAGATGGAGAGCTACAGGCAGCCAAAGATTGCTGAGAGAGGGAGATTGCTCTTTCCCGGGGATAAACCCCATAACTGGTTATCCTATACTACGGGATCAGCCCTAAAATCATAAACATACAAACAATTGGACTCAGAAGGTTGTATGCATTCCCACTCTTACATGCGTATGCACATGCACACATGTGTGTGTGTGCATGCATATGTGTGAGTGTGTGCATGCTTGTATGTGAATGTGTGCATGTGAAAGTGTGTATGTGTGAGTGTGTGTGTGTGTGTGTGTGTGTGTAGCAATAATAATTAAAGAAAAAGAGACCATGGATTTAGAGGTGTGTGATAAAGGTGATGGAAGTAGTGGGAAACAATGTAGATACAGTACATATACATGCAATAAAAAATAATTATAAACCAAACCAAACCAAACCAAACCAAAATCTACAACAGATCAAAACAGGGCTCAAAGAATGATACCTATTAGCAATATAAAAAGTTAATGAATTTAACATAATAATGAAAAGTTATGAAGTTTCAAATTGTGAAAGAAAATAATTGAATTTAAGGCCTTACCCAAAGTACATGCACATGAAGCTATGCTTTCTTCCCTCCACTTTTTTCTTTTTTCTTTTAAAGTATTTATTTATTTAATATATGTGAGTACACCATTGCTGTCTTCAGACACACCAGCAGAGGGCATCAGATTCCTTTACAGATGTTGAGACCATTACATGGTGAGACACCATGTGGGTGCTGGGAATTGAACTCAGGACCTCTGGAAGAGCAGTCAGCGCTCTTAACCACTGAGCCATCTTTTTAGCCCCCCTTCTTCTTTTTTAATCTCCTCCTTCATTCCCCTTTTCTTTTCTCTGTTCATATCTTCTGTGAATCACTGGAAAGTCAGCCATTTGTACTGTATGAATTACTCCTTCTAAGAGATGTTTTATTGCAAAAGCTCATTGGTTTTACTCTGGTGTTGATTAAAGTGCAGAGAACTTCTGGGAACATTAGAGGCCTGTATTTTATTCTTAGAGCTCATAGTGTGCTTTGGTGTGTCTTGGGTTTTCTTTAGCCTTGGACACTGCATTGCTATCAGCACCAGATGTACCACAGGAGGCTGGAATCTACTAGTGGTGAGGATAGTGATTGCTAACTTCATAGGCTTTCAAGTGACGAGAGAAGCGGCCTATCAGCATGTCTGTTTCTCTAGCTAGGAATGAATCTAATTGGAGAATCACTGTTTAGATGGGGTCAATTTTCGCAGTAGCTACCACTTATGGGATCATTCTTAAGTATTGGGAGTAGATGAGGAAGTGTGCCCGAATTATCCCCTGTGATCATTTATATTTCTTCTGTAGCTTGTGTTTGTAAATAAAGTTTTATTGGCTCACAGCTGTGCTTATTTGTTTACATATGGTCTGTGTCTGTTTTTATGATGCAACAGATTGAAGCAGTTGCTGCAAAAGACTGGCCCACGGAGTCTAAAACATTTGCTGTCTGTCCTCTACGTCTGTGTGCCGCCCTGAGGTCAGGTGGTACAAGGCTACCGCAGATATCTGTGTGGGATGGGCACTGTGCGTGAAGGTGATCCTGGAGCCGTACAATGCTGGCCATGTCACTCAACCTGAACACTGGGCACAGACTAAACTTATTTAGAGGAGAAATGATGGTTGTGTGGGATATATCTTATATTTCTTTTTTCCTGACGTGTATACAGGTTTATGTGTGCATGCATGTAGAGGCCAGGGGTTGACTCTGAGTGTCTTCCTGAGTTGCTTTCTACCTTAATTTTCCAGATGGGTGCTCTTACTGAACTTGGATCTCATTAATTTGGTAAGACTAGCTGACCAGCAAGGCCCAGGATTCCTCTTTCTCCGACTCTTCAGTGCTGGGATTACAGGCATGCACAGTCATTCTTTTTGTTTTTTTATGTGGGTGTTGGGGATCTGAACTAGGCCAACAAGTTAGGCTTGTGTAGCAAGAACTCAACCTATGAACTGTCTTCCCAGCCCCATTTATTATTAGGTTGTTATTTATTTATTTATTTATTTATTTATTTATTTATTTACTTAAACCTAGGCTGTCATTTTGAGGCCCATACTAGCCTCAGGCCTCAGGGCTCAAGCAATCTTCCTGTCTCAGCCTCTTACCTAACAGAGGCTACAGACATGTGTTGCACTGTGCTGTGTGTGTGTGTGTGTGGGGGGGGGAGTAAATTTAAAACACTCAAGCAAAAGAAAGCACAAAGACTGTTGGGGACGCAGGGGAAACACTGATGGAAGGGTACTGCTGGCAGTATGTACTTGGTGTTTATGTAATGGCGATCTTTATGCGTCTTTGAAGATTTTTTTTTTTTTTTACAATAAAAAGGTAAAACCAAACAACAAAAAAGGCACGAGTCAAAGATAAAGACTTAAGTCCCAAGGCCAGACAAGGTGGCGAATGTCTCTAATCCCAGCATTCAGAGGCAGGGCTAGGAGGATCTCTGTGAGTTCAGAACAGCCAGAGCTACACAGAGAAACCCTGTCTCCATTGAGGGGAGCAACCTTTAAATTTCTATGGCAGAATCTGGGGGAGGCCGGAGGCAGCCGGTAGTTAGGGAACTATGTGTGTGAAGACTGAGCCTAGCGAGTTTCCTGGTCCCCAGACCCCTGTCCCCAGAACAGAAACAGTGTCTGTTTTATTTGGATTTCACCCTCATCAGCCTGATTACTGGGAACCTGTACTCTGGCAAAGAGGCAGACCAGGACTGGATTGCCATTGTAATCCTGAAATACAATCATGTGGATACCCTGGAGTGTGAATTAGTGCTTAGATTTGGACAATGCTCTTTAAATGAAAATGGACCCATTTTTTCCATATCATTCTGTCTCACATAATATTTTTACTTTTATTTTATTTCCTACTTTTTGAAACTATCAAATAACGTTCCCCCCTCCAACCCCTCCTCATACCCCATTGCTCTCTTTCAAATCCATGGCCTCTTTTTCCTTTAACCATCCACACAATACTTCTAAATCCAGGTCTAATTAGACTCTTTATTAACTTCAGCTCCTTAGATGGGTACCATCCTAATTCCTCCCCTTGGTAGTTGGTGTCGTTTCCACTGCTCATGGTCTTAAATCACATTCAAGTTACTTATGATGGTGATGGTGCTTTGAAATTTCCAAGCTTTATGCAACGTCACATCCTCACTGAAAGTGGACTTATTTTCTTTAATGTTAGAGTCTAGTTTGCAGTCATAGAAAAACAATAAGATCCCAATGAGCCCTTCGGTAACAACAACAACACTTGAAGCACATGTGTCTGGTTCCAGATGTTCACCCCTATTACGCTATGTTTACTGTTCTAGGAGATGTGCACAGGGCTCATCAGTGCTTAAACTCCCTTCTTCTTGTCACTATTTGTTTCCATCTGGAGTCGTGTTCAGTGAAAGCTTATTATGAATAATAAGGACAGTAGATATGGAAAAACTTAAAGCTGATTTGCTCTTAGAGAAAAAGATGAACAAATTGATTAGGCCCTGGAAGAGTAGGGTGACCCGGGCTAAGAGGGAAGGGAGTGAAAGAACTTAGTGGGGAAACCCCCACTCAACTCCCGATTCGGCATGCACCCAAGAATCACGAACAAACAGACCGTCTTGATGTAAAAACACGAGGTAGTTTAATGGCGGAGCTCCGGGTCAAAACATATCTCATGCAGGAGACAGTGGATTCGACCACGAGGCTTGGAAGCTAGGGGTTTTTATAGAAAAGGGGCTGGGGCTGGGAGAGGAATTGGCGCGGTTTTACATGATTGGTCCATTTAAACATCAGCAGACAACATTTAACTTAGGTCAGAAGGGTGGGAGATAGGGAGGCGCCGGGCCAGTCTGGCATGTCATTCTCTTTATCTTTAAGGCCAAGCAGCCTCAGGAATGTCTTAAGACGGGCCTGTCCGGGCATGTTCTGGCCTGTTCTGCTATGTTCTCAGCCCCAGGTTTCAAAGCTCACAGTCAGCTCTTTGGGCTATTTGACATAAATTACATGAATCACAGGTCTCAAGTTTTATTTTCTTTCAGGAGCAATGAGCACAGAGAGTTAGGTAAACAGTCAGTAAGAACATAGACTTCTCGGTTATCTTGATAAGTGCTCTGCAGCCCAGCCTCCTTAAGACATGAGACAAGCTCGCAAGGTATATACTGGTTACATCTCGTTGCCTAGGAGCTTGTGAGTTACACAGAGGATGCCTGGCAGACTGAGGATTCAGATCAGGTCAAAGCCCCCCTTCCTATCCAGTGTACTGTGGGCATTCAGAGCAGAGGGAACATAAGGACAAAGACTGAGAGATATGATGATGGGATAGCAATTAGCTCTTTATTCTCATGCAAGACTGTCCTCAGGAGAACTGAGAGCCATTCTTCTCATTTCCAAGGTGGTTAAGAGAACACTTCCAGGAACACAGTGCTAGTGATACAACATCCATTTTGCTCTCTTAGAGCCATAATATAGGGCTGTCAGACAAGGCTAAAGAAAAAAAAATAGATTTAAAAATTTGTATATATTTTGTTCTGCTCCAGCTTCCAGACTTTGGGAAAGCATTGTCCACATCTGGGTGAAACTTTCCCTATCACTTAATACTCCCTGGAAATGACTTCACAAACACATCTGGAAGTGAGCCACACCCATCTCTTAGGTGATTCTAAGTGCAGTCAAGCTGACAATCAACTTGACATTAACTGTTACAGTGCCCTGGACTCAGTAGACTTACATGTTACATGACTCCACTGAGGTGAAAGTATAACTCATAGACACAGAATCTAAGAAACATGGGCTGTTTATTGTCTACCAGTAGGAAAAAAAAATGTTTGAAAGACAATTTGGTTATGAACACTTAGAAAGTGAAAGAGATACATTAGTTTATTTTGTTCAAATATTTAAGAAGTTCAGAAAGAGAACAGATGCTGTTAGCAGAGGAGGCATTTAGGAGTGAGAATGACCTCTCAACTGCCTGGAGCTGAGATCTGGTGAAGGCAGTGAGAGGAAGACTTCCCAGACTGGTTGCTAGGCATCCCTTGACTGATGCGATGACACGTCTCAGAGCACGGGGTATCAGTAAGACAAGCCAGACAAATAAAATGAACACAACAATTATTTTTAAAAATGCCATTGCTGCTCTATGACTCCATTCACATAAAGAAAATGGCCGGTAAAGCTGCCCTGGGTTGTCAGGAGTCGGGATGGTTCCCTTGGGTGTAGGAGCAGTGGTGAGTGACGAGAAGAGGGCTACGTGGGTGGTGATGTTTGTTCAAACCTAGTGCTGGTGTTGCAAGTAGGTGCAGTCTGCAAAACGTCACCAGGATGTATACTTATGCTTTTCACATTTTTAAAATAAAACATTGAAATGTAAGGATGATGCCAGCGTGAAGCTGGACAGGAGAAAAGAATAAGGTTAGCTCTTAAATGGACCAAAGTAGAGACAATAAGACAATATATTGTTTTCTTATTTAAAGAGAAGGTAGTTATCTAACCATTTGGCATAAGTAAGGTCAGGTCTTTACAGCACGCCCTTCGCTAAAATTAATGTGGGCCAGTTTTAAATTTGAATATAAAAATGAAACTGTAGAAATACTAAAAAGAGACACACACATATAAGATTACATAACACCACCATGAAAACTGACAGGAAAATGTCTGGGGAAAATTATTGCTAAAATTTCTTACAAAATATAAATAATAAAATGTTTAGGTTGGTTTCCATAATGTTGTGGATATTATCAGTGTAAATGGAGTAACAAATAACTTCTACCCTATAATTGTAGACAAGTCTGTGAATGTTTGAATTCATTTTACAATGTCTCACACACACACATGCAAACAAAAAACAAAAACAAAATTGACCAATCCCAATCAAGCAAACAAACAGAAAAACAAAACCAGATTTACCTGGATGAAATAGTGACCTGCCTTTCTTTCTGGTTATTTATGACCCTGTAGAATTCACTACAGAATGGCTAAGCTTCCCTGGAATGTTACCACAGTCTCTGTAAAAAGTGATTCTACAGTCTTAGAAGAAGAGAAGATGTGTGAAATTTTAATTTGTAGGTGAGAGATATCTTGTCAAAATGTACATCTTTTTGGCAAAGAATTATCATTCTGTTGGGGGTTGCTACCTGAAGTGACCCAGCATCTCTAAGACTTCACTGAACATATTATCAAGTGAGTCAGAGACTGTTTCTCTGCTGCTCAGCAGTGAGTGGCATGCCCTGCCCTAGCCAGAGAGACATATGGTGGCTGGTTTGCTTGTGTATGTTTAAGAGATAATAATAGAGGTAGCATATTAGCTAGTGTAATGGTGTGACAGTGGGCAGACATTACTTTCCATCAGCAGTGGAGAAAATGTCACCAAGCTCTCCAGCATTGGCTTATAGATGCTTCTGCTTCTAGATGACCACAGACACTACCTCCAAGGGTCCCACAGGATCCATGGGTAGATGTGCTTGCTTCTTTGGCTTAGCTCTGCTGTTTAGAGTGGGCTTCTAGTTTGAGTGGATGAATCTCTGATGTATCCCTAAACACTAAACTGGCCCCATAGGCAAGAAGGAGGAACTCTAGAGGCAGTGTAAGGACAAGGTGAGATATGTTAGTGATTTAGAGATTTTTCCTAAGACAAGGACAGGGCTCTTTTGTGTACAGCTGTCACATTCTGACACTGGTATTTTTCTTTTCTTTCCTTTTCTTTTTTCCCCCTTTTCTTCCTTTCTTTCTTTTGGCCTTCCAAGTACTAAAATTCCCAATGTGTACCACCTCATGTGGCTCTGACACTAGTTTTGAAGGAAAAGGAATAGCTAGATATGCATACATGCATATTTGGAATAGTATACACTTCTGGCTTGAATAAACACTGAACAAAAATTCCATACTGCAAAGTCATCTGGATACGGGCAGGAGTCCCTCTCCTCAAATCTGAGCATATTTCAGTGAGAGAGATAGCAGGACTAAAAATACCCAGGCAGCAGCTGGAACATGGAAATCCTTTGGGATTTTCTTCATTTGCCTAGATTCCTGTCATAATCATGTCGAGCGTGGATTTAGTTCCCCAGATGTGAGTCCTCAAACACATCACCCCAGGTTTTGTTTATTTAGGAAACTTCCTTCCAGGTTTATAAATCCCAATAGGTCACATAAGATTTGGCATTTTTGTATAGATTAAGAACTGTCATGAGGACAAGGTGCATTAGCTATGCAGGGGGTACACGCACACAAGAGTACATCGTGGTCTTTGAAATTGTTTTCATTTCATTATTCAGATTGCAGAATTATCAGTGATTGTATGTATTAACTAGGAGCTTTGTATGCTTCTGAATGCCACTTAACAGATAAATTATGGGATGTGGGCATTTCATTCAGAACAAAGAAATGCTATTAACTGGTTTTGGTGCTTTTAAAATAAACAGAAGAAACAGAAGGAGCAATAAAAGAATATAATGAGAAATCTGCTCAATTCTCAAAATTGAGACATTAAGAACATTTGACTGTAATAGAGTATTCACTCTGTGCCAGAAGTTACACTATTCAAGTTCATATTCCATTTTCCCCAATTATCTGGTTCTAACTACTTTTAATCCATGTTTATGCAAATTGCTTTTCAATAGCATCTTGCCATTTCACTATGCTCCCTCAGAGACTGAAGACAAAGTCAAGAAAAACCCCACCAACACTTCTGAAAATTGGCTCACTGTGTCCATCCTAATGTCATCATGTCCACTATAATATCATCTGTATCTGATAAGCACATTCGAACAAGAATTCTTCTGTCTGATGCAGCAGTCATGTGTGGAGTTAGTCCATGCCAGAGACATGGTAGTTGACATCGCTCTGTCTTTCATGGGAAGGGCTGAGTACAGTACACGTGTGGGAAGAGAGAAGAAGAGTCACAGGAGGTGGGGGGAAGAGTAAGAGGCAGCTCAGTATTGTTAGTCCATCCAGTTTTACCAGGGCACAATGACAATGACTAGATGCCCAGAAGAGGCCTTCGGAAGGGAGTCTTGTGTGGCAAGTTGAGAAAGTCACTTGGTCAGAAAGGAGCAATGTCAGCTTTTAAATGGTGCAAAGAAGAGAGTCAGGTATGGAGGACTGTCTTCATCACTGCTCTATTGCTGTGAAGAGACTTTGTGATAAAGGCAACTCTTATAAAAGAAAGAATTTAATTGGGGCTTGCCTACAGTTCCAGAAGGTTTCAGGGTTTCCATATCTGTAAAGAGACACCACGCCCAAGACAAGACTTAGAAAGGACAACATTTAGTTGGGGTTGGCATATAGGTTTTGAGGTTTAGTCCATTATCATCATGGTGGGAAGTATGGCATTGTCCAGACAGGCATGGCTCAGGAGGAGCTGAGAGGTCTAAATCTTGTTCTGAAGGCAAACAGGAGAAGACTGGCTTCCAGGCAGCTAGGAGGAAAGCCCAACCCATCAGTGACACACCTACTCCAACAAGGCCATGCCCCCTAACAGTGCCACTCCCTGGGCCAAGCATATTCAAACCACTCCAGAGGGTTAATTCATGATCATCATGGCAGAAAGCATATAAACATGGAGCAGTAGCTGAGAACTTTATATACTGACACATAGGCCACAGACAGAAGCTCTGGATCTTTGCATGGGCTTTTGAAACCTTGAAGCCCACCCCACAGACACACCTCCTTCCACAAGGCCACACCTGCTACGCCCTGGTCGAGTCCACTGGACGAGCCGAGAGGCTTAAAAGTCACTCATGAGGCAAAAGAGTTTCAAAGAAGCTCTCCTCCTGGAGTCTAGCATTCCCTACCCATACAGTAATTTTTCATTCCTGCGTTCCATTCCCGCGTTAGTCTAGTGTATGGATCCACGTGCTCTCTTTCAGTATTTTCCTATTATAAATGCTTTTTAAAATTGAATTCTGACATGGCTTAAGCCTTCACCAGTGTTCCAACAGTCCTAGAAATGTCCTTGAGCAAGATCATGGGCTTAGAATTCAGCAAGATTGTAAAAGCTAAGTCACTCCCTTACACAGGAATTTACCATCATTAAGGAAGAAGGAAGTTTCAGACCAAAGGAGAAACCAGAATAGATACTATAGCAGAGTTACACCCATACACATGTATTTACAATGGCCTAAGGGGAAGGTGGACTATACAAGAGACTAAAATAGGAACTATGGCAAGGATGCGAAGCCCTTGACCCTGGCTTCTAAGATTAGTGGAGCTTCTAATCTTAGGTGGAGCCCTTGTTGATCCCAGCTGTTATCAATGAATTCTATCCCAGGTGGTTCCCGTTAGACCTTTTGTGTTTGCATTCCTCTGTTTTATGTAAGATTCCGGTTACCTCAATTGTACCTTGCGAATATGTCACCCAACTTCCTTATTGTCCTCTGCATAAAAACTCTGATGCTCGAGTTGCAAAATTACACTCAGATTCCACACGAACTCTCCTGTGTGTGTCTGTTTGTCACTCATCCACGCTTCGCCCACCCGCGTCGAGAGACCCCGTTCCACGCAGATACAGGGACCCAGAGGGTCTGCGGCACACACCTCTTTTCCTCCAAAGACTTGAGGTTTTATTTTCCCTGTGAAATGAAAATGTACAAGATGTTTCTCCTCTTTCCCCTACCCCTTTCCTTCCCTGTAGTCTGATTCTTTATATAAACAACTATTGCGAGCTTTTGTGTCCCCCTGGTAAGATCACGCTCAGGGCAACCGGAATCTTCTGCAGCACAAGCTTTATTGCTTACCCCATCAGGAGCCAGTGGCGAAGAGAGCCAGAGAGGGAGCCAGAGAGAGAGAGATGGCCAGAGAGAGAGAGAGAGATTGATAGAGAGATCCTCTGAATGGCGAAAACCCGTCCCTTTTATGGAGGACTGTCCTCCGCCTCGGACGTGTCGCTCCCTGATTGGCTGCAGCCCATCGGCCGGAGTTGTCGTCACGGGGAAGGCAGAGCACATGGGGTGGGAAACTACCCCAGCGCATGTGCAGATGGTTTGTTTACACAGGTGCCAGTGCCATCAGCGCCATCTTGTAATGGCCAATGTGAGGGCGGCTCCTTACATCTCCCCCTTTTCTTTTATTTAAGAGCAATAGGCCACCCATAATAATGAGAGTGGAGATAGAGGTCAAATCCCCAGTGTGCAAAATAGGGGCTTTACACAAAACCTCCTCCCAGGCTCATCACCTGAAGGGGTCTTGGTCCGCTCCCATGTCGTTTTTCCTGGGGGAAGGACACTTGGACACTCAACCTTCTTGAAAGATGACATGTCTCCCTAGAATAGGCTCATAAATGCCACAGAGCCCTTCTACTGCAGTGCTTAGCCGTGCAACTCTCTTGGGCTGCTGAAGCACACTCACTCTATCCCGTGCAATGAGACTAGCCTCGTGGGGTGCAAGAGCTGAGTGGCCAGCGACCTATTGCTTAAGCATAGATAACCATATATCAGGGGAAGCACCATGTTCTAGTGCTGCAAGCGCCTGGGAAGTAACCACTTTGTCTCTCCTAGTTTGGGCCTTAAGCTTACAGACCAATCAGAGAAGCAACACTAATCCACAGCAAAGAACAGCTCCAAATAATTCCACCCCCACCCATTCTTTAAAGAAGGAAAATGTTGAAAAGATAGTCCTTAGGTCAGGGACAGGTCCAAGTGCGTGGGGCAAGTCTCAATTTTCAAAGGGTCTGTTCAAATTTAGCCGTCCAATTCTGTATCTCCCAACGCTGCTCTCCCTTTGTTGTTATCGCACTGGACATCACCAAGACGAGGGACATCAGTATTCCCTTGGTCAGTCTGGATTTTTCGGGTGAGTCTTTCTGGTATCCAAAATGGGTTGTCTTCATTCTGTGGAAAAACACAAACAGCTCCCCTGGATCCTATCAAAATAGGATCCGGTCCTTTCCATTTGTTACTTAAAACATCTTTCCATTTAACCATTTCTTTGGGCCTATCTGGCTCTGAACAATGACGTTCAGCCGCTGTATCTTTGTTAATTGTACAGTGGCTTCACCTGTTCGGGAGAGCGCCTTCCAGGCCTTAATAGCCGTGGAGGAAATTTGGGCATAAGCTCCCCAGTGATAATTTGTTTGATCAGCGATATAAGCTCCCTGACCCGTTAACAGGTCAAAGGTCCAATCTCTCTGCTCTGGAGTCAAAGCGGCAGCATTTGCTCGGGCCTGAGTTTGTGCAGCCTCTTGCCATAGTGCTCTCCATTCCATATATTTGCCCGCACTGGGGAGAGCGGCTTTTGCAATCATTTGCCAGTCGGCAGGAGTTAATGCCTCGCCAGCAAGCCTGTATAACTGCACCAAGGTAAAATTAGCATTGGCTCCATATTTACGGACCGATTCGGCAAGCTCTTTAATCTGTGTATAATCTACCGGAGCGTGAACACGCCCACCCTCGGCTCCTTCAAAGACCGGAAATGCCTGTTGTATCTTCCTTTGTGCCTCTCTTGAAATGAACGAGTCCACGCACTGCCTCTCTGCACAGGGCTGACGCACTACGCAGGGAGGGGGCTCGCATAGGGCGGAGGTGCACTATGACCTTGAGGCCAAGCAGCAAGCTGGCCTTTGCCAGCTGCTTTTGGCTTTTTTCTTGACCTATAAGCTCGCATTTCTCTCTCATAACGAGCTGCTCCCTCCTCTAAGTCTGTTTTCTCAGAAGGGCTAATTTTTTTATCTGATTCACAGCTACTAAGAACTGGCTCTTTAAACTCGTCTCTTTTCTCCTCTTTCCTTCTAATCTCTCCCCAGGTATTTTTCCCTGACATTAACTTTTCCTTGGGTTCAAGACCCGTGGAAAGGCCTGTATACTTATTTGGTGCACCATGTTTCCTCTTTGCTCCTGCTCTCTCTCCCCGCTTTACTTCTGATAGACTGTCTTGAATTTTGTCCAGAATTCTCCACCCTGCCTTAACCACTTGTTGACATGTGAAAAGAAATAAAAGGGCTTTTAACACTAGAGAAAGTTCAAGACCAGACATACCTTGTAAAGCTGTAACTCGCGTCCCATCCCCACAGTTCTGGTTCTGCTCCGTTCCCCAGCTGAAGAGTTCTGAACCCATGCCGGATCCTTCTCAACAGTCTGTTTTGCGGGAACACTTCATTACCACAGTTCCCCAGCTGAAGAGTTCTGAATCCACACCGGATCCTTCTCAACAGTCTGTTTTGCGGGAACACTTCATTACCACAGTTTCCCAGCTGAAGAGTTCTGAACCCACACCGGATCCTTCTCAACAGTCTGTTTTCCGGGAACACTTCATTAACCGCTCCTTCCCCGTGATGCAGTAGCTCCCGGGTTTCGGCGCCATTTATTGCCCGCGCTTTTGTGTCCCCCTGGTAAGATCACGCTCAGGGCAACCGGAATCTTCTGCAGCACAAGCTTTATTGCTTACCCCATCAGGAGCCAGTGGCGAAGAGAGCCAGAGAGGGAGCCAGAGAGAGAGAGATGGCCAGAGAGAGAGAGAGAGATTGATAGAGAGATCCTCTGAATGGCGAAAACCCGTCCCTTTTATGGAGGACTGTCCTCCGCCTCGGACGTGTCGCTCCCTGATTGGCTGCAGCCCATCGGCCGGAGTTGTCGTCACGGGGAAGGCAGAGCACATGGGGTGGGAAACTACCCCAGCGCATGTGCAGATGGTTTGTTTACACAGGTGCCAGTGCCATCAGCGCCATCTTGTAATGGCCAATGTGAGGGCGGCTCCTTACAAACAACAATTCATATTAATGAAATCAACAGTAATTCTAAGGTAACCTGTAGTGGAGAAAATTCAAATTTGAGCTTTGATCACAACCTTAGCCTTTCCTGGTTCATTTTTCCCCCAGTATAATATTTGCATTATTTGGAAATTTCACATAATGCATCCCGATCACACTCACTATTCCCATTCCTCCTTCCCATTCCTCCCCCAAAAAGGAAGAAAAAAAAAAAAAAACAAAACCTCACCAAGTCCAATTTGTGTTGCCCATACACTCATTGTAGCATGGTCTAACTCCCAGTGGGCAGACCCTTAAAGATAACTGTGGTCTTCCCCTCCCCTCTGCCAGAAGCCATTAACAGTGAAGAGTTACACTTTAGCATTCCTATAACAATTTTAAGGACTCTCTTTGATGACTTCCTTCCTAGACTGTTTCTTTTCCTCTTTCTTTCTTACTTTGTGTGTGTGTGCATTAGGGGAGATTATCACAGAAGCCTGCTATGCTTTTTATTCTCAACCGTGAGTCTACAGTCATTGATACCTCCGAGAAAGCATCTTCCTTGCCCATAACAGTCAGCAGCTACTTGGATCATGGACTTCCACATGATTTCCAGGCGCAGAAAGGACCATGGACACCAACCTGGCCTCAAGTGGCCCATGGTCCATGAACATGAAAGCAGCCTCTGGTGGAGACACCAACATGGCCTCCCGTGGCAGCATGGGCCACAAACATCAACATGACCTTCAATGGCAAGGCCACACCTTTTATTCCTCTCTAAACAGTACATCTACTGGTCAGCGAGCAAGAATTCAAACATTGAGCCTGGAGAGATGGCTCAGTGGTTAAGAGCACTGACTGCTCTTTCAGAGGTGCTGAGTTCAATTCCCAGCAACCACATGGTGGCTCACAGTCATCTGTAATGAGATCTGGTGCTGTCTTCTGGTGTGTGTCAGAAGACAGCTACAATGTACTTGTATAAAAATAAATAAATCTTAAAAAAAAAAAAGAATTCAAACATTGAGCCTATTGAGGGCCTTCTCATTCAAACCACCAAAGGGACAGAACTGAATCTTGTTTTCCTTGTGATTCACTAAAGGTGTGGGGGTCAACTCTCTGATTCTGACTGTTCTTTAACATAAAATGGTATATTTGATAGTCTGTTGTTTTCACTCATCAAGAGGAGGGCCTGGGACTAAAGTAACTACTTCAGCTTTTCCAGTCAAAAGCATCCAAAGACACTTCAAGCTAGATGTCACCTTATTGACTTTTTTATTGCATTATTTCATTTTCTGATTAGTTACTGAGTACCACAGATATGAGGAGTTTTTGCTTTTTTGTAAGACTTTAGTTTCTCTGACACTCACCTAGTGGTTTGGTGGAAAGAGAGAGATTCAGCCCTGTGTTGTGTGCTTCTCTTTCTCCATCATTGTTGTATGTTTGGGGGTACCTCAGTACTCATGAGGACAATACATCAGACCCTTGGTCTGTCGGTTCTTTGACTTCATCTTTGCCCATGGTCTTAGCCATTATCTTGTCTCAGTTACTCATTTCTGTTTCACACTGGATACACTCAATAATATTATCTGTCAATTGATTCCATTTACAGTGTTAGGTCAACATTTTAGTCTGTGATTTTTTTCTTTCAGAAAACCCTCTAGTGTCCCAAGTCCACCACTACATCAGGCTGAGATGTACAACTCACTGACCTAACTGTTCCTCCCTTTCTCTCTCCCATGTTATACTTTCCTCACTTGGCTTAGGCTCTATGGCTTGCCACCAACATAGACTCATTTATCCACACTCTTGTCTTATCTAACTGACCAGCTCTGTATGCTGATGACCATCACCCTCTTCTGGGCTAGAATCCCCTCAGGGACCTGTGTTTTGTCTTTTTGCTTCTAGATGTAGCCCATGTGCTCAGAACATGATTGGCCCATGGTGGGCACTAGGAAATGTAAGTTGAATGAGTGAATAAATTAATCAGTGAAGTTCCACTAATTTTTGAAGGAATTGATTTACACACTGCAGTGGGGAAGCTAGACATATGTTTCTGTTCTCACTATTTTTAAGTATTTGTTTTAATTTTTCCTCAATTGTCCCTTCCTTCCTATGGAAAGACGAGCCTCATTCTGAGAAGACTTCCTGTGTTTTCCTCTTGAAGAACAGATTATAGGGCAGCCTGAGATCATGTTTAGGGAATCCTCCCAGAGGCAAGGGAATAAGGAAGAAAGTGGACACGTGATGGGTACCACCTGAAGCCATCATATTGGCTTTGGACCCTATCTCCAAGTGGAAATGAGTCCATAGGCATTGGGATGTGCATCAGGAACTTGGGAAAGAGGCTCAAATGATGGTAGGAATTATTGGGGGGCATTTCTTTAGTTCTGAGATATAACTATAGATGGGAATACAACAGAAAAAAATATACAGAAAGGAGCTGAGAGGGGCGAGGACAGAATCATGGGGTATGAATCCAGCATTAGTAGAGAGTTCTGGTGTTGTGAAAACTCAATGTCAAAGTGATTCACTTTGACTATGGGACAAACTGAGCATGCTCACATGCAGCATGCCCACCTGCAGATACGGCCATTCTACTGTTACACTTAGAGTTTTAGATGTGCATATCGGCTTTCGGTGGTTTGTTAGACTTAGTGTAGTAAAATAAAAATGAAGATTGTGACAGTCCTAGCTTACTTTCTCTCTCTTTTTTTTTTTTTTTTTTTTTTTAGGTTTTTCGAGACAGGGTTTCTCTGTATAGCCCTGGCTGTCCTGGCACTCACTTTGTAGACCAGGCTGGCCTCGAACTCAGAAATCCGCCTGCCTCTGCCTCCCGAGTGCTGGGATTAAAGGCGTGCGCCACCACGCCCGGCCCTAGCTTACTTTCTCTTGCTGGGATAAACACCTTGACCAAAGCAGCTAGGGAAGAAAAGTGTTTATTTGACTTACACCTCCATGTTCTAGTACATCACTGAGGAAAGCCAGAGTAAGAACTCAAGGCAGGAAATTTAGAGGCAGAACCGAAACAGAGAGACCATGGATGAACGAAGCTTACAGACATGTTCCTCAAGGCTGGCTTGCTCAGTTTGCTTTCTTTGACACCCCAGAGCCACTTGCCCAGTGGGGCACCACCCACAGTGAGCTGGGTCCTCCCTCAGCAATAATTAATCAGGAAATTGCCTTAAAGATTTGCCTGCAGGCAATCTGATGGAGACATTTTTCTCTGTTGAGGAGCTTTTGTTCCAGATGACCCTAGCTTGTGCAAGTTGACAAAAACCTAGCCATCACTTGGGAAGGGTGAAGAGCAGTTGATGGGAGAGTAGAAAAGACCAGCTGGTGCCATGACATGACCTTTTGATCTCGCTCCAGGCATGCATTAATTGCCCTGTCAATCCTGCATCCCCAGGCCTCTGACATCCTTAACACTTGGTCCATCTTCTCTTTGTCTTTAAAAAGAGGATCCTGTGAGTCCAAGAAGCAGATATAGTCAGCACAGTGACTCAGCCTTTATAAGATCTCATCACACTGGATCTTACTATCAGACTTTGTAACGTGAACAGACACCACACATTGGTTTAGTATATCACGTTGTAGGAAGTGACACCCAGTAAACTCTTTGTGTTGGTGAGGAAAGGGTTAAGAAGCGAAGCCTGGGATGGGAAGGTTTTCAACCCATTCAGTTCTGCATTTGTATTGAGAATACAAATCAGTGGCGATTGTTGCTTTTAATCAGTGTGGCTGAGTGAGAGCTGCAGGCAGAAGCAGCCATCTTAAAGACCTGCCTTTGAACAAGTAAAGCCTCTTTGATTTGAGATGAATTTCTACAAAATTAGACGGCTGGTTGTGCTGAGCTTGGGTGACTTCCCAGTCCTCGCTAACTGCACTCATTCAGGTATGGATCTTTGGGAACATTCAGGGGCAGACTCAGAGGTGCACTCCTTATGAGAAATACATGATGGGCTCGCTATTGGATCCCTAGGGCATAGTATCATAATTACAAGTCCAGGAACCCTCTGTGAAGCTTTCCCATGGGCTAGGAGCTTTCAAAGAACCTTAGCTTAGTACACAGAGAGCAAGCGGTCTGTGTGAAGTGCTTTCTCTTTGTGGTGAAGGCTGAGGTGGAGGTACTCAGCAAACACCTAGAGGCACTTGTGTCAGAAAGGACCAAAGATGTAATGGATGCAAATAATATATGATGGCCTAACATATGCTAGTTCCTTTGCCCCCTGCCCTGGCTAGTCTTTATGTAAGCTTGGCACAGGCTATAATCATCAGAGCGTAGGGATTCTCAAAACAAAAACAAACACAAGAACAAAAACAAAAATCTCTCCACAAGATCTGCAGGCAAGCCTTAGTGACTCATGTGGGGAGGCCAAGACTACCAGGCTTATCAAACTCAATAGCATGCAATTTCCTGGCTTCAGCCCTGGCCCTAAGTTCCTTAGATAAGCAGCTTGAGCAAGCCAGAAGGAGTAGCCAGTAAGCAGCACCCACTGTCCTCACCCCCTCCCCAACCCCCACCCCTATGGTCTGAGCATCAGCTCCTGACTCCAGGTTCCTGGCCAGTTTGAGTTCCTGCCTTGGCTTTCCTCAGTGGCTTTTGATCACTGGTGCTTCAGCACAGGAGTAGACACCCTGAATAAGTCACTTCCCCACCTCCCATCAGCGCCGGGTACCAAACTCAGAGCTGCATGCTTATTAGGCAAGAATTCTACCACTGAGCTGGATTCTCAACTGCTAGGTTTTACTTTGTGTTATTTTACGTTGGCGTACTGGCTTTGACTGCAAGTGCTGGCATGCTAAACAAGTTACCACTGAGCCTTGAGACCTAATGCAGGGAAAAAAAAAACACCAACCGACCACTTCCCCTATAGTCATTAATGCCACGCTGAACTAAAAAAAACCAGTAATCAAGGCTGATTTGGGACACATGCATTTTTGGTTTAACTTGTTTCTCTGCTGTGTCCTTGTTTGGAGAGCTCATTGATGAAGCCAGGAAATTGTATGTCATTGTTTTAAAAATCTCGTGTTCTGCGTGCCTAGGTGCTCACAGGTCAGTTCTCATGTGTGCTAGGCATTTGATAGGTCAGCTTTCTTTAACACCAGTCCCCATGCACCAAGGGCAGAAGAAGAACTCTTACCTGTAATGCCAAGGGGGAGGGACAAAATGTTAGCATCTTCTTCTGGGTAGCTGAGCTTGAAGTTTGAGGAAGTGCCCAGATTGGGGAGGTGGGAGCAGGAGAGAACTTTTACTTTCAGGGCTGCAGAAGGCGCCTCCCACAGGCAGTGGACTGGATGAGGTTTAGTAAAGACATGGCTCTGAGCTTGGATTCTGGAGTGAGCTAGAACTGGGCATTGCTTTTTCCAGCATCACCACCTGTAGACAAGTAGCTTTTAGTATGAACCTTTTTCTTTATCCCATGAAATAGGGATAAAAACTGTGTGTGCCTACTTCATAGAAACATGTTCTTATTACACCAGAGACTGTGATGACCCTGGTAAGTGCCTGATATAAAGGAAAAATTCAATCAATATCATTAAAAAAAAAAGTGGCTAGGACTAGGTCTCTTTTAGTGATCTGTCAAACCAAGGGCACAGTAGGCAAATGACATTTGGCAGAGAAAATGGTTGTCTCACCCCCAGGCTTGGGTGCCTTGGCAAGGTGCACCAGCAATATGTTCCCCGAGTCTCCCGAATCACAGTTTTCTATCCTCTGTCCTGGTTCACACTCCTACTGCATGGGCTAGGGTTGCCCAGTATGCACCAGACATAGAGGCTTCCCATGTGGTGCTTGTAGAAAGTACAGCTTTCCCAGAACCTCTCAGTCCTGGCTGTGCACCATCAGCCCTCCTGGGCCTTCCATGGTGAACTAATGCCTGAGTCCTGCCTTCTACGTACCCTGTACTCATTATCCAGGGACAGTATTCAAGCATTGGTATTTGAAAAGGCTCACTGGTGGACTCTAATGTTCAGCTTGGGAAACTCTGATTTGGAAACTTAACAAGTGAACACAACACTGTTTTCCTGGCTCAGAATCAGTAAACACCCAGCAGCATGCTTCTTGCCCAAGCCATAGTTCTTTTATAGCCCATTGGCATTATTGCTTCTCCCATCTGAACCTTTTCTCATATCTGGCACCGTGGCCATTGCCTTTTCTAAATGCTCATCTTTAATCTCTCTGCTTTCCCTCTCTTGGCTCATCTACTGCTCAGCTGGTCCCTTCTCTGTCTTCTTAATGCTTTGCATCTTTCATAGCTGGTTTGGGCATCAACAATTCCCTGGCGTATGTATTCACTATGCTTCTTATTCATTCTTTTAAAAAAGTATTCTTATCAGTTTAATTAAATGTATAAAGTGATAGGCTTCACTGAATCACTTTCACATATCCATGTAACTTACCCACTGCTTCCAACCTCCATCACCACCTATAAGCCTGTGTTTACCAAACCAGGAATTTAAGGCTGCCTTTGAACTTGGGATCCAGAAGTGTAGGCTGTCCAGAGACCTGTGTGATTCTGAGCCATGTCAGTTACAGATACTTGAGAATCTTCTCCTATTTTCCCTTATCACTCTCATGATCATTTCCAGTCTTTATTGTTTTATTCACAGCTGTCTTCATCTCACTTTTCTGAGTCCTTGGGGGGGGGGTGTCTAACTTACTCCTCCACCACTCCTTCCCAATTGCTGGCTCTAAATAAATAAAGTTGACTAGCTTTCCTGCTCTTAATTCTCATGAAATTTGCCAACTAAGGCTCCTCTCTAGTTCATTCTGAAAGAAGAGCCGTGCCTGCCAGTTTGGAGGCCAGCTTCTTTACATGGGTCCTATACTTTGCTCTCCTTTCATTTAGGCACCAGGCAGAGAATGCAGCACGTTCATGTTCTTGTGACACTCATAATATCATGGAGGAAGACAGGAAATAGAGACTAAAGATAAATGTATATCAGATGGTAGTTAAATGTTAGGAGGGAAACAGAGACATGTAAGGGGAGAGGCCAGAGATGGTGCTTTCTATGGTGTGGTCAGAACACAAAATGAACTAATAGACACAAGGGGTATGAGGGACAGGAGGTGTGCAGGTGGGAAATGTAAGTGACAGCTGAGGTACCATTGAAGAGGACTAGACGATAAAGTGTAGATGGTAGAAAGGGCAGGCTTGGTCGTGTCTTTGGATGCCTGGGTACCTAGATAAGGACTGAGATTTTCTTCTGAGTGATATGAAGTGCACTGGGAGGGTTGACCAAAAACAACTAACCAACTAACCAACCAACCAACCAACCAACCAACCAAAGCAATATATTCTGACTTGTAATGTTCTCTTCACTTCAGTAGAAGACTATAGAAGAGATGGATATGAAGGCAGGATGACCATAAGAGATCAAGGCCAGGGCTGGGCAGGTAGCTCAATGGTAGAGCACTTACCTACAGTGTATGAGGTGTGAAGCCCTGAGTTTCCTGTCTTGAAACACACACGTACACACACACACACACACACACACACACACACACGAGAGAGAGAGAGAGAGAGAGAGAGAGAGAGAGAGAGAGAGAGAAAGAGAGAGAGTCAAACAGACACACACAGAGACATACACACGCAGAGACACACACAGACATATACACTCATAGACATACACACACAGACATATACACAGACAGAGACACATACAGAGGCATACACAGACAGACAGACACAATTAGACAGACATACACACACACAGATACACAGACAAACACAGAGACACACACAGACATACACACATATACACACAGACATACACACATATACATACACACACAGACATATACACAGATAGACACACACAGACAAACACAGACGGACACACACAGACACACATAGACATACAGACACACACACACAGACATACACAGACAAACACACACATAGACACACACACAGAGACATACACAGGCACACACACAGAGACATAGACAGACACACACACACACCACAGACATACACATAGTCAGATAGGCACACAGATACACACAGACAGACACACAGACATACATACACAGACAGACAGTCACAAATATCACAGACAGGCACACAGACAGGCACAGACAAACACAAATATACACATAAACACACCACACAGACATACATACATACAGACAGACAGACATTACCCAAGTCTGTGTGAAGGTGATAGAGTTTTCAAGTAGGACTTAAGGAATGAATTAGTGAGAAGTTGTCACATAAATGATTTTGGCAAACTGTCATGTGCTGCTTGCACCTGTTGAGAGTAGACTCTGGGAATGAGGAGAGCTCCCTTGTCTCAGACCCAAGCACGTGCTTTTCAAGTGTCCTTCACAGTTTTCTTGCTTGGGTCAGGTTGGCCTCCTGGTTCCCTAACAGAGACAAAGGAGAACAGTAAACAGCTAAGGATATTTAAAACAAAAACAAAAATCAAGAAAAACAACAAACCCCACATGGCACCACTGAGAACAGCTGGAAGGGAAACATTTGCAATGAGAGTGGTTAGCACTGTTTATCCATGGCCTAGAAATGCCTATGGTGGGGATCTTAAGGCTGATGCCCATCCCTGGAGAGAAAGCTCTGTGCTTGCTCTGTCAATCAGGAACTTCAATTGCACAGTTTCAGGTTTCAGTAAGGTTCCTCCAACCTATTTCTGATAGGTATTGTAATCACCTGATTTGATGATGTTTAGACCTAAAAAGTTAGTCCTCTTACTGTGGCTGCTATGCACATGGTACATTAACCCATCCCAAACTGAACAGCTATTGTAAATTATTGCCAGACATACCAGGGGTGATTGGAAAAAATACTTTATTTTGAAAGTATTCTTTTCTTTGGCAGGTAATGCATTTTTTTTGTTGTTGTTGTAAAATTATTTTTAAAAGTAGTATGCCCTGCTTTAACAGTTAAGTCTAGCGAATAAATGTGTTCCCTCACATGATTAGCATTTTTTTCTGACACAAAGTCATATGGATGATTCCACTCTCTTTACAATTTTTAAGTGTCATCAACCACAGTGGCTTTTCTACCGGACAGGCTTCCCAAGATGGATTGATTTCTCTGCTCTGCTAGTTAGATTTGTTTTAGAGTCAGAGCTTACAGGATTTGATACAGGATTGGCTCTTAGATGTGAGAGGCAGATGAAAGAAAAGAGTCTAAGATGTCTTGTAGATCCCTTCTAAGATGCACCTTAGATTTTTTGACCTGAGCCATTCTAAGAATAAAATTGTTCTTTACTAAGAAAGTTCTGGTGACAAAGGCACAGTATTTTATTTGTTTGTTTGTTTAAGTCCCAAACGCTGCTTCCCCTCCAGGTCCCTCCTTCACAATGTCCCTTCTCTTCCCTCCCCTTCTCCTCTGAGAGGGTGGGGGCCCCTGGGTATTCCCCCACCCTGGCACATCAAGTCTCTGCCAGATTAGGTGCATTCTCTCCCACTGAGGCCAGACAGGGCCACCATGAAGACTGAGCTGCCTGTCTGCTACATATATGTAGGGAGACCTCGTTCCAGCCTGTGTATGTTCTTTGGTTGGTGGTTCAGATTCTGAGAGCTCCTAGGTATCCAGGTTAAGTGATTCTGTTGGTCTTCCTGTGGGATTCCCATTTACTTCAGGGCCTACAGCCCTCCCCCCAAGTTTTCTATAAGTGTTCCCTAGCTCTCTCTAATGTTTGTCTGTGGGTATCTGCATTTGTTTTAGTCTGCTATTGGGTAGACCCTCTCAGAGGACAGTTATGCTAGGCTCCTGTCTGCAAGCATAACAGTATCAATAATGTCAGGGATTGGTGCTTATCCATGGGATGGGTTTCCAGTTGGGCCGGCTATTGGTTGGCCTTTTTTTGGGTCTCTTCTCCATCCTTGCATTTCTTTTAGACAGGACAAATTTTGGGTGGAAAGTTTTGTGAGTTGGTTGGTGTGCCTATCCTTCCACAGGGGGTCCTACTTGGCTACAGAAGGTGGCCTTTTCAGTGTTAGGCATTTCAGCTAAGGTCACCAACATTGATTCCTGGGAGCTTCTCCTATGCCAGGTCTCTGGGATTTCTAGAGATTCTCCCTCCCTGACTCCCCACCCCAGCAGCTACAGGTTACTATTCATTCTCTTGGCCCTCTGGGCCTCCCTCTCTCTCTCTGCACTTGATCCTGCCACCCCATTCCCCTTCCTTTCTCTTCCCCTCCCCCAGCTCCTCTCTCCCTCTTCCTCCTATGACTATTTTGTTTCCCCTTCTAACTGTGACTCAAGCATCATTGCTTGGGCCTTCCTTTTTGTCTAACTTTTCTGGGTCTGTGAGGTGTATCATGGGTGTTCTTTACTTTATGCCTAATATCCACTTATCAGTGAGTACATTACCATGCCTGTCCTTTTGGGTCTGGGTTACTTCACTAAGGATGATATTTTCTAGTTCTATCGATTTGCCTGCAAAATTCATGATGTCCTTGATTTAATAGCTGAGTAATATTCCATTGTATAAATGAATCACATTTTCTTTATTCTTTTGTTGAGGGATATCTGATTTGTTTCTGTTTCTGGCTATTATGAGTAAAGCCGCTATTTGGAACATGTATCCTTGGGGTATAGAGGAGCACCTTTTGGGTATATGCCCAGGAGTGGTATAGCTGGGTCTTCAGGTAGAACTATTTCCAATTTTTTGAGAAACTGCCAGATTGATTTCCAGAGAGGTTGTAAAAATTTGCAATTCCATCAGTGATGGAGGAATCTCTTTCTCCACATCCCAGTCAGCATGTGTATATCCCTTGAAATTTTTAATCTTGGTCATTGTGATTGGTTAAGGTTGACTCTCGGGGTTGTTTGGATTTGCATTTCCCTGATGAATAAGGATATTGAGCATATCTTTAAGTATTTTTCAGTCATTCTAGATTCTTCTGTTGAAAATTCTCTGCTTGGTTCTGTGCCCCATTTTTTAAATTGGGTTATTTGGTTTATTGGAGTTCTTTATATATTTTGGATATTAGTCCTCTGTCAAATGTAGGGTTGGTGAAGATCTTTTCCCAATATGTAGGCTGCCATTTTGTCCTGTTGACTGTGTTCTTTGCCTTACAGAAGCTTTTCAGTTTCATGAGGCCCCATTTATCAATTGTTGAGCTTAGAACCTGAGCCATTGGTGTGCTGTTCAAGACATTGTCTCCTGTATCAAAGCATTCAAGACTGTTTCCCACTTTCTCTTCTCTTAGGTTTAGTATATCTGGTTTTATGTTGAGGTCTTTGACCCACTTGGACTTGAGTTTTGTGTAGGTTGATATTATATGAACTTACTTGCATTCTACTGGATGTATGCATACATCCAGTTAGACCAGCACCATTTGTTGAAGTTTTCTTTTTTCCATTGTATGATTTTGGCTTCTTTGTCAAAAATCAAGTGTCCATAGGTGTGTGGGTTTATTTCCGAGTCTTCAGTTCTATTCCATTGATCAACCTGTTTGTTTCTGTACCAGTATCATGCAGTTTTTAATCATTACTTTTTAAAAAATATTTATTTATTTATTATATGTAAGTACACTGTAGCTGTCTTCAGACACACCAGAAAAGGGTGTCAGATCTCATTACAGATGGTTGTGAGCCACCATGTGGTTGCTGGGAATTGAACTCAGGACCTTTGGAAGAGCAGTCAGTGCTCTTCTTAACCGCTGAGCCACCTCTCCAGCACCAGTTTTTATCATTATTGTTCTTTAGTACCTGTTGAGGTCTGGGATGGTGATTATTCCTCCAGAGGTTCTTTTATTATTCAAGATTGTTTTGGCTGTCCTGTGTTTTTTGCTTTTCCATATGAAGTTGAGAATTACCCTTTCAAGGTCGGTAAAAAAATGTGTTGGAATTTTGATGGTGATTGCATTAAATCTGTAGATTTCTTTTGGTAAGATGGTCATTTGTACTCTGTTAATCCTACTAATCCACGAGCATGGGAGATTGCTCTATCTTCTGAGGTCTTCTTCTATTTATTTCTTGAGATACTTAAAGTTATTGTCATATAGATCTTTTACTTTCTTGGTTAGAGTTACACCAAGATATTTTATATTATTTGTGACTATTATGAAGGGTGTGTCCCTAATTTCTTTTTCTGCCCATTTATTATTTGTATGAAGGAGGGCTACTGATGTGTTTAAGTTAATTCTATATCTAGCCACTTCACTGAAGTTGTTTATCAGCTGTAGGAGTTCTCTGGTAGAATTTTGGGGATTGCTTATGTATACAGTCATACGAATAGTGATATCTTTCCATTTTTAGTCCCTTAATCTTCTTTTGTTGTCTTATTGCTCTATCTAGAACTTCAATAACTATATTGAATAGATAGGGAGAGAATGGGCAGCCTTGATTTGTCCCTGACTTTAGTGGAATTGCTTTAAGTTTCTCTCCATTAAATTTGATGTTAGCTATTGGCTTACTGTATTTTGTTTTTATTATGTTGCTTTTATCATGTTTAGGTATGTGCCTTGTATCCTGATCTCTCCATGATTTATAACATGAAGGGGTGTTGGATTTTGTCAAAGGCTTTTTCAGCATGTAATAAGATGATATACGGAATCATCCCTGCATCCCTGGGATGAAGCCTTCTTGATCGTCGTGAATGATGTTTTTAATGTGTTCTTGCATTCAGTTTGTGAGAATTTTATTGAGTATTTTTGTGTTGATGTTCTTAAGTGAAATTGGTCTGAAGTTCTCTTTTTTTGTATGGTTTAGGTATCAGGACAACTGTGACCTCATAGAATGAAGTAGTGTTCCTTTTGTTTCTATTTTGTGGAATAGTTTGAGGAGTATTAGAATTAGCTCTTCTTTGAATTTCTGGTAGAATTCTGCACTAAAACCATCTGGCCCTGAGCCTTTTCTGGTTGGAAGACTTTTAATAACTGCTTCTATTTTCTTAGGCGTTATAAGCCTGGTAGATAGTTTACCTGACCTTGATTTAATTTTGGTATGTGGTATCTAGAAATTCATCTGTTTTGTTTAGATTTCCCAGTTTTGTGGAGTACAGTCTTTTGAAGTAAAACCTAATTTTTGGACTTCCTCAGTTTCTGTTGTTTTATCTCCCTTTTCATTTCTGACTTTGTTAATTTGGATCCTGTACCTGTGCCTTTTCCTTAGTTTAGCTAAAGGTTTACTTATCTTGTTGATTTTTGCAAAGAATCAGCTCTTGGTTTTGTTGATTCTTTATGTTGTTCTCTTTGTTTCTAATTGATTGATTTTAGACTGGAGTTTGACTATTTCCTGTGGTTTACTTCCTTGGGTATATTTGCCCTTTTTTTGTTTGTTTGTTTTGTTCTAGAACTTTAAGGTGTGCTGTTAGGTTGCTAGTATGAGAACTCTCCAATTTCTTTATGAAGGCACTTAGTGTGTGTGGGAAGTGGGTGCGGCCACAGGCCCTGTGAAACCCACTTGTTTACTGCCTTGCCCGAGCATGTGCAGTGAGGCTGCATGCGTGGGCTGCCTGCAAGGCTGGACTGTTCCTAGTGATCAGGACCTGTCAGCCTATCTGTGAACTACCTGAGCTCATGCCTGGAGTGTGTGTGAATTCTGATTGGATGAGGTGGGGTGGAGCTAGAAGGAGGTGAGTCGGCGTGAGTAGTGAGAGAGTAGTTTTAGCCCTTGCCATGAGTAGAAGTAGTAGAAGAGATGTGAGTGTTCGCTGATTCGCCCGCGAATGAGGACACCACACACAATAGGGTTCTTCTGCAGCAAGCTTTATGCGTCTTGAGAGGGAGAGCATAAGCTTCACAACCGGAGACCCCAGGCAGTCCGAGCCCCTCCTTTTTATAGGAAATTCTCCCCGCCTCGGACGTGGCAAGCCATGATTGGCTCAACACTGATCACCCCATATGATGTTATCCCTGAGGCGGAGCTGCCCGGGGCGGGGATTTCCAGCGCAGGCGCAAACTAGTTGTTTACTAGTTGGTACTGAGGAAATGACTCAGTACCGGAAGAGCGGCGCCCCACATCTCCCCCTTTTTTGTCTAATAAAACCAACTGGACACCCAGTATGAGAGGACGGGAACATTGGCCGAATCCTCTTACTCAGAGATGTAAGAACTATGTCCGCAAGCAACAACTAGGCTTGAGTGGGACCCGAAGTTGCTCCGACCTGTCCCTCTGCCATTTTTTCGAGGAGGGGAAGACTAGGGCAGGAAACCCCCACTAGACGGCATATTCCCCAGGTGGAACGGGGGGACCACCTGTGCGATGCATTGCTCTACAATCCTCTAGGGCTGCTGAAGCTCACCCGCTAAGGCGCGGGCAGCCAGCGACCAGTGGTGCAAATCAATTTTGTTTAAGCGCCGCCAACCATACCTGTGCAGATTGCCCCTGCTCCAGGGCAGCAAGCGCCTGGGATATCATGATTTTGTCTCTATTATTTTTCTTATATAATTTGCAAATTAACCATAAGCTAAATACCGATCCGAAGCAAAGGAGAATTCCAAACAAACCCACCCCCACCCATTCCTTAAAATAAGAAACAACAGAAGAAATCCATGACGAAAAGCCTTCGGTCAAGGAGAGGTCAAGTCTGGTGGAATTGATTTGGACGATGGCCAATCTAAGTTTCTGGAGGGTTTGATCAAAATCAAACGTCCAATTGTGTAGCAGCTGTTGAGACAAACTCTTAGAAAGATTAGCGGCGTATGTGAAATTATTATATTGTACTGATGTGATGCATAACCCTGGCATTCTGACTTCACATCCCAACTGCGCGAGTTGCCAGAGGATATCAATTTGTTCTTGAACCAAATCTATACGTTGATTAACCAGTAATAATCCTCCCCGGAGCTGGGTATAGGCAAGATGGCTATCTTCAATTGCTGCAGACACAGCGGCCGACAGTTGATTAATAGTGTCTGCAGTCTGCACAGTCCCTGACAGGGCCAGAGCTGATGCAGTTACTGAGGCGGTTATGCCTACAGTAGCCACAATTCCTACGATCACTGCAGAGACACCAAAATCCCTCTTTTCCCTAAAAAGGGACAGGGAGCTGGGGGCCACCACCGGGACTGGAACAAAGCGGGGCAAACGGACAACCATGGCAAAAGAAAAAGCCTTGGCATCCCAGCATGTAGCATAAAAGCAGGAATAATTTTGACAATAAATGTCAGTCAAATTATTAGGCAAGGTAGAATTACTAACAAGCCAAAGAAAAGGGGGCCAAACACAAACAGGCGTAGGGGGATATTGAAACTGTTGAGGCGATCCCACCCACCACGTGGAGGAGGAATTTAGGCTGAACCGCATGAAACCCCTTTGGGACCAGCCTCCCTCTATTAATGCCAGAGGCGCAATATCGGTGCAGCTCCCATTAATGCCACACAAAAGCCATAAATTGAAGGGATAGCCAATGGCTGAGGGATTATCTTCGCCATTGCGTCTTGCCACATTATATGAACCATTAATCAAGGGTGGGGATAATGTGAAATAATCATTAACTCGCCCCACTCGACGCGCTTGGCAGCCGGCCCAAGGCAGGGTGGAAGACAGCTCTTCCTTTGCTACACAAAAGGGGGCTAACCTTGGTTGCTGATACTCAGTATGATTAATAATTTTGGTTACCTTGGGCCAATCTCCAGACAAATCAACAAGATCTCCACCATAAAATGTATCATTCATAAGTGCATTGGGAATATGGACAACGTACTGATAGGATAATCCAATGCATTCGGTCAAAGAACTATTGAGGGAGAAACATAAACTCCCCCTCAAATTATGTCTTCTCTGTTCAGTGACCTTTTCGAGCTGGGGATCCCACGGTAAATATGGAAGCCCATGATTTTCATTGGTAGAAAAAAGGCCCCCGCATTATACATTACCGGCATGGGGAGTGGGAATGTTGACATTATTCCCCATCGAAGCCCTTTTTCCTGGGATATCACTTGCAGAGGCAGGATGATTCCCAATATCAGCAGGGCGATCTTCATCATCTTGGGGTATTGATCGTGTTAGTCTTTCTGGGACCCAGAATGGATTTTGTTCGTTCTGCGGGAAAACACAAACAGCTCCCCTGGATCTTATTAGAATAGGATCCGGGCCTCTCCATTTGTTGGTTAGGACATCTTTCCATTTTATTAATTCCTTGGGTCTAGTTGGTTCAGAGCAATGTCTGTCAGCAGCAGTACGGCCATGTGCATCAAGATTTAAAAAATTGAGGGTGAATAGTGCCAATGACACAGACACTTTTGGCGTACGGGGTATAGCTTCATCAGCGCCCCCTTTTTGTTTAACAACATAAGATTTAAGGGTCCGATGTGCTCTCTCAACAATGCCTTGACCTTGTGGGTTATATGGGATACCAGTTAGATGCGTTACTCCCATTTGGCGACAAAAGCTTTGAAATTTTTGTGAAGTATAAGCTGGTCCGTTATCAGTTTTAATAAATTTAGGTTGTCCCCAAGCGCTCCAAGCCTCGAGGCAGTGTTGGATCGCATGTGTTGCCTTTTCTCCCACATGGGGAGATGCAAAAATAATGCCAGAGCAGGTATCGACGGACACATGAAGATATTGTAACTTGCCAAAGGAGGGGACATGTGTGACATCCATTTGCCATATTTGTAAAGGCTGAACGCCGCGGGGGTTGATCCCCACATGAGGGAGGGGCAGAAATTCACAGCAATTTTGGCAGCTAGTGACGATGTCACGAGCTTCTTTCCTAGTCAAGGAGAAGCGACGGCGCAACGTTTCTGCCGTTACATGAAAGCGATTGTGGAATCCTTTTGCAGCTTCCACAGAGGATGACAGGGCTGTGGCTATTAATTTGGTGGCTTTGTCTGCCAAGTCATTACCCAGGGACATGGGGCCAGGTAGGCCTGAATGAGCCCTGATATGAGTGATGAAAACTGGGAATTTTCTTTGAAGCAACACTGATTGTATTTCTTGAAAAATTTGTGCTAAAGTGCTAGAGGGTTTGATTACCCCAGCCACCTCCAGCAAGTTTACTGCATTTACTACATAACTAGAATCTGACACAATATTGAGGGGTTCAGAGAAGGTTTTTAATACCTCCAGAACCACTAGACACTCTATTACTTGAGGTGATGCTTCTTTATATTGTTTGGAACATATTTTGCCATTGACCACAAAGGCCCCTATACCATTCTTGGAGCCATCGGTATACACCATGAGCCCTTCCTTAATTGGGTTTCTTACCGTTACATGCGGGAACACAATTGACTGGCTCTGGGCAAAGTGTAGGATCGGGTGTTTGGGATAGTGATTGTCTATGCTTCCAGGGAAAGTTGTAACTAGTATAGCCCAGTCATTAGATGTGGCGGCCAAAGTCTGAACTTGCACAGAGGTATAAGGCACCACCAAGAGGTGGGGGCTACGCCCGAAATGGGTGATGGCTGCTTTATAGCCTCTGAGTGCAAGCTGAGCTATGGCTTCAGGATACCAATGTATTATTTTTGCTGGGGATACATTTGGGTGAACCCATAGCAGGGGCCCATTCTGCCAAAGAACGGCAGTTGGCAAATGGGCAGTTTGTAAGACACACAGACTAAAGGGTTGTGATTCTTCGATACGGAGCAGCTGCGCTTGTGTCAGGGCCATTTCCACCTTTTGCAGGGCCAGATCAGCAGCTGGAGTCAATGTTCGGGGGGACGTGATGTGCGAATCTCCTTCTAAGATATTGAACAAAGATCTTAATTCCGAAGTGGGGATTTTTAAAAAGGGTCTAAGCCAGTTAATGTCCCCCAACAATTTCTGAAAATCATTTAGGGTATGGAGGTGGTCCCTTCTTATCTCTAATTTTTGAGGTATGATGTTATTTGGTGTCACCATAGTACCCAGGAACTGTCCAGTATTTGAAATTTGGACCTTTTCTACAGCTATTTGAAGTCCCCATTGACTCAAAGTTTTAAGTAAAAGGGGGTAGGCCCTTTGAAGCAGGCCAAGGTCCTTGTGGCACAGAAGGATGTCGTCCATATAATGGAGCATGACTAACGAGGGAAATTGATCCCTTACTGGAGAAAGGGCCTCCTGCACATAAAGTTGGCACATAGTAGGGCTGTTGGACATTCCTTGTGGTAGAACCTTCCATTGGTACCTTTTATCGGGTTCCATATGATTAACAGAGGGTATAGTAAAAGCAAATCTGGGCCTATCTATTGGACATAGAGGTATAGAAAAGAAACAGTCTTTAATATCTATTATAATCAAATTCCAACCCCTGGGCAGGGCGGAGAGCACAGGAAGGCCTCTTTGCACAGGGCCGAACAAATGCATTTGTTCATTAATGGCTCTAAGGTCATGGAGCAACCTCCATTTCCCTGATCTTTTCTTAATAACAAATATGGGAGTATTCCAGGGGGAGGTAGAAGGTTCTATATGATCCAATTTTAGTTGTTCATTTACTAATTGTATTGCGGCCTCCATTTTTTCAGAGGATAGGGGCCATTGGGGGACCCACACCGGGTCCTCTGTTTTCCACGGTATAGGCCGAACCGTCCCCATGGCCCCTAGGAAAAACCCAGTCCTTGTCGGGCTATATTTCCTACTGGTGAAATAGGCTCAATTCCTCCTTGCTCTGACCGTCCTAATCCTTTGCCTGTCCTGTAGCCCATCTTTAGCATCATGTTTTTTGCCTTGTTCAAGCCTTCCCCCAACACAATTTTTTCATTGGACAGGGTTAGGCCCAAATGTTGCATAATGTCTCTCCCCCAAAGGTTTACTGGGAGCGGGAGCACATAAGGTTCGAATTTACCCTTTTGTCCCTCAGGAGCCTTCCAGGTCAAACTCATTGAGCTTATGGCAGGGCATGAATGATATCCCAGGCCTTGTAGAGAGTGGGACGATTTCGTAGTGGGCCAAGCTTTTGGCCACCAGTGCGTGGATATAATACTTTTGTCTGCCCCGGTATCAAGAATACCTTCAAACCTTTTTCCATTTACTTCGAGGCAGAGTTTGGGCCTTTCATTCAGGGATACAACAAGGTAGGCTGAATCAGTTCCTGACGACCCCATCGTTTTGGGACTGGGGCCTGGGGAGCCCTCCCAGAGGGTGTCGGGGAGGAGCAGCAATTGAGCTATCCTATCCCCTGCACTGATGGAAAACACGCCCCTGGGGCTGGAACATAAGACCTGTATTTCGGGGGAGTGTAGGTGGTCAACAACCCCAGGATGGACCACTAGGCCCCGTAGGGTGAGTGACCCTCGTCCGAGGATAAGGCCCATGGTCCCAGGGGGCAAAGGTGACATTGGCTCTATAGGTACTGGTTGGATACTCATTTGGGGCATTAGTAGGAGGTCGGAGGCGGCGCGCAGGTCCACCCTTGTGGGTCTTCCTGGGTCGCTTCTTCCGCCATCCCGGAGGTTCTGACAAACCGGTTCCCATATCTTTGAGGGCCCTGGGACCGTGGGCCCAATGACCCGTTTTTTGACACATTGGGAGCAGGAACATTTAATGGAGGCAAAAGCCTTCCCTGTATATCTCGCACTGAGCGACATTGATCTGCTCTATGGTACCCTTTACCACACCTCGTGCAGAGGGTCAAGACCCCCCCTTTCTTGTCTGGGGCTTTGCAATCTCTTTTGAAATGTCCAGGCTTACCACAATTAAAACAGGTCCATTCACCGGTCTTCTTTTGTGGAGGATGCTTTTGTGCTAACATGATGGCGGCCGTGAGGCCAGTATTGCTAAGTGGACCTCCAAGCTCTCTACACACTCTTAGCCATTCTTGCAACCCTTTTGATTTTCTAGGAGCAATGGCATTCCTGCATTCCTGGGTGGCTTGTTCAAAAATCAGTTGCTCAATAAAGGGTCCTATTCCCTCTGGGTCCCCAAAGATTTTTCCTGCCGCCTCCATCATGCGTGCGACGAAGTCGGCAAAGGGCTCCTGGGGCCCTTGAACAATTTTTGTAAGCTGATTGGTGGTTTCTCCCTTGCGATTAAGTGACTTCCAGGCCCGTATGGCTGTGCTGGAAATCTGGGCGTACGCCCCCCAATGGTAATTAATTTGATCTGCGGCCCACGGGCCTTGGCCTGTTAAAAGGTCAAATGTCCAATCCCGCTGCTCTTGCGTAAGGGCTATTGCGTTGGCCCTGGCCTGGGACTGGGCTGCCTCATGCCACAAGGCTTTCCATTCTATGTATTGTCCCATAGTAGGCAAGGCGGCCTTAACCACCATTTGCCAATCACTAGGTGTCATGGCAGTTTGTGCCATTCTTTCAAGAATCATAATAGTAAAATTAGCATTGGGACCATATTTTCTTACTGATTCTGCAAGATCTTTTATCTGACTATAGTCTACAGGAGCGTAGATTCTCCCCCCTTCTTGTTCATAAACAGGAAACGCTAATTGTAGCTTGCGGAGGATCTTTTGGGGAAAAAAGGAAGTTGTGGATGACCGGGCCTCATAAGGTGGGGGAGCGGAGGGAATGGCGGCAGCCAACAATCTCCTATCCTTAAAGGAGACACCGGGCGCGGGCTTACCTGACTTAGGTCGTCCGCCTTCATCTGGGTGATACCTTTCTCCTTTATATCTAACTGCTTCTTCTTCTAACTCGCCCTCTTCCTCCGAGGTCAGTTTACTGTCCTCGGTTTCGGAAGAATCCGAGGTATCTCTTAGGTGGAGGGCAGCCAGTTCTCGGGTCGGATATAACCCGGGCCTGCTGCTCCCCTTCTCTCCCTTTCTGTTTCTCCCGGGAGGTCCTTTTTCACTTCCCTTTTTTGCCTTTTTTACGGTTTTTGTGCGCACACCCATCCTCTCACTACGCTCGGATTCTGACATACCTTCCTGCATAGCTTCTAAAACCTTTTGCCCTTTCCTTCGCTCCTCCTCACAGGCCTCATCTTCAAGACAACTCTTAACTAGTTTCCATATGGCCTTAACTCCCAACCTGAGGTCTGAACAGGTTTCTAGATCGTTGCCTAGCTTATTCCATGACAGCAGCGTCAGAGATCCTGACACCGCATACCAGGGAGCTACTCGATCAACTTCCTCGACAAAGCGGCGAAGAACTCTGTCCCCAAGCTTCAGGTCCCTTCTTTTGAGAAGTTCTTTTAATGAAGTTTGTACTGATTGAGAAGCCCCCATGATACTCTAAAGGAGACTGCAGTTTTATGTCTCCGAGATCGTAAGAACTTCAATTTAACACAACCTTCTATGTTCACAAAAGAAGAGGGCTAGGAACCATACAACCAAGGCCACGAGGACGATAATTAAAGCCTCGGGCAATCCCTCCCACGGCCCGGTTAGTTGAAGGGAGTGCGAAAGGGTCAGGTAAAATTCAGGCATACCTTTCCGAGACGTAGTTCCTGCAGTTCTGGACCCTCCCCGTCACCGAGGGATCTCCGACGGTGCTCGCGATGTTCTTCTGTTCTTCGTTTTCCCGGGTTTCGGCACCAGATGTGAGTGTTCGCTGATTCGCCCGCGAATGAGGACACCACACACAATAGGGTTCTTCTGCAGCAAGCTTTATGCGTCTTGAGAGGGAGAGCATAAGCTTCACAACCGGAGACCCCAGGCAGTCCGAGCCCCTCCTTTTTATAGGAAATTCTCCCCGCCTCGGACGTGGCAAGCCATGATTGGCTCAACACTGATCACCCCATATGATGTTATCCCTGAGGCGGAGCTGCCCGGGGCGGGGATTTCCAGCGCAGGCGCAAACTAGTTGTTTACTAGTTGGTACTGAGGAAATGACTCAGTACCGGAAGAGCGGCGCCCCACAAAGAGAAGCTGTTGTAATAGGAGTAGTTTTAGCCCTTGCTGTGAGTAGAAGTAGAGTAAGAGAAGCTGTTGTAATAGGAGTAGTTTAGCCCTTGCCCTAAGAAGAAGCTGCTGGGGAAGAGAGCTTAAAAGAAAAAGTCCAAAGTAAAGTTGCTTTGTGAACCCGACTTGGTCTGTATGTCGTTCATGTCAGAGGACTGCGACAAATGGTGGCCCATACAGGGAACGGGGAACGGGGAACTGGGAACTCATCGCATCGGTCGGCAATGGTAAGTAAGAAAATTTTAGTAAGCAGAGGTAGGGAAATTTTGATAAGAATAGTGATAGGAAAAATTTTGGTAAACAGCGGTAGGAAAACTTTGGTAATCAGCGGTAGGAAAACTTTGGTAAATAGCGGTAGGAAATTTTTGGTAAATAGTGGTAGGAAAATTTTGGTAAACAGTGGTAGGAAAACTGTGGTAAACAGTGGTAGGCAAATTTTGGTAAACAGCGGCAGGAATAGAGACGAAGCATTAAGGTTCTCAGAAATAGAGATGAAGCACTAAGGTTCTCAGGAATAGAGATGAAGCATTAAGGTTCCTGGGAAAAAAGGGACGAAGCATTAAGGTTCTTAGGAATAGAGATGAAGGGAATTTCAGCAACTAAAGAAAGCATAGGCCTGACAGGTTCCCTGGGAAAAAAGGGGACAGAGCACCAAGGTTCTCAGGAATAGAGAGGAAGGGAAAAACATGGGCCTGACAGGTTCCCCAGAAAAAAGGGGATGGAGCACTAAGGTTCTCAGGAATAGAGACGAAGGGAATTTCAGCAACATGGGTTCAACTGAGACTAAAATGACAGTAAAAATGTCAGTCATCTGGATCTTGGTCAGGGCGTGCTTGAGGGACACCAGTGGAAAGTACAATGCTGAAATAGAGGAAGGAGCGACGGAGCTTGAGGGGGATAAGGAGATTGCTTCTCAGGCTAGCCTCCGAAAACCTAAACAGTTTAGACAACAAACCGAAGATAAGAAAGAGAAGAAGGAATCTAGCTCTGAAGGGTCTACTAGTGACAGCGACGGGACTGATAGCGACAGTGACGTCTGTAGTCAGATGTTCTGCTGGAGGTTGAGGCGCAGTAGGCCGCCTGAACCATCAGCCCCTCCGTTGCCTTCTCCTCCCCCCTATAAAGATGAGGGAGACAAAAGGGGAAAGCGTAGTCTTCATGCAAAAGTCTGAAAAAATGTGCCTGCCGTTTCGGGGGGCCTTCCCAGTATTTCAGGACCAACAGGGGCAACTGTATCATGAATCCCTGGAGTGGAAGTTTGTACAAAGATTGAAGGAGTCAGTTTTGATGGTTAACCAAAGAGTGGATTGGTTGCAGGAACAGTTGACTATTTTGGAGCAGTTAGTATTTGCTTCCTGCATTACTCATATATCAGGATTGTGTGTAACCTCTGTTCAGTATCAGAATTTTTCCAGAGCTGCAAATCTGTCGCGTGCAATTGGTGCGATGCTGCTAGGAAGTTGAAGTCATGATCTCGACACAAAGATGAAGAAATTGTGGGCATCGATTGTTGCCGTGAACAACACCTGTGTGGAGATTGAAACTGCAAAGCAATGGCTGAAGATCATCCAGGGAACTGTGGGATCCTTAAAAAACTGGGGAAGGATGGCCTTTTGAGTGCTCCTGCTGACTGTTGTGTGTGGAGAAATGCTTTGGTGGATGGCATGTATGCAAAGGTGGCACAGGGCTGATAAATGAGCCTTAGTGCAGGATATGGCAGCCTTGGAAGCAGGAACATTCCCCCAATATTGGCTCAACATGCTGGATCAGTAATCAATCATGGTTTAGATCCTCACGTGCGCATACCAACCTAAGACAGGATGGTGAAAGTGAGTTCGTCACTCCCATGACGGGTAAGGATGTGGCACGGATGGAGGCAACCTAAGACATATGCTGATCCCAGAGCTACTAATAAAACTAAAAGGGGGAGATGCAGGAAGTGGGTGCGGCTGCAGGCCCCTTGAAACCCACTTGTTTACTGCCTTGCGTGTGCAGCGAGGCTGCATTCGTGGGCTGCCTGCCAGGCTGGACTGTTCCTCATGATCAGGACCTGTCAGCCTATCTGTGAACTACCTGAGCTCGTGCCTGGAGTGTGTGTGAATTCTGATTGGATGAGGTGGGGTGGAGCTAGAAGGAGGTGAGTCGGCGTGAGTAGTGAGAGAGTAGTTTTAGCCCTTGCCATGAGTAGAAGTAGTAGAAGAGAAGCTGTTGTAATAGGAGTAGTTTTAGCCCTTGCTGTTAGTAGAAGTAGAGTAAGAGAAGCTGTTGTAATAGGAGTAGTTTAGCCCTTGCCCTAAGAAGAAGCTGCTGGGGAAGAGAGCTGTAAAAGAAAAAGCCCGAAGTAAAGTTGCTTCGTGAACCCGACTTGGTGTCTGTGTCGTTGGTGTCTCCACAGGCAGCGAGGACTGCGGAGACCAGAACAAGTGTGTGTTGGGTTCCAGCTGACCACTTGGGAGCCAGGCAGGGCTGTGGGGTGGGGCATGGCACTCTGCTTTCTGACCACCCTGGTATTTTGAGAAAGGTATTAGCTGTCCAAATGAACATGTCAATTAGGCAGTTAGGTAAAGGAATCTGAAATTCAAGGAGGACAACTCCTTATCCTCCTTCAAGGAGGATAATTCAAGTTATCATTGCTGAGTGGATAAGATCTGAGAACCATTAATATAGAGATTGTATATTTGAATCGTTGGACCTCATGAGTTTCCCAGGGCAGAGAGTATGGATGAAGAGGGACAGGAGCTACAAAGTAAGTTCTATGTTCCCTCAGTAGGTTGTGTGTGAGTGTGTGTGAGTGTGTGTGAGTGTGTGTGAGTGTGTGTGTGTGTGTGTGTGTGTGTGAGAGAGAGAGAGAGAGAGAGAGAGAGAGAGAGCAGCTATTAAATACTACAAATTTTCAAGTCATACTAGGTGGATCTTTATTTTTATTATCTATCTATCTATCTATCTATCTATCTATCTATCTATCTATCTATCATCTATCTATTTACTTATTTTTGTGATATGAGACTAATAATAGTGGGAAAATCAGATTTTGTAATTTTTTTAAAAAAGAAATTGAGTGATATTTTTATAGTTCTCTCAGGAATTTTTATCTCAATAGCTACTTTTGCTATGGGCCTTGCACATGGCTAGAAAAACACTTTGCCACTAACCTACATGCCCTATAGGTAATTCTTTTTTTTTAAATTAGATATTTTCTTTATATACATTTCAAATGCTATCCAGAAAGTTCCCTATACCCTCCCTCTGTCCTGCTCCCCTACCCACCCACTCCTGCTTCTTGGCCCTGGCATTCCCCTGTATTGGGGCATATAAAGTTTGCAGTACCAAGGGGCCTCTCTTCCTAGTGATGGCCTAGTCAGCCATCTTCTGTTACATATGCAGCTAGAGATACGAGCTCTGGGGGGGTACTGGTTAATTCATATTGCTGTTCCATCTATAGGGTTGCAGACCCCTTCAGCTCCTTGGGTACTTTCTCTAGCTTCTCCATTGGGGCTCCTGTGTTCCATCTTATAGATGACCATGAGCATCCACTTCTGTATTTACCAGGCACTGGCATAGCCTCATATGAGACAGCTATAACAGGGTCCCATATAGGTGATTCTTAAGTCAATCCTTGGAAGTAGCAATTTAGAGATTCCTGGTAAACAACAGCGTTTGGGTATGCTTGAAAGAAACACTTGGCTTATGAGTGGCCAGGGGACAGCAGGAAGAGGATGTGGAGAGAGCAAGCTTGGACAAACATTTCAAGAAGTTTTTCTTGAAGGAGAATGGAGAAATAAGACTGTTAAATAAGACTGTTATTGGGAGGAATTACTGGCTCTTTGTTAAATTTAGGAGCTAAGGGAATGAGCTAGCAGGGAAGAAGTAATGGGTGGCCCTGCATTATCACTGTCTTGTTGATCTGGTATAATATAGTGTGCTTCGTCTTCAGCCTCTGGTTTGGTTTTATATACATCACTGTTACAAATACATTAATTTCACAAATATATGCAATCTTCCTATACCTTTAAAAGGGACATCTCAGTAACTTTGGAGTGTTATCTTCCTGAGTTTTAGATTTTATTTTTTGACATTGTATTACTCAATCTCTTCAAGCTCAGGAAAAATAACCCTGACAAAATTGGTTTCAAAATAGAGACAATGGATACAAGATTTCCCTTCATTGTTGGGAATTGATCCAGGAACTTGTCAGGCTAGCCAGACTCACACTTGGTGATCCACACTCTAGGCATAGTGCCTTGCTTGTTAGGAGGGGATGTCTTGCTGCATCTGATTTGCTATTTTATCAGCCAGTGGTAACTGACTGGAGAGTGGTCCTGGAAGGGCAGCCCTCACAACTCTCTTGAATTCTGACAATGCTAGTTGCCTTCAATGGTTCTTCTTTGTTAACCCTCCTTAAAACCTTTTTACTCTTAAATAATGATGTTTACTTTGAAAGTCATTTCTAGCTCTTTTGTCTGATTATCTAAGAGACCATGAATTTCATGTGGTCCATGATGAATTCTTGAAATCATTTGTAAGACAGGAGGAATGCATGCATTCCCTGAGGCAGGAGAAAGACCATGTTTCACTCACATTCTTAAAAGCAGGTCAAGAATAAGCAACCAAGACAATTCAAGTGGCTCGGTTTCATAGATCTTTGGAGCTTGTGTCTGCCCCACTGTCACACAGCTTTGATTAAGGTTCTGTTCAGGCCTCCTAGGGAAATTATTTCCTTCTGGTCAAGAGAATGGAATTTACCTCTGATTTTGGGTAGAGACAATGTAAGAATTAATCAAGTTGGGCCTGTTGATCCTCTGGTTAAGAGACCACTCCTTAGAAAAGCAGATTTACCTAACATACTAAAGAGGTGGAAGGATAATTATCCCCTTAATGAGGTGATATATCTTCCCTTCCCAGAACCTCTGTTGTCTATACGGTTGCTATGGAGCTGCTGTGAGGTTCTGTTAGGTTGACTTACTCTTCTGAATTCTGACTCAGAAAGGTGCAACATTTCCTTTTCTTTCTTTTGGATGATGAACAGAGCCCCAGTGTGCTTTCCCTGACTCTCTGTCTCTGTCTCTGTCAGTCTGTCTCTCTCTCCTTTCCTCCCTTCCCTCCCTCCCCTCCCCCACCCCTCTTTCCCTCTCTCTCTCTGTGTGGTGGGTACATACATGTGAGTGCAGAAGCCCTTGGAGGCCAGAAGAAGGCATTGGATTCCCTAGAGCTGAGGTTACGGGCGGTTATGAGCCTCCTGACAATTCTTCTGGGAGCTAGAACAGTATGCACTCAACCCCGGAGCCATCTCTCCAGCCCCTTCCTTCATTCTTCCACTTGACACTATGTCTCTTTCTTCATGTAGCTGCTCCTCTCTCCACACCTAGCTCACAAGCCATGGTTTTCTCTCATCCTCTTTTCTTCCAACTCCAGGTAGCTGATATAAGCTGGCCTGCTCAGTGGGTTTTCTTTGAAACTCCAGTAAATTTGCCCTTGAGCTTCTTTCTGATTCTGTTTTTTAAATTTTTTGATGAGGCTAAGAATCCTGAGAGGGCACCCCCAGATGCCCACCCTCATAACACTGCAGAATGACATGTATCTCTGGAACATGGCAGAGCTGTGCTTCTTCTGTTCTGATTGGATGAAAAGTTTCCCTAATCTATCTAAGGTGGAGGTGTTGCCTCTAGGGCAGAAACATGTCAATACTTCCTGTGTCCCTTTGTCATTTTTGGACCATAGCAATCTAAGCTTTTCTGTTTGACTAGCACAAACACAGGAGTGATTCTACACACACATGCTCATCTGGAAGTACTTTGTGATTCTGCGTGGGGAAACTAAATGTTACTTGTGTCCTCCAGTGCCTAGCTTGGTGCCTAGGACATGGTAGGTATTCCAGAAATATTGCTGGATATCTGACTGCATTTCTTTATTTCTCAACTAACAATGCATAGAAAAAGTAGCAATATAGCAGACCATGCTGCATTTATAAGTATTTAGCGTACTACCAGGGTAGATTATGACTATGTATAGCAAAAGTAGCTATTGAGATAAAAATTCCTGAGAGAACTATAAAAATATCACTCAATTTCTTTTTTAAAAAATTACAAAATCTGATTTTCCCACTATTATTAGACTCCAATAAATATTCATCCTTTTATCCCCCCAGGGGAGTCCCAAGCATCCTGCAAGCAAAAGGAACACTAACTGTGCCCAGTGAATCACTCTGATAGTTTCTACCCTGAAGACAGAATGATGATCTTATTTGATTTGCTCCCTCCAAGAGCCTAGAGACTCAAATAGATTCTTAGTCTGCAAGAGCAGAGGGGGACATGCAAAACTGTCCATGTACCACCTGTGAAGGAAATTAATGGCCACTTTTTGGGAACAAGAGGCTCTTAAGCCCCCACCCTCCAATGTGGAGCCCAGGAGCTCTGCCCCACTACTGCTCACACCAGCTGAATTGCAAATCCCTGCAGGGTAGGAACTGGGTCTGCTTAATTCACCTGGAGAGGTCCAGGTTCCCATAAGTATCTGAAGTTAGAAGGCCCATCAATCTTACCCACTAAAGTGCTGGGTCAGGAAAGCTGGCACCTGTGGGGTCCGCAGAGTGTGTGTCCTTCCAATTAGCTCCCTTAGTCTTTCCATTCCTGACCTCATCTCGACAGCAGCCCCAGGAGAACAGGGTTGGGGAAATGCATGCTTGCTACAAATCCCTAATGGCCCACAAACAGTATCTCACTGACTTCGTATAGAAGAGCAGGAAGTGCCAGTGGTGACATCCTGAGGGGTGGGCACCGTGATCTTTTTTTCCTTGGGCATAACTAGCTGCTCTCCTGCTGGAGTTTTGAGAGAAGAGCAGCCTTGTTAAGCTCCTAATTACAAAAATGTGTCCGTCTTTTTCCAGGCTGAGTGAAGTTAGAATTTAAAATCAAAAGGTAGAGAGAGATGGAGCAATTACAGTCTGTGAACAAACTGTTCAATGGAGGGTGAAGAGCGGGAGAACATGCAGGTATCGAGTTTACTTCTCAGGTGCCTGTTAATTATGTCATGTAGTCCCTCTATGCTGGTAGAAACAAGGCATAGACTCAGTGTCCCACGAAGAAACACACAATGTGAAAACGGTTTGCTGAGGTCATTTCTCTTTGAAGAAAGATTGTGTCAATACCCAAACTAGGTTAGCCAGCACTCTGGGGCAGGGAGGTCACTGGTTTTCATTCTAACCTAGGTAGTGACTGTGTCTTTTCTCCACTGTCTGAGGTCTGATCTCATCAGATTTTAAGATTGGCTAACTTAAACTGGCCAAAGGGAAGGAAGGAACAAGAGAATGAATTAGCTTGTTATAGGTCATCAAGGTCAAGGAATGTCGTGTGTGTGTGTGTGTGTGTGTGTGTGTGTGTGTCTAAATTTTACCAGAAGAAGATTTAAAGATTTGCATTGAAGTTTTGTAAGGAGGAGGGATTTAGAGATCGCTGGCCCCTGATGGACTTGGCAACTTTGATAAAAAAGCAAAACAAATGTTTCTTACACCTCCTGTTCTTTCATGTTTGTTTTAAAAACTTAAATCAACTCCTTAGCATTAAAAGGCATTTGGTTTGGCAAAACCAGCAGGAATTTTTTTTTCCAAAAATGTGTGCTTCATTTTAGGGAAATGTGTTTTAAAATCAGAACCAAAAAGACCATGTATACCCTTCCCTAATAAAAGAGGCGAGGACTCCATCTGTATTGACATAATAACTCACATGGTAGACTCGAGGTTGCCTTGCCTGTGGGCAAGTTTTCAGAGTTCAGAAGAAAAATCTATAAATTGAAGTTTTAAACTGTAAGGCTACAACAACAGGGATTTGCAGTTGCTGTAGGTGGTCCCTAGCTGGGGATTGAGAGTTCTTCTTTGATGTAAAGATGGAGAAACTGAGGCTCAGAGTTACACACAGGGTCAGAGTCATGCCATGCCAAGGTGAAGATCTCCTCACGGTGGGTGTGGGAGAGGCGCCATTCTCCTCACGGGTGGCAGTGGGAGAGGCGCGATCCTCCTCACGGTGGGTGTGGGAGAGGCGCCTTTCTCCTCACGGGTGGCAGTGGGAGAGGCGCGATCCTCCTCATGGTGGGTGTGGGAGAGGCGCCATTCTCCTCACGGGTGGCAGTGGGAGAGGCGCGATCCTCCTCACGGTGGGTGTGGGAGAGGCGCGATCTTCTCACCGGTGGCAGTGGAAGAGGCACCATCCTCCTCACGGTGGGTGTGGGAGAGGAGCGATCCTCCTCATGGGTGGCAGTGGGAGAGGCGCGATCCTCCTCACGGTGGGTGTGGGAGAGGCGCCTTTCTCCTCACGGGTGGCAGTGGGAGAGGCGCGATCCTCCTCATGGTGGGTGTGGGAGAGGAGCGATCCTCCTCATGGGTGGCAGTGGGAGAGGCGTGATCCTCCTCACGGTGGGTGTGGGAGAGGAGCGATCCTCCTCATGGGTGGCAGTGGGAGAGGCGCGATCCTCCTCACCGTGGGTGTGGGAGAGGCGCGATCCTCCTCACCGTGGGTGTGGGAGAGGCGCGATCCTCCTCACGGTGGGTGTGGGAGAGGCGCGATCCTCCTCACTGTGGGTGTGGGAGAGGCGCGATCCTCCTCACCGTGGGTGTGGGAGAGGCGCGATCCTCCTCACCGTGGGTGTGGGAGAGGCGTGCTTCATCTGAAGAAAGGAAAGCATTCTTCTCACAAGACTCAGGGAACCAGGTAAGCAAATTAACCTGCTCTGTGTACATCTTGCAAAATGAGCTTTTCACAGCTGCCTCCCACTGTGCAAATCTCCTGTTATGTAAACTCACTTGATGGACAGAGACAGTGAGAGTCCAGATGTTAGGAGTTGGAGTTTCCCTTAAACAAGCAGTTCTAGCTTCAACTATATCAACAGAATCTAAAACAGTGCTAAGTCACAAACAAAAACAACACCAGAGGCTGTTCTTCCCTGACATCCCCTCCCCCCAAACCCAAACAACCGGGACCAGAACAACCAAAACAAACAACTAAACCCTAAACAACTGAGAATAATTTCTAAAAACAATTAACTAGCCTGCCATTGTCTGGCATCCCTGGATTAAGATTTTGGGGAGTGTAAAAATATAAGTGCTGAACAAGGAGGCTCCATTGCTTAATTAGGTCTTGCTAATTATTTTGCCTGATTTAACTTTTTTTCTACCTCATTTCTTTCCCAGTGACATTGTGAGCTTCAACTCAGCTCTCCAGGGCCCAGCACAGAATGTCAGGGAGGGGACCTCTGAACAGGTCTATACCACCTTCACTCAAACTACAGATCCTTATGAAGTCTAGCAAAGGAGACTGCAGAAGAGTGACCACAGGGAGTTCCCAATTCCTCACATGTGTAAGATGCCTCATTCTAGAGAAAATAACATTGGGAGTTAATGGAAGCTAATCATTAACATAAAAATTCTAATTGTTTTAATTTTTAAACTTCTAAAAAAGAAATTTAGCAGCCCTCTGTTACACTAATGGGTTTTCTCAGCTTTGGTGTCTAAAGAAAGACTCTCTACTGGTTTAGCTTTACCACTACACAGTAGTCACTATTCTAAAAACCAAGATAAAACACTGTCTACTGGTTCAGCATGTTATCTAGTACTTACTTTTCTAACAATGAGATAAAACACTGGGCTAGCTAGTTTTATGTCAACTTGACATAAGCTAGAGTCATCTGAAAGGTGGGAACCTCAATTGAGAAAGTGCCTATGTAAGATCTGGCTATAGGGCACTTTTTAAAATTAGTGATTGATGGGGTTGGGGCCAGCTAATTGTGGGTGGTGCTATCACTACATGGATGGTAGCCTGGTAGTCCTGGGTTCTATAAGGAAGCAGGCTAAACAAGCCATGACGAGCAAATCAGTAAGCAGCACCCCTTTCATGGCAGGTTCCCACCCTGTTTGAGTTCTTGTCCTGACTTCCTTCCATGATGGATTATGATGTGGAAATGTAAGCCAAATAAACCCTTTCCTCTCCAACTTGCTTTTGGTCGTGGTGTTTCATCACAGCATGGAAACCCTAATTAAGACAAATATAATTGTTTGGTTTCAGACCTGGAGGCAAAAGACTGAGGTGCATATTTTACATACCAAAGCAGACCTGGCCTCCATGTTCTCCCAGCATCCCTCAGTCCCTACCTGGCATACCCTGTCCCCAGTCTTGAATTTCCAGTCCAGGGACTGGGCTGCCCTTCCTCCTAGGCTCTTCCCTGTATAATCTAGACATTTTGGTAGCTCTCCTCCTCCTCCTCCTCCTCTTCCTCCTCCACCTCTTCTTCCCCCTCCTCTTCTTCCTCCTCCTCTTCTTCTTCCTCCTCCTCTTCCTCCTCCTTCTCTTCCTCCTCCTCCTCTCGCTCCTCCTCCTCCTTTTCCTCCTCCTTCCTCCTCCTCTTTCTCATTCTCCCCCTCTCATCTTTTTTTTTTCTTTTTTTTAAAATTTTTAATATTTTTATTACATATTTTCCTCAATTACATTTCCAATGCTATCCCAAAAGTCCCCCATAGCGCCCCCCACTTCCCTACCCACCCATTCCCATTCTTTTGGCCCTGGCATTCCCCTATATTGGGGCATATAAAGTTTGCAAGTCCAATGGGCCTCTCTTTCCAGTGATGGCCGACTAGGCCATCTTTCGATACATATGCAGCTAGAGACAAGAGCTCCAGGGTTCTGGTTAGTACATCATGTTGTTCCAACAATAGGGTTGCAGATCCCTTTAGCTCCTTGGGTACTTTCTCTAGCTTCTCCATTGGGAGCCCTGTGATACATCCAATAGCTGACTGTGAACATCCACTCCTGTGTTTGCTAGGCCCCGGCATCGTCTCACAAGAGACAGCTATATTTGGGTCCTTTCAGCAAAATATTGCTAGTGTATGCAATGGTGTCAGCGTTTAGAAGCTGATTATGGGACAGATCCCTGGATGCAGTAGTCTCTAAATGGTCTATCCTTTCATCACAGCTATGAACTTTGTCTCTGTAACTCCTTCCCTGGGTGTTTTGTTCCCAATTCTAAGAAGGTGCACAGTGTCCACACTTTGGTCTTATTCTTCTTGAGTTTCATGCGTTTATCAAATTGTATCTTATATCTTGGGTATCCTAAGTTTTGGGCTAATATCCACTTATCAATGAATACATATTGTGTGAGTTCTTTTGTGATTGTGTTACTTCACTCAAGATGATGCCCTCCAGGTCCATCCATTTGGCTAGGAATTTCATAAATTCATTCTTTTTAATAGCTGAGTAGTACTCCGTTGTGTAAATGTACCATAATTTCTGTATCCATTCCTCTGTTGAGGGACATCTGGGTTCTTTCCAGCTTCTGGCTATTATAAATAGGGCTGCTATGAACATAGTGGAGCATGTGTCCTTTTTACCGGTTGGGACATCTTCTGGATATATGCCCAGGAGAGGTATTGCTGGATCCTCCGGTAGTACTATGTCCAATTTTCTGAGGAACCGCCAGACTGATTTCCAGAATGGTTGTACAAGCTTGCAATCCCACCAACAATGGAGGAGTGTTCCTCTTTCTCCACATCCTCGCCAGCATCTGCTGTCACCTGAATTTTTGATCTTAGCCATTCTGACTGGTGTGAGGTAGAATCTCAGGGTTGTTTTGATTTGCATTTCCCTGATGATTAAGGATGTTGAACATTTTTTCAGGTGCTTCTCTGCCATTCGGTATTCCTCAGGTGAGAATTCTTTGTTCAGTTCTGAGCCCCATTTTTTAATGGGGTTATTTGACTTTCTGGAGTCCACCTTCTTGAGTTCTTTATATATATTGGATATTAGTCCCTTATCTGATTTAGGATAGGTGAAGATCCTTTCCCAATCTGTTGGTGTTTTTTTTGTCTTATTGATGGTGTCTTTAGCCTTGCAGAAGCTTTGTAGTTTCATGAGGTCCCACTTGTCAATTCTCGATCTTACAGCACAAGCCATTACTATTCTATTCAGGAATTTTTCCCCTGTGCCCATATCTTCAAGGTTTTTCCCCACTTTCTCCTCTATAAGTTTCAGTGTCTCTGGTTTTATGTGAAGTTCCTTGATCCACTTAGACTTGACCTTAGTACAAGGAGATAGGAATGGATCAATTTGCATTCTTCTACATGTTAACAACCAGTTGTGCCAGCACCATTTGTTGAAAATGCTGTCTTTCTTCCACTGGATGTTTTTAGCTCCCTTGTCGAAGATCAGGTGACCATAGGTGTGTGGGTTCATTTCTGGGTCTTCAATTCTATTCCATTGGTCTATTTGTCTGTCACTATACCAGTACCATGCAGTTTTTTATCACAATTGCTCTGTAGTAGAGCTTTAGGTCCGGCATGGTGATTCCACCAGAGGTTCTTTTATCCTTGAGAAGAGTTTTTGCTATCCTAGGTTTTTTGTTATTCCAGATGAATTTGCAGATTGCACTTTCTAATTCGTTGAAGAATTGATTTGGAATTTTGATGGGGATTGCATTGAATCTGTAGATTGCTTTTGGCAAGATAGCCATTTTTACAATGTTGATCCTGCCAATCCATGAGCATGGGAGATCTTTCCATCTTCTGAGATCTTCTATAATTTCTTTCTTCAGAGACTTGAAGTTTTTATTATACAGATCTTTCACTTCCTTAGTTAGAGTCACGCCAAGATATTTTATATTATTTGTGACTATTGAGAAGGGTGTTGTTTCCCTAATTTCTTTCTCAGCCTGTTTATTCTCTGTGTAGAGAAAGGCCATTGATTTGTTTGAGTTAATTTTATATCCAGCTACTTCACCGAAGCTGTTTATCAGGCTTAGGAGTTCTCTGGTGGAATTTTTAGGGTCACTTATATATACTATCATATCATCTGCAAAAAGTGATATTTTGACTTCATCTTTTCCAATTTGTATCCCTTTGATCTCCTTTTGTTGTCCAATTGCTCTGGCTAGGACTTCAAGTACAATGTTGAATAGGTATGGAGAAAGTGGACAGCCTTGTCTAGTCCCTGATTTTAGAGGGATTGCTTCAAGCTTCTCACCATTTACTTTGATGTTGGCTACTGGTTTGCTGTAGATTGCTTTTATCATGTTTAGGTATGGGCCTTGAATTCCTGATCTTTCCAAGACTTTTATCATGAATGGGTGTTGGATCTTGTCAAATGCTTTTTCCGCATCTAACGAGATGACCATGTGGTTTTTGTCTTTGAGTTTGTTTATATACTGGATTACGTTGATGGATTTCCGTATATTGAACCATCCCTGCATCCCTGGGATGAAACCTACTTGGTCAGGATGGATGATTGTTTTGATGTGTTCTTGGATTCGGTTAGCAAGAACTTTATTGAGGATTTTTGCATCAATATTCATAAGGGATATTGGTCTGAAGTTTTCTATCTTTGTTGGGTCTTTTTGTGGTTTAGGTATCAGAGTAATTGTGGCTTCATAGAATGAGTTGGGTAGAGTACCTTCTGTTTCTATTTTGTGGAATAGTTTGTGAAGAACTGGGATTAGATCTTCTTTGAAGGTCTGATAGAACTCTGCACTAAACCCATCTGGTCCTGGGCTTTTTTTAGTTGGGAGACTATTAATGACTGCTTCTATTTCTTTGGGGGATATAGGGCTGTTTAGATCATTAACCTGATCTTGATTCAACTTTGGTACCTGGTATCTGTCTAGGAACTTCTCCATTTCATCCAGGTTCTCCAGTTTTGTTGAGTATAGCCTGTGGTAGAAGGATCTGATGGTGTTTTGGATGTCTTCAGGATCTGTTGTTATGTCTCCTTTTTCATTTCTGATTTTGTTAATTAGGATGCTTTCCCTGTGTCCTCTAGTGAGTCTGGCTAAGGGTTTATCTATCTTGTTGATTTTCTCAAAGAACCAGCTCCTTGATTGGTTGATTCTTTGAATAGTTTTTCTTGTTTCCACTTGGTTGATTTCACCCCTGAGTTTGATTATTTCCTGCCGTCTACTCCTCTTGGGTGAATTTGCTTCCTTTTGTTCTAGTGCTTTTAGGTGTGTTGTCAAGCTGCTAATGTGTGCTCTCTCTAGTTTCCTTTTGGAGGCACTCAGAGCTATGAGTTTTCCTCTTAGAAATGCTTTCATTGCGTCCCATAAGTTTGGGTATGTTGTGGCTTCATTTTCATTGAACTCTAAAAAGTCCTTAATTTCTTTCTTTATTCGTTCCTTGACCAAGGTATCATTGAGAAGGGTGTTGTTCAGTTTCCACGTGAAGGTTGGCTTTCTATTATTTATTTTGTTATTGAAGATCAGCCTTAGTCCATGGTGATCTGATAGGATGCATGGGACAATTTCAATATTTTTATATCTGTTGAGGCCGGCTTTGTGACCAATTATGTGGTCAATTTTGGAGAAGGTACCATGAGGTGCTGAAAAGAAGGTATATTCTTTTGTTTTAGGATAGAATGTTCTGTAGATATCTGCCAGATCCATTTGATTCATAATTTCTCTTACTTTCACTGTGTCCCTGTTTAGTTTCTGTTTCCATGATCTGTCCATTGGTGAAAGTGGTGTGTTGAAGTCTCCCACTATTATTGTATGAGGTGCAATGTGTGCTTTGAGCTTTACTAAAGTTTCTTTAATGAATGTGGCTGCCTTTGTATTTGGAGCATAGATATTCAGGATTGATAGTTCCTCTTGGAGGATTTTACCTTTGATGAGTATGAAGTGTCCCTCCCTGTCTTTTTTAATGACTTTGGGTTGGAAGTCAATCTTATCAGATATTAGAATGGCTACTCCAGCTTGTTTCTTCATGCCATTTGCTTGGAAAATTGTTTTCCAGCCTTTCATTCTGAGGTAGTGTCTATCCTTTTCTCTGAGATGAGTTTCCTGTAAGCAGCAAAATGTTGGGTCTTGTTTGTGTAGCCAGTTTGTTAGTCTATGTCTTTTTATCGGGGAGTTGAGTCCATTGATATTAAGAGATATTAAGGAAAAGTAATTGTTGTTTCCTGTTATTTTTGTTGTTAAAGTTGGCATTCTGTTCTTGTGGCTGTCTTCTTTTAGGTTTGTTGAGGGATTACCTTCTTGTTGTTTCTAGGGCGTGGTTCCTGTCCTTGTATTGGTTTTTTTCTGTTATTATCCTTTGAAGGGCTGGATTCGTGGAGAGATAATGTGTGAATTTGGTTTTGTCGTGGAATACTTTGGTTTCTCCATCTATGTTAATTGAGAGTTTGGCTGGGTATAGTAGCCTGGGCTGGAATTTGTGTTCTTTTAGTGTCTGTATAACATCCGTCCAGGATCTTCTGGCTTTCATAGTCTCTGGTGAAAAATCTGGTGTAATTCTGATAGGCTTGCCTTTATATGTTACTTGGCCTTTTTCTCTTACTGCTTTTAGTATTCTATCTTTATTTAGAGCATTTGTTGTTCTGATTATTATGTGTCGGGAGGTATTTCTTTTCTGGTCCAGTCTATTTGGAGTTCTGTAGGCTTCTTGTATGTTCATGGGCATCTCTTTCTTTAGATTTGGGAAGTTTTCTTCTATAATTTTGTTGAAGATGTTTGCTGGTCCTTTGAGTTGAAAATCTTCATTCTCATCCACTCCTATTATCCGTAGGTTTGGTCTTCTCATTGTGTCCTGTATTTCTTGGATGTTTTGAGTTAGGATCTTTTTGCATTTTACATTTTCCTTGATTGTTGTGCCGATGTTCTCTATGGAATCTTCTGCACCTGAGATTCTCTCTTCCATCTCTTGTATTCTGTTGCTGATGCTGGTATCTATGGTTCCAGATTTCTTTCCTAGGGTTTCTATCTCCAGTGTTGCCTCATTTTGGGTTTTCTTTATTGTGTCTACTTCCCTTTTTATGTCTAGTATGGGTTTGTTCATTTCCATCATCTGTTTGGATGTGTTTTCCTGTTTTTCTGTAAGGACTTCTACCTGTTTGATTATGTTATCCTGTTTTTCTTTAAGGATTTGTAACTCTTTAGCAGTATTCTCCTGCAATTCTTTAAGGGATTTTTGTGCTTCCTCTTTACTGTGTTCTACCTGTTTACCAGTGTTCCTTTGTATTTCTTTAAGTGTGTTATTAAAGTCCTTCTTGAAGTCCTCTACCATCATCATGAGATATGCTTTTAGATCCGTGTCTAGCTTTTCCGGTGTGTTGGGGTGCCCTGGACTGGGCGAAGTGGGAGTGCTGGGTACTGAGGATGGTGAGTGGTCTTGGTTTCTGTTAGTAAGATTATTACGTTTACCTTTCGCCATCTGGTAATCTCTGGGGTTAGTTGTTGTCGTTGTCACTGTTTAAAGATTGGAGCAGAAGCTGTGTTCCACTCCCCAGCAGTTTCAAAATCCTGTGGCGGGGGTTGTGGGTAGCTGGCGGGTGTCAGCCAACCCTGTGCTCTAGCTACCCCGGTGCTGGTCCGGCTGGAAGAGGCCTGTGGCCCTACTCAGGCCGGTTTTCTGCTTCCCTAACTAATGCAGTCTCAGGTCCCGCGCGCAATTGGATTGGAGCAGAAGCTGTGTTCCACTCACCAGAAGTCTTAAGATCCTGTGGCGGGTGTTGTGGGTAGCTGGCGAGTGTCAGCCGACCCTGCGCCCTAGCTACCCCGGCGCTTTTCTGACCGGAAGAGGCTTGTGGCCCTACTCAGGCCGGATTTCTGCCTCCCCAACCAAAGCAGTCTCAGGTCCCGCGTGATTGGACTGGATCAGAAGCTGTGTTCCACTCACCAGCAGTCTCAAAATCCTGTGTCGGGGGTCGTGGGTAGCTGGCGGGTGTCAGCCGACCCTGCGCTCTAGCTACCCCGGTGCTAGTCCGGCCGGAAGAGGCCTGTGGCCCTACTCAGGCCGGTTTTCTGCTTCCCTAACTAATGCAGTCTCAGGTCCCGTGCGCAATTGGATTGGAGGAGAAGCTGTGTTCCACTCACCAGAAGTCTTAAGATCCTGTGGCGGGTGTTGTGGGTAACTGGCGAGTGTCAGCCGACCCTGCGCCCTAGCTACCCTGGTGCTTTTCTGACCGGAAGAGCCTCCCCCTCTCATCTTTCCCTCCCCTCCCCCTCCCTCTTTCCCAATGAGCTTGCCCACCTGAGAGCAGCTTTCCAATAAACCTGCCTTTAATATAATCTAATCTGGGTTGAATTGGCTCATTTCACTGGCAGTGGAGAAGTACCCTATCAACAATGACCAATGCAATTTATAGAGGAAAGGGTATATTTGGTCTTACAGTTCCAGAGGGCCCAAGTCTCTGATGGTGGAGAAACAGCATAGCAGCAGAGACAGGAGGAAGCTCAAGGCTCACATCTTGACCATGGAACAAAAAGCAGAGAGAAAGAGTCCTGAGAATTGGCTTTGAACCATCAAAGCCTGTTCCCATGGACACACCTCCTCAAACAAGGCCACACCTCCTAAACCTATACAAACAGTGTCACCAACTGGGGACCAAGTATTCAAAATCTGAGCCTGTGGGGGACATTCTCATGCAAATCACTGCAGACTGTCTCTTCATTCCTGTCCTTGTTTACCCCTTCCTTTTTTTCTGGACTTCCCAAGGGGGTCTCTGTGGTACTCTTGCTCCAGCTCTACTCCTAGCTGGGTTTACAGGCATGCTACGAGTAAGCTAAACAAGCTCCTATTCTATTTTCACGGTCAGGCACTTAGGTACTTAGCTCTTGACCTTTAACATTCTCACTAATTCATAGAAATACTGTGAGCTAGTGGTGCAATTGGAATGCCCCTGTTCATCCATGTGATTTTCCCTTTCCACACAGCCAGTTTGGAAAGGAAATGCTGACTCTTGCAAAGGAAAGTATCAAATATGGAATAACAGTTACATAAGATGATCATCTCAATACTGATCATAAGTTCTACAACTTAGCTGTGTGTGTGTGTGTTAATGTGTTTCTATGTGTGTGTTGGCCACAAGTTGACACTGGGTATCTTACTTAGGCTCTTTTCATATTGTTATTGTTATTTTTGAGACACTGTCTCATTATGTAGCCTCGACTGGCCTAGCAATATCTATTTAAATCTGGCTAAATAGATATCTGCCTGCCTCTTCCACCTTACTATTTTTAAACTTTTTAGTTAATATGTGATTACATCATTTTCTTCTTCCTTTGCCTCCCCCCAGCCTTCCTGTGCTGTCCTTTCTAGCCTCTCCCCCCCTCCCCTTACCGACATACTCCTTCTCAATCTTCTGGCCTCTTTTTCCTTTCATGTTACCAGATGTCTGCTTGTGTTGTCACTGTTCTGGTCTTGATAGGCAAGCTGTGTTGTTGTGTCCACCTTATTGCTTGAAATGGGCTGATCTCCCACTGAACCCAGAACTTGCCAGTTCAGTTAGAAAAGTGACCCTCTGTCACTGCCTTCTTAAATGCTGGCACTACCGGTGCTCTGCTGTGCCTGGTCACACTCAGGTCCTCAAGCTCTCGTGTGGCGAGCAAGCCTTTTCCAACTGAGCCATCTCCCCACCACCTCCTCACTTTTTAAGTTGTGTAAATCGAGAAGGGAATGTTGAGATGCTTTGTTGGCCTTCGGAACAACTGAAGATAGATTTAGAAAATACAGTTTCGCTTTCCAATGCATATGCATACATAGAAAGCTCCATATGTGGCAGGCACTGTGTCAGCCTAAGCGCTGGAGCTTGCGAGGCTGAGCATGACAGACTGAGCCTCCCGCAGTAATAAATAGAGACATTGAGGCCAGCAAGTGCACCTAAGGAGAGATGCGTCTCCCACTTCACCTCCATGGCCAAACCGGCTGTTAATACAGGTTATCGCATACATCTCCGTAACTCATAGGATTTCTTTCTTTCTATTTATTAGCAAAATAGGCTGCATGGAGAACCCAATACTGAGCCTGTGTGCTCACATACACTTTGTGCTCCCCTAGAAAATACTGCATCAGGAAATTCAGGTCTTTGTCACATATGTGGGTGCAGTTAAACTGTTTCCCTGGCAGCCTTCATCTCTCTTTGGGCTTCCTTCCCTGTGCCTCTAATTCAGAGCCATCGAACAGATGTTTAGATCCAAATGTTCTCCCAGCATAAGATAACTGTGAACAGATCTCACGGTTAATGAATAAGGGCCACACTAAACACATACTGAGCAGGGCTTCTGATCTTCAGTAATCCTTAGATTTAAAGGAGTTTTGTATCTTCTTCAAGGGAAGGCTGAGTGTGCAGAGCTGTGGGTGAGGGCCGGGAAGCTGTCTCTGATGGCCACCGCTAGGGGATTGGAAAGGGGGAGCTGCAATAATCCTTTGGCTAAATTTGAAGTAGGTTTTACTTGGAGATGGTAAAATGTAGATTAAATAGCACTCAAGACTAGATTGTCACCAAGGCTCTGCTGTGCCTTGCTTTACGGTGGTGGGGATTAGCTTGTGTTCTGATCCATGACTGAGGTGATGCTGGGTCCCCACCCTTCGCGGGGTCGATTTGATTGTTGCAACACAGTCTGGCTGTCTGCTAGTGTGAACTGTCGAGTTTACTTTCTGCATCACCTCTAGATAACAGTGGTCTCACCCAGTGACACATGCACATGGACATGCCTGTAGCAAGGGTAGTTAAGACACCGGTCTCTCTTGTATTCTTATTAAGAATTAGAAATTAGCATGAACTCTGAGCATGCAGTGATATGGAGAAGGGGTTTCAGAACAAGCAGAGCTTAATTCTAGAGCAGTGGTTCTCAACCTTCCTTGTGATGCGACCCTTTGATACAGTTCCTCATGTTGTGGTGACCCCGACTGTAAAATTATTTTGTTGCTACTCCATAACTGTGCTTTTGCTACTGTTATGAATCCTTATGTAAAAATATGTGTTTTCTGATCGTCTTAGGGTGACCCCAGTGAAAGAGATGTTAGACCCCCATCAGGGGCGTGCGTGACCCCCAGGTTCTAGAGCCAGAGAGGGAGCCCTAAAGCCTTTGCTTAGTTACACACCAGGCATTGTGCTGAGGGCTTGACACAGATCATTGCTTAAGTAAATGTTCTTTCAACATTCCAATGACCTAGATAATATCATAACCCGTCTTTCCAAGGCAAGACTGCCAAGGCTCGGTTACTTGCCCATGTCACCCAGCGAGAAAACGCAGAGCCAGGCTCCAAAGGGTCACACTCACCAGCTCAGGCTTCTGCTGCTGTGTCGTGTGTGTGTATGAGTGTGTGTTTGATGAAGTTTTAAAATTTTATATATTAATTACACATATTCAGTGTAACATTGTCATATTATAGCATTTTCACACACATACAGAATGTATTTGGATTACATTCACCATTTCCTTCTCCTTCCCGCTGCCTCGTTTCTTCTCCTCACCTAGTCCACCTTCTACAGCTCTTGCCTTTGTGGGTGTGAACTCACTTCCACCCAGCTTGCTTGCAGAAGCATGGGCAGTTCACCAGTGGCTATCCACTGAAGAAACCCTGACTACAGCAGCGACAACGGACTGCCAATTCTGTTGTTTCTTGGGGGCTCTCAGGAAGTTGAGGGATTTATGTGGCTGACGTGTGGACTGAGGAATAGGAATCGTATGATAGATTTGAGCCTGTGACCCTGAACTCTTGGGTCCACAGAACTGGGCTTGTGTGACATCTGTACCTTTCAGTTTGCTGACACCCCAAACCTTCCAGTTGTCCCCAACTCCTTCTGGCTTTTTTCTCACTTAAATCCAGATGGCCAGTGAATCCTGTTGCTCTCCCTGTCACATGTGATTGAGCTCATGTGGTAGCATGGTTATGAGTTAGTCTCTGCCATCAGATTCCAGCTGGGTTCAAATTTCAGCTCTGCCACTTTCCTGCTGGGTGATCTTGGGCAAATTAATCAATCTCTCTGTGCTTCAGTTCTTTTTATCTGTAAAATGGGGATGGTCATGTTGGCCATCATTTAACACTGTCCTTGGATTGAAGCATAGGGATTACTCACAATGCTTGGCAAATGTTCACTCTTAATGACGTTCGTACCTTTTTCTTTCTTTTTTAGATAAAACCTCCCTCTTCCTAAATCTGGACAAAATGCAGCCCCGTACCCAGTCTCCTAGCCTCCTCTGTCTTGCTCTGTTAGGAGATGAAGGCATAGTCTGCTCGTCTTGTTCTGTCGATCAGGAACCTAGCTATCTATAGCAGCAATAAATGCTCAACCTTTCCATTGATGCAACCCTTTGATACAGTTCCTCATGATGCAGTGATCCCCCAACTACAAGATTATTTTGTTTTGCTGCTTCATAACAGTAGTTTTGCTACTGTTATGAATTGTAGTATTTTCTGATGGTCTTAGGAGACCCTTGTGAAAAGGTGGTTCACCCCCTGCCCTTTCCCCAAGGGCTTGTGACCCATAGGTTGAGAAATGCTAATCTACAGCCTGGTGCTACTTTACTTCAAGCTGTTGTTCATGTCCTCTAGAACTGACTCTTTATAGGGCCTCTAGCCAAATATACCATGTGAGGGAACAGCTCTCAGGGAGGCCCTTACTTCAGGGTCAGCTGCATGTTTGGTGAGCTCTACAGTCATTTTTGCTTCAAGGCAGCTGGGTTCTTCCAACTCCCCCTAGGTCAAACCATTCACTAGAATTGTTCGCAGACCTCAAGAAAGTATTATCCCATTAAAAAAGCTTTGTTACAGAAAAAAGACGCCAATTAAGGTCAGGCAAGGGGAGAGATGCTTAGGATGGGAGTGTGGGTGTGGTCCCGATGTACAGGTCCCACTCTCCCTCTTCTTTCAGAGTCTTGGCCAGATACCCTCCCTATCACCACGAGTAGAAAGAATCAACCTTTGATGATCAGTCAAGCTCATAATCTCTAGCTACTCCTGGAAGGCAAGCTGATACTTTCAGTCATCAGTGTCCTTGGAGACCATAACTGATATCATGTGACTCCAAGGTTCCTATCACTTCTTGTTAGGTTGTCAATAGCCAAAGGCTCTGAATTAGACAAGACATTCCAGAAGCCCAGGAGCCTGGAGCAGAGGTCAGGCCTCTCTCTGGGGAAGGTTACTTCTTCACCGCTCAGCCTCCTTTCCCTTGGTCTCTTCCATAGACAGCTCTTGCCAGAGATCAGTGTTGGGTGTCTTCCTTAATTGCTCACCCATCATCATCGTGTTTATTGGAGATAGGGCCTCTTGCTGAACCTAAAGCTCACTGATTCAGCTATTCTGTTTGGCCACTTAGCTCCAGGGATCCATCATCCCGTTCCCACCCTCTCCAGTTCCCTTATGGGCATCAGGCACATAGTGCTATACTAGGCTTTTCCATTGGTGCTGAGGATCTGAACTCTACCGACTATCTTCCCAAACCCTCCTCTGGCCTTTTGAAATATGTAGTACGTTACCATCATCCATAGTCACTCCACTATGATGTGATAACATGCCACTTATCTTCGAAATGCAATGAAAGGCTAGAGTAACTGTGGAGCCGTGGGTGTGGGGGAGAGAGAGAGAGAGGGAGAGAGGGAGAGAAGAGAGAGAGAGAAGAGATTAAAAGGCCTAGATTTTGAACTAGGTCACTCACGGATTTGGGCGATTTGGAGTTTTAATGTAGGTCTCTGTGTGCGGAGTGTCTTCTTTAGCTGGTTCTGTCTTGTGTGGATGGCACAGCCATCCTCTGCTACCATTTGCGGGGCCGTGGGTGTGGGGAAAAGAGGGGAGTGGGAGAGAACCTGAGTCCCACCAGAGTTCCAGTGCTCTGGGTGGGTGGACACGGGAGGACTGTGCATGCTTTCCACGTGGCCCTGGGTGGATGTCTGGCTGTGTTAAGCCACTGACCCCACATGGCAGGTGGTGGACAAGGGGCAGCCCCCCGGTACCAGGTTCTCAGCCTCCGGCATCCCACGCTGAATATGGCAGAGGAGCTGAGAACAGAATAGGGGCCCCAGGGTGACACTCAGCCCCAGGGATGAAGGGAGGAGAGGGCTAAAGAGAGCAAGGAAGGGCTAAGCAGCTCCTCTTATAGTGGGCTGGGCTATCAGGTAATTGTGGGGAGGAGCACACCTGGCTATAGTAAGGTAGCTGCGGGGGTGGAGTCTAGCCAGAGTGCCCAGAAGCTTGGGATATTGTATGCATGACTGATAGTTACAGAATTATGGACAGGCACCTGATTCTGGGAATGTGGCTTGCCTTTCCATCCCTTGTAGATTTCTCTATTGGGTCACCAGAGCAAGCCCCATTCAACCAAAATAGGCTGCCTATCACAGTCCCACAGGTAACCAGAACTATACAGTATTGGTACGTAAATGGGCACACAGGCCAATGGAACAGAGAAGAGAGGCAAGACGTAAACCCATGGAGTTTTGACAAGGTGCTAAGAATGCATGTTGGAGAGAGGACAGTCTTCAAAGTGCCTCGAGGGAAAAGTAGACATAGTACATGAAGAAGAACAAAATCAGGCTTCTGTCTCTTCTTGCCAGTTACAAAACTCGATTCGAAATACATAAACTACTTACATGTAAGACCCAGACGGTGAAACTTCCAGAAGGCAAGGAGGTGAGTGCATCAGGACCTTACAACAGCTAAGTATTATTTTAGACAAAGACATAAAAGCAGAAACAAAACCAAACGTAGATACTGGAAGCAGCACAGGAGTCCCGCGAGCAGAGCACCTACAGAACCACAGGAGATACTTAGAAACTGTTTACTTGACAAGAGAGTAACATCTAGAATATTTAAGCAATGCAACTCAACAGCAGAAACCCAAATACAATAACTCATAAAAATAAAAAAATGAGTGATTGACACTTGCATAGCTAGCACTTTGCCCATTGAGCAATCTCCTCACCCCTGAAAAGGAATACTTTTAAGACAAAAAGTGAACAGAGATGAGCTGAGTGAGTACCATGTGGTTTAGAATCTTCACTCTGGATCTGCTCTGTTACATTGTAGCTGTGTGACAGTGAGCAGAGTTATCTGATCTCAGAGCATCCTAATTCCCTGTCTGTGTACTGAAGCTAGCATTATTTCCAAAGTGGGAAAAGTGGGTGATGGACTTACTCGGTCATTTCTCCATGTAGACTTCCATGTAGTGAGGGGTGGAGCACTCACTCAGCATGCACTGGGCTTAGTTCAATCCTAGCACCACAAACAAACGAAATGGCTAACAGTGTGGGAAAGATTACTTTGAAAGAGAATCAAGTGCTCTTAACGCCACAGGGAATCATGTGATGTTACCATAGAGATTTGATTCATCTTCTTATGGGGAAACCAACTAGATGCATTACTTAGAGCAAGCCAAATAGTTATGAATTTACATATGTAATACTTGAAAAGACACCAAGCATTGAATCCAGAAAGAAGTTATATAAGTCTTAGCTAGTCGAGCTGTAATTATATTCATTTATTCTAGGCTAGCTATTCAGAGGAGTGATCTTCCTACACTGGAACTTTTAAGTGGGAATACACGTCTTAAAACAAAATGGAGCATGTATTCATAAAGAATTTTGTGGAAATGTTAGCAACAGCATTGCTCATAACAGACCGGACCCAACCCAGCCATTGCCCATCAGCTTCTGAATAACTAACCAAAGGGTGATCTATCCATAATAGGAATTATGGATAGATTGCCTTTTAGCAATAAAAAGGAGTAGGCTAGACTCCATTCTTTGTGCCGTGAGGGTCTCTGGCTTCGTTGGGAGGTCAGGCAGCACAGTAAACACTGCTTCGGTGCTCCAGGAGCCTAAGGGCTTTCGTCACAGCGATGCCAAAGGGGGGAAAGAAAGCGGCGGCCGAGGACGGGGAAGAACCCAAGTCGGAGCCAGAGACCAAGAAGAGTAAGGGGGCAGCAAAGAAAACCGAGAAGGAGGCCGCGGGAGAGGGCCCTGTCCTGTATGAGGACCCCCCAGATCAGAAAACCTCACCCAGTGGCAAATCTGCCACACTCAAGATATGCTCCTGGAATGTGGATGGGCTTCGAGCCTGGATTAAAAAGAAAGGTTTGGATTGGGTAAAGGAAGAAGCACCAGATATCTTGTGCCTCCAAGAGACCAAATGCTCGGAGAACAAACTCCCGGCTGAACTGCAAGAGCTGCCTGGACTCACCCATCAGTACTGGTCAGCTCCGTCAGACAAAGAAGGATACAGTGGTGTGGGCCTACTTTCCCGCCAGTGCCCACTAAAAGTCTCTTATGGCATTGGCGAGGAAGAACATGATCAAGAAGGCCGGGTGATTGTGGCTGAATTTGAGTCCTTTTTCTTGGTAACAGCCTATGTTCCCAATGCAGGCAGGGGTCTGGTAAGACTGGAATACCGACAGCGTTGGGATGAAGCCTTCCGAAAGTTTCTAAAGGACTTGGCTTCCAGAAAGCCTCTTGTGCTATGTGGGGATCTCAATGTGGCTCATGAAGAAATTGACCTTCGTAACCCCAAAGGAAACAAAAAGAATGCTGGCTTTACTCCCCAGGAGCGCCAAGGTTTTGGGGAATTGCTACAGGCTGTACCATTGGCTGACAGCTTCCGGCATCTCTACCCCGACACTGCTTACGCTTACACTTTCTGGACTTACATGATGAATGCCCGCTCTAAGAATGTTGGTTGGCGCCTTGATTACTTTTTGCTTTCCCACTCTCTTTTACCTGCATTGTGTGACAGCAAGATCCGGTCCAAGGCTCTTGGCAGTGACCACTGTCCCATCACCCTTTACCTAGCGCGGTAGCTTCCTGCCTGGGAGATGGCTCTCTCCTCCGCAGAAGTCTGGTGTTAGCCTTCAGGTGTTCGGTTTTGTATGTGCTCCCTCATTTTAAACATTAAACCAAACTTCTGGTTTCCTTTAGACAATCCAAGAGAAATAAAAGGCCCTACTTTCAAAAAAAAAAAAAAAAAAAAAGGAGTAGGCTATCACAATGTACCCTATATGGATGGATTTTTAAAAACTATATTAAGGAAAAATTCTAAGCACTGCATATTACATAGTGTCATTTGTATGGCATTCTAGAAAAGGCCAACAGATATCAGAAAGCAGATGTTTGGTTGCCTGGGATCTGGGTGGAAGGGTGTATTGTTTACAAAGGAAGATAATTGGATATTTATTATGCTCAAACTAGTGATTGCTTTCACTGAATAGTTACAAGATGACATCACTAGACACATTACCCAAATTTGTTAAGCTGTACAGTCAAAATGAGTAAATCTTATTATATATAACTTTTATCTAAATAAAACGGAAAGTTTCTTCTAGTTGTGCCAAAAGGAATAGGCACTGATCACTCCCCTCCTCATGCCTGTATTTTTGCCCCCGTATTTCCAGTGTCTTTTGTTCCCTATACTGGCTCTCATCACGGTTCCTTAGACTTACTTTTAGGGTAAACAATTATCTCAAAAATCAGTTAAGTTATATATTCATAGGTCAGATTTTTGTTTGTTTTTGAGACAAGGTCTCTCTGTTATATAGACCTAGCCATTCTGCAACTCACTATGTAGACCAATCTGGCCTCAAACTCATGGAAATCTGCCTTCTTCTGTCTCCCAAGTGATAGGATTAAAGGAGTGCATCACCATGCCTGACCAAAGGTCAGATTTTGATAGCTAATATCATTAAAAATTCCCCTTTTGGAATACTCAATCATTGCTAGTAGAAGCACAAACTTGTACAACTTTGTAAATCAATTTGAGGGTTTCTCAGAAAATTGGGAATAGATCTACCTTAAAACCCAGCTATACCACTCCTGGGCATATATCCAAAAGAAGATCAACCGTACCACAAGGACACTGCTCAACTGGAAATAGCCTAGATGTCCTTCAACAGAAGAATGGATAAAGATAATTTACATAATGAAGTATTAGTCCAGTATTAAAAAAAAAAGGACATCATGAAATTTGCAGGCAAATAGGTAGAACTAGAAAATATCATCCTGAGTGAGGTAATCCAGACCCAGAAAGACAGGCATGGTATGTACTCGCTTATAAGTGGAGATTAGTCATAAACTACAGGATGACCATGCTACAAACCACAGACACAAAGTTGCTAAGTAACAGGGAGAGTCCAAGGGGGCACACTTGACTCTCACTGAGAAGGAGATATATTAGATATGAGGGGCAGATGGAAGGAGGAGAGGAGGGGTGGAGGTGAGGATGGGAAAAGGCCAGATGAAGTGGGGGAGGCCAGAGGAAGAAAATACTGGGAGAGGCAACTAGAATAGAGGCAAAGGGCATATCTGGAATGAGCTAAAAATTGAGGACTCCCAGAAATCTATGAGGGTGACCCTAACTAAGACTCCTAGCAATGGGGGATATGAAGCCTGAGCCAGCCATCTCCTGTAACCAGGCTAGTCTTCCAGTGGAGGGATAAGGAAACCAACCTAGCCACAAAACCGTAGACCCACAATTTGTCCTGCCTACAGCATATTCAGGGGTGGGGAATGGAACTGTATTTGAGGAAAGGGCCAACCAATGACTGGCCCCGCTTGAGGCTTGTATCATGAGATGGAGCCCACTCTTGACATTATTGATGATATTCTGCCACACTTGTAGACAGGACTCTAGCGTAAATGTCATCAGAGTGGAGTCACCCAGCAACTGTTGGAAGCTGATGCAGAAACCCACAGCCAAAGATTGAGTGGGATTTGGGGAATCCTGTGGAAGAGGGAGTAGAAAGGATTGAGGGTGCCAGGGGGGTCAAGGACACCACAAGAAAACCTACAGAGTCAGCTAACCTGGGCCAATGGGGGCTCTTGGAGGCTGAACTGCCAACCCCTGTATGAATGGGATGGACTAGGCCCTCTACACAGTTGGGCAGCTAGGTCTTCATGCGGAACTCCTAAAGTGGAAGCAGGGCTGTTCTGACTACATTGCCTGCTTAAGACGCACCTAGTCTTGCAGTGGCCTGATATGCCTGGGTCTGGTTGATGTTCATGGGACGCTTCCCTTTTGGGGAAGATGGGGAGGAGGTGTGGATGTGGGAAGCTGAGGTGAGAGGGAAGCTGCTGATCAGGATGTAATGTGAATAAATATCTTAGTCAATTAAAAAAAAATTGCCCTTCCGGTCTGGAGAGAAGGCTCAATGGTTACGAGCACTCTCCTGGATGACTCAAGTGTGAGTCCTAGCCGTTACATGGAAGATGATGATTTCCTGTAACTCCAGCTTCACAGGAACTGGTGCAGTTCTCTGCACACACAAGCGCACGCACACGTGCACACTCACACGCACACACATTCCTCTCTTGCTTATCTGTCTGCCCAGAGGAGCTGCCTTTGTGTCTTAGCCTCCCCCTCCCTGTCCAGTCCCTCAGCCCTGCCCCCCCCCCCATCAAGTCTCTCAGCTCGCAGTATCGTGTTAACAACCCTGTTGGATAGAGAAGGAAAGTGGAGTTGAGAGAGGTTGAGTAGCCAGGTTTCTCCATTAGCAAGGAGGATTTTAAGGATAACCCCATAGCAAGGAGCAGAGTTAAGATTCATATACAGGCCAGGACCCTGCATGCTAGCATCTGTTTGTAAGGGAGGGAAGAGTGTCACCAGATCCTCAGGGCAGCACCCAGCATCCAGAAGGCCCAGACTTGGCATCGCATTTGAAAAACCAAAAGGAAAATCTGCAACTGCCTTAGGCAGAAATTTAGAACATCTCTCCCCTCTCCCAAGTCTCAATACAGAAATATCTTAACCTAATCTTATGTATGAAATGCTTTGAGGCCTTGATGTTTCTTTTGTGTCTTAGTCAATAAAAATTAATTCTGTTGCAAAAAAATAAAAGTCCTTCCTTCAGGGGAGAAATTTTCAGTCTCCATTAAAACTTTATCCAATTCATTTCCCCTGTCAGTGGAAAGAATGGGGGATCGATAGCGAAGACGCACTTTCTGACGCAGTAGCACCTTCTCCTTGGAGTAGCGCCCTCCAGGGATGCCGGCAGGCAGGTGCTTGAAGGGCTGAAGCATCAACAAAACAAATTAATCTCCTGCGTCCCCTTGGTCATAACTGAGCTGTGGTTTTAATCTATCTTGAGCCCTGCAAATAGCAGGTCAGATGCTGGTTTGAATCTAGTTTGCAAAGAAAAAAGAAGGATTACATAGGAAGCTGGGGCGGTAGGTGCCCCAGGCTGCCCAGGATCTCTTTGTAAGTTTCTCTTGTATCATCCTGAACATCCGCCCTCTTCACGCAGCAGCTCGGGCCTGACTGCTGAAGCGTGTGCCGCAGAGCAATGTCCAACTCTGGCAAACTCATGTCAGAATTTCTATAGTGAATTGAGCATCCATTCTAATGTGCTTTTGTTACGAGTAGGCGTGTGGGATGAGCAGACAGCTGGAATATTTCCTAAGTGCAAAGTTAAATCTGTGCTGTCATAGAGTGCCAGCTGCGACACCCTGCTGAGATGAAGGCCCTGCCAGTCTGTGTTTCCTGAGCAGGGCAGAGTCACAGTGCCCCGTGCCCAGGGACGTAGCTCTCTGCCAGGCACATCGTCGACGCTCAGTTATAAATATGCTGGAACAGACGACAATCCATTTTTCCACCACCTAACTAAAGGCAGAAGAGGCTGCCTCTGAGCCTTGAGGGTCAAGGGAGAGATTGTGGGAGGCAAACCAAGCCGGAGGAGCACAGGCATCCTTCTGATGCACAGACAGCAGTATGGATCATCTGATGGTTATCAGGCAATGTTCAAGAGGATTCGGAAGCCTACATGTTCAGTAGGAGATTTTCTGAAATTTATAACACTATTTAGGCAGTGTTTTGGGGGAGGGTCCAACAGCTGAACTGCGTTGATAGGCTACCCTTTCCCCTTTCAAACATTTAAGCATCTTAAGACATATTCTAATTAAAAAAAATTATAAACTTGGTTTCATGAGATAACTTTTTTAAAAACCTAGAATTTACTGGATTTTCCAAAATAGTGGAACATTGGCTTTCCCTGGGGCCTGATTATATTAACGCACAGCAGGTCTGTCCCCAGTTGTGCGACTTAGAGAAATTCCAGTCCTATTTCCTGGGACAATGGGCTCTGAGGTGCCCTGAGGCTGGTCTGCTTAGTTTTCCCTTGGCAAGGCAGCTGGAAACGTGGGGTCCAGTTTGCCCCATATTACATGTTTCCCACCCCCTCAGCTTCCTCTCCCCTCCCAACTCCTGCCAGTCAGCCTTTGAAGAGCTTGGGTTTTTCTAAGTGTAACTCCACATTCCCATCCACTTCCCGTGTGTTCTACCAGTATCTCTTACCAAGAACAGCATCTACATCTACACTCCCCATATCGTACTTAGGTACCCACTGTCCTCCAACACTAACTGTAGTGGGGTCGGCAGCAGGGACCTCTGACAACTTCCCCACCCTCCTCCAGGTGCTGATCACAGTACCTAACTTTGCTGGTCCATTCTGTCTTTTTAAAACAGTTTTCTCTCTTGAACAATCTCTGTTTTTTGTTTAAAAGTCCACTTGGCTCCTTACTGGTGCTCACAGTTAAGCACCAGTCAAATGAGACTGGCATCTTCGGCTTGGGCCCACCTGGGCTGTGTGCCAGCACTAACCTCTCAGTCTCTGCCCACTGACATGTCAGGCTTTGGTTGCTTCTTGTTTGTTCCATCCAGATCTCACTTTACTCATGAGCTGCTTATCCCTGAACCCCAGGATAAGTGAGGTGTCTCTCTGGGAACTCCCTGGTCATGTCATCCTTCCCCATGGGTGCCACCTCACCTTGTAATGGTTGAACACAGGACCTAGGAAAGAAAGATGGGGCCTTGTTTAGTTTTTAGCATCCTCCTTGCATTGTAGACACATGGCTCACAGTAGAGTAGATTCACACAGGTCACACGCATACTAACCAAATATATTGGATGAATCTCCAAGGACTCTTGGGAGGAACTATGGACCTGCCATTCAACACTGAGCTCATACAACTCCCAAGAGCCAGTTAGGCACTCAGAAGCACCACATTGACAGCTTAAAATTGGTAATGGCTGCTGACCAGGGCTCCCCACCTCTGCTTCCCACATGCTGCTGGGCAATCAGTTTGGAGAGTGATCAACTATGTGCCGAACCCTGTGCTTACTACTTTATATATCCAATCGGATTTAACCCTCAGAGCAAGCAGGAGGAATGAGTAGAATGGCCACCAAGCAACACAGGACACAGCCAGGCAACGGATGCTGCAGTTCCCATGTCTCATCCTCACGTCTTTTAAACAGTCCCCCAAGTTTTCAGCTGTCTCTCACTGTCTCCAGACGAACAGAATCAAAACAAATAAAAACCACACACCCACACACCCGCTCCCACCCCCCAAAAAGAAAAGCTATCGGTGATCATTTAGCGAAAGGCCAACCAGTCTTGAAAGGCTTTGGGCCCAGCTTCAAGAAATAACCAGGTTGTTTGTAAGAATTGAGTGTGTCAGCAGGAGTGACATTTTAAATTGAGGCAGTGATTTGACGATATAATGACAGAAATTGTTCTTCAATAGAACCTCCTTACTTGCTGGGGTAATGTGGGTCAATAATTGTATTCAGAGAAGGTGCCAGAACACCATCAAGCAAATGACTAGAGACCCTCTTCTCAGTATCCCTTAACACTACAGCTAACGTTTGGTGATTTTAGGGGAACTTTAAGAATCCAGGATCTATGTAATGGTCTGCCAAAGAAGAACAAAAGCTTTCTCTTCCACCTTCTCAGTTGCAGTGGCTGAGGACCCTGTTAATTGAACTGGTAAAAGACAGATTAATGAGAACAGGGTTTTTTGAGATGCATATGGGCCTCACAGAAATGGAATGAAACCCCAGGCAACTACTTGGACTTTGAGACTTACTAGTCATTTTAACGAGGGGGGAACAATTTTATGGGTATATGGCAAGGCAGAGGAAAAGGTTTCCTGGCGTCCAAGGGCAGTGGCAGGTGGGAAGCTGAATGCATGGGGGAAGGTACTGGAGGAGGATTGTTTCAGCCATGTTAGTGACGCTGTGCCTTGCAGTGCCGCCTCTGGACAAACAGCCTAGAGTGGCTTTTCATTCTGCCTTCCCTGGCACGAGAGAGGCAGAGGGAGCAACACCTCACAAAGTGAAATCAGGCTCTACTTTTTGGCAAACAGGGGCAGCATAGGGAGCTTTTGTTGGTGTTGGTTGCTTCTAGCTCAAAGCAGTTTTTATGCGAAGGTGGCATGGCTGAGTGGTAGCACATTCTGATGCCTTCAGCTCATTTGCATGGCTCATTTTTTTCCCTTTCTTTTATTGGATATTTTCTTTATTTACATTTCAAATGTTATCTCCTTTCTCCATTTCCCCTCCACAATCCCCCTATCCCATGCCCCCGTCCCCCTGCTTCTATGAGGGTGTTCCCCCACCTACCCACCCACCCACTCTCGTCTCCCCATCCTGGCATTCTCCTACACTGGGGCATCGAGCTTTCACAGGACCAAGGACCTCTCCTTCCATTGATGCCAGATAAGGCCATCTTCTGCTACATATGTGACTTTCCATATGTACTCTTTGGTTGGTGGTTTAGTTCCTGGGAGCTCTGGGGGGTCTGATATTGTTGTTCTTCTTATGGGGCTGCAGAGCTCCTCAGCTCCTTCAGTCCCTTTTCCAACTCCTCCATTGGGGTCCCTGTGCTCAGTCCAGTGGATGGCTGAGAGCATCCACCTCTGTATATGTCAGGCTCTGGCAGAGCCTCTTCAGAGACAGCTATATCAGGCTCCTGTCAGCAACCACTTATTGGCATCCACAATACTGTCTGGGTTTGGTGACTGTATAGGGATGGATCCCCAGGTGGGACAGTCTCTGGGTGGCCTTTCCTTCAGTCTCGGCTCCATACTTTGTCTCCATATTTCCTCCTGTGAGTATTTTGTTCCCCCTTCTAAGAGGGACTGAAACACCCACACTTTAATCTTCCTTCTCCTTGAGCTTCATGTGGTCTGTGAATTATATCTTGGGTATTCGGAGCTTCTGGGCTAATATCCACTTATCAGTGAGTGCATACCGTGTGTTCCTTTGTGATCGGGTTGCCTCACTCAAGATGATATTTTCTAGTTCCATCCATTTGCATGGCTCCTTGGAGATGGTGGCTAAGCTAGACTCTGACACTGTTTCAGAGGCTCCTGTGCTTACAGCTTCATGACATGCCTCCCCTTCATTTTATATTTCTCTTGCCGAATCAGGTCTTTATCTCATCAAACCTCTAGATCTATGCTGGGTGTGGTGGCACACACATTTAATCCCAGCATTAGGGAGGCAGAGGCAGGGGGATTTTTGAGTTCGAAGCCAGCCTGGTCTACAGAGTGAGTTCCAGGACAGCGAAGGCTATACAGAGAAACCCTGTCTCGAAAAACCAAACCAAACCAAACCAAACCAAACCAAACCAAACCAAACCAAACCAAACCAAACCAAACCAAACCAAACCAAACCTATCTAGATCTCAGCCACTCTAGTCTACATGCCCTCCCCTGCTTTGACTTGCTAACTTGCAGTTTGGAATCCATGATCTGTGTCTACTGTGGTGTCTTTACTGAGATCTCTGGATTCTGTTCCACATTTTTCCTCTGCACTCACCCACTGTTCACATCTGCATCCTGGAGATGCTCACATAACCTCTCCTGGAGATGCTGGGGATGCTCACATAACCTCTCCTGGAGATGCTGGGGATGCTCACATAACCTCTCCTGGTGATGCTGGAGATGCTCACATAACCTCTCCTGGAGATGCTGGAGATGCTGGAGATGCTCACATAACCTCTCCTGGAGATGCTGGGGATGCTCACATAACCTCTCCTGGAGATGCTGGAGATGCTGGGGATGCTCACATAACCTCTCCTGGAGATGCTGGAGATTCTGGGGATACTCACATAACCTCTCCTGGAGATGCTGGGGATGCTCACTGTATTAGTTAGGGTTTTACTGCTGTGAACAGACACTATGACCAAGGCAAGTCTTATAAAAAACAATATTTAATTGGGGCTGGCTTACAGGTTCAGAGGTTCAGTCCATTATCATCAAGGTGGGAGCATGGCAGTATCCAGGCAGGCATGGCGCAAGAGGAGCTGAGAGTTCTATGTCTTCATCCAAAGGCTGCTAGTGGAAGATTGACTTCCAGGCAACTAGGGTGAGGATCTTATACCCACACCCACAGTGACACACCCATTCCAACCAGGTCACACCTATTCCAACAAGGCCACACCTTCAGATGGTGCCACTCCCTGGTCCAAGGATATACAAACCATCACATTCCACTCCCTGGTCCCCATAGACTTGTTCAAAAACATGAGTCTATGGGGGCCACACTTAAACATAGCATAATGCAAAATGCATTTAGTCCAACTTTCAAAGTCCTCATAGTCTATAGCAGTCGCAACAATGTTAAAAGTCCAAAGTTCAAGGTCTCTTCTGAGATTCATCCAACTTAATTAACTGTAATCTCCAAAGCAAGGCAGGAAACCAGCTGGGCAAACTCCAAACTCTGCATCTCCATGGCTGATGTCAAAGCGATCTTCAGATCTCCACTCCTTTTTCATCTTTGTGTACTGCAACAAACTGCTTTCTCCTGGGCTGGTTCCACTCCCTGTTAGCAGCTTTCCTCAGCATGTGTCCCATGGCTCTGGCATCTTTAACATCTTTGAGTCTCCAAGGCAATTTCAATGTTACAGCTTCTTGTTTCAGTGTCTGGGATTCCACTTGATCTTTTGGACTCCTCCTAAGGGCTGGCATCACTTTTCCAGCTCTGCCCTCTGTAGCACTCTAAGCTCAGGTTGATCCACTCCACTATGGCTGCAGTTCTTGGTGATCACTCCATGGTACTGACATCTCTAATACACTGGGGTATTCCACTCCAACTAGGCTTCACCAATAGCCTCTCATAGGCTCTCTTCAGGGTGCCAAGCCTCAAATCCTTTGCATGACCTCTTCAGTCCTGGGCCATCAACTACAGCTGAGGCTTCACCTTCTCCAATGTCCTTCCCTGGCCTCTCACAGTGCTAAGCCTCAGCTTCTCTCCATGATCCCTTCATTCCTTCACAAGCAGTACCACCTGAGTGACTCTTACACATTACCAAGTCCAGCCGCAGCATGAGGTACAACCTTGGGTATCTCTGGAGCACAGCTTCTTTGTGCTCCCAGAAAACAATTTCCAGAAGATTTCACCTCAACGATGCTGGTCTCTTCTTAATCACTGCTAATTCCTTAGCTCCAGCTAACCAGCATCAATTTTCCCAGTAGTTCCTTCCATTCTTAACTCTAGAGCCAGAGGCACATGGCTGAAGCTGCCGAGTTCTGCTGCTTACAGGAACTAGAACATGATCCCCTTGTATTATTACATTATCACTAGCTTTATGTTTTCTAAATCCTTCACTACCTAAACTTGGCTATCCTGGTTCTTGCTCTGAACATTGACCTTGAATGCAGAGAACAGCATGCCTGTCTCCTGAGATTAAAGGTGTGTACCACCATGCCTGGATTTAATTTAGCTGGGTAGGATCTTGACCCAAGGTCCCACTCCCTTAATCTTTATCTCCTAGAACACAAGATTTTGCTCCATTTCACTTCCTGGTACTCCTTTAATACTCAAACCATATATTTTATATTTTTCCTTTCTAAGCTTGCTATGCTTGTTCAAACTTCTCTTCATAAGACTTAACCAGAGAACAAAGTCTCTGCTGGGCTTTTTTGAAACTTCTCTTGTCAATGCAATTAATCCAAGTCTCTTCACCTTAGCCTCAGGCAAACTTTTCAGACAAGGGCAAAAAGTAGCCACATTCTTCACCAAAATACCACAAAACCAGTCTTTATGCCACATTCTGAAATTCTTCTCCTTTGAAATCTCTTGGGCCAGGTCAACACAGTTCAAATTACTCCCAGCAACAAAGTCTTCCATATTCCTACTAGGATGACCCATTAAGCCCCATTTAAAGCATTCCACTGCTTTCCAAATCCAAAGTCCCAAAATCCACATTCTTTCAAATAAAAGCATGGTCAGGCCTATCACAGCAATACCCCACTCCCAGTACCAACTTCTGTATTAGTTAGGGTTTTACTGCTGTGAACAGACACTATGACCAAGGCAAGTCTTATAAAAAACAATATTTAATTGGGGCTGGCTTACAGGTTCAGAGGTTCAGTCCATTATCATCAAGGTGGGAGCATGGCAGTATCCAGGCAGGCATGGCGCAAGAGGAGCTGAGAGTTCTATGTCTTCATCCAAAGGCTGCTAGTGGAAGATTGACTTCCAGGCAACTAGGGTGAGGATCTTATACCCACACCCACAGTGACACACCCATTCCAACCAGGTCACACCTATTCCAACAAGGCCACACCTTCAGATGGTGCCACTCCCTGGTCCAAGGATATACAAACCATCACACTCACATAACCTCTCCTGGTGATGCTGGGGATGTTCACATAACCTCTCCTGGAGATGCTGGGGATGCTCATATAACCTCTCCTGGAGATGCTGGGGATGCTCACATAACCTCTCCTGGAGATGCTGGGGATGCTCACATAACCTCTCCTGGAGATGCTGGAGATGCTCACATAACCTCTCCTGGTGATGCTGGGGATGCTCACATAACCTCTCCTGGTGATGCTGGTGATGCTGGTGATGCTGGAGATGCTCACATAACATCTCCTGAAGATGCTGGGGATGCTCACATAACCTCTCCTGGAGATGCTGGGGATGCTCACATAACCTCTCCTGGAGATGCTGGAAATGCTCACATAACCTCTCCTGGTGATGCTGGGGATGCTCACATAACCTCTCCTGGAGATGCTGGGGATGCTCACATAAACTCTCCTGGAGATGCTGGGGATGCTCACATAACCTCTCCTGGAGATGCTGGGGATGCTCACATAACCTCTCCTGGAGATGCTGGGGATGCTCACATAACCTCTCCTGGAGATGCTGGGGATGCTCACATAACCTCTCCTGGAGATGCTGGGGATGCTCACATAACCTCTCCTGGAGATGCTGGAAATGCTCACATAACCTCTCCTGGAGATGCTGGGGATGCTCACATAACCTCTCCTGGAGATGCTGGGGATGCTCACATAACCTCTCCTGGAGATGCTGGAAATGCTCACATAACCTCTCCTGGTGATGCTGGGGATGCTCACATAACCTCTCCTGGAGATGCTGGGGATGCTCACATAAACTCTCCTGGAGATGCTGGGGATGCTCACATAACCTCTCCTGGAGATGCTGGGGATGCTCACATAACCTCTCCTGGAGATGCTGGGGATGCTCACATAACCTCTCCTGGAGATGCTGGGGATGCTCACATAACCTCTCCTGGAGATGCTGGAGATGCTCACATAATCTCTCCTGGAGATGCTGGGGATGCTCACATAACCTCTCCTGGAGATGCTGGAGATGCTCACATAATCTCTCCTGGAGATGCTGGGGATGCTCACATAACCTCTCCTGGAGATGCTGGAGATGCTCACATAACCTCTCCTGGAGATGCTGGAGATCCTCACATAACCTTTCCTGGAGATGCTGGGGATGCTCACATAACCTCTCCTGGAGATGCTGGAGATGCTCACATAAACTCTCCTGGAGATGCTGGGGATGCTCACATAACCTCTCCTGGAGATGCTGGGGATGCTCACATAACCTCTCCTGGAGATGCTGGGGATGCTCACATAACCTCTCCTGGAGATGCTGGGGATGCTCACATAACCTCTCCTGGAGATGCTCTGATGCTGAGGATGCTCACACAACCTCTCCTGGTGATGCTGGGGATGCTCACATAACCTCTCCTGGAGATGCTGGAGATGCTCACATAACCTCTCCTGGAGATGCTGGAGATCCTCACATAACCTTTCCTGGAGATGCTGGGGATGCTCACATAACCTCTCCTGGTGATGCTGGTGATGCTGGGGATGCTCACATAACCTCTCCTGGTGATGCTGGGGATGCTCACATAACCTCTCCTGGAGATGCTGGAGATGCTCACATAACCTCTCCTGGTGATGCTGGAGATGCTCACATAACCTCTCCTGGAGATGCTGGGGATGCTCACATAACCTCTCCTGGTGATGCTGGTGATGCTGGGGATGCTCACATAACCGCTCCTGGTGATGCTGGAGATGCTCACATAACCTCTCCTGGAGATGCTGGGGATGCTCACATATCCTCTCCTGGTGATGCTGGGGATGCTCACATAACCTCTCCTGGAGATGCTGGGGATGCTCACATAACCTCTCCTGGTGATGCTGGTGATGCTGGAGATGCTCACATAACCTCTCCTGGTGATGCTGGTGATGCTGGGCATGCTCACATAACCTCTCCTGGAGATGCTGGGGATGCTCACATAACCTCTCCTGGAGATGCTGGGGATGCTGGAGATCCTCACATAACATCTCCTGGAGATGCTGGAGATGCTCACATAACCTCTCCTGGTGATGCTGGGGATGCTCACATAACCTCTCCTGGTGATGCTGGTGATGCTGGAGATGCTCACATAACCTCTCCTGTTGATGCTGGGGATGCTGGGCATGCTCACATAACCTCTCCTGGAGATGCTGGGGATGCTCACATAACCTCTCCTGGAGATGCTGGGGATGCTCACATAACCTCTCCTGGAGATGCTGGCGATGCTGGAGATGCTCACATAATCTCTCCTGGAGATGCTGGAGATGCTCACATAACCTCTCCTGGTGATGCTGGGGATGCTCACATAACCTCTCCTGGTGATGCTGGGGATGCTCACATAACCTCTCCTGGAGATTCTGGTGATGCTCACATAACCTCTCCTGGAGATGCTGGGGATGCTCACATAACCTCTCCTGGAGATGCTGGGGATGCTCACCTTACCTATCCTGGAGAATCTGGGGATGCTCACATAACCTCTCCTGGAGATGCTGGGGGTGCTCACATAACCTCTCCTGGAGATGCTGGGGATGCTCACATAACCTCTCCTGGTGATGCTGGGGATGCTCACATAATGTCTCCTGGTGATGCTGGAGATGCTCACATAACCTCTCCTGGAGATACTGGCGCCACCTAAGGGTCTGGGTTTGGGCACAGTCTGAGGCTCCTAGTTCTCATTACCCATTTATTTTCCTTGATATCTTCTCTCATTTCCCTATGTTGCCTGCGTCTGGTATGTCTCTCTTGTGAGGCATATCCCAACACCTTTAGATCTGTCCAAGAAGGATGAACTCTAAGCTGTGGGCTCCCCTCTCACCTCTGAACTTCTCTCTACAGATGCACAGGACTTTCCTCTTGCTGTCGTCTTAGAGAAAAACTTGCCTATTCCTCACGAAAGCTATTTCTTATAACCTCCTCTGTACTTAGTCCTTTTGTTTAAACACTGTTAAGTTATCTCACGTCTGTGCTTGAAACCTCCCAGATGTTTCTAAAATGATCACTCTCTTTTTAGGATGCCCTGGGGAGCATTAAAGCAGAACCTTGCCCAGCTGCCATCTCCAGTTGTTCTGCATTCACGGGATGGGGCAGGATCTGGGCAGTATTAAAATCCACCCAGGTTACTCACTCCTTCTGTGCTTCATGCCACACTCTGATCCCTTAGTGACCATTGCCTCTCTTCTCCAATCTCCACAGGACTTTCCTCACACTTCAGCTTTTTTGTTTGTTTGTTTGTTTTTTGGTTTTTTTCAAGACAGGGTTTCTCTGTATAGCCCTGGCTGTCCTGGAACTCACTTTGTAGACCAGGCTGGCCTTGAACTCAGAAATCCACCTGCCTCTGCCTCCCGACTGCTGGGATTAAAGGCATGCGCCACCACGCCCGGCCACACTTCAGCTTTAATGTCACTGTCAACTAGAACTTGTTTTCTATCCCAGGATTCCATTTGTCACTTTTATCTTGGATACCAGGTTTTATGTTTGTCTGTTTCTTATCTCTTTTCCTGCTGCAAAGCTGAAGGCTTCCTGGGGTCAAGGCCCATACTCTGTTTCTCACCACTGAGCTGCAGGGCCAGAGTCTGGCCACCACCATTCTCGAAGGGTCTGACCACGCCTTCCTCCTTGTACATTGATTTCCCCCCCTCTTTCCATGGTCTTCAGACTTTGCCTGGTTAGTCCTTTTTTTTTTTTTTAGTCTCTAAAACCATACTCAAAACACTCCTATCCCAAATCAAACATGTAAATCTCTTGGTGTCTTTCTTAAATTTAATCCTGTTTTCTTTTTTTAACTTTGAGAAATAGTTTAGCTTAAGGATGAGAAAGTTGGGTCTGAAGCCAGATTACCTAGATTCCAATCCAGCTGATGAGCGATCTTGAGTGGATGACTCCACAGTTTGTGTCTTAGTTTGCTCTTCCTTAAGGAGTTGGCATGAGGGTTCAGTGAGGTGCTGGATGTCCACAGCAGACTGGACTTTCTAAATGCTTGGTAAGTATTAGCCATTATCACAACCTTGGATTCTTAATATCATCTCTGATGGCTTCTGCTGTGCCCAACTTTCAGAGAGCCATTGTAAATCACTGTACACCCTGAAGTTCCACCCAACCTCACAGCCATATGCTACATCACACTGCACTTGCTCACGCTGAGTCCGGTCCACTGACCAATCTCTCCACCGCCCTGCCTTCATCACCTGTCCTCAGTCCTCACCCTCTGTCTGCCCTGCTTTTGTCTCTGTGCCTATTTCTGTCTCCACTGGCTCCAGCTGCCTTGTCCTTAGCCCCCATCTCCTCAACCTTTCCACACTGATGGCTTACAGACAATCCCTTGAAGATGAAAACTCCCAGATCACCATTACCCACACCCATCTCTTGAGCTAGAGGCCAGTGACTACAGACATCCCCAGGACCCCTCCGTCTGTATGTCCTATGTGGAGACCAGCTTAAACATGTCTAAAGCAGACTGTTAACTTTCCAACAAAAACCTCTCTTGTCTCTGTCTCTGTCAGTTTCACACCTCTAGTAGAGAGCTTTCATCTGAACCACAGAACAGCTCTCTGAGTGCTAAACAGATGGCTCAGGGAGTGAAGAACAAAAGTTAAATAAAGTGGGCTAGCTACCTGCCAAAAGGAAGTGTGGAAGAGAACAGACTTACAGAGGGAGTTTGAGTCTAGCCTGGGCTACATGGAAGCCATTCCAAAAAAAGATTTTTTTCTTTTCACTTAAAAAGCTTTAAAGTCCTCTCCCAGCCGTGTGTGTGTGTGTGTGTGTGTGTGTGTGTTTGTGTGTGTCACAGCATGCATGTGAGTAGAGGTCAGAAGGTAACGTGCTTAGAGAGAGTTTTCTCTTTATACCACTTAGGTCCCAGAGATCAAACCCAGACCCTCAGGATGAGAGACAAGGATCTTTCTTTGCCTATCAAGCCATCTTCCTGCTTCTTTTCTCATTCATCAAATGGATCCAGTTTAGGAAATCAACGTCACAGAGGCTCATGTGAGAACTGATGATGTCTGATGGGGTATGGGAGCATCTACTGGGTCTCTCGCAGAGATGCTGAGGGTGGGGTAGGAATTTTGTGTAATGTAAGGTACAGTTCTAGTGAGCTGACTGGGATAAGTGGTCTACAAGCACAGTGTTGGCAACTGAAAGAGGGTGGGTTAACATAGGTTACAGTGACACAGAACCAGCAGAAAGTGCACAGGATGGAGTAGTACACTGAAGCAGGCTCTTCAAGTCCATTATAGAGGAGGTAAGAGACTAAATGCAATCCTACTGAAAGAGAAGGGGTGGGGGAGGTTCTAAATCCCAAGCAAGCTACAGGGGTAGTGGTGCGCTGCTCGTCGGCTGGGGTGCTGACGGAGGCTGAGCTCCTGCCCTTCCATGTATGGTCTTATAGTGCCAATAAATGGTGATCATTATTATGATGATGCAATAGAATGCAAAAGCACAGGTCCCAGATCCTGAAAAAGGACATTTCTGGGTACTGGAATCAGCAAGCAATAGGGGACTTTATACCTCCGAGGGTCAGGAGAAATAACCATGATCAAAACTTCTCTTAACTGAATACCATGAGAAAAGAAGGCCAAGAAAGCTGTCTACAGCTCAGCCAGGAGGAGCACGCAGGCCCGTCTCAGCTAAAAGCCACTTTCGCATGGGGAAATGTGAAGTTACGATGCATTACCACCCAGCCTCCTTCAGTGCCACTATAGAGAAACTGCTGTCATTAAGGGCTTCGCCTTTTTCCCCACCACTTTTTTTTTTCATTAATAGAAGCTCTTTAACCAAAGACCCATGGAGTGAAATATCAGGCCCACAAAAAGTCTGCTCTCAGGTCCTCTACCTGATTGGTCTCTTTTAGAAGAACATATTCTCTGCTCAACACAGACAGGGAGCTTAAGCTCACCATTTTCTGCTTCCCACGACTCATCTTTTATTTTCTTTCTCTAGCTAGGGTCTCATTGGGTTGTCCTGGCTGGCTTAGAACATTTTGCGTGGAGCAGGATGACTTCAAACTCACAGAAATCTGTCATGTCTGCCTGGCCATTGGGGTGCCTGAGGGAACGCCGCCAGCAAACCGCTCAGCCGACTCCATGTTTCCTCAGGTGGAAAACAGCAGAGTCTGGGATGGATGCTGTGGTTCTCGGTTTCCTGTGCACCCAGGCTATGAGCCAGGCAGGAAGGGGGAAAGCTGAGGTCGGGAATCCTGTTTGGTTCTGAGTGATGCTGAGAGTGTGGAGGGGCCTCCTCAGGAATTACCACAAAAGCCGTCCTCAGAGGCGGTCCTTGATGAAGAAGACAGTGCTTGCTTGTCCAAACTGCTGGCGGATGTGAATGTATACACCTTACTCAGGGTGAGCCAGGGATTAAATACCTTTTGCGGGAAGGAATGCCAGGAAGGGAAGCTCATAGCCTGAATATCTACACGCCCCATTAGCATGGAGATCTTCAGGCGTTTATGCTATGATCGATTGTCATGGCCCTCTCAGTGGGTGACATGGTTTCCTGTTACAGATCAGGTAGTTAGGCAGGGAACTGGCTCCACACCTGCTGTTCTCAATTCTGAAATTCCCTGAGATTTGAGCCTGTTCAACCTTATCAGTTCTGTCTGGTGGTACGGTCCGTTTGCCCCACAGAGATCCATCCACCTGCCTCTGTTTCCTGAGTGCTAGGATTAAGGTATGTACCCCTATGCCTTGATTTATCTTTATGAGTATACGGAATGGGGTTTAGATGGCTAACATTGAAATGTTTAGGGCACCAGCTTTGTAATCCTGGCTCCACCATTATAAGCTCTATTCTCTTGGGTACGAGTTTAACCTCCTTTAGTCTCAGTTATTTAACACATTAAATTGGAGTGAATTTAAATGCCTCAGGGGTGCCATGGGGATTAAATGACACAGTACATATTAAAATCTTAGCATAGTCCCTTGCTCATAGTGCCAATAAATAGTGATCATTATTAACGTGGTAGAAAGTCTTAGGGAACTTCAAAAGAGAATCTGGTCATAAAAATAGCATGTTTTGTTTATGATATGCTTTATGGGAAGCAATGTACTTTTTAATTATTTTGTACAGTCATGATTGGCACGTTCAATTAGAACAGTTACTCAGAGCACACATGCTCTGCTGGGGGTCACTCAGTGCTGCTTCTGTAGCAGGGTGCTGGGCATTGCTACTTGATTGCAAGGTTTACAGCTGACCAGCCGAATACCGAGAGCTTGCTTGCCTCACGAATAGAACCACCGTGGGCCAGGGCCCTCTGCTGCTTACTCAAGTCTCAGAGAAGGTATGGGCTGAGCTAGGCCTCCTCTGCTCCTTCTGCCCTAGGAACCTAAGGCTCAGGTACAAGACAATCCAAATGAATCCTGGGGAGATCAGAATACTTTTCTTCAAAAAGAGAGTTTTTTTTTTGTTTTTTGGGGTTTTTTTTTTGTTTTTGTTTTCCAGAAAGATACATTTCTAGAAAAGGAAACAGAGTGAATGCATTAACTGGCCTCAGCTGCCTTTGTGATCTCCTGGTGTTGTTTACCAGGGTGAGGGGTTGTTTTTGGAGCAAGGCACCCTGAAAAGTGGGGAGTAGTCTCTGGCCTATTTGACTATGCAGTGGATAGGGGTAGCCTGAGGGACGGGGCTGGCATGACCTAGGAAAGGGACCCCTTCTTGTGTAGACATTAGCCTAGCTTTGGGTATTTGTTGATGGACCAAATCCCCCCACAGTGGCAGGTGAGAGGAAGAAATGCTTATGTCTGTGTAGAGCTATGAGGCTATGTGCTTGAGCTTCTCAGAGCCGTTCCATCTCAAGCGTGAGGTCGCACAGTAAGCAACTGTAGGTGGGATGACTCAGGAGACAAGGCTGTAAGACTCATTAGATCAGTATCGTGAGAGATTTACCTATTCTTCCATTGTCATTCAGTCCTTCCAGGACATCAAGAACAAGGGTCGTATTTTGACACCAGGTAATTTGCTTCCTTAAGCTTTAGGACTTTTCCTTAAGAAGATCAAGTGGGACCATTTAAAGACTACCGTGCACTAACAGTACAGGGGAGTGTATGCTGTGGGAAGACTCGAGATGTGGGTAGGCCTGACATGGTGGGCCTGCCATCTTGGATCTGAGAAACAGGTGTGATGAGGCTACAGGGTTGTGAGGGCTTTGGAATAGATTTAGTCTTTGAAGAGATGGCTAGTGGTTAAGAGAGCATACAGTTCTTGCAGAAGACCTAGGGTTAGTTCCGAGCACTTACATAGGGTAGCTCACTACTGCCAGCAAGTCCATCACCAGAGCACCCGACCCCTTATTCTGGCCTCCTCACAGCCTGCGCTCATGTGCACAGACATACACACAGGCACATATGACAAAAATGAAAATAAAATATTTAAAAAGTAGATTGATTCTCGCCCTGACCACTTGTATACCAGTCAGCCAAAAGCTGGCTGCTTAGGGAGGCATGTGATGAGAAAGGGAAGATATTCCTGAAGGAATTGTCCTTAAAGAGTAGACATCAACTTTTCTCCAGAATATGCAAGATTTTCTCAGGTCAGCTTGCCCTGCCATACAGTGACTATGGGAAAAGCTCACCAGGCTCGGGATAATAAAAGAGACCCTGGAGGATGCTTCGGGCTCAGGATAATACTTCCAGTGATGTGCAAGGGGTTCTTCATTGAAATTCTTGGAGCTGAATTTCTTGCTTCATGCTTACTTTTTTTTTCCAGTACAAGGTAAATGAAGTAATTTAAAAGCTACATAAATGCCTGGGTTTATATAACCATGTTCTCCAGCTCTGAAAGCCCAGTGTAGTAAATGCTGATCAAATCCTGGGGCAAATTGGAGACTACATAATGGCGTGTTGTGGGAATGGAGAAGTGAGGGTGGATTCACCTTCTGCATCTGTGGAGGTAGGCGAGAGAGGAGAAGCACTTCAAGGGAACGCTAGCCATTCAAGCCTTGTGTGCCAGCGCATCCTGGAGATGCACAGCTGGATGCTGTAGCAATGCTCATAGTGTTCCTGCTGTAGGGGAAATGACTTTAGTGAGGTCTGTTTTTGTCAAGATCTTAGCACATGCAGGTTTCTGGACTGCACTCGAGAACTACACATGCTTGCCTGGTCTTGAAACCCTCCTTCTGGGACTGGGTGGAGGAGGGAGAGGCAGACTCAGAAACCCCTGAGAGAATTATGAACTGGCAAGCATGTCCTTGGTTTTTCCCCACTCCCTTTCCCAACCATTCTTCCTCTAGCAGGTTTAAGCATCCCTCCCTTTCCCAGCCGCTGAGGTCCAATTCTCTACCATTTCCTGGAGGTCCGCCTGTGAAAGGGTAATCTATTCTGCTTGTTGAACTCATTCTCAACGAGGTAGTCCTACGGAATTCCCATCTAACTCCTGTCTAACCCTACTGTGTTGGGGTCTAAACCCAGGGTCTTGAGATTCCTAGGCAAATAACATCCCTACCAGCCAGCCTCATTTCCAGCCTAGCATGGGCTTTCTCAAAACCTTCTCTTTCCCCCTGCCCCCTTTCTCCTTTTCCTCTCCCTTCTCTTCCTCTTCTTCCTCCTCTTCCTCCCACTTCCCTCCATCCTCTTTTTACTAAGCAGCCCAAGATGGCTTGGAGCTTTTTGTGTAGTCCAGGATGACTCCCCATTCAAGATCCTTCTGCTTCCACTTCCGGAGTACTGAGATTAAAGGAACACACCTCTAGGATCAATAGGAAAGGCAATAAAATAATAGCATCAAAGTAACTGACATAAACTTGGACATAGTAGTACTTAGGGCTAAAGGTGGGGGTAACTGCAAGTGGGGGATTTCCTTTTTCCCAAGGTCTCGGCTTCGTCTGTGAACAAGACAAGGAGCAAAGGGCAGCACCGTTTTTCTGCCAGAACTAGTAGCTCATGTGACCAGGGCACTTCATCTTTTTTTTTTTTTTCTGACTCCTCCAGTGTGTGTGCCTTAGTGAAAGACCAAGTCAGCTCCGTCTGAAGCCAAGATAGCCAGCTCTAGAGCAATGTGAGGTACATGCGCATCATTTGTGGGCGGTTCTCCCCAGACAGCGCCTGAATAGTTTCTGTGGTATTTTTGTATATTTAAAATCTGAAATATATTCAGAGAGAGTGTCATGGTAACCCACATAGAGGAGTCCAGGGAAAGCAACTTCTTTTTGTGGCTTGAGATTCCTTTGTGCAAGTATCAACTCAGTACCACGTCTCTTTACTGTAGTGCCTCTCCGCTGGATCTGATGGGTACACACATGCAGGTGCTGCTTCTCTTGCACGTGCTCACACAGATGCATATGCCCATATAAAGGGAGGCTGTGGTTCTGGCTCCTGGGTGAGAAGGCTGGTTTGGATCACATGTGATGGAAGAGCACTGTTTTCACTTGGGGATAATGCCTGCCTAGTAACTGTCCCCCCAAAGAGGCCAGCTTCCAGGCTGCAGCGTCACCATCCTTTAGTTTTGTTAGAACAGCCTGGTAGAAGCAGAGTCTGGGTTTCTCTTCCCTTCGGGATCGTTAGCCACGGCAGCATTAGCTTGTGTGTGAAGTGGGTGGGTAACCATGACTCATCAGCCAGTGTATTGCCTTGCCGTGCCCAGGAAGCCTCAACTCTGCCCTGAATGTGGTGCATGCCCTCAGAAGGAATTAGGGGAGACAATTAAAGAGCTGTCTCTTGAGGATGCCATTCCCAGGAGAGCCCAGGACCCCCCGGGTGAACTCAAGGATGTGTGCTGCCATGTGCAATGAGTTGGTCTGTCTGCTGATGGATGGCTTGCTTTCTGCTTGAGTTGGCTGTTTTTTTACCTTAATTAAGCACTTGGCAATTTTCCTTCCCAAGAGAAAAGGGAAATGGTCACCCATTTGCTGGAGAAAGACAAGTTTGCTGCAGCTCCCAAAGGGGCCATTGCAGTCCCCATTCAAGGGCCAGAGAGAAACTCTTTTCCAGAGTGCTTAACTACTGAGGTCTCTTGAACTCAGCTAAATCTTCAGTTTGCCCTGTACTTAGCTTTTGACTCTTTCTAACCATGTGGGCCAGCCTGCCACACCCCTGATGTGCGGTGGAGGATGGCGAGTCTGGAATTTTCGTGACATCGCTGGGCCATATGGGAAGAGTAACTATTCCTTCAGGATAATCTAAGAGGACTGGATTAAAATGGAGTCTATCTTGCCTCTCTCCTTTTCTCCTCCTTTCTCCTCGGTCTCCTTCCTCTCTCCTTCTCTCTCTCTCCCTCCTTCCCTCCTTCTCTCCCTCCTCCCCTCTCTCTTTCCCTTCCTCCTTCCCTTCCTTCCTTTGTCCCTTTCTCCCTCCCTTCATTGCCTTCTTCTCTTCCTTACCCTCTCCCCTTCTCACCTCCTTTTCCTAGCAATTGAACAATGGCCCCTTGCAGAGTAGACATAGAGCCTAAGGTGAGCTTGCTCTCAGCTGCAGTGAAGGGCAAGGTTGTATGATTTTGGTTGCAAATGTCCCTTTCATTAAACATGTCAGGGCAAGATTGGTTCTGAGCCCATTTTTGATGTCTAAAGTAATTCTGAAGTCCTGTTGTCCCCTTTCTCCATTCTACTCATTTCTGTGACTTCTGCCTCCCAAGCTGTGCCTTTCCCTTGACACCCCCTCCGCCGCCCCAAGGCCACTCTCCAATTCCTGCCTCCAGTATTTTAGGGGTCCTACGGCACCTCATTAGTGAGTTATTGTCAGTGGAATAAATTATTTTTATTATGACATTACATTTTTGATTTATTACATTTTATTATCACATTACATTTAGATGGTATAGGAAATACTATTTTTACTGAAGTAACACACAAGAGCCACAGATTTTGGGACAAGGCTTCAGAAGGGCATTTCCCCCCTTAGCAATTCTTAACACCTTCCAAAGGGGCTGTGTTGGCTCTTGTGAAGAACTGAGATACACTTTTCCTGTTTCGTCATATTTTGGGTGACAGAAGGCAATCGGGAAGTTTCTAGAGGTTTAGGTTCCCTCTTATCTAGACATTCTGTTTCCTATTGTTTGAAAGATGTTTTCTGCCACAAGTCCTAGTCTGCTTTCTGTTGCTGCAATAACATACTGACCGATTGTATTCTTAACGCTACTCAAATTGCCCCCTCCCCCCACCCCAGTGGCAGTGCACCTTCCTCACCACCAGATCAATGTTCTGAATTCCCAAATGAAACACACACACACACACACACACACACACACACACACACACACACACACACACAGAGAGAGAGAGAGAGAGAGAGAGAGAGAGAGAGAGAGAGAGAGAGATTGCCTTCTATTTTAATATGCCTTAAACAGTATGGTTGGGCCACTCCCAAACTTCTTCCCTCCAATACTCCTGAATTATTACTTACTAAATTCTATACGCTGTCTTTACTATCCTAGACCCAAACAGGGGCCCTTTCAGGTGTACTCTTCCCTAGCTCCTTCATAGCTGTATGTATGCGTTTGCTTTTCCAGCTTTCAAGCCTGAACCTTCTGTCCCTCACCCCCTGTCCCTACATGGTGGGGACAGGGACCCAAAACATCTTACAGGCAGACACGTGAATTCCCATGTAATTTGGGAAACCTATTAACATAATACAAGCAATACAAAGAAATTTAGGAATAAAATGTTTTATTTGGCTTACAGGTCCTTCCTTTTCATCGTCCATCATTGAGGGAAGGGAAGGCAGAGACTCTAGGCAGAAGCCTGAAGCAGTAACTAGAGCAGAGAGCATGGAGGGATAACTGCTTACTGGCTTGTTCTCTGATTTGCTCAGCTACTTTTCTTTGACAGTCCAGTCTACCTATTCAAGGATGGCAACACCCACAGTCAGCTTGGGCCTCCTACATCTATTTTTTAAAAAATCAAGAAAATACCCCAGGAACAATCATTTCTCAAATTGAGATTTCTTCTTCCCATGTGTGTCTAGTTGACCATGAAGATAAGCCACCACATGCAGCAAGCATTATTTGAAAGATGTTTCTTGCCCATGGCTCACACTGTTTTTTCTTCCCAGCCTCCAAATCCCCATCCCAATTTCATTCCACCTTGAACATCTTGCAAGACTCATCCTCATCCTAAATTCCTCCTTGGTTCAATCCTATTCCATCCTGCTCAGAAAAGCATGTTTACTCTGTGTCAAAATTGACTAAAGATGCTACTCCTGGCTGTCAGGCTCTGTAGGGTTTGAACCTTGGCAACAGGAGCCGGGGTAACATACTGGTTGTGAAGCTAGTATCAAGGATGTTTAGCAAATCAGATGGCCAGATGTGACCAGAGCCATCAAGCAAATCACTTGATACCACCAAAAACTCTCTGAATTTTTCTCTGAAAGATCTTCCCTTGTAAATATATATTCATTAAGCTTATTAAACCAACTCTCAGCTGGAAATATATATAATTTCTGATTAAAGATTCTGATAGGCAGTATCAAACCCTATGACATATAGACTTTCAGTATTGTGGGTTTATTGAGAAGATGGTATCATCTCCATTTAATTTGAAGATACAGTGACTAAGCCCTAACTTCTTACAGATCTTGGGTCAAGGTAGATAAAGAACAGTTTTAAGTACTTTAAAATTTTAAGGCAGAGAAAAATTATATATATAATTATATGTATACACACACACATATATGCCTATAGATGGAAAACCAAGTAGTTCATGAAGAGATGGACATAGGTGTAACCATGTTGGTGGTGAGCGTTGGTTAAATACTGTGTTAGCTATTGTTTTACTGCTGTGAACAAACACCATGACCAAGGCAAGTCTTATAAGGACAATATTTAGTTGGGGATGACTTACAGGTTCAGAGGTTCAGGCCATTATCATCAAGGTGGGAGCATGACAGCAACCAGGCAGGCATGGTGCAGGAATTGCTGAGAGTTCTACATCTTCATCTGAAGGCTGCTAGCAGAATATTGGCTTTCAGGCACCTAGGATTAGGGTTTTAAAGCCTGCACAGTGACATACCTACTCCAACAGGGCCACACCTTCTAATAGTGACACTCCCTAGGCCAAGCATATAAAAACCATCACATATACCAACCATGTTGGTTATGAGTGTGTGCTGTGCAATTTTTCTGCCTCCTCCTCTTTTTCTGGAGTGGTGGGACAGGTCATGCCCTTCAGTTGGCCACGCTTGTGAGTGTGAAGAAGTGATTCTGGGCTGGTTTACAGACACTGAGTACACAGACAACATCTCCTGCGAAGGGATAGAGTCCATAGTTAGTCAGAGGTACTCAGATGGAATCCAAGAGATGCTTGTTTGCTATGGGCTGACAAGACTCTTGCAACCACAGGATAAACCTGAGAGGTACGAGAAGGAGTTGAGCAGAGCTGGTTTCTGCATTTAGGGAATGGGATGCCACAAGAGGCTTTAGCAATCGTTTGTAATTTGTTAATTATCTGATGCAAGATCTCTCTAAATACTTCTTTAATGAAACTTGCTATGCACCCTAGGCTGGTCTTGAACTTGGGATCCTCCTGTCTCTGCTTCCTAAGTCCTGGGATTACAAGGGTGGGCTAATATAGGCAGCTATATTTAAATTTTTAAAATTACATTTTATTTCCTTATTATCTGTGTGTATGTGTATGCTCATAAGTGCCAAAATGAATGTCCGTCTGCCACAGGGGTCTGGGGAAGAATGAGGGTCATCAGGCTTGGTAGTAAGAACCCTTACACTTGAGCCATCTCTTCAGCTCTGCATTAAGAGTCTTGATGAAATCTTGTGAGTTATCTTTAGGGAAAAGGAGGAGTGTTTGAAATCATGCACACACACACGCGCTCGCGCGCGCACACACACACACACACAAGCACATAGACACACAGAGATACACAGAGACAGATATAGACACACATAGACAGACAGATGGGCACAGACAGACAGACAGTTTTTATGAACTTTGTTCCTGGATTGCACTTAAGAACTCAGTAGGTAGGTTAGCTCTTCCTAACTTATGCAGATTCTCGTTCGCTTTCAGAGGGCAGAAATGCTTAGCCACAATCTCCAGTCATGTGAAGTCAATGATGTGTTCTTCTCTCTTTTTGCTTTTAAGTAGACTTTAACTTTTAGAGTAGCTCATGACAAAACTGAGCAAAAAGCACATAGAATTCCCAGGTTCCTCTCTCTCCTTCCATACACACAGCCTGCCCTACTGTCAACATTCACACGGGGCCACATCTTTATTACAGGCGATGAGCTGACTTTGCTGCAGCGTACCCAGGCAGAGCTCATGGTTCATCTTAGGGTTTGCTCTCATCTAGTACACTGTGTAATTCTGACACGTGAATGCTGCGTACTGACTACCAGGATATCAAGTAGATGAGGGTCACAGCTGTAAACACTCCCAAGTTCACCTACTGGCTCTTCTTCTCTGCTCTTGCTAATCACTCACTTTTAAAATTGCCTCCACAGTTCAGCTTCTATAAAATGTCATATATGGGGATGAAGAGATGGCTCAGCTGTTGAGAGTACAAACTGCTCTTGCAGGGGACCTGGGATCAGTTCCTGGCTCATAATCTTTACCCTCTGCTACATCAGTTCCATAGGATCCAACACCTTGTCAGGTATGAGGTTTTGCAAGGTGAGAGGTGTGTGGTGGTATCACATTGTTCTAATTTGCAACTGTGCAGTGACACACGAGTGTAGAACCCTTTTCTTGAGCTTAGTTGTAGTAGGTTGTTTGCTTTGGGAGGGTAGGTTTCAGTTCTTCACATCTAACATGTTTGCTTTCTTTTTGTTGCGGTATAGTGTGTGTGTGTGTGTGTGTGTGTGTGTGCGTATTGCATGCAGGTATGGTGTATGTGTACATGTGTATGCATGTGTGCATGCCTATATGAATTGCACAGAGGCCAGAGGAGGACATTTTGTATCTTCTTATATTACTCTTTAGTTTTTGGAACAGGGATTCTCACTGAAGCCAACACTTGCCTTTTGAATTATTTTTTTTTTTTTTAGTTTGTGTATGTGTGTGCATGTGTGCATGTTTGTGTGTGTGTGCGTGGGTGTGTGTGGGTGTGGGTGTGGTGTATGACAATTTTTGGGACAGTTCTCTCCTCCAATCATGTAGGTTCTGAGGCATGAACTCAGGCTGTCATGTGCCTTTAACTGCAGAGCCATTTGTTAGCTTGCTCCTTAACTTTTTAATTATTTTTAATATTTTAACTGAAATAGAATTGTATTTCTCTCCTTATCCCTATCCTCATTGCAGCATCTTCCAGCTGCCCTTCCTCAAATTGATAGCCTCTTCTTTTTCTTTGTATTGACACATACATACTTTGATGCTCATGGAATCTGTGTCAACTTCTTATAATTCCTCCTTTTTAAAAAAAATTGAGACAAGGTCTTGCTCTGTGGCCTGGGCTGACCTTGAACATGTGCAGCTCTGATTTAGCCCCCTGGTGCTGGAATTCCAGATGTCTATTACAATGCCTGATTCTCATTCTGTACTTTTGACATCAGTCATCTCTGTCCTTTTTCTTTTAGTAGTCTGACTAGCACCTGGCCAGTTTTATCGATCTCATTGATGGAAGCAGCTTTTGATTTCCTTGCTTTCCTCTTGAGTGTGTCTTCTCCATCGTTATCTCTTGTTTTAATCGTTATCATTTCTCTTCTTCTGCTTTGCTGGAATTTAACTTGTTCCTTCTTTTCTAATTTGCTCAGGCACTGATTCTCAATCTGTAAGTCATGATCCCCAAAAGACCACAGGAAAACACACATATTTATAGCAGTAGCAAGATTACGGTTATGAAGTAGCAATGAAGTACTTTTATGTGTACTGTGGATCTGTATTAAAGAGTCACAGCCTTAGGAAGGTTGTCACTGCTGGGTTAGGAGGAATGATGACCCTGAAGCTCCTGGCATGGTTGGCTTGAAGCCACACATGGTTTCCTCAGGACTGAAACTGACTTTCCTCATTGTGCTCTGACTATAGAATGTCCCTGCGAATCATGGAAAAGGTCATTTGACCACTAGACTGTTGTTTTGTGTGACACAGAGAAGCAGAGAATTGCCTCCTGAAGGCCAGCTCCTCTGATTTTTCGGGAAAGGCTAGCTCAGAGCATGTTAGGTACTGCCTCTCGGTATTCAGCTGTAACTGCTCACAGCCCTAAGTAGCCCCATAACGTGCCCCAGTGTTTCTTTTCGTTTTGGGTTTCTTTGCTGCTCCCCTATTGATCCTTTAAGGATCTCGTTGCCATCAAATCACTCATATTGCCCTCTGTTTCAGTGTCTGCCTCTAGGAGAAAGCAGCTGGAGCTTCTTAGCTTTAAAATCCTTCCCAATAGATAAATCATCTTCAACTCATTTTAGGATGTAGTAGAGTATAAACAACCAATAGTGTTGACTTGGTTTTAGTAAGTTTTTATTTTATAATGTTTATAAATGTCCTTAACTGAAATAAAATAATATCGTCTCTCCATTTCCTTCCTCTAGCTTCTCCCAGGTACCCTCCTCCAAACCCCCATCTCTCAAGTTAATAGCCTTTTTTTTCTTTAATTATAATTGTTATGTGTGTGTGCATCAATACAGAAATGCAACCTGCTGAGCCTGTTTTTTGTTCTTTGTATGTATATGTTTGCAGGGCTGACCACTCTGCACTGGACAGCCAATAAACCTCTTTCTAGCAAATGGAAACCATCACAGAAAAACCACAACTGGACCCAAGGCAGAGATGCACAGATAGTGGAGAGCCCAGCCCCAGTGAATATATCTGCATCACATCTTCTGCATCTATGGCTCAGGCAACACTGTGGAAAAGAGGCGGAAGATGGTAAGAGGCAGAGGACCAGGACATCGACTGTGAACTGGTCTCTCTTAAAAATGGTTGTATAGCTGGGCAGTGGTGGAGCACGCCTTTAATCCCAGCACTTGGGAGGCAGAGACAGGTGGATTTCTGAGTTCGAGGCCAGCCTGGTCTACAGAGTGAGTTCCAGGACAGCCAAGGCTATACAGAGAAACCCTGTCTTGAGAAACAAAAAAAGAAAAGAAAGAAAGAAAGAAAGAAAGAAAGAAAGAAAGAAAGAAAGAAAGAAGGAAGGAAGGAAGGAAGGAAGGAAGGAAGGAAGGAAGGAAGGAAGAAAGAAAAAGAGAGAGAGAGAAAGAAAGAAAGAAAGAAAGAAAGAAAGAAAGAAAGAAAGAAAGAAAGAAAGAAAGAGAAATAGTTGTATAAATGAGACTGAAATGTGGGGCTCCACACCTAGACAAAAAATTATAGGCAACTAATGATTTCACAATATTTAACCATAATCTCAAATATAAAGTTGCAAGGGCAACAGAATTGCTATAATACTTCACTGATTTCCCAAGTCACCCTGACTGAGTACCACGTTTGCCTTATCATTTGTCTAAGTCCATGTTTGCTGCTATGACAAAATACTTCAGCCAGGGTAATTTATAATGAACAAATTCATTGACTCACAGCTCTGGAGGTTGAGAAGTTGCCCACATCTGGCGAGCTGTGTGTTTCTTACCACATCATCCCATGACAGGAGGCAGAAGGGCAAATGTCGTGGTTTGCTTCCCGATTGCTGTAACCAACACCACAGGCAACAAACACTTGGGAGAAAATGATTTATCGGCTTATATGTCCTGGTCACACTCCATCACTCAGGGGAGTTGGGACAGAGACTCAAGCAGGACCAGTGGTAGGAACCATGTAGGAATGTAGGAATACTTCTAATTGGCTTGCTCCCTGTGGCTTGCTCAGCTTGCTTTCTTATACAACCCAGGACCACCTACCCAGGGATGGTACTGCCCACAGTAGGATGGCCCTGACCCCATCAATCGTTGATGGGCAAGATGCCCACAGACACTCCTACAGGCCAATCTCATGGAGGCAACTGCTCAATTGAGTTTCATTCCACCCAGGTGACTCTAGTTTGTCTCAAGTTGACAAAAACTAACCAATGCACCAAGAGAGAGCAGTTCAATGACACTGTGGCCCAAAGCTCTGCTTCTAATCGCCGTCTGTATGGGCAGGGTCATCTTAACCACAACACCTCCCTCTACACTCCATCTTCTGACACTGACACACCAGGGATTGACTTTTCAACACATGCTTTGTGGAGGACCCATGCGAACCACCTCTCTCTCTCTCTCTCTCTCTCTCTCTCTCTCTCTCTCTCTCTCTCTGACTCTTTCAGGGCATACATTCAGACACCACGCGTCTATCCTCCTACATACTTCCGTGCTTCTCTTCTGAGTGACAACATTTTTTTATATAACAACAGCACAATGGTCAAAATCAGAAAAAAATACCATTAAAATGATGCATTGTCTGGTCTCCAACTCTTAAAATAGCTTTCTCATTGCCCCACGGTTTTAGCAACAGACCCTTTCAGTATCTGAGTCCAAATCATGTATCATCCCCTCCCTCTTCAGTATCTGATTGTGGGTGATGCATCACATTAAGCCATGTCTCTAGGCTTTGATATTCATGCTAATTTTTAGTCACAAAGTTTAATAAATGCTTTTCTTTTTTAGAGAACAGGCCAATTGTTTTGTAAAATGTCCCCAAACGTTAATCTTTTCTGATGTTTCCTTGTAGTTTTTGGCAGGAAGTCACCAAAGCAATGAAGCATTTGTGCAGATGCACACATTGGGAGGCAACACTGCTTCTGATACTGTGATCACTGGGTGAGGCTAACATCTACCACATGTGTCCATATGAGTATTTTTATTTTTGTAGCTAAAATATCTTATGGAAACATCATGACAGCATTTAAGTGTTTACAGCAAAATGGAGATGTATTAAGAGACATACAAACAAACCAAAAGGACTCACCTCAGCCAAATCTAAATCTGGGATAATTTTATAATTAAAAAAGGGGTAGTGATAGATTATAACCCACTTCATAAAATCTGCTACTAAAAATGAGTTACTTGTCAGCTATACCTCAAAGCAGATGGAAAAGATGATATTAACGGATTATAACACATTCCACAAGATAACCCATCCATTGTTTATACTATTTATAAATAAGGGAGAAAATAGATTGACGAGAAGGAAAAAACTCTTCCTGGGATAGAATTACAATTGATAAATGTAGAACAGATTAAAAACATAAGTATTTTGTAACCATTATAGAACTAGGCAAGAATTGTTACTGGATGTTAAAATATTTGTGGGCTATAATCATATTAACCAATAATTACATGACCCAATTCACTTGTACCAAGCTTTGCGAGGAATGCAGAAGGAAAGAAGGAAATGTGAAGCAGATGCTTGTATCACCTTTAGATTTTAAGCAGTCTGATACCTAACAGAAAAGATTTAGTACACAGACCATTACAGCATAGAGGAGAAATCCATGGCTTATCTTAGAAAATAAAAGAGAAGAAAAAGGAAAAGAATAGCACATGGAACACGCAATGTATCTGATCCCAGGTAATAATGTTTCCATGGAGCCCACGTGAGCACCATCCCCCACCCCACCATCAACTGCTTTCACTGAGGAAGACAACAGGCTGCTAGTCCTTGGTACTGATGAGCGAGGAGGGAGAAGCTGGCTTTGCAGGCAGCTTCTGCTTTGGTTTCCAAGGGAAACAGCGGTGGAAGCTGCAGAGGAACAGGAGTGGGAAGGCAGTGGTTGGCACACATGGGTCAGTCTTCTGTCTGCTCGTAGGTGGCTACCTGAACTTCCTTAGGGGTGTTGGGTTGTGGAGAGCCTAATGTTCTAGTAGAGTCATCAACAACAGGATTTACATTTTCCTTCTGAATTTCTTGAGAGAAAAATTCACTTTTGGAATTTTCCCTACTGACCATCAAAAGTCTGAATATTTTACTACCTTGGGGCCAGAGTACAGTTTTATTTTTCCTCTGTCTAGTTCAAAGACACAAGTTAGAGAGAGGGAAGAATTAAATTGGCTATTGGGGTCTATGCGTAAAGAAGACAGTTCAGATAGGACAATAGAGTCCTGAGTGTATTATTGGATAAAGAGCTTGCTGCAAAAACATGAAGACCTGAATTTGGTAACTCTTGCTGGGCAAACCTGAGTGAGGACCAGGGAAGTTGACCTCTGAAAGCAAAATATACCCAGCAGACACATTTCTACCTTGACCCTCAGTGTCCCTTCCTGAGGCAAGGGCACTTATGGGTGACTAATGCCAGATGGATGGAAAGAGACAAGAAATTTAGGGTAATTCTGGGATTATATAATCCCTCCCCCTTTCCTTTAATTTTTTAAAATTAATTTTCTTTATGATTTCTGAAAATTTGAAAACTTAACTTTTTTAAATGAAATTAAATTTCTAGATTTAGAAATTAGGGCATGATTTCACAAAGTACGTTTCAATGAATGCTGATCCTGAGAGAAGTCTCAGGGATACTGCACACATTGGAAAGGTCAGGGTACATGATAATAAATGGTCCTAAGGAATTCTGCTTTCTCTTCAATGAGCATCTACTCAGTGCCCAGTGTATACTAGGTGTTATTCAGAGTGCTGGAGATATGGACACGTAAATGACTGATTATTATTTTGTATTTTATTCTAATTTAATTTTGATTTTAATTATTTTGATTACTTTGATTTTTTTTTTTTACTTTACTTTGGCCTAGCTCTCCATTCCCTTACCTATCTGCATATTGAACCCTTTTACTATATAGCATGTATTCACATCTCAAGGAACAAAAATACACAGGGCATGGTCTTCAAAATGACAGGCATTTCTGCATAGGAAGGGTTGTAAACAGCGGAGGTGTTCTGAGGCACAGAAAACATCAATAAAGAAGCAAATACATTCTACATCCTTAATAGCCTGTCTTTTCATGATGGAAGACATGTTCCCATGCCTCAGCCTGTCAGGAGTCAGGACCACAGAGCTGGTGACTTCAGAAGCTGGGTCTCCATCAGACACTTGCATAAAAAGCTCCAAGTTATTCTAGTCCTCGTGACAGCAAGACAAATGCTTGGGAAGGGGGACTGCCTCCTCCAATTAGCTGTTTGTCCCCAAGTGGAAACGAAAATTGTCCCAGAAATAGAACCAAAGCAAACAGTTACTTGCTGATTTAATTCTTTTTTAATTAGAAGAAAGTTCTGGTTGTATAAAGCACTGGGTTTCACCATGACCTATGATACCTGTGTAGGACGTTTGCTCTGATCCTGTTCACCCCATTATCCCTTCCCTTTTGCCAACCCCCACCCCTCATAGCCCCACAGTTTCCCCATGTCTTTTCTCTACCCCCTAAGTTTATATATGAGAGAAAAGCTACTTAATTTGTCTTGTAAGGCTGAGGCTTTTGTGGGCTCTTCTGGAGCCAAGAGTGCTGCATAGTCTTTGTTTGCCTCCCTGGTGGTCAATTTTGATTGTCAACTTGACTGGATCGAGAAGCACCTTGGAGTCTTGGGGTCTTTAAGTGTAGTGTCATACCATCTTGCAAGCAAGAACTATTTGATATCTTTGAATTCTTCTTAAAGTATGATGTGGTTAAAGCTTCAAGTCCTGGTTAAGATGGGTCTGGGATTCCTCCTCAGTTGTGCTGGGAATAATTGAGATGCCCAGGGCTTCTTTATCTGTAGACGTGAGGCCTGACAGATTACTTCTCATCTTTTCTTCTCTGACAGTGGGATTGTCTAGGGATTCTGGGACTGACTAAACTTTACTGTAGGGAAGGAGAGAGCCAGGTAATGCCATCATCCTTCCTTTCCAGCCCCCTCTGTCTTCCAACCTCTGTCCAGTTATCTGATGACATCACTAAGCATGCGTCATGTGTTCTCTCTCTCCTTTTGGCCTTTAGATGTTCTGTTTTCTAGGCTTGGAATATCCCCTCCCATCTTGATTTAGGTCCCACTGCCTTCTATTCAGTCTTAAGGTTTCAGACATTTTCTCTCCTTGACACAATTCCATGGAGCCCCCAGCACACACACATGCACATACGCACATAGCAAATGTTAGTGTCCCTGCCTGTTGTTGCTATAACATCCTTCTTATCTGGGTCTCTAACAGTTTCTATCCCTTGCTCACCACAGGCTGTGGCCTGACCTTGACCTTGTCTGATTCCTGCTCCTCCCAAGGCTCAGCACAGTGACCAACCAAGCCAAATATCTTCTTGAACTGGTACACGATGAATGAAGAATGTTCGCTGAGAGCTTGTTGGAAGGAGAAATGAAGAGAGAGGCCAGGTGAGGCTGACAAGAGCATGATTGATGTTTGCAAGCCTGTGTCAGGATCCCCCTCATGCTACAGTCACCTGTACCCTTTAAAATAGCCTCTGTTCTAATAGTGAGCAAGTGATAAGCGAGCTTTGGCTCAGCTCACTTGGAATTTAGGGGGAGCAGTGTCTCTAAATTACCCTATTTTTTATTTAACTTTTAGTTTTAATTGAAAATTAATATCTGTATATATTTGTGGGATGCACTGATGTTTCAAGCTATATATACATTGTATATGGCATGCCAAGAGAATGAACATTATCCCCCAATTCGTATACTTATTTTTATAATATAAACATTAAACAATCTGTTCTTTTAGCAATTTTGAAATATGTAATACATAATATGTTACCATTAGTGATGTCACCCTACTCTGTAATAGAGCTTAAAAATATGTTCTTCCCAATTGTACTTGTGTGCCTGGTCGACATCTTCACACTTGTCATGCCTCTCCCCCCAACCTACCCCCATCCATCAGCTTCTGCAACTACCACTTCACAATAGAGTCATGTGTAGTTTGTATTTCTGGTACCTGTCTTGTCTCACTCACCATAATGTCCTCTAGGTTTATCTGCATGACAGAAATTGCTTCCATTTTGAAACTGAATAATATTCTAGCATGTGTGTGTGTGTATGTGTGTGTGTGTGTGTGTGTGTGTGTGTGTAGACTTTTAAATAATGGATCCATCCATCGTTGGACACTCTTGTTGTTTGCATGTCTTAGGTGTTGAGAATAATGGTGTAGCAAGCATGGAAATACAGATGCTTGATTTCAGTTCCTTGGGGTCTACAATCAGTAGAGGAGTTGCTGGACCATGCGGCAATTCCAGCTTATTTTTTCTCTTCTGAGATATCCCATGGTTGTTCTACATAACGATATCAGAATTTATATTCCCATCAACAGTACACAGCACTTCCCCTTCTCCACATCCTTTCCAACATTTGCTATTGTTCATCAGTTTCCAATAGTGACTCTGGCAGGCAGAGTGTAGTGGTATATTACTTACATTTTAACGTGTCAATCCTTGGTGATTAGTGATTTTGAGGGTATTTTTCATATATGTATGTTGGATATTTATGTACCTTTAAAAAATAAATGTCTAATAAACTCTTCCCCCCAGTTTTAGGCCAGCGTTTTCTGGAGCTGAGGAGGTCGAGTGCTGTTCGTCCTTTGGATACCAATGTATCATCAGCTGCATGGCTTGACTGTGTTTGTTCCCATAACATAAACTACCTCTTTACTGTGATGGTTGCTTCCTTTGCTGTGCAGAAGCACTTACACATTTTAACATTTATTTGTGTGTGTGTGATGTATGTGTGCGTGTGCTCGCTCGCCATGACATATGTGGGTGTTAAGAGGACAACTTGTAGGAGCTGGTTCTCTTCCTCCACCACGTGGGCTGTATATGAGGGAAACAGACTCGCTCGGTCAGTGCCTTGCCACACCGAGCCGTCTCCCTGGGAAAGAGCTTACCAGTGTGGTGCACTCCCTTTGCCTATTTTGATTTTATTTTCTGGACTTTGGGAGTCAAATTCATAAAATCAGCCCAGTCCCCCAGAAGTCAGAGCCTGAACTGCTGAGTTCCTGCCTAGAGGGAGTCCCGTCTAGGAGGAGATGTGAGTGCTATCTCTGTTTCCTGTCTGTTTAGACCATGCAGTTGTGCCTTACTTTGAGCACTAAAAGCCACATTCATCTTCCCACAGAGAATTTTGGTGGAATTTTTGGATTAAAATTCACTTGACTTGACTCATTTTTATCTTTCTAAAATTTAGCTAGTATTATTCACTTTATATTCTTTTTATTTTCTCCTGTTTATTATACTTTTTCTCTTCTTTATCGAAGGCAAAACAATATATCATTGTGTATGTGTATCATATTTTTTTTCATTCATTTTTAACCCATTTGATCGTGCTTATTTGCTAGCCTCTGTTTTTTTTTTTAAACTTCATCTAGTAGGAAGATATTGCTAGTCAAAGTTTATGCTTATTGGGATATGAAATTAAATGTACACATACTTTTTTTTAGTACATTTCAAATGTACCTATAGCGTTTTCTTGTTCTTGTTCTTGTTCTTGTTCTTGTTCTTGTTCTTGTTCTTGTTCTTGTTCTTGTTCTTGTTCTTGTTCTTGTTCTTGTTCTTGTTCTTGTTCTTGTTCTTGTTCTTGTTCTTGTTCTTGTTCTTGTTTGTTCTTGTTCTTGTTTGTTCTTGTTCTTGTTTGTTCTTGTTCTTGTTCTTGTTCTTGTTCTTGTTCTTGTTCTTGTTCTTGTTCTTGTTCTTGTTCTTGTTCTTGTTCTTGTTCTTGTTTGTTCTTGTTCTTGTTCTTGTTTGTTCTTGTTCTTGTTCTTGTTCTTGTTCTTGTTCTTGTTCTTGTTCTTGTTCTTGTTCTTGTTCTTGTTCTTGTTCTTGTTCTTGTTCTTGTTCTTGTTCTTGTTCTTGTTCTTGTTCTTGTTCTTGTTCTTGTTCTTGTTCTTGTTCTTGTTTGTTCTTGTTCTTTCTTGTTCTTGTTCTTGTTTTTGTTCTTGTTCTTCTTGTTCTTGTTCTTGTTCTTGTTCTTGTTCTTGTTCTTGTTCTTGTTCTTGTTCTTGTTCTTGTTCTTGTTCTTGTTCTTGTTCTTGTTCTTCACCTTAGAAGCATTTAGATTTACTCTCTCAGTCCATTTTGCAGTATTTGCTCCTGAGCTAGAGATGGAGAGTCACCACTGAGGTGGCTGAAAGAGCAGACAACAAGACAGTGATTGGCTGTCTGAGGGCTTTGTGGGGCTCTCCCCAAGCTGGGAGGCTTGCACAGTCTTTTCTTTGCCTCTCTGGTGCTCAAATCTGATTGTCAACTTCACTGATTGAGAAGCATTTCGGAGAATAGGAAACCACATTTCTGAGCATATCTGTAAACACGTCTTCAGAGATGGTAAAGGGAGAAGACCAGCTCTGAGGGTGGACAGTACTGTCCCATCTTCTATCCTGGGTTGGGCTGGAATTGGGAAAAAGGCAGAAGTACGCACGCATGCACGGTATGCAAGGTACACACCCAAGACAGACATTTCCTCAATGTCCTCTGGCTGCTGTGATGTGTGCTGTCTTCAACACCATGATCCGTTTAAACCTCTGAAAGTGTGAGCCCAAATACACAATTCTCTGTCAGATGTTCTGTTCCACATCTCACACAACCTCTTTCCCAGTATTCAAAGATGTCTCTTTTGCTGTTGTTCAAGATCTCTGTGGTCCCTATGGCCCAGGAAAAAGAGTACTCAATACATTTTTATGTAGTCAGATGATGGAGAAATTCACAAGACAAACTAGATAGGTTAGAAGTTATTAAGACTGACTTTAAATCGTGCCCACAGAAATTGCTAAACAGTGCCATCGCCACCTTCCAGAACAATTGGGCTTTTCTGAAACACAAACCACAGTCTCACTTCGGAGAAAGAACTTCACTGGGAGTCGAGGGTAGCTGAGAGCTGGCAGCTCAGCTCCCCACTATCAACCTGAGAGAGCATCCAGTTTATTTTGATGATGCCTGTTAGATATTGTCAGAGGGAAAACTTAGCAGAGGGGCAAGACTGGGGATTCTGTTTTGTTTACATACTTGCAAAATGAACGTGAATATCATTGATTTACACTTGTTTCTGGTTAGGACTTTAAAAGCGTGGTTTTCTCATGCTCTGTCCTTGTCAAGTGTTGGGTGCAACCAATGACACCTAGAGAACAGGCGATGACAGTTAGACCAGCCACGGAGGGAGGGGAGGTGTTCTGCAAAGGTGTGTCTCTTCTCCTTGTTATGTGAGATATAGTTCCTCCGTATACTAACAGTATACTGAATCGAAATTAGGATCTCAACCCACAGAAGCCTATTTTCACCCACGTTATTGCAGATTATAGTTAATATTAAAAGGGAAATGGGCTTTTAGTGTGACTAAATGTGCAATTTGGAGTTTTCACTGAGCAAGGCAGGATGCATAGTAGAGGAAAAGGGGAAGAGAAGATGGATTAAATATTCCTTTCCTTAGGGAGCTCTTAGAGAGAGGCTCTGTGTGAGCTGTAGGTCATAGTCGGGAAGTCAAGAAGCTGCCGCAGGGGCCGACAAGATGGCTCAGTGGGGAAAGGCATTTGCTGCCAAGCTGTTGACATGAGTTGTTGATTCCTGGGACCCACATGGTGGAAGGAGAGAGCTGACTCCTATACGCTGTCCGTGGACCTCCACAAGTGCTCTGTGGCAGGCAGGCACCATTCCCATCCTACCCAATGCATTTTGTTTTATTATCTATGTTTCAAAATAAAATATCTCTTTGTACAACATGATTTATATATTTTCTCCTCCTTCAACTCCTCCCAGATCCTCTCTGCCCCCCATACCTACCCAGCTTCATGTTTTTTTCCCCTCAAAAACAAAACAAAACAAAAATAAAAAATTAAAAGAAACAAAATATGCACAAGACAAAAGGTACCAAAATAAATAAAAATTTATAAACCTATTTTTAAAATGGAAACTGCTGAGGAGGGTATGAGGAGGGTGTCAGGGCACAGTAAAGAGTGGACCTTTGGAGTGCTTCCTACAGTCTAACCACTTGTGCAGCAGATGACTTCCCACACTGAGTGTTGGATTATAGGCACATGATCCTATTTTCAATGCCCAACTTTGTTCCTATGGTTTTGCCTCAGACTGAAGACCAGTGTTCAGTTCCCCATTTCTATGAAAAATAAGAAGGGATGGATTGTAAAAATGTGTCTTTTCATTTAGCTTTCAGATTTGGTAGATGTGTCAATGAGCGCATGAGATGTGAAGCCACATGTGTTATGTTTAATAACGGGTCCATTCTGTAACTTTAACTAAGGCATGTTACCAAGGATACTAAAAGGCTGCTGAGCTCTAACCTGGAGTTAGATGGAGGAATGAGGGAAAAGACTCCTAGCTGGAGTCAAGCCCAGAACCAACTCACCAAAGACTGGAGACCCAGTTGATGCCTGTCTTGTGAGCATCATGCTCAGACAGAGAACTCCTAACTCAAAAAGCTGACTCCCAAGTGCCCTAAATCGAAGGCTTTTCTAGTGCTGACATGGCATTCAAAAAGCGTTAAGCTTTGTGGCACTTTACATTTATGCTTTTTGGGCTAGGGATGCTCCTCTAGTCTTAGCAGACATCCCCAAATCTAGTAACTTCAAAATCTAAAATACTTATTATCCCCAGACTCCTGGGTCAAGGGAGCCAACATGGATGCACTTTGGGTTGGAGTCTGTGGAATGAGACCCTGTGAAAGGCCAATCACAGCCCAATGGTGCTTGCTATAGTTTAGATTTGAAATGCTTTCTCACCCCGCATCTCTCTCCCCTAAAACTTCATAGGTTAGAGGCTTGTTTACCCAACTTGGTGCTATTGGGAGATGCTGGGAACTTGAAGAAGATAGTGCCTAATGGAAGGTCTTCCAGTGACTGGGGACATGTCACTGGAAGGTTATTGGGACCCCAGCTTCTTCCTCTCACTCTAGTTTATCCCAGACATGAGGGAAGACATTTTACTATGCTGTCTGGCCCTTGTCATAACACCTTGACACAGGTCCCCAAAGCAATGGGTGCACTGACCTTGGACTAAAACCACTAAAACTGTGATTTGTAATTAACATTTGCCATTTATAAACTGATTATAATCTCAGGCCATTTGTCAGAGTAATAGAAAACTGACAAACACAGCATTTGCATGCTTTTATATCAAGCTGAGAACAGGCCAACTGGAATTCAAGCCTTCACTGAGATTTTCAGTTGAGCTTCAAACATTTGTGTGTGTTTCCATCCCCTCTCTAGCGTTTTGTTTTGCTTTAGTTAGGAACTGAAACACAGAAAAGTCCTGGTTAGAGTTAGTTGAATTTCTAAAATTTCAGTTCACCTATAAGTTACTATTACATACATATGAAATATAAACTCTATGAGGGAAGTACTTCAACAAGAGTGCTTTGGAGTATGAGAAATTACCACCAGTTAGGCCTATTTATTTGTTATTTCTCTTGTTGGACATTGTGCTTTGAAGACTAATCTTGCTATAACCTAGTTGTGAGAAGCAGTGTTCTGAAGAACATCTTATCGTTTCTCCACCCTGCATCTTCGAGCCACATGTGTGAAGAGAAGGCTGAGCAGCCATATGAACAGTCACACACATCTCTGCCCCCTCTGCAAGGAGACAGCTTTTCCATGGTAAGTTTTCATTTCTGTGGGCATATGGTAAAACATCAATACTATTTATATAAAGTCAACGATAAGGAATTGCACGGTAAACTATGGAACCACCAAAATGGCATATCAACACAGTTACTAAGTGGTGCTTGGGAACAGTACACAGATAGGGGAAAATGCTCTGGAATTATTTAAAGGAGAAAAGGGAAAGACAAGCAGGCTGCTGTAATCACTCCGATGTGTGTGCTTGTGGGCGAGGTCTGGAAGATGAGGTGGCAGATTAGAAGCAATGCAGTTCTGTTAGGACACTGGGAATCTGAGTTCTCAAAACTAGTTTCTTTTTTCCTAGCAGGGTCTCATGCAAACCAGGCTGTCCTCCAGTTCTAGCTGAAGACTGGGGATGACCTTGAACTCCTGATACTCCTCCCTCTGCTCCTTTCCCACATGCTGGAATTACAGGACCATAGCCACCATGCCCAGGAAAGATATTTTTCTTTAATATGACAAAACTAATAATGATGGTCAAGAGAGTAAATTCACCAAGTAGTCGATGCCGTGGTCTCAGAAGGGTGTCACTAATAGGTAGAGATTAGAATTTGAAGAAGAGAAACACCATTAAAGGAATTCACTCTCCGTTTCTGTTTGTCAACTCAGGGGATGTTAAGATCCATAATACTGAAAACATTTCGGAGGAGTTGATAAGCAGAGTTGGAGGAGAACCGGAAGCTAACTGTATCTGGACCCCTCCCCCAAGCTGACTGCAATAGAGAGTAAATGTTGAAACAGTTGTCTAATGTGCTCCAGCTTGGGTGTCTTGGCTGAATTCACATTTAGGAATCAAGAAAGAGGCAGATGGGAAAAGAACCTGGGGTCCTAATGAGTAGGAATACAGAGCAAGGGAAACCGAATAGAGAAATTTCCAAAGTAAAAAGCCTATTTAACATCAATCGGAAATGAGTATCTGGATGAATAGTCAAGACAGGAAAACAAGCACCTGTTTCACTTGATATCATCAATTAGGGAGTTCTTAAAGGCTTCCAGGAGCAAGCCCTTTGCTTCTTGTGTTAACATTAGTAATTTCCTGAGTCTGTTGGCTTTGCCCCCTTTCTCCTGCCTCTATTTTTTAAAAAAAAGAAAAAAGATAAAGAAAAACCAACAGGCTTACCCTGAATAGTACTCACACAGTTGATTAGGGCATCAGGCTGCCTTGCTGTATAGAGGAAGGGGTGGCCCAGTGGAAGATGCTAAGAAAAATCCACACAAGACACAACTACACATTTTATTCTTTGGGGAAAGAAGGTTAAATCTCTCAGCCCAACATTTGCAAATCATTCTTTTAGCACAAAAGAATATACCCAAGAGCGTGTATTTAGATAACTTCAGTATTTTAAATAGGTAAATGGAAGATTTTTTTTTCCTGAAATACAACTTGAAAATGTGATTTAAAATGGCTAATTACTTTAAATCGGTACTTGTCCTGTGACTTGGAAATGGGACTCTGTGCACACATGTGCACATTATATGAAAAATTAAAACTGTTTCCAGAAGAAACTTTCCCAAAATCCAAACCTTAGCGGACACTCCAGTCCTCGTCTCTCAGACCCACGTAAGACTTGCTGAGCCCAAACAACCTTCGTCTGTCTCCTCCCGTCTAAAATTGCTTACAGTGACAAACACAACAGGGGGAACTTTCTGCTTTCAAAACAGATATGGTGATTTTTTTTAGGAAACCATCCCTCACCATCTCAGGTCTGAAGTCAGTTACATATAGTGCAAAGCTGTCTGCTAGATTACTTTGGGCTACACCAACATTTACATTTTTTCTCAAAAAAAAACCTTTTAGCATCAATAAGTTTCAGTTTTATGCCCGGGAACGCATTGGTATCTAATAAATGCTAAATATGTCGTGCTGAAACGCGCCTGCTTTCGTAGTCTGCAAGTCTTTTGAGTAGCAGCAATTTAATCCATGTTGCATGATTTTGATCATGGGTTGCATCACGTGGACATGCATTTTGCTGTAGCTTATTTCCTGCAACATACAGTTTCTGTGGTGTAGCATTTGAGATCATCCCACCTGGGACTGAGTGGTGGAAACGTCCAGTGTGCAGACCAATCCGGCCCCATTCCTCTGGGAAGCTGAGGGGTTGGAAGGTGAACTTTGTCCACGATCACACACCTTATTTTCTGACATTGAGGACTGACCAGAAAGATGAAATCCTTTTGATCTTAAGCATCATTCAAGAATTAGGATTTTTAAGAGCATAATCCTTAAGAGAGGACAGTTGCCACACTTAAGAATCAACAGGGCTGGATTTAAAATACTTAAAGATAAGCCCCCATTTCTTTTGTCCCCGATTCACCTTTTGGGAGAATGTAACTAAAACTATTTGATATAAAAATGAGAATTTAAAATTCCCTGAAGGATATAAGATAATCCTAATTCTCAAGCCTAAATTTATCACCATTCATATATATAATTCAACTATTCCACAAGAAGGATAAAATGGCATTTTAGCTGATTATTCTTTTTATCTGTTGCAATTAAACAAGACAAATAGGAAAGACATTTTAGGATAGCATGATGATGTTTCTCCCCTCAGCCACAAAAAAAAAAAAGGTGGGAAATAATGAGAATTTTGTCATGTAAATTTCTCTGATCCAGTGAAGTTAATAAAACAAGGGCTTCAGAAAAATCTTATAAATTAACTCTTGTTTCATTGCATTCTCGTCAAGGTTGGGGGAGGGGCGCTGTTGAACAAATGAATAAATGACAAATGAAGGCTTAACCATGTGTCTCATACAAAGTTTTCATAGTGCTCAGGACTAATGGATTGACCTGTAGTCTCACACTTTAAAAGGGATATAGTAATTCCTAGTACATGCCTCCCAGAAATGCTGAAGGTACTTTGTAAAATGTGTTTCACAAATTGATAAAAAGAAATCCTAATCTAACGATATCACAACAAGCCATTTTGTACGTGGTAAGGAAATACATCAGTGTGAATAAATATTTTAAAAACTTCAGATAAAGTCCCAGCAACTCAGCTCAAATGAAGACTTTAAGAAGTAACACGACCACCTAAAATATTAACGTTTCACATAGCATAATCAACACTTTATTTGAAACCATGATCTTGTCAGAGGTCGGGATTCAATTATACATTTCAACAATTTTAACTCCCCTCACTCCAAAACCCATCCCATATCAGGAGGATTTACCTATTCTGTCTTGATTTTTATGTCTTTCAACAATTACCATGTGTGAAAAGCTATTATCAGGCAAAAAAAAAAAAAAAGCAAAACAAAAACCAAACCATATAAAGGAACATACAATTTTCCTTCATGTTCTTCAAACACAAAGCAGCCGGTTTCTGTGTGAATAGCCCCTGCATCATTTGACCCCTGGCAGCTAACACTCCCTAGACTCACCTGACGGCAAGCACCTTTTGGGCTGTTTTACAAAGCAATCAACATTGTTTAATTTGTTCAGAAGCAAATGGAACTTTCTTCCTGTTTACTGTCTCTTCCCAGTGTCCTTAATTCTCCATACTTCCCTAAACTATGCCCCCAACATGCCTATTTACATGAGTATCAGGCACCAGAGGTCTGCACCCCCATCACATACCGTGCCAGTTTGTAACAGTGTGAAGGCTGTTGGAGCAGAGATTCTCTTCCCTTGGGAGCTGAGTATAGCAATGTGTCTGTCAACATGGGACCCTTGTATGAACAGGTCAGACTATTGTCTCGTGGTCCCACCTGCCTTGGCTCTGGTTGATGTAGCAACAGTATCTGTCATAGGGGCTGTTTTGCTTGTAGGAGCAAACGATGATACTGTCCTGGGGCACAAAGAAGATGCTGTCCTCGGGCTCAGGGCGGTCAGATCTGTCCCAGGCTGAGCACTTGGCATCCAAGGCACTGTAGGCAAGGGAACTGGCCGAGGGGCAATAGCCATCCAGGTATCTGGATGTCTCCTCCTGCCGCCCACTCTGGACTAGACTCTGGCATTCTCCTTCCTCTGTGGGAGTGGGGGTAGTAACGGAGCTGGCCATAGGCACCTCACCTGGTCCCTGTGGGAGCTGCTTGCCTCTGAGGCCTGCCTTCTTAGCCAGTTCATCCGAGCTCCCCTTGCCTGACTCCAGGTCTGATGGGGTCCTCAGGAGTTCCACCACTTCCTTGTCCTTGGGCTTCCGGAAGCAGGGTAACTTGCGGACCCAGAGTAGCTCATTCTCTGGCCACTTGGTGCAGCCTTCGGTTTTCCTGGCCAGAGCAATGGCAGCGATGCCTGGTAGGCAGATGGCTGGCCCGATGGCCAACAGAGGGATGTTCCCCAGAGTTTCCCCCTTCATGCCAGAGACAGTGAACATGAAACCAAAGACCAGGAAAACACTGACCAGGGCCACCACCAGCCCAGTCCTCGGATTTATATCATCAGGCCGCATCTTTCACTCCATCCAGCTTGGGGCTGCCTGGTAGCCAGGGAGTACCCTTTTGCTTTTTTTTTTTTTTTTCTGTGGGAGGTGAAATCACAGGGGTTAAAAAGAATCCAATCCAACTTCCCACCCACCAACTCTTTCTTGCTATCTCTGACTTCTCTCTCTCCCTCTTTCCTCCCCTCCCTCCCTCCCTCTCTCTTTTCTTCCCCCATCACTATTGCAACCCGTTCTATCTCATACCAACATGTGTCAAAGTATGGTCACTGAGTTACCTGAAGGCTCCTGCCACCTCTCAGTGTCTCCAGAAAGCTTTGTATGGGCTGTCCCTCTGTTCTCTTCTTGGATTCCGAGAGCCAAGCCTGGTTTTCCCCACCGACACTTGCACAGGAGGGGGGGTCGGGGAGGGGAGGAGGGAGGTGGGCTAGAGGAGGAGGGTCTTTCCCAGCCGCTGCGAGTAGGTAGCCAGAGCTCTAGAAGCGGAGCCTGGGCGCAGCGGATCGGAGTGGGCGCGCGGCGCTGCCGGCGGGGAGGGAGGACTCCGTCCGGGCAGGAGGAAAGCGCGCGAGCCTGGCCGCCTTACATCACTTGCACCGCGCTGGGAACAGAGATGGACGCGCGGGGGCGCGAGGGGGTCAGAGCCCAGCGGCCGCGGGAAGCGGCCAGCAGGCGGGTGGCTTGGACCCGTGTTCGTGCGGCTGCCATAAACCGGAGCCCAGAGCTCCTTGCCCACGGGGCAGCTGGTGCACCGTCCTAGTCTGGGTTCCAAATTCAGGATCTAAGGGCTCTGGCGACAACGTGAGATGATGTTGGAGACTGGCTCTCTTGGCCAGTTCCACATTTCCTGAGCAAATGCCCCTGCCCCGACAGCAACCAGGTTCCCCAGGACTGTCTCTGCCTCTGCCTCTCCCAGGCAGCTCCACCAGGCGCAAGATACCCTCGAAGAAGCTGGGTCGCAGGCTGCTTCTGCCTGACCTGAGCGTCCCGGGAGAGCACCCAGGCGGTAGGAGCACGAAGGGCAGGCCTCCGGGTCCTGCCTGTGCCTAGAAGTCACCAGAGTCTCCTCTGCTGGACTCCCATCTTTGCACTTAGCAGAAAGTATCCTTGGAAACTCAATCCCACAGACGTGGTTCCAACCACACTGACTGGAGCCAGGAGGAAGGGCTTCTGGTTCTGATCTTCATTCAGGTTGCCCGCAGGACAGACTTTGGTTTGAGGGTCAGGCCCAACCGGTGACAAGAGACAAGACTCTCCTGTCTTGCTAGTCTCAGTCCAGTGTCTGCCTGCGAAATATAGGGTTCTCTTGTCCCTAGGGAAGATTAGATGTGGTTGTGATCTTTCACCTGGTCTGTTTAAGGTAGAGGAAGGGAATTAGGAAGGCAAAAAAAAAAAAAAAAATACTTTCTTTCATGCCAAGTCTTGACTTGGTGGAAAGAATGTTGACAACCAGACCTTCTCCACCTAGGCTGGCCCTGTGTACCAGAATCAGTCATCAGGAGACTATTAACAACAGATGTCTGAGCAAATGCTATGACGATTACAGAAGCGTAAATTCCTACCACAAGGCTTTGGTGCGTGGTTCCTGTTCAAAATGCACAGAAAGGTACACGCATTCTTTTCTGCTCATATCGTGTGGTTATAGTGCTCTCAGCGCGTAAGGCAGGATCCAAGTCAACAGAGACCTGTCTGTCCGTGTAGATGAGGACTTTGGCTTTATCCACTGAACAGCAAAGAACACTAGGAGGGTTTTAGGCGGAGATTAAGTGTTCACGTTTTTTGACAGATGGTGCCAGCAGATTAGAGGGTGTAAATCTGTGCCTGGAGACTTGTTCATGAAGCAAGGCAAGACAGGACGTGGCCCCAAGAGTGCCAGGCTGAGAGAGGTGTTTGGAAGAAAGTGAGTCTGAAGGATGGTTAAGGATGGGTCCAACCGCCCTGGCTTGAGGCAGAGAGGTGGACTCCCTGGTTTCTCACTTCACCCAGGGATATCAGAGGGCAGGCTTCTTCTCCTTTTTATTCTTTTGTTTATCATGTTTGCCTTTTATATTAAAACTTATCACATAGCTGGCTGCACTTCTGGGCACATACGAATGAAGAAAGGGGAAAAGGCAGACAGCTAAAGTGAGGTGTCAGGTGTGTGGCCATTTTGAACAGGAAAGGGGTAGTTTGTTTGTTTGTTTGTTTGTTTGTTTTTAATAGCATCTTCACTCGCATAGACATCTGCTTTACAGAGATCTGGGCTACAGAGGAGCCTGGAACCCAAGTCTGTCGGTCTGTTTCCCAGACTCACGGCTGCTCTGGAGGTTGGTTTTGTTAAGGAAAAGGGAAGCAACCAGCTCCAATTACTGAACACATTTCTCTCCCGGAAAACCCCTTTCTCATCCTTTACTAATAATACCCACTGTCTTACCCTTCTTCCATGGTAGTTTCAAATAGCCTGGGAAGCTGGGAAGCTTCTAAGCCTCTTTCACTTGTCCTGTCCCCTCAGCTCCAGGGCCATAGTGATCAGCTATGTGTTTGATATTGCCGTTTGGATCATCTACAGACACCTCATGCTCAAATGTCCCAGGCTGACCTCACCTGTTCTCCAAGCTTCTCTTTTTCAGTAAGTCCTATTTATCCCATACACCAACAGCATAGTTGGGACTCTAAAGATGCTTTTTTTCTTTACTCTGAAGAAGTTTTTGTTTCCTTTTTGTGTATTCTTCTCTCATATATTGACTGCAGTTTCCCTCCCTCCCCTGCCTACAATCTCTCCCTCCCTCAGATCTACCCCTCCTCCATCTCCCCTCAGAAAAGAGCAGGCCTCCCAGGGACATAAACCAAATATAGTATAGCAAGCCACAGTAATAGTAGACACATACTCTCACATCAATGCTGGTGGAGGCTACCTAGTAGGAGGAAAACAGACCCAAACGCAGGCAAAAGAATCAAAGATAGTTCCCTCACTCCCATTGTTAGGAAGAGCGCAAGAAAAGCAAGCTACACAACCATATCATATACACAGAGGATCTAGGTCAGACCCATGCAGGCCATTTGAGTCCCTGTTAGTTGGTTCTGTGAGGCATGTTCTTATGATGTCCTTGATCCCCCTGGCTCCTCTAGTCCTTCCTCCCTCTCTTCCACAGGACTCCCCGATCTCTGCCTACCATTTGACTGTGGGTCTCTGCATCTTCTCCCATTAGGTGCTGGATGAAGTCTCTCTGATGACCATTAAGTTAGGTTTCGGTCCCAGCACATCTTGCAGGCATGAAAAACTGTAGGTGGGAGGTTTGGTGGCTAGGTGGCTGTACAAGTCTGCACTCCTACTAGCAATGAGGGAGTGTTCCACTTGAGGTCTTGCCTGGTTATAGAGGATAGCTGGTTCAGGCTCTCCCATAATTAGGCGTCTTCTCTCTGTCACCCTCAAGGTTCCATGGGGTTTCCATTGTACTGGGTCGCTCTGAAATACTTCCCAATTCTATCCCACTCTTGCAGTTTTCTTTCCCTCCACTCCCCACACCTGATCCATTCTGTTTCCATCCCCACCCACCCCATTCCACCCTTGAAATCTATCATGTTTCCCCTTCCCATGAAGATTCCCCACTTAAGCTCCCTTTATTACTTAGCCTTTCTGGGTCTGTGGATTGTAGCATAGTTATCCTTTACAGCTAATATCCACTTATAAGTGAGCACATACCATGTTTGTCTTTCTGGGTCTGAGTGACATCACACAGGATGATGCTTTTGAGTTCCATCCATTTGCCAGCAAATTTCATGAAGTCATTAAAAACAACAACAACAACAACAACAACAAAAAAAAAAAACAGCTGAGCAATACTCCATTGTGTGAATGAATCACATTATTTTTTCTTCTTCTATCCATTCTTTGGTTGAGGGACATCTGGATAGTTTCCAGTTTATGGCTCTTATGAATAAAGCTGCTATGATCATAGTTGATCAAATGTCTTTGTGGTAGGATGGAGTGTCCTTCGGGTATAGGTCCAGGAGAGGTATGGTTGGGTCTTGAGGTAGATCAGTTCCCAATTTTATGAGAAACTGCACCCTCACTAGCAATGAAGGAGTGTCCCCTTGCTCCACATCCTCCCAGCAGGAGCTGTCACTTGTGATCTTGATCTTAGCTATTCTGAAGGTATAACATGGAATCTCAAAGTTGTTTTGGTTTGCATTTCCCGATGGCTAAAAATGTTGAACATTTTTTAAGTGCTTCTCAGCCATTAGTGGTTCCTCTGTTGAGAATTCTCTGTACCCTGTTTTATAATTGGATTATTTACTCTATTAATGTCTAGTTTCTTGAGTTCTTTATATATTTTGGATATTAGCCCTCTGTCAGATGTGGAGTTGGTGAAGGCTGCCATTTTCCCATTCTTTAGGCTGCCATTTTGTCCTATAAGTGGTGTTATTTGCCTCACAGAAGATCTTCGGTTTCCTGAGGTCTCTTTTATAAATTGCTGATCTTAGTGCCTGTGTTATTGGTGTTCTGCTCAGGAAGTTGTCTCCTGTACCAATGTGTTCAAGGCTGGTCCCTATTTTCTCTTCTATAAGATTCAGTGTTGTCTGGGCAGTGGTGGCACATACCTCTAATTCCAGCACTTGGGAGGCAGAGGCAGGTGGATTTCTGAGTTTGAGGCCAGCCTAGTCTACAGAGTGAGTTCCAGGACAGCCAGGACTGCACAGAGAAACCCTGTCTTGAAAAACCAAACCAAATCAAACCAAACCAAACCAAACCAAAACAAAACAAAACAAAACAAAACAAAACAAAACAAAAGCAAATGATTCAGTGTTCTTGGTATTATGTTAAGGTCTTTGATTCTCTTGGACTTGATCTTTTGGGCAGGGTGATAAATATGGATCTATTTGCATTCTTGTATAAGCCAATGTCCAGTTAAACCAGCACCGTTCGGTGAAGATGCTTTCTTTTTCCCAATTATAATTCTGGCTTCTTTATTAAAATCAGATGTCCATAAATGTATGGATTTGTGTCTTGGTCTTCAGTTCAATTCCACTGATCAACATGTCTGTTTCTAAGCCAGTACCTTGCAGTTTTTATCACTAGGGCTCTGCAGTACAGCTTGAAATTGGGAATGGTGATACCTTCAGATGTTCTTTTATTGTATACGATTGTTTTGGCTATCCTGGGCTTTTTGTTTTTTCATATGAAGTTGGATATTGTTCAAGGTCTGTAAAGAATTTGGTTGGAATTTTGATGGGAATTGCATTGAATATGTAGATTGCTCTTGATAAGATGGACATCTTTATTATGTTGATCCTATCAATCCATGAACATGGAAGATTTTTCCATCTTCTGATATCTTCTTCAATTTCCTTCTTCAAAGAAAGGCTTGAAATTCTTATCATTCAGGTCTTTCACGTGCTTGGTTTGAGTTACCTGAAGATATTTTATATTCTTTGTGGCTATTGTGAATGGTATTGCTTCCCTGATTTCTTTCTCAGCCTGTTTATTGTTTGTATATAGAAGGGCTACTGATTTTTTTTTATAAAGTTAATCTTGTTTCCAGTGACTTTGTTAAAGGTGTTCCTCATCAGCTGTATGAGTTTCTGGTAGAATTTTTTTGGTTGCTTATATATACTATCATATCATCTGAGAATATCCATACTTAACTTCTTCCTTTCCGGTTTGAATCCCCTGGATCTCCTTCATCTGTCTTATCGTTCTAGCTAGATCTTCAAGTAATATATTGTATAAATAGGGAGAGAGTGGGCCATCTTGTTTTATTCCTGATTTTAGTGGAATTGCTTTTCGTTTCTTTCCACTTACTTTGATGTTGGTTATTTGCTTGTTGTAAATTGCATTTATTATGTTTAGGTATGTGGCTTGTATCCCATATACTTTTAGGACTGTTGGATTTTGTCAAAGGCTTTTCAGCATCTAATGAAACTTAATTTTACGTGCATTAGTGGTTTTGTCTACATTCATGTCTGTGTAAGGGTGTCAGATCCCCTGGGACTAGAGTTACAGATATTTGTAATCTGACATGTGGGTTCGGGGAATTGAGCCTGGCTCCTCTAGAAGAGCAACCAGTGCTCTTTAAACACTATGCCATCTCTCTAGGTCCTCCAATTTCTTTATGAAGGCACTTAGTGCTATGAACTTTCCTCCTAGCACAGCTTTCATTGTGTCCCATAAGTTTGGGTGTGTTGTGCATTCATTTTCATTGAATTCTAGAAAATCATTAATTTCCTTCTTAGTTTCTGCCTTGACCCAGTAGTATAGAGTTGTTCATTTTCCCTGAGTTAGTAGGCTTTCTGTTCTATCTGTCATTGTTGAAATCAGCTTTAGTCTGGATATAGTCTGATAGGATATAGGGAGTTATTTTAATTTTCTTGTATCTGTTGAGACTTGCTTTGTGTCTGAGTATGTGTTCATTTCTGGAGAGTGTTCCATGAGGTGCTGAGAAAAAGGTATATTCTTTTGTGTTTGGGTGAAATGTTCTGAAGGTATCTGTTAGGTTCATTTGGTTCATTGAATCTATTAGTACCATTATTTCTCTGTTTATTTTTTGTCTAGATAATCTGTCTATTGGTGAGATTGGGTATTGAAATCACATTATTAATGTATGAGGGTCTGTAAGTCATTTAGGCTTTGGCAATGTTTCTTTTACAAATGTGGGTGTCCTTGAATTTGAAGCATAAATGTTGAGAATTGAATTATATGTGTGTGGTTTCCTCTGAGGAATGTGGAGTGTTTTCCTCCATCTTTTTTTATTGATTGGCTTGAAGTCTATTTTGTTACCTATTAGGATAGCTTCAACAGCTTGCTTCTTGGGGCCATTCACAACACTTTTTCCAATCTTTTACTCTTAGTTAGTAACTAACTTTGATGCTGAAATGTGTTTCTTGTATGCAGCAAGAGAATGGATCTTGCTTTTTGCATCCATTCTGTTAGTCTGTGTCTTCTTACTGGGGAAGTGAGTCTATTGATATTAAGAGATGTCAGTGGCCAATAATTGTTAATTCCTGTTTCTTTGGGTTTTGCTGGCATAAGGTTATTTATTGCCTGTGTTTTGCAGGTGTAGTTAATCATTTTGGGTTGGAGTTTTCCATTTAGCACCCTCTGTAAGTCTGGGTTTGGGATAGATATTATTTAAATTTGACTTTATAATGGAATATCTTGCTCTTTTTCCATCTATTTCCTCAACTCTGTAAGTAAAGTTATTCAAAATGAGATCTCTGAAGGGATGCAGGTGGGAACCACTACATATGTCTAGTAGTGAGCACTCAACTGAACCAAGTTCACCACCAAACACAGGAGAACAACCCTACAAGGTTTCTCCCCAGACACATTGGAACAGCAGTTAAGTGAAGTGCAGGAACAGGCTGAGGTCCATAGGAATCACTAGACAAAGACTTCCACTCCCACATCCCAGAGACATCAGCAGGTTGAAACAGCAAGGTTTTGCTGGGTATAATAATCTAGGCTGATATCTGTGGTCTTTTAGAGTCTGTAACACAGCTATCCAGGCTCTTCTGATTTTTAGTCTCCAATTACACCTGAGAAGTCAGGTGTAATTCTAATAGATCTGCCTTTATATGGTATATGGCCTTTTCCCATTGCAGCTTTTAATAGTCTTTCTTTTTTCTGTTTGTTTGGTGTTTTGATTATTATGTGGCAAGGAGACTTTCATTTCTGGTCCAATCTATCTGGTGCTCTCTAAGCTTCTTGAGCCTTTAGAGAAATGTGCTGTGAATGTGTGTAGAGGGGTGGGCAAGGGGTGGGCAAGGGGTGGGCAAGGGGTGGGCAAGAGGTGGGCAGGGGGTTAATATCTACAGCAGAACTTTTGCTGTTTCAACCTGCTGATGTCTCTGGGATGTGGGAGTGGAAGTCTTTGTCTAGTGATTCCTATGGACCTCAGCCTGTTCCTGCACTTCACTTAACTGCTGTTCCAATGTGTCTGGGGAGAGACCTTGTAGGGTTGTTCTCCTGTGTTTGGTGGTGAACTTGGTTCAGTTGAGTGCTCACTACTAGACATATGTAGTGGTTCCCACCTGCATCCCTTCAGAGATCTCATTTTGAATAACTTTACTTACAGAGTTGAGGAAATAGTTTTGTTGGTAAAGTGCCCTCAGTTTAGATGCCTAGCATCTACTTAAAAGCTGGGGGTGGTGGCATGTCCTCAAGACAAGTACTAGGGGTGGGGATGCTTGAAGCCTATTGGGTAGCTGGCTTATCTGAATGAATGAGCATCAGGTTTAGTGAGAAACCATGTCCCAAATCATAAGTTAGATTGCAAAGAGGAAGACACACAACTTTAATCTCTGACCTTCACACCCAGGTAGCATGCATATGTGCACACTCCACATACATGTACATATGCTACACATACACAGACATACAGACACGTTTGCTGGTTAGTTTTTGTTTTGTTTTGTTTTGTTTTATCAACTTGGCACAAGCTTAGAGTCATCTGGGAAGAGGGAACCTCAATGAAAGTGCCCTCCTCAGGTTGCTGGTAGGAAAAATGATGTGGAAATTCCTGGTTTCTTTGAAGACTCAGCTGTGCTATGTGATATTGTTCTGGAAACTGTCTTATGAGATGATGTTTTGCTGATTCAGACATGTGGTGTTTTTCTTGAAGCTGCCTGGAAAAGGGGGCATGCAGGGTTGGACAGGTGCAAAAGATAAATACTCTTTTGTAACCCAGAACTCATTGTTCAATATGAGTTTTGATACATACAAGAAGAAAGACAAGAGAAAAAAAAAGCATGTAATGTTTTGCTTGAGAGGTTTTGAAAAATCTAAGCCTACAGGAAAGACTATTGGGATATTTTCTTGATGAGTGATTGACATGGGAGGGTCCAGCTCACTGTGAGTGGTAGGTGACCACCCTCTTGGCAGGTGGTCCTGGGCTGAATAAGAATGAAGGCTGAGTAACCCACAGAAAGTGAGCCAGTGAGTAGCTCTCCCCTGTGGTCTCTGCTTCTGTTCCTGCCTCTATGTTCCTGTCTTGAGTTCCTGCAGCGACTTCTCTCAAGGATGGACTGTAACCTCTGAAGTGAAATAAACAGTTTCTTCCTCAAGTTGCTCTTGCTCAGAATGCTTTATCACAGAACAGAAAAGCAAACTAGAACATACGTGTTCTCGGACAATGGAAAACCACACAGGTGCACAGACAACAGAAAAGGACACTAGGACACATAGACACAGCTCATTTATAAATCTTTTCTCTTGCAAGAAAGGAGATGAGTATGTACTATCTTCACTGTTTTTCGTTCACCAAGTTTTGCTGGCGAGGCTTCTAATCTGCCACCTGACTCAGATGGACAGAATCTTTGGCTGAGGTACTAGCTGATACCCATTTCAGCTCTGATCTTTGAAGGTTCTCTGGCAGCCACTTCTGAGGGGCTGGGCTGGTGTCAGTATAGGGCAGATATGCAAACGATGGTGCTGGAATTCCAGCTGGGTTCTGACAAAAGCAAAGGCCTCTTCTTTGTAGAAACAGTGAATTTCATTCTGCCTTTTAAGTCATGCAGTTCATCTCCTTAGGCACTAGGTGAGAAAGACCCGGGCATAAAACCACAGGAAACTTCAATTACTGTTTAATTATAAGGTTTAATCTCAAAGCAATTATTTCTTGGAAGTAACTTCAGATGGTCTTTGAACAGCAGGTGTTCTTGCTCACATCATCACCAATAGTGGGTGGAGATGGGAGTCATCACTCAGAGACAGATAAGGCATCTTAATATTTAATTTCTTGCCCATGTGGACCAATAGCACCAGTATTCTAAAAGCTTAAATAGTTCTTGCAATGCCGTGAAGGTGTATAAGCAAAAGTGTGTCTTGTAGATAGAAAATTCAGAGGAAAAATGAGGCTTTTGCAAGTAGGTGTTTGGGGAGGAAACAATCTGAAATCCTGACTTGCTAGAATCTGAAGATGCCCTGTTGATTACCCTGACTTTATTATATAGATGAGATTTAGAAAGTTTTCCTTGTTTATTAGTTCTTGAGTGTTTATTATGTGCATGGCACTGTGCTAGGGACTGAGAAGACAGGTGGAGCAAGATACAGTCTGCTCTAATAGAACTAATAAAGAGTAAGAAATGCATATTTGTTAGAGTGATATAGATTACAGGCTGGTTGTGAAAGACCTCTGGCTAGCAAAGGCTGGTGTTCACACTGCTCTGGTGAGCTGTGTCAACACTGGGCCAGCTTTAGCATATTCTGGTCTTCACTTTAGACTCTACAAAGTCACCACTTAGGATGTTGCCGGTTTTGTAGCATAGGAACAGAGGCACAGAGCCAACCACATGTTTGGTGGTGAAGCACATACCCTAGACTTAGCATCTTTTTTCAGATGCCTCCTTACTTCACACCATGTCTTTATCCATCTCAGCTATTCTACTGTTGTTACAGGTTCATAGGCTTTGGGACTTCTGAAAATTTGAGATGAAGATAGGGAGAGTTTATCTAGCTCTTAAGGGCCTGCTCTTAATGACTGAGCCAACCCTCCAGCCCATTACCTGGCTTTTATAATGACAGTAAAGCAGTAAAATACAGCAGACCCGAACAATACTAGAGTCCAGCACATACACTGAGAGTATTACATTCAGTAGCAGCAGACGACATGTTCTACATAGATATATAGGGAGTTACATCAACAGCAGCAGGCTATGCATTCTTCCCACACATATAGAATGCTACATTCAACAGCAGTAGGCTACATGTTCCTTCCAAGTGTGCATATTCTCCAGCATAGATCATGTGTTAAGCCATAAGTCTTACTAAGTTTATTTAAGAAGATGAAAATTACATAAAGTTTCCAATATATTTACAGAAGAATAAAGCCAGAATTCAATAAAGGAGAGAAATTGGAAGTTTTCTCAATTACATGGAAATGAAACAACATACTTCTGACAAAGTGGCTCTGAGAGGGAATAAAAAAGCATCTTGAGACAAAGAAAATTGAAAACATCATATAAAAACTTATGTTAAAGACAAAGAAAATTAGAAATGTCATATAAAAACTTATGGTATAGAACAAAATCAACTCTCAGAGGCAAGTGTATGGTGCTAAATAACTATATGAAGAAAAAGAAAAACCCAAGATAACCAACCTAATTTTACACATCTAGAGAGTAGGGAAAAAGTAAACTAAATCCAAAGTTAGTTAAGACATAAATACTAAAGGTAAGTGTAGAAATAGATACTAAAACCAAGAAAGTTTTACTAAAATTAACAGTCAACCCTTTAAAAGATAAGCAGAGCTGATAAACTTATATTCTGATTTTTTTTTTTTTTTTAAGACAGGGTTTCTCCGTGTAGCCCTGGCTGTCCTGGAACTCACTCTGTAGACCAGGCTGGCCTCAAACTCAGAAACTCCCCTGCCTCTGCCTCTGCCTTCCAAGTGCTGGGATTAAAGGCATGTACCACCATGCCTGGCCCTTATATTCTGTATGAGAAAAGAGCCCCAAAGAAATGGGTAAATCCCTAAGGATTACAATTTCCCAGGACTGAATTGTAGAAAACAGAAAATATAAACAAGTCAATAGATATAAACAGACCAATAGCAGCAGGCAAGGGGACTGCATCTAATCAATATCCCTAGCAATGTAATTCCCATGTTCTAATGGTTTCTCTGTGGATTCTGTCAAACATTTAAAGAAAAGCTAATGTTAATCTTTCTTAAATATTAAACAGTACATTTCCAAGACCATTTTATGAGGCCAGATTTACCCTAAAGTCAAAGCCATACTATAAGAGAAGCCAACATGTTTGATGAATGTAGATGGAGACATTTTCAGAGGAATGTAGGTGGAGATAGTCTCAACAACATGCTTACAAACTGAATTCAAAAGCACACTACAATGGTCAAATAAGATTATTCTAGAGATTCAATGACAGGTTTCTATATGAGCTACAGTACATTAACAGAATATAAGATACAATTTCCATGATTATATTAATATGTGCAGAAAATTCTAAGATAAGAAATAGATTGGGCATCATTTAATGATAAACACTCTTCAAAAATTGCATCTATAAGGAATATTCCCAACATAACAAAAGACATATGTGACAAACCCATACTTGGTACCATAGCCAGTGGTGGTAGACGGGAAGTTCTTCCTCTAAAACAAGAAGTGAGAAGGATGCTCACTCTTTGTTATTTTTATTCATTTATTTATTGATTTCTTGATTTTTTTGGTTTTTCAAGACAGGGTTTCTCTGTGTAGCCCTGGCTGTCCTGGAACTCACTCTGTAGACCAGGCTGGCCTCAAATTCAGAAATCTGCCTGCCTCTGCCTCCGAAGTGCTGGGATTAAAGGAGTGTGCCACCACTGCCCGGCAAGATGCCCACTCTTAACACTTCTATTCAAAAGGATGTCAGAAGTCCTTCCTGAGCACCTAGACCAGAGGAACAAATGAAGAGCAACCAAACCAGAAAGAAAGAAGGTAAATTTTCTGGATTTTAAAGAAAGACATATTTCATATATCTGTACATATATGTATTGATTTGAAGATTCCAACAAAAATTTATTAGCACTAGCACATTAATTCAATAAAAATTTCATGATGCAAGATCATCATAAAAATTCATCATAAAACAGTTGCATTTCTATATATGAATAATGATGAATATAAAAAGTATTAGAAAAACAATCCAGTTTCTACAATAATTAAAAAGAATCAAACTCTTATGAATAAATCTGACCAAAAAGTTGAAAGGTCTGCAAATGTTCACCTATGAAACACTGATTTTAAAAAGCTTGAAAAATATGTAGATGAGCAGAAATATGTATCATTAAACTCTGCATTTGCTCAAGGGACTCTGTCGACCTATGAAATCTCTATCAAATTCTCAATGGAATTTTTCACAGAAACAGGAAAAATGTGTTTTATACAGAACAATCAAAGACCCTCCATTAATTCAAAACAATCAAGAACAAAGTTGATGTATCATGCTTTCTGATATCACATTTCATCATAAGGTATATATTCCAAACACCATGGTACTGGCATAAAAATAAACACAAACAACTGGACAGGACAGGACAGAGCATTTAGAAGGAAACTCATCCATATATTGTCAACTAATTTTTCAAAGGGTTGACAGAAATAAAATAAGGAAAGGTTCATTCTTCACCAAATTGTGTTGGGAAAACAAAATATTTTACATGCAAAAGAGAGAAATTAGAACCTTATCTGATATCATATAAAGGCCAACTAAAAACAGATGGGATACCAGTTAATATGACTTTCAAAACAGAGGCAAAAAGAAAGAAAGAAATAGACAAAAGGAAAAAAAATCCCATGAATCAAAGGAACTCCTGCCTATCAAAGGAAACCTTCAACAAAGTGAAGTGCCAACCTCCATCATAGAAGAGAGTCTCTGCATACCATCCATCTGGTTAAGGGGTTAATAACCAGAAAATGCATGTGGTGGTGTGGATAAGAACAACCCTCATAGGCTCATAGATTTGAATGATGGATCACCAGGGAGTGGCACTGCTTGAGGCAGATTCAGTATGGCCTTGATGGAGTGGGTGTGGCTTTTTTGGAGGATGTGTCACTGAGGGTGGGCTTTGAGGTTTCAGAAGCCCAACCCAGGCTTTTTCAGTGTTTTTCTCTTCTTGCTGCCTGCCAGTCCAGATGTAGAACTACCAGCTCCTTCTGCAGAACCATGTCTGCCTGTGCACTGTCATGCTTCCTGCCACAGTGATCATGAACTAAACCCTTGAAACTGTAAGGTGGCCTCAATTAAATGTTTTTCTTTATAAGAGTTGCATTGGTCATGGTGTCTCTACACAGCAATAGGACACTAAGACAATATACAAATCTCAAATGACTTAGCATCAAACAAGTCAATAAGTGTCCTTTAAAGTGGGCAAAAAAATACAAATCGACATTTCTCAAAAGAAGATACACAAATGACCAACAGATATATTAAAAAGTGCTCAACATCACTAAGCATCACGAATATGCCAAATAAGGCAATGATGAGATTCATGCTGTTACTACAAAGATAACCCAGACGTGTTGGGAGTGTATGGGGAGAAGAGAGCCATGGGACTCTGCTCGTGGAAATAAAACTGGTATAGTTATTATGGGAGTAAGTATACATTCACAAATCTATCTTCAGCTTATCTACATCTTGAGACACACTCATCATCTGGTCTAGTTGTATGTATTAAATATATATAATGTTTTACATACACAAAAACAAATAATATTTTGGATCTGTGGGTTGAGGAGAAACTGGGAAGGGAAGCTAGGTAGGGCTGACAAGTAGCATGGAAACATTGAAGTGTATTTAAGAAGCCAAAAGAAGAAAGTCTTCCAAGATATACTGTATCAAGCTAGGCATGTAGAGTATGCCTGTAATGCCAGAACTCAGGAGACCAGACAGGAGGATTACCATGAGTTTGAATCTAGCCTGGGCTATAGAGTGAGACTGTTTCAAACAAATGAATAAATGAATGAATCAATGAATGAATGAATGAACAAGATTGTGCCAATTCTTATGACAGGTCAAGTGTGTTAAAGAGTAAAACTTGATCCTGTACTTAGCAATGTGGAGGTCACTGGCCACCTTGGGGACAGTAGTTCTGGTGAGTAAGTTAGAGAGAGAAAAAGAAAAGACCGGGAGTCAGAGGTGAATAATAGAGTTGCCATTAAGGAGAGAAGACAAATAATATCTAAGAGGTGAGTGGGTGGGGTCAAGAGAAAATTTTTGAAAAGTTGGAGAGTTTGATTTTATTTTTATTTATTTTTTGTGTGCATGTGCATGAGTGTATGGTATATGTGTGCAGTGTATGCACAGGTGTGGGCACAGGAACACATGTGTGTACTCACAGAGGCCAGAGGAGGACCTCAGATGCCCTGCTCTACCACTCTGTACCCTATTCCTTTGTGACATGTTCTTCCATGGAACTTGGAGTAAGGCTGGCAGCCAGCAAGCACCAGGTATTCCACCCTCTCCACATCACACAGTGCTGGGGCAACAGCTATGTTTGTGGTCATGGCTGGCTTTTCACATGGGTGCTGGGAATTTTAACTCAGATCCTCATACTTGCACAGTAAATGCTGTCCCATCTTCTCAGTTCCTGAGATGGGTATTGTAATGGTACTTTGTGTGCAGAGATTTAAGAAAAGCAAATTTCATTGACAATTATGTGCCATTTTACCCACTAAATTTGTATATAAGACAGTAGCTGGACTGAGAAGTACATCAAGATGAGAAATCCTGTTTATTAGTGATGGGAATGAACCAATACGACTTCTTGATGGCAAGAAATCTATCCAGACACATCAAGAGCCTTGAAAACCTTTTTCATGATCATTATATTTTAAAAGTGTGCTTGATGTAGTGGTACACACTTTTATTCTCAGCCTTGAAGAAGTAGAAGCAGGTAGATTTCTGTAAGTTCAAGGCCAGCCTGGTCCAAAGGTGAGTTCCAAGCCAGTCAGGATTACACAGTGAGACCCTGTCTCAAACAAACAAACAAAGTCAAGAATACTTACAGGTTGATGGAAAGAACCAAGCATGGCTTACAAATGAACCAGCATTTAATCTTGAAGTCTAGAGGATTAGCTTCTCACTCCCACGACAGCTTCATCAGAGGCACACAGATGGGGATCATCAGTCATACAGAATAAGGGTCACATCCAATGTTCTGGAAGAGTCTCTGGAGAGTTTCTGTGTGTGCATAATCTCATCTTCATGAGATTAATAAAGTTCCTTTTGCCTGGCTTTACGTCTTCTGGGACTGGCAAAGGTGGTAGCAGGCATGGTTGCTGGGGTATCACCAAAACCTCCATCACTGTCTTCAGCTTCTCCAGACCTATCCCACTGATCTGAGTGTGTTCTTGAGTTCAAGGCTATGGAGTCAGAATGAGGGTTCCATTCATGGCAATCTTCAGAGGAGAAATAAACAAGACCATAGAGAAACACGTGCTGTACTGACTAGTACTATAACCATAAGCTCCATGGGACTGATAAAATTAATTAAAATTCCATTTCTCAGTTGTATTATCTGTTTCTAGTGCTCAGTAGTCATAGGTAGCTGTTGGCTACCATATTGGATTGTGAAAACTTTCTAGTGGATAGTGCTGAGCCATTACAGAGTTTATTGTCCATCTGGTGTAGGCATGGCCATTCTAGCAATCCTTCCCCGGGGAATAATCAATGGCATAAGAACTTGCATGGTAATCAGGAATTTACAGCATTGTTACTGGGAAACTTTGAAGTGTTTAATAAAACAGGAGAGGTAATATTGAGGATAGCATGCCCATTCAACTGAAGATAGTATATCTATTGGGTGTTGACATTCAGTTGAGGATAGCATATCCATTGGCTTCTAGTCATTCAGTTGAGAAAACAGCATGACCATAAAACTATAACTTTAAAGACTTGGTAGGCCACACAAAATGGCCTTAACATAATACATTATTTTTAAAAACAAGAATAAAACTTCCAAATGTAATAAGATCCTGATTACTTAAGAAACTACAGTAAAAGACTGAAGGTCAAATTTCTGGGTTATTAGCCATGGTTTTGTCTAGGCAGCAGGACATTGCATAATTGTAATAATTTTATATATTTATGATCTTCAAAAACTTCTACTCTTAATGTATAAAAGGATGGTCTTTAGTGTGTACTGATTAGTCACTGAGCAGCAGTTAAATGGACCAATGATGCATGAACACTTGAAAGGCTGACTTGCATTCATGTTCTTGCAGTCTTATACTTCCTTGTGTTGATCCTGACCCTACCATCCTTCCAGCAAAGGATATGCACTGACTTGGGAAAGACAAAATTTGAATTGTCAGATTTTCAGGTTTCTTCCATTTATAAGAAACACTTTTCAGACTTCTCATCTAGAAAATTACCTTTATCTAGGTTTAAACATGGCTGCTCTGAGATAGAATCTCTATTTTTCTCTCCCTGGCATGGTTTTGATTCATGTATTTAATAATATTCATGGAGAGCCTCCTAAGTACCTGGTTTGGTTCCCACCTCTCCCAAGTCAGTTACACTTGACTAAGATCTCTGCTAGGGAGCCCAGGCTCACTTCTGCCCTTCCCTCCTTTGCTTGGGACCTGCAGAGGTGTGGCAGCTTCAGTTGTCTCTCCAGTGCTGAAGTCACAGGGTTTTCCAAACCTTGCCATTCAGTAGGATTTATGAAATTGTGCTAAGCATAGTATAGGGCACATAAGAAACATGCTAAGATATTAAGTTAAACTACAACTAGTGTGAACTTAAAAGAGTTAGCTCAATGGTTCCACAGATGACAACCTAACAAGGTGTCTGAGTGGTTCTGACTGAACATCCATTTGCTCTACATGTCTGAGCCTACTCAACAGACAACTTTCCCTCACTTGGCTTCTCTTGTGACTCCATAAAGGGTCCTTGGAATAGGAAGAAAGGAAGGGCAATTAAACAGACTTTCAAGAATCACAAATCATTGGAAATAGAAAGTCTTCATGGGATTCCATAGACATAAATATTAATTTTAAAAAATATCTGTTTTTTAATTGACAACATTCTTTGTTACCTGATAAAATCATACGACCTGATGTGTATGTACACTGTAGAATGGCTCAGTCAAGCTGTTAGATATGTCAGTGTGCTGTCCCTTTTACAGAGGGACCATTCAGACATGCTGCTTTATTAGTTTATCATGCCTTTCAGGGTACAATATGGTGCCATGAACTGTACATATGATATGCAGTAGATCAGTCAATTATCCTTTTACCTAACTGAAATTGTGTCTTCTGAGCAACACCTCACAATCTTTAAAAAAATATTCTTTCCTATCAAACATATTAATGTGGTGTCATATTGATAATTTTGATACTAGATCTGCCTACAACAACACATATGGCCAACTCATTTTACTATTTATTGCACAGCAATAAAGAGAATTATTTAGAACTGTCATAGTTCAAGATGTTTTTATTGATTAAGTTATTTATTTATTCTACAACCTGATGAGAACTTCCTCCTTCCTCTCCTCCCAGTCCCTCCCTTTCATCTTCCTTTCCTTCCCATCCATCCCTCCTCCCATTCCCTGCAGAAAAGGGGAGGCCTCCCACAAATATCAACAAGCCTTGGCATATCAAGTTGCAGCAAGACTAGGCACATCTTCTATTGAGGCTAGACAAAGCAGCCTAGTTAGGGCAAAGGGATCTAAAGGCAGTCAATGTAGTCTGAGACAGCCTCTGCTCCTGCTTGAGGAGTCCCACATGAAGACCCAGATGCACAATTGTTACTTATGTGCAGAAGGCCTATGTCTGTCCCATGCATGCTCTCTGGTTGTATGCCAATATTTCCATATCAAAATATTATTTATGGTGTTAAATTTACTATGAAAAATATAAGCTGGCTATATGAATTTTGCAATGTCCACACTCTGAGATAGTTTCCAATCATGAAAGAAGAAGTTGCCTGATGGATTGAGATGTCAGACCATGGATATTTTTCCCCCTTTTCTCAACCTGATGGCACTGAAAGATAGGATTAGTGATGTCTGTGAGTGTCTCAGAATCAAGAAGAGAGTAATTGGTATTGTGGAAGTGTTGAGAAATCTCTAATGAAGATGTAAGATAGATGAAGAGGTAAGAATTAATAACCATGCTTAGGCCTATAGACAGCCATATTGTCCAGCATGCTGGCTGCTCTGGTTAGCTTTACCTATCAACTTGACCCAGTCTAGAGTCATCTGAGTTGAGAGACTCAGTTGGGATCAGATTTGCCTGTGTGCAATTCTGTCGGAGATTGTCTCGACTGCTAATTGACATAGAATGGTTCACCTAGCCTAAGCTAACGTGAGTCAGCTAGAAACTAGAGCCCATCACGGTTCCAGTCAAGCTTGCTGGCTTGTGTGACTTGAGGGGAAGGGCACGCTTATCTTCAGGTCACTCTCTTGCCTTCCCTTGTGATGGACTGTGACCTGGAGTTAGAGAGCAGATAAAGCCTCTCCTCCCCAAGTTGCTTTGCTGAGAGTATTTTATCACAACAAGAGAAACAGAACTAGAACAGTGTCCATTAGTAATAAGGTCTGGGCTCAGCTTCCGCGGGCTACTGCCTTGATTTATTTTTCAATTTTGTAAGCACCATGTGGAGAGAGTACCATTGACTGAGTGCCTCGCAAAGATGTTAATATCCAGACTCCCACAAAGTCAAAAAGTACACTCTGTCCTAAAGGCTGGAGACTTTGCAGCTTGTTGACGGTGCCCCTTTCTTTACCTTGACTTGTCCTTCCTTCTTGAGAGACTCTTGTTAGAATAAAATATAAAATAAATAATATAAAATGTTGTATCAAAAAGATAATGTAGAAATTGTCTTATTTAAAAATTTTATTGTCATAGCTTTGTGTGGGATGTGTAAGTAAGACAGGAGACCAGTGGCTGCTACTGTGAGAGTTGGTGAAATGGAGCCAGAAGAAGAAGAAGTAGTGAACTTTGTCTCAAAGATAGAGACAGGAAAGATCAGAAGTCTATTAATTCAAGTCAATTCAGATGGATGAAAGACTTTCACATGAGACCTGAAACTGGTCAAGAAAAGGACTCCAAGGCAGAAGAGGACTGAGGCAAAGCAAGTCCAAGAGGACTTGCTGAAAAGCTCTTTAGCAGCAAGAAATAGTTTTAAGAACTGACATATGAGACTACATAAAATCAAGAAGCAAAGAAGAATCAGGCAGAAGAAAGTCCCCAGAGAAAAGAGCCGAAAGAATGGGGAAAAGTCTGCCAATTACTCCCTAGACAAGGGATTAATATTCATATATTATATATATATATGCTGGTACTTGTTAGGCTAGATTAAATCTCTAAGTCCTGAAAAAAATTTAAAGGAAAAAACCCTTATTCACTGCTGGTGAAAATGTAAAATTGTGCACCCATGTGGAGATTTCTCAGAAAACCTGAAAATAGGAGGACCATATGACCAGCTATATCCCTCAAGTACACACCCAAAGGACTGAGTCAACATGTCACAAAGACACACATCCACATCCACTGATGCTCTGTTTACCCTAGAAATGGAACCAGCCTAGATGTCTTTCATGAAGTGTGTGTACAGAGGGAAACTTTATGCAGCATGAAGAAAAACAAAATCATGAAAGGAGAATGAACGCAGTTGGAGGTTATTAAGTTAAAGGCAATCAGAGTACCACATATTGTCTCTCCTATGTAAAGCCAAATTTAAAATATTGTATGTGTATATACAGGTAAATACATATGTTTGTCTATATGTCAGGTAATTAGAAAGGGAACCATGAAAGAGAAGAAGGGATCTTGAGGGAGATGGAAAACAGAGAGCAACAGAATACATGTAATAGGAAAGCTGAAGTGGGGACTTAAAAGGGAAAGGAAAAGAACAGTCCAAGAGGGGAGGAGGCCCAGGGAAGGGTAAACACAGAGTGTAATGGTGTGTATGTGTATAACGGTGTGTATGTGTATAACGGTGCATATGTGTATAACGGTGCATATGTGCAAAGATGCCAAGATGAAACCCACTGCTTTGTATGCTAACCTTAAAAAACGAATTCAGCAAATGTTTTTAAGGATATTATAAATAACGTTTTTTTCTTCACTTAGAATAGAACTGTATAAGGCACATAGGGCTGTATTGAGAATGATATATTAAAATAGTAACACAACCTCTGAGGAGAAAAGGAGGGAGGATGGGGAAAGAGAGTGTGAGGGTGAGACTGGAAGGAGAAGAGGGAAGAGGGCTGCAATTGGAGGTAAACTGAATAAATGAAAAAATTAAAAACAAACAAACAACAAACAAGGAAACAAAAACCCACACAAGCAAAAACCAAAACCAACAAAGAAAATAGTAACAGAAAGTCAGATGTGGTTGAGTGCATCTTTAAACCCAGCACTTAAGACACAGATACAGGTGAATCTCTGAGTTCAAGGCCAACTTGTGAGTTCTAGGTCTGTCAGGACCAAACAACAACAAAGACAACAACAACAAACCTGTAGCAATATCAAACTCAAATTCTAACATTTTGCTAAATTGTGTTTAGACATTTAGAAATTAAGATATAAAGTATCTTTTGTGTCTGGGGTTTCTCTTATCACAAGCAGGGTGTGACTACTTTGGATGCTCTGTGTTTTTGCCAACTTATTACCACTTCTCACTAGGGCCATTCCTGTTACTGAACAGGCTTTGTGGAAACTGCAGGAGAGAGCTCGTTGAGATATAGTGGTTTGGTATAGTGGTTTGAATATGTTTGGCCCGAGGAGTGGCTTTATTTGGAGGTGTGGCCTTGTTGGAGTGGGTGTGTCACTGTGGGTGTGGGCTTCAAGACCTTTCTCCTAGCTGTCTGGAAACTAGTCTCCTGTTTGACTTCAGAACAAGAGGTGGAGCTCTCAGCTCCTGCATCATACCTCCCTGGATGCTGCAATGCTCTCCTGCCTTGATGATAATAGACTGAACCTCTGAACCTGTAAGCCAGCCTCAATTAAATGCTGTCCTTATAAGAGTTGCCTTGGTCATGGTGTCTGTTCACAGCAATGAAACCCCAACTAAGACACTTGGCATCAACGTGCCAGTTGCTTCACTCTGTGTTGGCATCTGCCTATCAACTTAGTGTCCTGCTTCAATGAACCCCATTCCTGACTTACTTGCCCCCAATGTATGTGGTTGCCACCTGATGGATTCGTGGTTAATATAATGCTCATTTGTCAACCCTTACCACACCACTATCAGAAATAAAGCCTGAGAGAACGAGGCTCCATGCAACTGCTCAGCAACCAAGATGCGAGCTTTCCATTTTTCCATTGCCTTTCCTAACCTAAAAAGGGACACATCATAGAAAAGCCAAAAGGGAAGACAAAGTACTGAGGAAAATGTGCTAAAAGTCTCTGCTAATTGTGATGACATCGTACTGCCCCAGTAGAGAGGGTTTTCACTTAGAGTGAAGGTCCAGTATCTATAAAAGCAACAGTAAGTTTAGATTTCAGACAGTTAATGGCTTCATCAGTCTCAAGCTGACCCATTGGCAGACATGATGAGCTTCTCATTGCTTTACTGTGGCTGACCAAGCGTTTGTCCCTGGTTGGGAGTGGGAGCTACCTCAATACATTTGTGCTTGCAGGGTTGATATTATCCTCATGTGGGATTGTATTGCAGGAATCCTTCATTTCGTGTTGTGGGGTTAGTTTAATTAAGACTATGTAATAATCCATATATCCTGTCACTGAGGCATACATAAACTGCTTTGTATTAGAATAAGAGAAAATGACAAAATGCAAAGCTTCCTCTTGCTCTTCAGGCTCCCTTGACGGACCCGGCACACAACCTCGGTGGGTTTCCCAGGGCCAGGCCAGGTGTTTCATTTAGGAAAGGTTCAGCTCTAATCCTTAAAAATGAGCGAGATACCCACAATGTGTGTGTGTGTGTGTGTGTGTGTGTGTGTGTGTGTGTGTGTGTGTGTGTGCTTACGCATATACGTTTGTGCACAGTAATTATTGACTTGAGTTCTCCCTGTCCTGGAGACTACTGCTGTAGGTCAGCCTCTTTTTTTCTTTCATCTTGTGAACATCACCAAACACCAGAGAAGAAAATAACAGATCTTATAAAAACAAACAAATCCAGATTGTTTGCTTTTCTACCAGCAAAAAAAATTGACAATTTTGAAGGCATTTTTCCTTAAGAAAAAGTCCCTTGCCCTCTTATGATGGATAATGCTTTTCTTTTTGGTGCTAAGATAATTTTCTGTCTCAATTCAAACAGATACTAAGTTCCTACTGTGTGACTGGTGCCAGGTGCAAATTGCTCACTTGATGATCCAGGAAACAAATCCAGAGGAGGAGACTAGAGTACCACCATTGAAAGCTTTGGAAGTGTGTCACCGATGTAGACTTGGTGGTCCTGCATCCTCTGGGTTGCACCATTAGTGGTAACACCACTCTGGTGGCCAAGTCTTTAACACAGTCCACAGTTAATGCCCAGACTCCAGCAGGGGAGCTTAGCAGTCACTGGTGTCCTGGGCAGCTCTCTGGGTTTCCAGTCCCTACATTGGCTACTGCTAGAGCTCTCCTTCAAAGAACTCTGGCCTTGAGAGCTGGAGAAGGTACAGTCTAAGAATATTGATGGCTGCCCCAGAGCTATTTCATTTGAGGATTAATGGGGACCTAATAGGTAAAAACACAGCTTTTTCAACCTGTGAGGTGTCTTATTTTCTCAGTCTCTGGGGAGATCTGAGTTTCAGCTACCATGGAGTAAACATGGCTAACTTCATACCCTTGGTTGGCTTCATTTTCCTATCTCAACCCCTGCCTGTATTTTCTAGAGTCACCCTTCCAATTGAACTGCCCTTTTGTTTGCTTCAGAGATGCTCAACCCTATGCCTGGAAGGGGTATCATGATAAACAAACAAACAAACAAATAAACAAACAAACAAAAATGGTTCTGAGGTCTCAGAGGGTCAGTGCTGATTCTCTGAGTTTTTCTCAAGAGGATTGAGAGATCTTGAATGATGCCCCATCTTAAGACATCTGGATCCTAAGAGCAGACCTATGAATGTTAATTTACATGACATCAGGATGTCATCATGAGAGAAGATGAGATAGTAGGATTAGCTGGATTATAAATGTCACCAGCAGAGTCCTCAAAAAATGAGGAAGATAGAGCTGAGCTCAAACTTCAGGATCTCCATGGTGAAGGGAGAGAATTGATTTACAAGCTGTCCTCTGACCTGCAAACACAGAGAGAGAGAGAGAGAGGAGGGAGAGAGAGATAAAAATAAATAAGTTTTAAAGGAGGCAACAGCATACATACATACATACATACATATAAATTTAAAGGAGGCAACAGCATACATACATACATACATACATATAAATTTAAAGGAGGCAACAGCATACATACATACATACATACATATAAATTTAAAGGAGGCAACAGCATACATACATACATACATATAAATTTAAAGGAGGCAACAGCATACATACATACATACATACATACATACATACATACATACATATAAATTTAAAGGAGGCAACTGTATAGTGGTGCAAGGCTCCCCAGCTGGCTTTAGTGACAAGGTGCCCAGAAGCCTGTGAGTCCAAAGAGTGCCACTTTGGTGGTGGGGAGGACACAGGGAAACAATTCTTTCCTGAGAACACTGCTATGGATTTCTACCCAGCAAATGTTATCTTGGACTTTTGAATTCTGTTACTATGAGAGAATGGATGTGTTGTTTCGAGCCACTGAGTGTACAATCCCTTTGCTTGTCAACCCTCACCTGCTGCAGCAGGCAGCGATGTAGGGCAAAGTGGGACAGAAGAGCAATTCCCATTGGTCACCAAAGAATCCCACTCAATCCAGCCTGTTCTTAAATAGAGCCTGAGCTATTTGTGCCATGTCTTCACCCTTTTGGATGCTGGTATTTGGCCCTAGACTCCTGAGGAATTTCCAGTGTGTTTCAAGGACAACAGAAAGGAAGGGTTTCTGAGTGAATCAACACCCACTAAAGTGAAATCATAAATACACATTAAGAAAGCTAAATGGAGGAACCCCCGTGGCCAGGACAGCTTCCCACTGTTATTAAAATTAACTTTAATCATTGGTCTTGCTCCTTGTCATGTGAAGACTCATATCCCCAACTAGCAGTGGGATCATTTCTGTTTATGTGGGCTGAAGAGTTTCCTTTATCTGCAGCCCAGATCCTGCTCACAGTATTCAGGGATTCTCCGCCATAAGTATTTGGTGTCCAAAGCTGCATGTTTTGAAAACTTCAACCAGCTGCAGTGGTGGTGCCTATAATCCAGCTACTTGGGAGGCTGAGACCAGAGGTTCACTTGAGCCCACGAGTTTAAGCTTACCGTGAATGAGAGTCTGTCCCCAAACAAAACAAGAAAGTAACACAACGAAACTTAAAATGGTATTTTTGAGATACTCAAGGGAATTTGAATATGTTTTGATGCAAAAGAATCATTTATTCTGTTGGGCACTGTCCTAGTTTGCTTTCTATTGCTGTGATAAAACACCATGATCAAAGACTCTGGAAGGGCATGGTTTATTTGGCTTACACTGCCAGAACACAGGCCATCACTGAGGGAAGTCAAGGCAGGAACTGATACCAAGGCCATGAAGAAATGCTGCCTCCTGACTTGCTTCCATGGTTTTTCTCAGCTTGCTTTCTTATGCAGCTCAGGTCCACCAACCCAGGGACCGCACCACTCACAGTGGGCTGGATCTCTATGTCAATCATTAATGAAGGAAATGCCCATAGACTTGCCTACAGGCTAATTTGATGGAGGCATTTTCTCAGTGGAGGGTTCCTCTTCCCAGATGACCTGAGGTTTGTGTAAAATTGACCAAACTGAACAAAACAAACAAAGAAACCTAACCAGCACATGTATAATAGCTGTTACAGCTAGTAATAAATAAAACGTCCATAGTTTTAGAACCATATAGTAGATGGTGAACTAATGCAATAGGAAAACTGGTGGGGAAAGCCTCTATTACTAACATAATATTAATATAATGTTCTATATAACTAACGTAATAGAAAAATGTAATAGAAAGATAAAATGTAGATACAGAGAGAAAAAGAACAAAAGAGAGGGGGAAGAGAATGAAAGTGCCGTAGCTACTTTGGTATAGCTGTGATAGATTACCCTAACAACAAGCAACTCAAAGGATAAAGCATTTAATGGGTTTACAGTTCAAGAGTGGAAACAGTCCATCAGGAGAGGAAAGGCCGGTAGCAGCAGGAGGGTCCCTCCCCCATCTGCTCTCTGGAAGAAGATAAAACAGGAAGTAACAACAGGGTATGAACTTACACTTAAGGCTATAAAAGTGTCACACATCTTCAGCAAGACTCCACAATCTTCTCAAAGAGCAGAAGCAGCTGGGGACCAAGTGTTCAAACACCAGAGGCTTTGGTGGCCATTTCTCATCCAGACCACAACAGAAAGGAAGCAGAGGGCAAAGCGATCTAGTATAGAACACCTTGGTAATCCGATATAGGAGGTGGGTCTTTGTTATATTATTGTATGCAAGTTTTATATTACATCAAAGGTGGCTTTTATTTGTTTATGCAGTGCTGGGGGTCAAGCAGCACCTTGGGCATACAAGGCAATCCTTCTACCATCGAGCTACATGCCTAGCCTTTGCACTAAGTATTAGGGTTTTTTTTTTCCTGGAAATTAAATTTCTTAAAGGAATATTAACAACAACAACAAAAAACCCAAAACCAAAACCAAACAAACAAAAAGCCCAGTTTTCTAATGGGGGAACTTCAGAGAAAAGATTGAACACGTGGGCTAGAATTGACAGGCTTCATATTAGGATCCTGTGTTTTCTAGCTGTGTGACGCTAGGTAAGTTATTCAGTCTCTTTGTTTTCAAGTCCCTTATAGGCCAAATGATTCAAAGTATAGTATTTACCTCAAAGGACTGTCGAGAATACACAGCAAGGTAAAACTTCTGAAACACAGGGTGTAACAGGGCACCATGAACATTTATTAATTTTAATATACTTTTTTAGATTGCTAATACCTGAAAGCATTTTTGACTCCTTGGGAGACATTTGTTCATTGTTAGAGACATTTTTCGTTGTTACAACATGGGCTGCTGGTTCATCTAATGGACCGAGCCCAGAGATGTAATGATCTTGGTTATGGTGGATGAGCTGGCTCCTGAACAAAGAGTCACCTGGATTGCCAGTTAACGTGGAGGGATGCAAACAGCACCAATTTTACTCAGACACTAAAACACACTGGAATATATGGAAAAACAAAATAAAACCAACACTTCCCATAATTTTTCTATGTAGAGGTGGTCACAAGACCTAAAAATTCATGCAAAGAAAATGTCTTGATGAAAATTAAGATATTAAGGTAAAAAATCCCAATTTCTCCTCTCCATTCTAGTGATAGTTTCTTCTGAAACTGTTATAACATGGAGAAACCTGTTCAAATGTTCAACCTTCTGGAAACTGTACCATGTAGTATGTGATCAACTATTATCTTTCATTGGAACAAAGTTACCTTTCTATTGTTGTAATCACCATGGCCACGGAAACTTATAGGAAGAAGGTTTTGTTTGAGGCTTGGGGCTCCAGGGTGTAGAAGTCCATCACTGGTGGGGCAGCATGACAGCAAACAAGCATGATTGCTGGACCAGCAGCTGAGAGCTCACATCGCAAACCACAAGTAGGAAGTTGAAAGTGCATTGGGACAGCGGGAGGCGTTTGAAACCTCGAAGCCTGACCCTGGTGACACCTCCTCCAACAAGGTCACGCCTCTTCATCTTTCCCAAACAGTTTTACTCACCCAGGACAAAGTGTTGAAACATATGAGCCTCTGGGGCTCGTATGCATCTACACATATAGTTATATATATGGCACATATAGCTGCCACACTATGTGAAGTCATGAGTGACACATTTCAAAAATCTTGATGGAATATGATCCAGAAACCACTTCTCTGAAGAAAGTGTAGGCAACTTCTATCCTTTAAACTGACTTTTTAAAATGTAGGCTAAGGAGATAACCAGGTGGATGAACACATGTTCTTCACAGCTATTTAATATATTTTTAATTGTGGAAAATAAGAATAATCTAAATTAAGCATAAAAACCTCAGATTAGCCAAAACAATCCTGAATAACAAAATAGCTGCTGGAGATATTACCATCCCTGGTCTCAAATTGTACTACAGAGTTACAGTAATAAAAATAGGATGCTATCAGTATAAAAACAGACGAGTTAGTCACTGGAATAGAATGACCAGGAAATAAGTCCACATACCTATGGACACCTGAGTTTTGAAGAGGCCAGAAATACACACGTGAAAAAAAGCATCTTTAACAAGAGGTGCTGGTCAAACTGGATGGCTGCATGTAGAAGAATGCAAATAGATCCATACTTCTCACTCTGCATAAAACTCAACTCTAAATGGAATAAAGATCTCAACATAGGTCCAGTAACACTGAACCCGACAGAAGAAAAAGTAGAAATGGCTTTGAACGCATTGGCACAGGGGACAGCTTCCTGAACAGAACATCAATAATGTAGGCCCTAAAATCGATAATTAATAAATGGGACCTTAAGAAACTGAAAAACATTTGTATGGCAAAGGACAACATAATTCAGACAAACAGCAGGCTACAGAATGGGAAAGACTTTTACCAATTACACATCTGATAGAGAGCTAATATCCAAAATATATAAAGAACTAAAGAAATCAAGAAAACAAATAACACAATTAAAAATGGGATACAGATCTAAACAAAGAGTTCCCACAAGAGGAAACACAAAAAGGTGAGAAGTACTTAAATACACATTCAACATCTTTAGTCATGGGGCAATGCTAATCAAAACCACATTGAGATTGTATCTCATACCAGTCAAAATGGCCAAGATCAATAAAGCAAATGACAGCTCACGCTGCATGTATGTGGACTAAGGGGAACATTTATCTATTGCTAGAGCAAGTGCAAACTTGTACAACCACTACAGAAGTCAGTGTGGCAGTTTCTTAGGAAGATGGGGATTGATCTACCTTCAGACACACAGCTATATCACTCTTGGGCATACACCCAAAGGACACACCATCCCACCACAAAGACACTTGCTCAACCATGCTCACTGCTGCTCTATTCACAACATCCAGAAATTGGGAACAGTCTAAATGGCTATCAACAGACAAATGGTTAAAAAAATGTGGTACATTTGTATAATGAAATATTACTCAGTTGTTTTTAAAAAAAAACTGAATTCATGAAATTCTCAGGTAAATGGAGCTAGGAAAAAAAGATCCCAAATGAGGTAATTTAGACCCCAAAAGATAAATATGGTATTTATTTAGCTTCTTAGCCTTTAATGAGCATTGTACAATTAGTATAACCATGGACGTTAGGTACAGAGTAAGGGACTAGGGAGAAGGAAGGTTCTCCCAAGGAAAGGAAAATAGAATATATAATCATGGAGAGTCTAGGGAGGAGGGAGACTGGAATGGGAAGATTAAATGGAGAGGAAGAGGGAAGAGATGATAAGGGAGGGAATACAAGGAGGGATAGCTAACATGGAGGGCCACTTGAGGGAGTCATGTGAAACCTACTAGAGTAGATGCATCTTAAAATATCTACATGTATATATTGGATATTAGTCCTCTATCGGACTTAGGATTGGTAAAGATCCTTTCCCAATCTGTTGGTGGCCTTTTTGTCTTATTGACAGGGTCTTTTGCCTTACAGAAGCTTTGCAGTTTTATGAGGTCCCATTGGCCGATTCTCGGTCTTACAGCACTATTGCTGTTTAGTTCAGGAATTTTTCCCCTGTGCCCATATCTTCGAGGCTTTTCCCCACTTTCTCCTCTATAATTTTCACTATCTGGTTTTATGTGGAGGTCCTTGATCCACTTAGACTTGAGTTTTGTACAAGGAGATAAGAATGGATCAATTCGCATTCTTTACATGATAACCCCCAGTTGAGCCAGCACCATTTGTTGAAAATGCTGTCTTTCTTCCACTGGATGGTTTTAGCTCCTTTGTCAAAGATTACGTGACCATAGGTATGTGGGTTCATTTCTGGGTCTTCAGTTCTATTCCATTGATCTACCTGTCTGTCGCTGTACCAGTACCATGCAGTTTTTAATCACAATTGCTCTGTAGTACAGCTTGAGGTCAGGCATGGTGATTCCACCAGAGGTTCTTTTATTGAGAATAGTTTTTGCTATCCTAGGTTTTTTGTTATTCCAGATGAATTTGCAAATTGCCCTTTCTAACTCTGTGAAGAATTGAGTTGGACTTTTAATGGGGATTGCATTGAATCTGTAGATTGCTTTCGGCAAGATAGCCATTTTTACTATTTTAATCCTGAAAATCCATGAGCATACAAAGAACTCAAGAAGCTGGACTCCAGTAAATCAAATAACCCCATTAAAAATAGGGTACAGAGCTAAACAAAGAATTCTCAACTGAGGAATACTGAATGACTGAGAAGCACTTGAAAAATGTTCAACATCCTTACTCATCAGGGAAATGCAAATCAAAAACATCCTGAGATTCCACCTCACACCAGTCAGAATGGCTAAGATAAAAATTCAAGTGACAGAAGATGCTGGTGAGGATGTAGAGAAAGAGGAACACTCCTCCATTGTTGGTGGGATTGCAAGATGGTACAACCACTCTGGAAATCAGTCTGGAGATTCCTCAGAAAAATTGGACATAGTACTACTGGAAGGTCCAGCAATACCTCTCCTGGGCATATACTCAGAAGATGTTCCAACTAATAATAAGGACACATGCTCCACTATGTTCATAGCAGCCTTATAGCCAGAAGGTGGAAAGAACCCAGATGTCCCTCAACAAAGGATGGATACAGAAAATGTGGTACCTTTATACAATGGAGTACTACTCAGCTATTAAAAACAATGAATTTATGAAATTCTTCCGGTAGTACTATGTCCAATTTTCTGTTTGTTGATTTCCTTGGGCTTTTTTTTTTTTTTTTTTAGTTACAGTAGTGAGGGTTCCTATGTACAGAGGTCACAATGGGCTATTAGGCTTTTGTAGCATCAGTAATTCTAGCCAACCATGCGCTTTTGAGATTTAAAGAGTAAGGTTAGTGTCTTGCTATGGAAAACGCTCACTGGAAACTGAATCATTATCAACAGAGGATATTATCCTTGATGCACTGTAACTTTAAGACTTTTAGTTCTGGTAAGAAATATCTACTCCTTAAAGGAACTCGTGATCCAGGAGAACTTACTCAAACTCCCCAAGTTTGAGTCCTTTGTATAAATAATAAAGGAGTTGCCCAAAGGTGAGTACGAATTGGTAGGAAATGAAATTCTTCACGGGCACAAAAGAAAGTGTTTGTGAAAGAGTCCTTCTCTTGTGGTATGTAATCTTTTCTTTTTCGTTGTTTCTTTCTGTAAGACAGGGTCTAACACTGTAGCCCAGGATGGCCTGGCATTCTTTACGTAGCCCAGGCTACCCTTGAACTTGTGTTAATCTTCTGTGTCAGTTCTCCCTCATGTTGAGATTACAGGTGTGAGCCTCTTGGCTCAGATATTGGACGGGGTGTATTTTTAGGTTTATGGGAGCCTTCCAGTATGGGTAAGACCCCTTTTCAGTATCTCTTCTCAGGAGGATGTTTGTGGCAGGTGGTGTGTGCAGGGCCTTTACGACAAGGTGGCTTACTCCTCTGCCTGGAACTGTTAGGGCCACATGCAGGTGAGTAAGGACTCCATAAGGAAGGACTTGCTTGAGTGTGAGGTTGCATGGAGCCCATGATTGTTGGCAAGCTTTGTATATTTCTCACTTTCCAGCCCAATATTGCCACTGATAGTTTCCTAACTATAGTAGAACAGGAAGAAAATAGGTAAGTCTGTTTATACAGTTTTACTTATACCCAGTCTTGTTCCAAAAAAGATTTCCTTATAAACCCCTGTTCTGGCTCAAACAGCAATGGGCTATGAGGAGGTGGGGCTGGAACTCTGAGAAGGGCAGGTTCATTCTCTTTCTCTCTGTCTCTCTCTCTATCTCTCTGTCTCTGTCTCTCTCTGTCTCTCTGTCTCTGTCTCTGTCTCTGTCTCTGTCTCTGTCTCTCTCTCTCTCTCTCTCTCTCTCTCTCTCTCTCTCTAAGCCTTAGTGAGTGAGGAATGTCAACACCCCTTCCCCTGCCCCAGTACCCATGTGCTCCTCTCTCAAGTCCATCTATGCCTAAAGCCACAGGAGTCGTTTACAGGAGTCTAAGATGGCTCAGGCACTATTTTCTCACTGTAAGTAGGTCCAGGGATGGATTCTCATGGTCTGTTCATGCCTGTGCCAGTGTCACTGGTCATGTAATTGGCAGCGCGTGTGTAGCGTTCCCCACCCTCTCTTCCAGAGTATTCACAGGGTGAATTCACAGTAGCCACAATGATCGTGGGGTTTGCCTTGGAAGAGTAAGTGCAGGGGAAAAATAAACTCCACAAAAATAAAAATAGAGGGATATGTCTTCCCAAAGTGTCTAGTCTCAGGCTAGAAATACGGCTCCGCAGGTAAAGGTGCTTGCCTCCAAGGCTGAGGACCCGAGTCCAGTCTCCAGGACATGGTGGGAAGAGGGAACTTACCCCTGAACCAAGTTCAAAGCCCCTGTCCACTGTATCCCACCCATCCTGTACCCACCATCTTCCCTCAGGTGAGCAAACACAAAAACGTCTTAGGACAGAGCTAAACACAACTCCTCTGTTGGTCAGGTGCTGGGCCTTGGGCAGTATACACCTTCAGATCTCTTGATCTTTTTTTTTTTTTTTTTATAAAATCTGCAAAATGAAAATAATAATATTAATATATTATTATAACCTGATAGGAACAGTGAGGGTTACAGGTCACCACCTCTAACCCAACAGCTGTGCTCTCGGGGGGGAGAACACCGGTTGTGACTGATCCTATGTGGGCAGCCGCCATGACACATGCTGGGGTCTCCCCATGCTGATGGTGAGGATAAGCTGTGGTTTATCAGTGCTGTTGATGTTTACATTATTTCATTTAATTCTCTGGGGGAGGACTGCTAGGTCCTCAGCTTAAACATGTGGAAACTGAGGCAGGGAGTTTGGGTAGGTTTTATAATGACTTCTATCAGACAGATCAGGCTTAATTTATTAAATGTAAATTACATTCTCCTCCTCTCCTATAGCTTCCCCTAGGTCATTGTGTTAGCTTCCTTCAATTATGCCTCTAAATCAGAGAAGGAGAATTTGTGGATAACCCTTGGAGGAAGTCCACACTGCCACATCTGCAGTATCTTTTGATTCACAACAGAGAGGCTGTGAGACACCTCAATTTATCATTCTCCGTCCCTTTCGCTCTTTCCATTTCTGACTGACAGTTCTCATTTAAGCTCCAAATCCAGGACTTGGCAACACTATTCATGTTCAAGGACTAAGTCAAGTGGTTCTGATTTAATTTTTATCACAGCCTATCCTGAGAAGCTCGGGGTACCTTCTGCTCCTCCAGTAAGTAACTTCTGGTGGTCCCCATAAAAAACCAAAAGGAGGAAGAGAGAGAAGCCTGCAGAAGCACTGGAGTTGCTGGGGTATCTTATGGGAATCCTGGCTTCAATTCACCTCATTTGTGGGAGGTATAAATGTTGTTTACTTCCAGGAAATCTTAATGATTTTTAAAACAATAAGTGGTTAATATTAAAAAAAAACCAAAAACCAACATGGAGCCAGGCGTAGTGGTGCACACCTTTAATCCTAGCACTCGGGAGGCAGAGGCAGGTGGATTTCTGAGTTCGAGGCCAGCCTGGTCTACAAAGTGAGTTCCAGGACAGCCAGGGCTATACAGAGAAACCCTGTCTCGAAAAACCAAAAAAAAAAAAAAACAAAACAAAACATGGAAAAGCACTGGAAAATGTAAAACAGGAGACTATAAGAAGAAGATTTTACATTAATTGTACTGTTGCTCTGACAAACTGTGGGTTAGCTCTCTTCAAAGTTCAAGACATGTGTGAGATCTCTGAAATATATTTAATTTGTATGTCTAACACTTAATGTTATGATAAAATGTTATGTTATAACTTATGTACAAAGACATAAGTGTAAAATTCACCAGTTGCATAATGTTGGGTCATGTGGAACTGGCATTTTAAAGATGGATAAAGCACACCCTACATTCAGCACAAGTCAGTCTAGAAATAGACCACTATCCAAGTTCCTGCTCTCCTTTGTGTTCCCCCATAACTGAATCTTTCTTTTTATCATGCAGGGTAGTGACTATTTTTGAGAACGTTCATTTCTTACCCATAATGTCCCAGATCATTAGCAGAGGTTGTCCCGAGTGAACCCCCACCCTTTCTCTTCTGCCCTGGTGTTTTCTTCTGTGAAAACTTCTGGGTTTGCTCTTATCACTTACTTTGGTTAATGGGACAAACAAGTGTGCAAATAAATGTTTTAAAAGATGCTTGCACACAGGGTTTGAGTCTTTGATTTTGTTCTTTAATAATTTCACTCATGCGTGGCTCTGTTTTCCAAGTCTTCTGATGGGACATCCAGGCTCTGCTGTTCACCAGGTAGGGAAGGATGGAGCTAAGTCTGGAACAGTTGGGACAGCAGGACCCTGGTCCCAAAGTGAATGTGGTATGTATGTGTGTGTGTGTGTGTGTGTGTGTGTGTGTGTGTGTGTGTGTGTGTGTGCTGGGGAAGTCTTCTCTTAAGTTTTCTGTGTTACAGCTCTCTTAGACAAAATTCAAAACAGCTTGTGCCCATACAACTTTATTTAGGGTAAATCAAGCGCCATATATGTGATCCTTTGGGAGTAGGAAGGGGTTCTTCTTACGATGAAGTTTCATTGACTATGGATTAAGGTTCTGGAGATACCTCATTTGCATGGAGAAGCATTCCAGGAAGTTGAACCTGTAATTTCTCCAAGGACTGTGTGACATTCCCCAGGTAGAGGATTGGGGGTTAGGCTCCCAGATCAGGCAGAGAAGAGGAACCCCTGCTAAGAAAAGGGAGCCCTCTGGTTTGTGCTGAGCTCAGGGAAGCTGTTTGGACATGATAAACTACCACCTGAGTAGTGAGGTGCAACATATGATGCATTCTGGTTACCATCACCCATGATACCCTCTTTCATCTCTTTCCCATCTCTCCCATCCCTCCCTCTTCCATACAAGTCACTTTCAAGGTTTGAAAACCTGTCCTAGTTAGGGTTTCTATTGCTATGCAGAGACAGCATGACCAAAGCAACTCTTTTGAAGGAAAACATTTGATTGGGGCTGGCTTGCAGTTTAGGGATTCAGTCCATTATCATCACGACAGGAAGTATGGCAGTGTGTAGGCAGACATGGTGCTGGAGAAGTATCTGAGAGTTCTGCTTTCAGAGCCAAAGGAAGAGAGAGTGAACTACTGGTCCTGGCTTGAGCATCTGAAACCTCAAAGCCCACCCAGTGTGATATACTTCCTCCAATAAGATCACACTGACTCTAACAAGGCCAACCTCCAATAATGCCATTCCCTATGGTCTATTGGGGTCATTTTCATTCAAAACACCACATTTCACCCCCTGGCCTTCATAGTCTTGTAGGCATATCATAATGCAAAATGCATTTAGTCCAATTTCAAAGTTCCCCATAGTCTATCACAAAGTTCAAAGTCTCTGCTGAGACTCATGCAATCTCTGTAATCCCCTGTAAGGTCAAAATGAAAAAGTAGATCACATATTATGATGGTTTGTATATGCTTGGCCCAGGGAGTGGCACTATTAGGAGGTGTGGCCTTGTTGGAGAAGATGTGTCATTGTGAGTGTGAGCTTTAATACCTTAGTCCTAGCTGTCTGGAAGTGAATATTCTGCTAGCAGTCTTCAGAAGATGATGTAGAACTCTCAGCTCCTCCTGTACCATACCTGCCTGGATGCTTCCATGTTCCCACCTTGATGATAATGGACTGAACCTCTGAACCTATAAGCCAGCCCCAATTAAATACTGTCCTTCATAAGAGTTGCCTTGGTCATGGTGTCTGTTCACAGTAATAAAACCCTAACTAAGACACATACTTTCAACACACAGTAGCACAGGATACACATTATCATTCCAAAAGGGAGGGAAGGGAACACAGTGAGGCAATACTAGACCAAAGCAAGACTGACAATCTACTGGGTAAACTCCAAACTCTGCATCTCTATGGCTGCTGTCAAAACACCCTTCAGATCTCCAACTCCTTTCAGCTTTGTTGACTGCTGACTCTAACAAGGCCAACCTCCAATAATGCCATTCTCCAATAATGCCAAACACTTTTCTCTCTTAAGCTGTGTCCATTCCCTGTTAGCAGCTTTCCTCAGCAGGTATCCCATGACTCTGGCATCTTTAACAGCTTGGGGTCTCCTAGGCAATACAGGCTTCGTCTTCACAGTTTCATACAATGACCTCTCTGGACCTTCATGAAGTGACACCCCTGCCACATGCCTGGACTCAGTGGCTTTCCTTAGTTATGAAGGGAGATTTCATAATCCTTTTGTATCCTTGGGTCTAAAGCCAGAACTACATGGCAGAAACTGCCAAATTCTGCTGCTTGCTGGAGATGGAATATAGACCCCTTGTTCAAGTACATTTTCATCAGTTTTCAATGGTTTCCTTCACTGCATAACCTTGGTTGTCCTGGAACTTGCTCTGTAGACCAGGCTGTCCTTGAACTCAAAGATGTCTCTGTCTCTGCCTCCTGAGTGCTGGGATTAAAAGTGTGTGCCACCATGCCTGGTCTTAAGCTTTTCTTTAATTCCTTTTCCCTAGTGGAAGCTTAGCTGGGTGGGGTCTTGCTCTGATGTCACCACTCCCTTTATTCCACTTATCAGTATCAGGCTTTTCTTTAATTTATCTACACTTCCTGGCTCTCCTTTTCTACTCACTTAGTATTTTTTCCTTACTCAGATTTCTCCTTTTCATTATAGATCTGCATAAGCCTGGCCACTAATTGCCACACTACAGTCAATGATTGAAAATCTTTGCCAGTGCTATTGATCCAGAATTATTAACTCTTCAATTTGCCTCACACATATTTTTTAGACAAGGAAGAAAACAGCTACATTCTTCACCAAAATGTCACATCAATGTCACAACAATCTCTAGGCTACATATTTATATATAATTTGTTTCCTTTAAAACCCTTTGAACCAGGCTCCCACAGTACAAATCCCTTACCTGTCTTCTATGCTTCTACTAGGATAGTCAATTAAACACTTTTAAAGTGCCCAGTTGCTTTTCTAGTCCAAAGTCCTAAAGTGTTCCATATTCCTTAAAAAAAAAAAAAAAAAAAAAAGGTATGATCCAGCCTATCATGGCAAGGAATTGCTTCTTTCTTAGGGTTTATTTCTGGGAAAAGACACTATGACCGAGGCAACTCTTATAATGGAAGACATTTAATTTGGAACTGGCTTACAGTTCAGAGGTGTAATCCTTTGGCATCATAGTGGGAAGCGTGGTGGCATGCAGGCAAAAATGGTGCTAGAGAAGTATCTGAGAGTCCTACATCCGGGTCCAAAGGCAGCAGGAAGAGAGAGTGAGCTACTGGGTCTGGCTTGAGCTTCTTAAACCTCAAAGTCCATCCCCTGTGACACACTTCCTCCAACAAAGCCACACCTCCAATAATGCCATTTTCTATGGGTCTATGTTGACCATTTTCATTCAAACCACCACATGACACATTTAATTTAACGAGTTATCTGTGTTACTATTGGATCAAAACTATTTATCATGGTGGATTTACCATTGTGTATACAACTGAAGGCAGTAAGTCCCCCTCTTCCCAGATCCTGAACTATCAACAAATAGTTCAGCCATGAGGGGGCATGTAGGGCCTCTTGAGACCTTCCCCAGTCCATGCATAAATGTTGACAGGCCTATTATTGTGTAGATCCAGTGTGGCCACACAGAACTATTTTGAGCTTTGCAATGGCTGTGTATTTCCCAGAAGATGGTATTTCACACCCCTCCACATCTTCAGGCTCATAGATTCTTTCCACCCTCATTTTCTGCTGTGTTCTTTGAGTCTTAGAGGGGATGGTATAAACTTCCTGTATCATGGTCAGCTTTAGCTGGCAATTTGATACCAATTAGAGACATGCAGGCAAAGAGGACCTCGACTAAGGAAAAGCTCCATGTGATCAGCCTGTGGGCTTGTCTGCGGGGCATTTTCTTCATTGCTAATTAATTAATGTGAGAGAACCCACCATGATGGGCTGTACCCATCCTAGGCAGAAGACCTAGGTTGAATAAAAAAGGTAGCTGAGTCTCTCTCCCTCTTTTAGCAATTATTAATTGCCTGTAGCTCTTTATCTAATGAGTTCTTTATCTTTATCTAATGGTGGGTCCTTGTGAGATTTTCCCATCCAAATTAGAATGTTAACTGGTATTGCCATTGTGCAGTGGTCATCCCTAAACATATATGCATATAAGCCATACTAAATAGGTTTTCGTTCTTGCCCCGAGTTTTCTGTGCTGAGTCCCTGCCCTGGCTTCCCTCCATGTCAGATTGTAACCTGGAAGCTAGAATAAGCCCTTTTTAGTCATGTTTATCATAACAACAGGAAGCAAATCAGAACATCTTGCTATGGCTAGCACTCATTTGTTACTTATTCTTCCTGCCTCTGCATAGCCTCCTGCATACACCATACACCACTGTTCATTGGAAAGAGAGGCTCCTCTGATTAAGGCTGATCATGTTTCTTCTAGTTTACTAATGTGGCAAAATACCTTAACTGATTAATATTTTTATTAATTATTTTATTAATTATTAATTATAAGTAGGTGTGTGTTTCTGCATGTGTGTGTATATATGTATGTATGTATGTATGTATGTATGTATGTATGTATGTATGTTATCACCCTGGGCACTCTGTTAGCTCGTTTATTGCAATGTTAATGACTTATGTATCTATAAATAATCATATAGTGAGTCTTAGTCCAATCATTCCTAGTTGATGTATAATTCTTCCTTCTTGGATCAAATCTGAGTATATCTAAATCTACTCGGGGTGGGTTTCGTGAAGTGGGTGACACTGGGGTAAAATCTGAAAAGCCAAGGGAAGTTTTGTTTAATAATCCCATTAGCCTTATCATCCAAAGGCAATAAATTGATACAGTCCCAGGCACAATCTATCTAAACCATGAGTTTCTCTCATTATCTGTAATCCACTTTTCAAAAAAAGACTTATAATCAAACAAGCATGATGTACAGGATAGAAGTTGTCCCTTTGATATCCGTTGTTTGACAATATAGTGAGGATGCTTTAAAATGAATTGACATTTAATTAATCACTGTAGCACATATGGAGATTTGACAATGTGTGAAACAATTTTGAAAAGTGTGTGTGTGTGTGTGTGTGTGTGTGTGTGTGTGTGTACAGCTGTGTGGGTGCACAGGTCTGTGCTTATATATGTGTGAATGCCAGAGGTTGGTGTCTAGTGTCTTGCTTTATCACTCCCCATATTAAGTCTACCACTGGACCAGGATCTTGCTTATTCAGTTGGAATGGCTGGCCAGCAAGCCCGGGGGGCAGGGAGGGATCTGCCTGTCTCTGCACCCCAGTACTGGGGCTACAGACCTGCTTTTATGTAAGTAATGGGGATCTGAACTCTGGTCCTCATGAGTTCAGTACCCACTGAGCCATCTCCCAAGCCTTGAAATACTTTTAAAAATGCAGCATGCAGATAATATGTGGCTTGAGTGTGGATTTTATAAACCCTTGAACAAAAGTCTAAGCCCTTTCTCGTCTGTTTCCAGGGTCAGGGCATACAGATCTAGACGGAGTCTTCCTGTATTTCTTCTTCATCACCCCCTCCTTCTGGTGCCCAGAACCTGGGCCATAAGATTTTAGAGGTGGAAAAACATACAAAAGCTAGCTGATAAGATCTAGTTACTTTTGTCTTACAGACAAGAAAAAACATGATGCAGTTTTAGTCTCAAGGGTCGTGTGGCCCATTAGTAGATGAGTCAGTAGGAAAACCTGGGTCTTAAGTCTTCTCATCTATAATTCTCCCTACTATTGAAAAATAAAATTTTATATTATCCCATGGTAGCATTATGTATCAAAAATTTGATCTCCTGGTGTCCTCCAGATTGAGCAGATGGTAAACATCTCCTCTCTCCCCCACCTCCCACTCCCTGTTCATTCTAAAGCAGAGAGTCCTGGACTGGCAGGACCAATTCCACAGGAACAGAAGGGGTGACTAGGCTTAGCCCATTGCAGAGCAAGGGCAAGAATGGTGCCCCATCTCCTCCTCCTAGTCTCAGAGAGATTTCAGTCAGTCCTGGGATGAACTAATGGGGTGGTGATGTAACTCTTGAATATGAAGGCAGTGGGATTACCCTGAGAAGAGGCTATAGGTTGGCCTGTGGTAATCATTTTGTCCTTATATCTGTAGAACCTTTCACATCTCAATTGTTTATATTTCTGAGAGCCAAGATACATCCTGTGGAGTAGGAAAGATAGATACTGAATGCTCAGTCTCTAGAGTAGGGACCTAGCCCACAACATCTGACCTGGTAAGGCTAACAGTTGATGACGCCAGACACCATAGATAACTTTGAGGCTTGCGTGGGGTATGGAGCAGAAAGAATCTTCGCTCAGCAGAGCTAAGTACACTTGCTAATTGTGTCTTTACAAGTTCAGAACACAGAGATCTGACTCTGCCAGTGGTGCACCCTCAGCAGGGAGGGCCCTAGCCAGATGGACAGCCAGATAGGTCCAGTCTATTCTTTGCATCAGACACATCTATAGACAGTTTGGAAATGTTAACATCCTGAAAAATAAGCAGGTCCTTTTAGAACATGTTGGTATCTTATAATGTTCCACATGTGGAAGGAACTAGAATGTATGAGGACAGTAATGAGTACTCATTGCTTGCTCTGCTAAGAGTGCTGCTAGGTGCACAGACTGAATAAGCTCCATCCTGTCCTCCGTCTTCTCGTCATTGCTGATTGGCCAGAAGCGGACTCTGGTCCAAGCTGAGTCAGTTATGCTTCCCATCCCACTGGCTATCATTGATGTTCTGAAAATGAACAACTAGGCTAGGGTGGGCAGTTGAAATGTTTCCCGGGATCATTGTTCCTTGGGCTATGTCTGATGACAGCTGGGTGGGATGAGCCTGGGGTTCACTGACTGTCAGGATTCTTGTGGCTTGAGGAAGATTAGGAGAAGAGAGCTGACAAGCAAACAGACTGGCATGGGAGCTGCCTGGAACCTCAGTCAAGCCCTGCCCCTGGGATCAGCTGACCTTCAGGCCATGTCAGTTAGATTTCCACAGTTTGATTATATAAGTTAAAGAAAAATCCATTTGTTTCTTGCAGCCAGAAGAATGCAGACAAATTCAGACGTAGAACAAAAGCAGTAAATTTCTAAAAACAAGCTTCATTCCAACTCATCTTAGAATCTCTGCTATCTGTTGTCACAGCCTGATCTGTACTGAGTAGACCCAGTGGGATTTCTGATAAAAATTAATTAAGGCTCGATTATGCCAGGTCCCTAATGGATAGTGAATGTTTGTCTACAGATCTACCGGGAAAGTCATACAGGGAAACCTCCAGAGAAATGAGAGCATCTGCAGGATATTCTTTGTTTTAGGGATACTTTTCTAGCTCAGGAATCATTACTGAAAGGACACAGTAAGCCTTGGGCAAGATCAAGGCAAGAGAACCAATCAGAGAGAAGTCAAGAGCCAGTTCCAGCCATCGGGGTCCTGAAATCCCTAGAACCCAGGCAGCTATGGTGATAAATTGCAGGAGAACACACGGGTCTGGGGGCTGTTCGGCAGAGAGCTTTAGGGATAACGAGGAGGGTAGGAGCCGCTCGGCAGTCAGCTAAGTCAGCTCCTGAGTTCTGCTTTTTCCCCAACATGCTCTCATGTTTGTTTATTCATATCACTCATTTCTATTTTATTTTATTTCTGGACAGAGTTTCCTGTGTTCTAGGCTGCTCTTGAACTTGTGTAGCCCAGGATGACCTCAAACTCCTGTTCTTTCTGCTTCTAAATTCCTAGTGCTAATTCATTTATTCCTGTCTTAGTTAGGGTTTTACTGCTGTGAACAGACACCAATGCAACTCTTACAAGGACAACGTTTAATTGGGGCTGGCTTACAGGTTCAGAGGTTCAGTCCATTATCATTAAGGCAGGAGCATGGCAGTGTCCAGGCAGGCATGGCCTAGGAGGAGTTGAGAGTTCTACATTTTCATCTGATGGCCACTAGAAGACGGAAGACAGGCTCCTAAGTGGTTAGGAGAAGGGTCTCATTGCTCCACCCCACGGTGACACACTTCCTTCAAAAAGGCCACACCTACTCTAACAAGGCCATGCCTCCTAATAATGCCATTCCCTGGGCCTAGCATATTCAAACCACCACAATTCCTACCTATATTTGAGTACCTACTATGCACAGGCACTGTCCAGATGAGGTCCACCCAGGTTGCATCCTGGTGATTTGTGTGTGGTAAGGGTGGGCCCGGCAGGCAAGTATTGTGTAGAATATCAGGAGGTGAGTGAAAAGGGTGGATTTGCTTGAAGCAAGTCTGCAGCTGATCCTCAACTGGTCCAGTGACTCTGAAAAGGTAGAGTGGCCAGGGAAAGGCAAGTCACCAATGACATTACAGTTGGACACTTTCAGTCCTGAGGAGAAGATGTTTTCTCCTTGCAGTATTCTCTAGAATGCAGATTTCCTTAGGACACTGACTGTGGAAATCTCTTCCTGGTTTTTGGCTTTTGGCTGCCCCTTTTTGGAGTGGTGAAAGGAAATGGTCTCTGTTGGCTTTCAGTAGATTGATAGCCCTCAAAACTAATCCTACTTAGTGTTTTCCAAGCATGGAAAGAGGTAAAGACAGGCTCATTAGAAACTCAAACTGTCTGGTTCTTGTCTATAAGGAAAGGTCAATGGAATTTAGAGTGGATCTGTAGAAAAAAAATGCAAAGGAAGTGTTCTTCTTCCATCACAAGCTGGGAGAAGAAAACTTAGTTTGATTCTATAAAATAACTCTTACACGATTGAGCAAAAAGAGCACCACTGCGGACACATTGGTCAGCGCAGCCTGGTTATCATGCCACTGAATATTCCATAGGAAAGACTTAGTTGTGTAGTTGTACTCTCAGTGGAAATCACCTCATCAGAAAGGTGCTCTATTCAAGTTCCCGAAAGACGGACAACATAATAATGATTTTTAGTGATAGCAAAGGAAATATAAAGGAAAAAAAAGAGCCATTGGATTAGAATCCAGGAATTAGATCCTAATATTTCCTAGAAGCATCATATTATGTTAATAAATTAGGTGTTTATTACAGATAAATTATTTAATGCAAGTAAATTTCTATTTGATATAAACCAAGCGGATGTTTGTGGATGACAGACTAAGCGTTTGTGAAGGTTCTCTAGTGGTGGTGTGTAACCCTTTGGAGGTTCTTGTTATTTTAGCTTCCCATCCTGTTAAGGATTTCATGGGCTTGTTGATCTACAGCTGTTCTCCAGACAGTGAGCCTTTGCTCCACAGGGTCCTGTACCACGAGGCACGTGTGAATTGTAGTGTAAAGACCTCACTGGATTCAACTTTGCTTGTGATGAAGGTGGACTAAAGCAGAGCCACCTACACTTCCCACTGCAAAACAAAAACAAAAAGCAAAGAAACAAACAAAACCTGGAAGTTTTAATAGAAAAAGGGATGTTTGCTGGCTATTGAGAGATCTGGAGCAAGCCAGAGCTGGGAAAAGTCTGGAGAGAAGGGAGACTCACTGAGGTGAGCATCCTGTTCCAAATATGTGTTCCCTTCAAGAGGCTTCTTTGATCATTAAGCTTCAGGGACTCAGAGCCTGAGAAACCAAGCAGAAAATGACTTCTAAGAGACATAATATGAGCAAGGCTGTCATCAGTTCCTCGTGGCTGGGCAGACAGAAACGGGAGTTCTGGGGTTACAGAGACAGCAAAGTTTTGATTGGCCAAAGTCCTGCAGAAAATGATTTGGTTTATACCATTTAGGCATTCATGGGTCAAAAGGAGGTGGCTAAGAGTTAAAGCTGCCAAAGAGAACTTGCTCACAGTGCTGGAGAGAAGAACTGGACCTTGTGCTCATCTGAGGAATAAAAACTCTCCTCTGTATTCTGGAGCTGGAAATGGCCCCACTTAAAATCTGCTCTCCACACATCTGAAAGTAAAAATATAATAGATGGGTTAACAGCGTGTAAATGCTGTCTGAAGAAATGGTTGGCCATTGAAAGATGGACAAACATAACATACACAGTCTGAAGCATGAAGACTTTGTGTTCGTTTATTTGTTTTTGTCTATAGAAAATATTAGGGGAAAAAGTGCTGGAAACAGACAGTATAAGTGGAGAGACCACACACATAGACAGGAACTCCTGGGAAAGAAATCAGATGACTTAGAGGTAAAATTTCAAGGGATGAGGATTTTCACATCTGAGACTGATTGATGTTATCAAACTATAGAGTCAGGACACATTATAACACAGTAGTATAAACACAAAGAAAATCACAACTAACCACATCATAGTACGAATTCTAGTAGGAGAAATACAGAATATGTATCTCAGTCATACAAAAGGAAGAGAGAAATAAAAGAATGAGAAACAGAAGAGACATAGTTAGAAAACAAATACAAGAAGATAAATATTAACCAAAATATGAGAAATTATATTACATGTGTCTGATTTAATACTCTGATTGAAATACAGAAAGAAATGAGAAAGCACACACAGCTGTGTTCCTCTTACTAATAGACCCTATGTACAAGGACTCAAGGAAAATAGATTGTAGGCAAGGCATACTGCTAGAAATGAAAAGGATATTTTAAAAGTCCATCCTTTAGGAAGACAATTCACTTATTGTGCCTATTAAAGGAACTTCAAAATGTATAAAGCAAGATCTCTGAATATAAATATGAACTAGGGTTCATAGTTCTAGTTGAGTTTTTAAAACTAACTTTTCCAATAATATGAAAAAAAAATTTATATCAGTAGTGACACAAATATTCAGAAAACTTAATGTGTAAATGGGTTCACTTTATAACAGCATATCTAGAAAAAGCGTATCTAGTAATTCCAGAATATGAGTTTCAAAGAATTACATATCGAACTATAAATCAATAAGAAAAGTAACTAGATCATTTCCACATATTTGGGGATTAACTGGTATATAAAGTGGAAGTTTCTGGATATGTCATGTGATGCAGACTCACATGGTGTTTTGCTAAGGCAAAACCTGTGTGAGGACACATGATGTTTGGAGATAGTATAAATAGGACTCAACAGACAGTGATGATGTGCCTGCATAGCTAGACTTGCAATGATTCGTTGATCTGAAGTCCTCGCTGATCTTCACTTCATTGAGAAAGGCACAGCAGAGAACTCCTGGCATCCTGGCTGGTCAGGGCTGCTCCCACTGACTCTTGCAGATTAGGTGGAAGCCTGGTGGTTTCTCCTGGATCATGCCATTGCTGCTGATTGGTGTTTTGCACCCTAACACTACTGAACTGGACTGCTGGTATCCTGACAAACAGATTGGAATCATCTCAATGAACTACTTCTAAACATATCCACATCTCCTTGTCCTATTTACCATCTTTCCCCCCCACCCCCACCTTTGGATGGTTGGTTAGAAGAGGGATTGAAGCCTTCTAGAACTCTTATTAAAAGTAGGTTTTGAAAAATCTAAGTCTACAGGCATATATCCAAATGTCACCAGTAAGAGAAGATGCAGTAAAACCTTGAGAATCTTATGGATGAAATAACAATGAAAATCTGGAATCTTAAATTGTGTAACTGAAATTAAAGGCATATGAAACATTTTATCTTTATATTTTTATTTTATGTTCACTGGTGCTTTGCCTGCATGGGTCTGTGCTAAGAACTCCAGAACCCCTGGAGCTGTTACAGACAGTGGTGAGCTGCCACATGGGCACTAGGAATTGAACCTGGGTCCTGTGGAAGAACAGTCAGCTCTCTTAACCATTAAGCCATCTCTCAAGCTGTGAAATATTTTATCTTTAAATGCATATGTTTAAAAATTACTTAAATTATTTAAGCTTACATCTCAACAAACTAGAAAAGAATGGCAAGTTAAAATGAGAATGTAGAACTCAAATGAGAAAAGAGTAAAAGTGAGGAGAATTAAATGGAAAAAGCCATGAAACAAAGGAAATCAGTAAACATAAAATTGGAAAATGTATAGGAAGATTAGTGAGAAAGATTATGAACATAAATGACCGCTGTCTTGTATGGAAAGTCAAATATCACTGAAGATTCTACTAAACTTCAGAAGATCGTCTCGGCTATAAAATTTTTCACCACTTGAGCATGCACAAGACCTGCACAGGCTCAAAGCAGACATAATCTCAGCACTGAAGAGGAGAAGTGGACGCAGAGTCCCTCCCCTAACTAAGAAGCTATTTCAACTAATCCCTGCTGAGGATAGGGAAGTCTGCTTCCTCTAGTGGAGTGACACTGGGCCTATCCCCCACATTCCGGGGTGGACCTCATGCCCAGAAGTAGTTGGCCAACACAAAACAGACTCTGGACTTTTGCATGTGTGTTTTTTGTTTTGTTTAGTCTTGGTATTTTTTGTTTAATTTTTTTTTTTAGTTTACTCTTATTTAGATAGGTTTTATGGAGCAGAAGAACATGAAGTTGGGTGGATAAAGAGGCAGAGAAAATCTAGAAAAAGGAGAGGGGCAGCAATATGATTAAAATATATTGTATTTTCTAATAAAAAAAGGATTAAAAACAAAAAGCTTTGTAACCTAACTTAAAAATTCAGATGAATGAGCACCTTTTAATTAGACTTACATCTATTTAAAAATTACTCAGAAAGTAAAAGTCATCCCACCCTAGGCCAGATGGTTCCCCCAGTGAACTCTTGAAACATTTATGAAAGAAATAGAAGAATGAAACAAATTCTTACTAGAATTTATAAAGTGAAAATGATTCTAACCCATTTTATGAACACAAATAGTTTTGATGCCCAAACTTCATAATAGTCACACACACACAAAAAGAGTGGAAGCTTTCTTAAAGAATATAAATGTCTCTTTAGGTCTGTCGATTGTAGTGTGGTTATTCTGTACTTTATGGCTAATATCCACTTACAAGTGAGTACATACCATGCATGTCCTTTGGGGTCTGGGTTACCTCACTCAGGATGATATTTCCTAGTTCCAGCCATTTGCCTGCAAATTTCATGATGCCTTTTGTTTTTAATAGCTAAATAGTTTTCCATTCTGTCATTGTACCACATTTTCTTTACCCACTCTTCCACTGAGGGACATCTAGGTTGTTTCCAGTTTCTAGCTATTACGAATAAAGCTGCTATAAATACAGCTGAGCAAGTGTCCTTGTGGTATAGTGAGGGCATCATTTCTGTATATGCTCAGGAGTGATATAGCTGGGTCTTAGGGTAGATCTATTCCCAATGTTCTGAGAAATCTCTGTATTGATTTCCACAGTAGTTGTGCCAGTCTCTACTCCCAACAGCAGTGGAGGAGTGTTCCCCTTGCTCCACACCCTAGCCAGCATGTGCTGTCACTTGAGTTTTTGATCATAGACATTCTGATATGTCTAAGATAGAATCTCAGAGTTGTTTTGATTTGATTTGTTTTGTTTTGATGACTAAGTGCTTCTCAGCCATTAGAGATTCCTCTGTTGAGAATTCTGTTTAGCTCTATACCTCATTTGGTTTGTTGGTGTTGAATTTATTGAGTTCTTTATATATTTTGGATAATAGTCTTCTGTCAGATGTAGTAGTGTTGGTGAAAATCTTTTCCCATTATATAGGCTGCCATTTTGTCTTATTGGGATGGGGAAGGCTATGGGGAGTCATGGGGGAGGGTGAGCCTGGATAAAATTCCAACCAGGACTTCCAGTGGAAGGAGGGGGACATCAAACCACCCACAAAACCTTCAACTCGAAATTTGTCCTGCCTACATGATGCACAGGGATAAAGATGGAGCAGAGACTAAGGGAATAGTCAACCAATGACTGGCCCAACTTGCGACCCATCCCATGGGAGAGAGTCAACCCCTGACATATTAATTATACTCTGCTATGCTTGCAGAATGGAGCCTTGCAGGATTGTCTTCTGAGATGCTTCATCCAGCAGCTGATGCAAACAGATGCAGAGACCCACAGTCAAGCATTAGGCAGAGCTCCAAGAGTTCTGTGGAAGACTGGGGGATAGGATTGAACAAGCCAAAGGAGTCAAAGACACCACACAAAGATAGAGTCAAATAACCTGGGGCCATGGGGACTCAGAGATACTGGACCACTAACCAAAGATTATGCAGGAGCTGGACATAGGTTGTAGGACCCCTACACATTTGGAGCAAATGCATAGCTTGGTCTTTATGTGGGTCTTGTAACAATTGGAGTAGGAGCTGTCTCTTACTCTTTTGCCTGGCATTGGATCCACTTTCCCTAGCTGGGCTGCCTGGGTGGGCCTCAGTGGGAGAGGATTCACTTAGTCCTGCTTCAATTTGATGTCCCAGGACTGTGTGATACCCAAGTGGAGCTTACCCTTCTCTCAGGAGGAGGAGAGGGGATAGTGAGAGGAGGGATTTGTGAGAGTGAGACTGGGAGGAGAGGAGGGGAGGAAGCTTTGATCAGAATGTAAAGTTAATTAATTAATTAATTAATTAATGGGAAAAGATCATAAATGTAAAACTTGGAAAAGTAACTAATACAATTTTATATACATTCACAGTTTATAAGAAAAACCAACCAAACACATACACTCATCCTATGTTTAAGTCCTAATTAAGAACGGTGTATAATGATGCATATGTATGAAAATACCATAATGGAAGTCATTACTTTGTATGTTAACTTAAAAATTAAAACAAAAAGAATGCATTTCCCATTCTGAAATTTCACTGAAAAATACTTTTAGCATGAGAAGAATGAATCACCCGGTAGAATATCCACAATTACAGACCAGTTGTCATAGAAGCTTTCATGGTGGCCAGTTGCAAGGTGCCAGACACAATGCCAATACATAATCTCATTTAATCCTCACAGAGCCCCACTTAGATATACTTCCATCCTATAGATGAGGAAGGAGAGACTCAGAGGCTCGCATCTTGTCCAACAGTCAAGACTGAAGGAACCCCAGATCCTGAGATTTTAAACAGTCTTGTCATTGTGCCTTCTTCTCAGGCACTGGCTCTTTGTTTGTTTTCTTTTCCCATCTTCCAGAAAGGTGGCCACAGGTCTCAACCTCCCACTGCTCACCAACATCCTGATGCTCCACATACCCCCCTCCAGCCTCACTTTCTCTCATTATGACTCACTGTCTGTCCCTCCATCAAGAGTCAGCAGGTTGTGGCAGACCAGGTGACAAATGGAAATATAATACATCCAATAAGGAAAGAACAAATTTGATGCCCAACGTCTCACATTTGTGAAACATGGGAGAGTTCCTCTGTGGGGTAAAGACACCTGAAAGTTCTAAATCAGGCAGTCTGATGTAAGGTTACAAATGGTTTGACTTATTATTTAATTAATTAGTTAATTAGTTAAATGTGGTTTGTGTATGTATGCATATGTGTGTATATGTACATATGCATATGTGTGTGTCTATGTATGTCTCTGTGTGTAAGTGTTTACCTGTGAACATTCTCTCACTGATGTCTTAGGGTCAGTATTGCTGTGATGAAATACCATGTTCAAAAGTGAGTTGGGGAGGGAAGGTTTCACACGCAATTCCATATAACAGTTTATCCTCAAAAGCAGTGAGGACAGGAATTGAAGCAGACAGCAACCTGGAGGAAAAGTAGCTGATACAGAGACCGTCAGGGAGTGCTGCTTACTGACTTGCTCCCATGGCTTGCTCAGCCTGGTTTCTTATAGAACCTTGGACTAGAAGCCCAGGGATACCTCTACCCACAATGGGCTGGACCTTCCCACATCAATCATTAATTAAGAAAATTCTCCCACAGGCCTTCCTACAGCCAGATTGTATGAAGGCATTTTCTCAGTTGAGGTTTCTTCCTCTCTAATGACTCTAGTTTTGTTGAGATGACAAAAAAACTAGCCAGCAAGCCCCTGGAATTCCCCCATTTTTCCTTTGATTTTTCTCAAGGAGATTTGGGATATCAGCTATCTTATAGGAGGGCAATATATATATATATATATATATATATATATATATATACACACACATACACACACACACACATATACACACATATACATATATATACATACAAATAATATTATATATACAAGTAATATAGATGTATGCATATATGTATATGTGTATATATATACACACACACACACAAATAATATATTCCCTACTGTTTAATAAAACTAACTGCTCTAAACTTTGGATTCTTTGGCATTTTATAATACAACTTTCTTATGCAGATTTTGGCATCATCTATATATATGCTTCTTTATCTATGGAGCGGTTCCAATTTTTTTATAAGATATTCCAAACTATATCTCTGACCTTCAGTGGAATATAATCATGATAATAGCAACCTCATCTAAGTAAGTTCTTCTGGATCCTCCAAGAAATTGTTGCCAGGCTATTAGCTGGCATTTACAAAAGGTGAAGGCCTTCCTACATGTATGGTTTCGTTCACATATACCATCTATTGTGGTTTGAATAAGAATAGTTCCAATAGGCTCGTATATTTAAATACTTAGTCACTGGGGATAGCACCTATTTGAAAGGATTAGAAGGATCAGAAAGTGTAGCCTTGTTGGAGGAAGTGTGTCAGTAGAGGTGGGCTTTGGGATTTCAAAAGCTCATGCCATGCCAGAGTCTCTCTCTCTCTCTCTCTCTCTCTCTCTCTCTCTCTCTCTCTCTCTCTCTCTCTCTCTCTCTCCTTCCCTTTCTTCCCCCTTCTCCCCTGTGTGTGTGTGTGTGTGTGTGTGTGTGTGTGTGTGTGCATACTTTGAGCATTTGGGTGCTCACAAAGGTTAGGCAAAGGTCTTAGGTCTCTAATGCAATTAAAGGCAATTGTAAACCATCTGATGTAGGAGCTGAGAACTGATCTCTAGTCCTCTGAAAGAACAACAAGCACTCAACAGCTGAGCCATTTCTTCAACCTCTAGGTTTAGGTATTGGTTGCTGTTAAGTTTGTACCATAAACATTAATTTAATGGGTTAAGCATTAATATTGTTATTGGTAAATTTAGGTAAAAATGAATTAAATAGTCTACCGAGGGACATTCTACCCAGCTTCTAGTTGTAGCTACCCAAATAGATGGAGAGAATAAATGGAGCGTGTGGTTGTTTATCTCCAAGTATTTCTTGTTATTTCAGCTGTTCTGTGTGGGGTTGTGTCCCGAGCTATCGTTCTCGCCAGCAAGAACACACTCGGACAACTGGATTCTTCTGCAGCAAAAGCTTTATTGCTTCTTAAGTAGGGAAGACCCCGACCCTGGAAAATGGTGCTGCTTATATAGCCCTCGGTGTGGCGTTTCAGCACCTGATGTGGCATGTCAGCTCCTGATTTGTTGCTCGCCCATCACCTCATTCCCGCGCCCCGAGATAGGCAGTGACTGGGCGTGAATTCACTCTTGCACTTGCACACAAGGTTTGTTTACTAGTTAGGCACAGCGGAAGCCAGCGCCATCTTATAATGGTGATTGCTCACAGCACGGCTCTCCACAGGGTTGCTCATAAAGTTTGAATCTAGTCACCTTTGCTGACTTTAAGGACTATCTCTAAAGCCCATACATTCTCTTACAAATGCTTACTAGATCATAATCTGAATCCTTATTGAATATCTGGTGGGATGTTCCTTAAGCCTCAGGCAAATAAGATGCAGTTGTGAGCACCCTGTCCTCATAGAGCATGGCCTGCCTGTGACTTTCAAGCTTTCATATTTGTTTAGCCACACAGAAACAGAAATAAATCTTATTAGGAAATATTCTGTACTGGATATTGCCTATTTAGCCTAGCCCATCCTGACCACACACCAGCACCTTAACTATAACAGGTAGAGATGTGCTTTGGTCAGGAGTCTCCACCTTATGATACTCAGTTGTATTGTTTAATTGGCTTTTTTATTAAGTTACAAATAGTTTTATTCCAAATGGCTAAGCTCTGACAGTTTAATTAAAACTTCATAAAGTATTGATGTATTCTGAAATACTGATGGCCAATTCTGGGCTCAATTTTCAGTGTCTTCTCATTAGGTGATGACTTAGTAGTGATAGGTCACTTTCCCACTTTTGTGTTAGGGAATTATCTTTGATCCCACAAGAACTTGCCCTATACCATCTTATGTTAAGTTTTCTTTTTTTCTTTCCCCTACTCCCTTCCTGGTGTCTTTACTACTTAATTCTTGATTCTATAATCATGAGGTTTTGAAAGAAGCATTGTCAAAGAGTTTGTATTTCCCAGTATCCACTCACACCAGTTTCTTAGTGGAATTCTACAGACTTTTGCTTACACTGCTGGGGTAAATGGCAGGGGCATCTTTTATCTGTCCCTACAGAAGGCCAAGGGCTCTGTGTTTTTGTATGGCTGCTTTATCTTTGCAGCATTGGGGCCCTTCCCCCTTTCTCAAGCCAGTACAGATGGGACATTTCAAACTTCTCCATAGGAGAAAAAGGCAGCTTTGCTCCACACTATGAACTGAGGGATGAGAGAACACATGCCTACCCTCCCCAAGCCGACTGCTCTAATGACTCTAAGGTTCCCCCACCAGTCTCCAGCAGACTGGCTTTATAACTGAATCCCAATGTAATTGACTCTCCATTTCTGAACTATTCAAAATTTAATTTCAGTAAACTGCTATCATGAAGTGTGCATTATGCAAGATTCCTGGCACAAGAGAAGTAGGTTTGCCTGGAGCCTCCACAGCCCTTGACTCATGTTTAAATAACATCCATGTCTGTCCTTCAAGTGTCTATCCACTCAACTGTGCACGATTGTGGATTTCAGATCACCAGTGCTGAGTCCTGAAAAGAATATCGACATCTCAATCCCATGGTCTTGGTCCTGAATACTGGTTACACAGTATCCTACATTGCCTCTTGCTTTTCTTTCCCAACCATCTTGTAAATTTACAATTGCGATTTGGATGACTTGGATGGGAATGCAGATGCTATGAATGTTGAGTCTTTCGCAAGAAAACTAAGTGGCTGAACTAAGGCAGTTCACATAGGATCTTCTTTATAAAGATCAAGTCTCTACTGAGACATTGAGAAAGTACAGGAAATGTCCTTTTGCTGACTTGATATATTTCTCAACACAACAAAGCACATGCAGGTTCCTGAGAAGGAGTCTTCTGACGCTGGAGGTTTGAATTAGCCCACTGCAGTTGGACAAGAACCTAGATGATGGGATCTCCACATACATGTCGACTCTCAAAATCTAGGAACTTCTGAACACAGTGTGCATAGGCCGCAGTTCTTCTGCCACTCATAAAGATCTTGTGAAGGCAAGACGAAAACCATAAAGCTTCCCGGCTTCTGGTTTGGCTACATCCTGGCACTGGGGAAGACTTTACCCATTGTTTGGCATTACGAGTGTTTCTATAACCCAGACCAACTCAAGCTGACCCAGTAGACCCAAAGCAACAAAGTAGAGAGTGTAAGTGTGAGTCTGGATGCCTCCATGGCCCTAATATGGTACTGAAGGCTGGGAGGATTCCTGGAGAGCCCCTCATCTTTGTCTACATAGAGAGGCCAAAGAAGCTGGGCTCTGATGTCAGCAAGGGATGGTGCAAAGAAGGCAACCACACCTGGACAGATGATGTAGTCCCGGGGAGGCGTGAAGCACTGCAAGCAGCACTGATTTCCTTCAGACTTCTTTCTCTCTGACTGTGACCAGAATGTGCCACCCACTCTGGGCGAGACTTCTCTCCTCAGTTAGCCCTTCCTAGAAATGTCCTCAAAGACCCACTCAAAGATATATTTTTTTGATTTGATTCCACATTCTGTCAAGTTGCCAATCAAGACTTACCATCATGAATATGTGTTGTGATTTGGGTATTTGACTTGATAGTCAACATGTATGGGGCTGGAACTTTGGTTCAGTCCTGGAGAGTTGAGTTTCTGCTCCGTGAGGAACAAATCAAACTTAAGTTTGGAGTCTTTGTTTCTATTGTTATCATGGAAGGAGATGATATAGGGTAGACCCAAAATTCAAAAAGGACTTATTGCTACAAAATTTAATTCAAGACATTTTATTGGAGTGTACTTGCTGCATACAGCATTGGGTTTCATAAATTTAATTTATCTCAAGTACTTCATGTACTTGGACCATATTCACTGAGTTCATGCCCTTCCACTCACACACACCCTTCCCTTTGGCTAGTCTTTCCCTTCTCCTAATCTTTCTTCTGCTTTGATGTCACATGTGTGTGTGTGTGTGTGTGTGTGTGTGTGTGTGTGTGTGTGTGTGTGTGTGTGTGTAAATGTGTATCCTTATAGAATTTAGAGACCCACAAATAAGAGAAAACATGAGACATTTGTCTGAGTTTGGCTTATTTAACATGATGTTCTCTGTGTCCATTTTCTGGAAAATAGCATAACTTTACCTTATTTTTTTCCAGTTTAAAACTACTCCCTTTTGTATGTATCTCATATTTACTTTTTTAATCTATTGATGGACATCTGAGTTAATTCCATAGCTTGGCTGTTATGAATAATGCTGCAATGTCCAGGCATATCTGAATTATGTTAACTTAGAGTCTTTGGGATATATACACAGGAGTTACTGGTATAGCTGGGCCATAAGGTAGCTCTATTTTCAGGTTTTTTTGTAAACTTCCATAGTGATTTCTATAGTGGATGGGCCAATCTGCATCCATGCCAACAGTATGCAAGGGTTTTCACTTCCTCATATTCTTGACAGTATTTGTCTATTTTTTTCTTTTTAATTTATTGTTTTATTTACTTTTCATTTCTTCTTGAAATTACAATATAATTGCATCTCTCCCTTGCATTTATATTCATATCATAGCCCAATCAGTCCATTATAATGTCACTTCTGTATGTTTTCAGGGCTAATCATTTGTCACGTGACTTTTCCTAAGGAGATGCAACACGCTTGACTGCTCCCCCCAAATAGAAAGCTCAGGACAGACCAAAGTAGAGAAACAAAGTCCAATCTGGTGAAGCAACGAGTTTTAGTAAAGTTACTTACAGGTGTATGAATGAGGGGTTATTTACAGGAACAGAAATGGCTCAAAGATAGCTGAATTACCAAAGCCTGGCTCAGAACAACTGATAACTCACAAAAGCTGAGAACCTGGAGCATACTGTGCAGCCTGGAGGCCCCTCAACAGGTTGTAGAGTGTCCTTTTCAAGTAGCCCATTTGGTTTCTGCTTCTTATAGACAGCAGCTGGATTTGGTCTCAGAGTCTTCTTTGCTGCTTGGAGTGTCTGAGAGTGGCTCTCAGAAGTCTTTATGCTTACTCTTGGGAGCGAGAGGCCCACTGAATCTGGTCAGTTTCAGGAACTTCCTGGAGCCATTTTGAGTTGTTTATCACCTGGAAGGAGCTTCTCTGAAGGATAGAATATTTTGATTTTGAAGGTAACAGCTCATACAGCACCTTTGGCACTGGACAACCAATTGGTGTGCTCTTTCTATCCAGGGGAGGAGTTGTTCTTGTTCAGCTCATATTTTGGCAGCCATGTTGGTGAGACTTTATGAGTATATCTTCTGATGTTACAAAGAGACACAATCTCACAGCAACTCTCAGATCCTTTGGCTGTTACAGTCTTTCCACACCCTCTTCTGCACTGTTCCATAAGCCTTAGATGTGGGAGTGTTTTGTCGATGTATCCATTTGGATTGGGATCCACAACTGTGCAATTGGATTGATTGTGGTTTTCTGTAGTGGCCTCTGTCTATTGCAAAGAGAAATCTCCTTGATGAATAATGAAGACTATACTTACCTGGGGGTATAGTTTGTTGTTAAGGATTTAGTAGTTGTTGTAAAGTCTTCTCCAATAACCACAACAACCTTAGTACTGAGCAGTTGCTAGGTCTCTAGTATCAAGCATAATCTCCCTCTTGTTGGGGGAGGGGGGGTCACAAGTTCAATTAGAAAACTATTGGTCACCATCAAGGTGTGCATGCCACTACTGCCCCCTTATGGCTATCGTGCCATGTTGGTGATTGATGGAGTTCACTGGCATCATAGGATGGTTGCTTGCCTCCCTTCCTTGGGAGCTTGTGTGGTGCTTTCTGATTCCATGAATGCTAGTCCTCAGGAAGAAGGCATGGAGGTCAATTCCAGCTCAGGGGCCTCTGGACCCTGTTGTCTGTTTCTTAATGACAGTCATTCTGAATGGGGTGAGATGAAATCTCAACATGATTTTAATTTTCAATCCCTGCTGGCTAAAGACATTGAGCTTCAAAGTGGGTATTTAAAAGCCATTCTGTTGAGACCATCTTTGTGACCCATATATTCACACGCAGCTTGGGTAGTCTTTGAATGGCTAGCTTTTCAGTAGGAATTCTTGGTCCCTTGTCTACAAAGACACTTTCTTACCTAGTGGTAATTTTGTCTCCTTGCTTCAGTGTCCTACATCTGCACAGATTAAACTGATAACAACTTGTCAATAGAGATTCAGAGCAAGGCTAAACTGTTTGATTTGTAATAATTCCTTCAACGCCTGCAGTCTTCGCCATGGGGACTTTGGTCAGTTCTAGGATAAAGAGATCTTTAAAACCCTCAGAGACCTTCCTTGTCATTCCTGCAGCTGTTATTCTGTCTCTCCTCTTCCTCTTCCTCTTTCTACTTCTTCCTCTTCCTCTTTCTACTTCTTCCTCTGGGACCAGAGATCACTATGTAGCTCAGGCTGACCTCAAACTCATAATCTTCCTGCCATTACTATAGGGTCAAAAGTCTGTGCTCACTTTTGGGTTTTGAAAACCCACCTGAGCTAAAATTCCCACTGATCTCTGAGAATCCCAAGCTCAGGGCTTGAAATCCCACCAATCCCCATCCTGGAAAGCCCCTCCCCACCCAAGAAACTCTATACAAAGCCTGTTTCCTGCTCAGTTCTCTGCTGCTTCTCTCCCAAACAGAGGTAGCCACCTTCTTGTGTCTTTCCCAATAACTCTCTTTAAGGTGTGTTGTGCAGTGTGACTTTGTGTTACTCCTTGGCTCCTGACTGCCAGAATACCTTTCCCTTCAGAGCTGCAACACTTCCATTGGGGAAACCTTTCCCCTCCAAGATCCTACACTTGTATTAGGGAAAACTTTTCTCTCAGAGATGTAACTTACAGTTACCTCATTTGAAACTGGAGTTATTGGAATGTACCTCCAAGATCAGCCTGCAGCTGATTGTTGACGTGTGGTTTCTGAACTAATTACTGCTACACAAGAGGTTTCTGAAAATTTCTCTCTAATTTTCAGAGCAGAAACTGCTTTATTTATCCAGACTAACCAGATTAATCAGATTAACCCATTGCATGAGAATTTATCTTCCAACAGACTTTAGAATGGAAGTCAATGGGAGTGGGGGAGGCATCTGGAGGTGCTTTGATTCCTGCTGCTCTTTCCTTAGTATTTTAATGGTTGAAGTAGTCACTATACAAAGCTATTGGGTGCCTGGTGTGGCAGAAGACTAGAGAAATATCATAACTGGGAGAGAACTCTGTTATCCCTGAGTGAGTAGATGCCACAGATACTGATAAACAACTGTAATGCACAGGACAACGGCTTACAACAAATAATTATCTAGCTCAAGATAACCATAATGATGCAGTTGCTAGACCATCTGAAGAAAGCTTAGGAAACATATTTGATATTGAGGCCAGTCCCAATTACTTGCTGTGTGTAACAGGAACGCTGCATTCAGCAGCATGCTTATATTATATCTGGGCATTTATGAGTGGCATATTTATTTACTGATGTTCTTTCATTAGAGCAAGGAGAAAGGGTACTGTTTTTTTTTCCCCTCTAACTGCCTGGAATGTTTTAAGTGTCACTTTCTATTCTAGACATGAGTATGCATACTCTCTACACAATTTACAGGATGTAGCCACATCTGAAGCTGCGGGCATCTCATAAACTCAGTGCTTCAGAAGCCTTGTCTATCCCCACAGAGCATCAACACTGTTCCCACTTTGTAAGGTTCATAATACCATCTCTGATTTCTGCAGGGGCGAATTCCCAGAGCTCTATGAGGCAAACACTGAGTCTGTCTCTAATCTTGGGGACAGACCTAATTCAGCTTAAAAGCTCCAGCCAGAGCTTTCTCCGTCCTTGCTAAGAGAAAGGATGGTAAATTCCACCCTTTGTAGGGAATACTGAGGAATTACACAACATCCAGCTGAAAGATCTCCAGTTTGTTCTGGAAATAGTAAATGAAGCAAAGCCGACCTCTGGCAGTTGAATTTAAGTTCAAGAAAGGAAAAATTAAAAAGGCCTTTTCTAGACTTTAAGTGGGCATTTTGAAGCCTAGGAACTGGAAAGGCCTCTGTTCTTTTCAAACCTTGATTGATCGATTGATTGATTGATTCCATTGTGCATGTGTGAGTACATGAGTATGTGTGCAGGTACATGAGTACATGTGTGGGTATGCTTCCCAGAGGTGCTTTCTACTTTGCTTTTTGAAAAGTTCTCTTATTGACCCGGGCTTCATCACATAGGCTAGGAAGGCTTGCCAGAGAGACACCCAGGGTTCTGCCTATCTGGAAAGGTGGAGACCTTTCCAGAGCTGGGAGTACAGGTACACAATACCATACCTGGATTTTTTTTTCCTAATGTGGGCTATGTGGCTTGAGTCAAGTCTCCATGCTTTTAAGGCAAACATTTACTAAGTATTCTACCCCACCAGCGTTATTTAGTTATTTTTGGAATAGGCCTCTTGTTGCCTAGGCTGGTCTTGAACTTGTAAGTTCTGTCTTCAGCCTTTCAAGCAGCTGGGGTTACAGGCATACATTGGTTTGCCTACCTGGTAGTGTAATTTATAGCCTTACAACTAACTAAACACGACTAGAGTTAGGGCTCAGTTTTGGTAATATAAAGAAACAACCCAACACAAGAATTTTTATATGGAGGTGAAGGAATGGCTCAGTGGTTAAAAGCACATACTGCTCTTGCTGAGAAACCAAGTCCAGTTCCACGGATCCAAGTAGGACAGCTCATAACCACCTATTCTTCCATTTCCAGGGAACCTGATGCTCTCTTCTGGAGTCAACTTTTACTCACAGGTGAATATACTCACACACAAACACACACACAGCATAACGAAAAAGAAAAATAAATCATTTAAATATTTTACTTATTTCTGAGAATTTCATATATAAGTGTCTTAGTTAGGGTTTCCATTGCTGTGAAGAGGCACCATGACCAAGGCAACTCTTATAAAGGATGACAATTTTTTTTAAAGATGTATTTATTGCTATATGTAAGTTCACTGTAGCTGTCTTCAGACACACCAGAAGAGGGCGCCAGATCTCATTATGGATGGTTGTGAGCCACCATGTGGTTGCTGGGATTTGAACTCAGGACCTTCGGAAGAACAGTCAGTTCTCTTAACCGCTCATTTAATTGGGGCTGGCTGACAGTTTCAGAGCTTCAGTTCATTATCATCACAGTAGGAAGCATGGCAGCACCCAGACCAACATGGTGCTGGAGGAGCCAAGGAGTCTACATCTTGATCCAAAGGCAGCCGGGGGGGGGGGGGGCTCTTTTGCAGGTAGCTAGGAGTAGCTCTTTTCTGCACTGGGTAGAACTTGAGCATAAGAGCCTGAAAGCCCACCCCTACAGTGACACACTTCCTCCAACAAGACCACACCTCTTAATAGTGCCACTCCCAGTGCCAAGCATATTCAAACCACCATAATACGTATCACATTTACATAATTCCCCCTTCCTTTCCTCCACCTAATTCCTCTGTGTCCCTTAACTCCTCAAATTAATTGCCTCTTATTCTTTAAGTATTAGCGTTATAAATATTTACATACATATATGTATAAACACAGCCTGCTCAGTTAATTTAATGTTGCTTATATGTAAATGTGTTTAAAGGTGATTACTTCAGGTTGAATAACATATCCAGGGGCTTGTCCATGGATAAACTGATTCTCCATTTCCCAGAAGCCACTGATTGCCTGTAGCCTTTTATCTGCAGGTGAGACCTTGTGAGATTCCCCCATCCACGTTAGCATGCCAGTTCATATTGTCAATTTTCATGTCTTGTTTAGGTAACCATATTGGTATTGTCACATGGGTACAGCTTCCCTGTTGTATAGAAAAGACACAATCTCTTATTTATTTATTTATTTATTTATTTATTTATTTATTTGCTTGCCTCCTCTGTAGTAAGTTACCCTTCAGGGTCCTTGGACGTACTAGCCACCAAAAGTTGGCTAGATTTACTATGTTACAGTTCTTCATGTTGTGGTGACCCCCAGTCATAAAATTTTTTTCTACTCCATTACTGTAAATGCACTACTGTTATGAATCATAATCTAAATATCTAATACGCTGAATATATATGATCCCCACCAAGGGGTTGTAAACCACCAGCAGGTTAAAGACTGCTGCCCGGGGGCTTGCTTACAACCCAGTTTCATGGAGGTGTTCTCTTGATTGAGGTTCCCTTCTCTCAACTGATTTTAGCTTGGGTCAAGTTGTCACAAAATTACCCAGAACAGAAACCAGGAGCCACAACAATGTCCTATACTGTTTTCAGGGTCTCTTGAACTCCCCTAACTAACAACTCAAAAGGAGGTTTCCCATGGGTGGCACTGGAATTTTGTTAAATAGTCTGTTGCTTTTGGAGGAAGCACTGTCACCCCAATATATATTTTATATATGTGTATATAACATATTTATGTGCATGTAATCATAAGTAAACATAAACTAATATGATTCCTTGTGGCTTTTTCAAACTTCATAGGGTTATTTATCTCTCCTCCCTTCCCTCTCTCTCTCTCTGTGCCACCCTCTCATGCTACCCAGGTAAGTCTCTGCTCCCTCCCTGTTTGTCCAGTTTCCTCCTCTGTAGCACTGGAATCCTGTTATCACTCTCTGGAGCTCTCCTTGCTGGAAACCTCTTCAACATGATCCCTTTGCTGTTATTCACAGTTATTCTAGGTTGTATGTTACATCTGAAGGTTTGGAGTTAGAACCAACAAATAGAGAGCATATTGCTCTCTATTCTGTCTTTCTGGGTCTGACTTAATTCACTTGATATAATAGTTTCTAGTTCTATTTATTTACCTGAAATTTGAACTTTTTTCAAACTGCCAAGTGACCGTCCATTGTGTATATATGCCACATTTCCATTGTACAGTCCAAAGTTGAAGTGCATTTGTTTCTTTGTCCTAACTATTGTGAATAGAGTGGAAATGTACACGGTTGAACAAGTAAAATAGAATGTGGAATCCCTTGAGAATATTCCAAGAGGCAGAATTTCTGGGTCATATGGTAGGTCTCAAAGACATAGGCAGGGCCCACAAGCTGCATATATAGGATTTCATTCTCTCAAGAATTAATGCCAACAATTGATCAGTGGGATGCCATAAAACTAAAAAGGCTTCTCTATAGCAAAGGGAAAAATCAACCAAGTGAATAGGAAGCCCTCAAAATGGGAGAGGAGCTTTGCCAGCTATACATCTGACAGAGGATTAATGTCCATAATATATATAGCGAATGCAAGAAACAATGATTCAAGAGAACACGTGACCAAATTAAAAAATGTCCCATGGAACCAAACAGAGAGCTCTCAAAAGAAGAAATATCACAAAAGTGCTCAACACCCTCAGAAATTAATGTAGTGCATTTGAAAACTACTTTGAGATTTCATCTTACCTGAGTCAGAATGTCTAAGACTCTGGCAACAAACGATGGGGAAGATTTGGGGAAATTCTCCTTCACTGCAGATGCGATTGTAACTGGTACAACCACTATGAAAATCAATGCCATGAACTCTCAAAAAGCAGAGAGAGAGGGAGGGAATGAGAGAGGAAAGAAGAGGAAGAGAGGAGGACAGAGAGAGACGAAGTTGGGTGGGTGGGGAAGTAGGTGGAGAGATCTGGAGGAGTTGGGGAGGGAAAAGAATATGCTAAAAATTATGTGAACATTCTTTAAATAAAAAATAAAATAATGAAAAAGCTAAAACAACAAATCTTAAAAATAACTTATATCTGATGTCCATGACCCATCTTTCTTAGACCTATGTTTTGGCTAAAGCATAAAACAATATTACTTAGACATTTAGACTGGGCAATTCTCATATCTGTCTGGAACATTTTAAATGTCAGTTTCTGTGTGCCTGAGTGTATCATCTTCCCAGTGGGATGAGAATGAAACTGTAACAGAAGTGTCATTCTGAACTAAAGAATGCCACATAATCCCAAAGACTTCTAATGGCCAACTGCTGCCTCCAGGGCCAACCTGTTGCTGAGTTCCTCTGACAAGACATGGCACTGTCCCAACTGCCACTACCTCACAGGACTAGCTTATTTGAAAGTTGGGGCTTTATGGGGCGGGGAGGGTCAGGTTAAAATGGAGTTATTAAGATGGGTGCTAATCCAGTGTAACTGATAGTCTCATAAAACTTTGAAGATGAAGACAGACCCCCACATAGGGAGATGCAGAGCAAAGGAGAAACAAAAACTGAGAAAACCAACAGAAACTAGAAGAGAATCATGGGACAGATTTGCCCTCACGGACTTCAGATGGTAAAGTCTCTGTCAACCGTGAGGAAGTACGTTTTGTTGCTCGGGTCATCCTTTATTGCAGAAGTCTTAAGGAGCTGACACATTCATGGACCATAACCATGAGGATGCTGATCATCAACACCACCCCTATATCCTTGAGGCTTCCTACCCATGGTCCACAGAGACTTGGCCCTGAACCACGGATTGCATTGCCATTGTTTATACAAACTTCCTACTAGTGGTGCCCATTGCCGCTCCTGAAGCTGTGAGGATTCACTGCTATAGCTGTTGCCAGCTGAATTGATTCAGAGCAAGGCCAGGATGAACTGACTTAAGAGTACTGCCTCAGCTAATTTTCCTAATTGCCCAAATATTTGATAAGAAACAACTAAAGAGATGGAAGATCCATCTTGGCTGTGATTTGAAAGGATACAGTTGGGCTGGTGAGATGGCCCAGTGGGTAAGAGCACTGACTGCTCTTCCGAAGGTCCTGAGTTCAAATCCCAGCAACCACATGGTGGCTCACAACCAGCTGTAATGAGATCTGATGCCCTCTTCTGGTGTGTCTGAAGTCAGCTACAGTGTACTTGTATATAATAATAAACAAATCTTTGGGCCGGAGCGAGCAGAAAGGCTCACAACCATCTGTATAGCTACAGTGTACTCACATACATAAAATAAATAAATATTTTTCAAAAAAGAAAAAAAGAAAAAGAAAAAGAAAAGACAGGATACAGTCCATAAGAAAGACTGAGCTCAGGATTAGGGTTGAGCTCTTAAATTCTGCAATTTAGCAATCCCCCTAGACTTAACCTAGATCTCACAGCCTCCACAAACACCACTACCACCCTAGAATCAACTTTTTCAATACAAGAGGCAGTGGGACACATGGTGCATGCAAATCATAACACAGGCATTATACATGTCTACTGGTACTTGAGAATCCTTTCATATATCATGCCTGCCAGCTTTGCCCCACCCCACCCCACCCCACCCCCCCCCCCCCCGCCAGCTTCTCTTGCTTCTTGGTTGAGAAGCTGTCGCTGAAAGCCACTCCTGGCAGGATTCTCTCTTCACTGTGCCAGATCCTCTCAAGAACTTTATTAACACCCAAAGACCTATGGATTAAGAGCTCATGTGGCCATAATTGCCTTCCTCATGATGGTTCTAGAAACCCTCTTGTTTTCCAGATTACTTTCAGTGCCATGCGCCTCTAGCAAGCAGAAGATAGACACTCAGGGATGCAGCTCTCAGCATGGGATTGCATATATTGTTCTGGAGCAGGCAGAGTTCTGTGGATTCAAGAATGATTTCTCACAGTACCGTATATACCTATACTTCTAGGCTGGATTTAATAAAATGCCAAGTGCTACATGTACATGATTTAAAATGATCTTAAAAACAAAGCTTACAAGAAAAGAATAACCCTTCGTGTTTGTCAATAAAGAAAGAGGGGATCAGAGGCCCCAAGCAGCTTGCTCCAAGTTATACATACACCAGATTAAGGAGTTAACATTGAAACTGGAGTTTGCCTGACTCCAGTGCCTAGCACTCCCAAGCTCAGGGCATCAATGCTCATCATGAAGGCTGCCTATACAAAGTTCTGAGCTATAGAGAAATAGCCATGATGTCTCCCTTTCCAGAGCCTCTAGGACAACTTGTAGGTTCATATGACTTTGCTATGAACAAAGTCTTGATGAACAATTTGTCTTACCTTTTTCATACAGGGAAGAAAGAGTCTATGGCCTAAGGTGGATGTTGGAGGTTTGTAGGAGTCTTATCGATACAATTTTCCCCACTCTGTATTCTAACAGTTCTAGTTATAGCTAACAAAAGGCAAATGGTGCTTCAAGTATCAGACATATGGTCCAAGGTAGAACAGGGCTTTAGAATGGCCCCACTGGGAAAAATGTTATAGACTTAGGCAGAGTGAGACTTTCTGCTTCTTGCTTCTGCCTCAGACTAGACTTGTGTCTTTACAGAGAAAGGTTGTGTGTATGGTGAGCTTCTCTTGTTCTATCAGTTGCCTGAAATAAGCCACGCTTCATATCTGGTCAAATACAGGATATTGATCTATAGAGAATGGATGGCTAGAGTGAGAGAAGTGAGTTTACAAGACAGAGAGGGAGAGGAAAGAGCTGGCTGGGTTACCTACCACACACAGGCCCAGAGCTCAGACAAGCCTTTATCCATAGATTGAGAACAGGTCTGAAATAACTGGAAAAACAAGAAAGTAAAGGCCAACACCATCTTCATTCTAATTTGGGAGCCATATCCTCTGGTGACTGGTGATGTCAGATTCTCCTCCACTTACCAAGCAGATACATGCCTCTTCCTTTCAGATGGAGGACCAGGAGAAGAAGGAAAGAGCTGGAGCCATTCTCCTCTAAATGGCTTCCTCTTGGAATAGAATCCTCACACCAAAACAAGACAAACGAGAACATCCCCGTGGTCACCAACAGTGGTTTATGATGTCCTGAATGCTTAAGTGAGGGTTGAAAGGAGGATCAAGTTAGGGAGCAGCAGTACCACCTGGCCTTAGAGTCTGAGAGCAAGCTACCTCAAGCTCTCCGCAGATGGTCTCTCTCCATTCTGGGAGCTCTAAAGTTTTACATATCCCTGTTTGCGGATAAAGCGATCCTACCATAATTCGCCTTCCCATCACAGCGCTTGTACAGTCTAGAGATTAAATTTCAAATTGGTTACTATGTGAAAGTCTGATAAGAACAGGGCTTCTGTGGTCAATACAGACACATTGGATTTGTGTCCAACATCAGGAAATCAGAACCAAGCTAGGAGCAGTGCCAGTGAGGAGGACAGCTGTAGAGTGAAAGGCTGTGCTGTACTGGAAGCCTTAACTCACTTTTCCTTCCTGGTTGCTTGCTGCTTAACAAAGGCTGAGGGTCACCATGGCTACTCAAGGCAGCTGGACCTAAAAGTAAGAATACCATTAAGGTGTGCTTTGCTTTTAAAACTGGAGAAGGCTGCGTGCACCGGTATAAAAGGAGAGTTGGCCTAAATATATCTCTCCAGCTTTTGTTCGTTGGAACTGAATTTGTAGCACTGGCTTCCGAGATGCTGATAAACTCTCATGTCATTTTGGGTGGGTCAGTGCAGGGGGCCGGGGAGGTTCTTCTTGAGGCAGTGAAGGGGGAAGAGCATCTGTGAAGGGTAAGACTTGGTCTTACAAGATATTTAGGGTAGCTGTATAATAATAAAAAGTTTACTTATCTAAGTCTAAGTTTCCTTGCTACTGTAGCTGACCTGCCTTCTATGATCCTCTGAGGCCAGAAACTGTGGTTTCTGGCACTTAGCGCCTCTCCTGTAAAAACAGCAAGGGATTAAGTAAATAGGCTTTGTACTATCTCAGCAGTAATTTCGAGGCTCTAAGTTTCAACCTGCTAGTCAGAAGTCGCAGGAAGAAAAAGGGACACTTAGAGAAGTGGTTATAGAGTTTATTATTAAGTTGTAAAAAGTTTCCTATGCAAGCTATCTAAGGGGAAAAGCAGAAAGATTCTAAGTGGGGAAAAGGAAAAAAAATTCTAGTAAGGGAAAAATTCTTCTAAATGAAACAATTCTCCTAGGTGGGGGAAAAAGGAAAAAAATTCTACTCTAAGTGGGGAAAGGCAAAAAAATTCTTCTCTCTCTTCTCTTTGTCCTCAGTACTTATACATCTTTCAGAATACATGATCACATGTTACAAAGTTCATCACAAGTTCACACAAAAAAATCAAATCATAAATTGAAATAGAAGTTTACAACAGAGAATGTTTACATGCATATCCATGAGGAGTAATTATCTGGCTAAACATCCATCACCTGTCTCAGCTCCACAGGTTCACTGAAGGTTTAAAACCATAACTAAGTTATTAGTGAAGTTTTGTATAGATAAACCCAGTCAATACTTTATCTTCTGTCCTAGCACCTATAATAAATCACTATTTCCTTTTTTATGACCTTTGGTTAATTGTTTTACAACCTCTTGCAATGTGCTCTGAGTAGGAGAAAGTCTGGTTACCATCTAAGAGCAATTAACTGGTGACACTTGGGAGACTGGCAGAGTTCTCATTGTAGTTTTGACTACCAGAAAAGGACCTAATAGCAGTCCTACTATAAAAGAGCTTAATAATCACAATATAATTTTAGGAATTCTTATAGGATCATCATTAAGACTTAAGTCATCTATTTGTCAATATAGCATCACTACAAACAGTACATCTTCGTGGATCTGCAGAGATCTGCTCCAAAGGGGTGTGCTATTACTTAGTGATTATTAATAATAACAGGAAAATCATGTTAATAGCAGGAATCTTTCATAAAATGAATCTCTTACAGCCTTGCTTAATAAGGGCGAACCTGTCCCAGATTATATAATAATCTGAAGCAGGCCATCTCAGGACGATCACCTGCTAGTTATAAGCTTGTCCCATTATGGCTCCTGACAGCAGAGGATGTTCTCTGAGATTCTGACTAGAAGAGTCTAGTTTCTGAGAGACTAGAGTCTCTCCCTAGGACTCCTTACCATCTTCTGGAAGCTTAAAATGTGCCATAGAAACCCTCATGGTTTCTCTGTGAAAGGGATTGTTACAATTGAATCCTACCAGGAATGGACAGTAGGTTCAAATGCACAGAGAGGGGGCACCTAGTATTCCCCTGTCTCCCCAGAAACAGATTGCAAAAGCATCATCCCCATTAAATGAGCTCCCAGGTCTCTGGCTTTAATGTCTACAGTATACCACCTAGTGCTGTTGGGGAGAATAATCAGCTTTATTATACCCGAACTGAGTTGAAAAGCAAAATATAGGCCTATGTGTTGTAATGGGGGTAACTCTTATTTATAATGTGAAATCTACCCGGAAGAATAAAACAAGACACAGATACCGTACAGAGAATTACCCTGTTCACGCTTTTCACGCTTCTGTGCTTTTAGCCAGCTTTTGTTCTAGGAACCCAACTGCTGCACTGAGACTATGATGTTCAAATGCTCTGCTAAATGAAGCCCACAGCTGCTCTGTCAGAAACATCGCATTAAAATGTGTTCCGAGACCATTTGGCAATGTTCTGAGGCTGACTTTCATTTCATAAAGCTACAAAACCAGCTCTGGGCATCGGGAGGATTGTGAACAGGCCACACAGTCCTTGAAGGGAGGCCAGGGAACTGGGGGAAGGTCCACCATCGCTGAGCAAAGTGGAGGAATGAAAAGAGAATGAAACACTTCCTGCTCCTCCTCCTCCTCCTCCTCCTCCTCCTCCTCCTCCCCCCTCCTTCTTCTTCTTCCTTACCTCTTCCTCCTCCTCCTCCTTTTTTCACACTTCAACGTTATTCATAAGAGTCAAAATTCTAAAGGCACAAAAGGAAAGACACTGATCACATGCCTCTCCCTCCTACTTTCTCATCCACAGTTTCCCTACGAGCAACAATGTTAATATTTTCTTGGGCCCACCTGTGGATTTATTCTGCACAGATCTTATAGCACCTCCCCAAATCTTTTCTACCTATAGTAATTACTATATTTATTATATGTGATGTCTCAGATCAGTTTAAATTGCATGTCTCGTGTCATGGGAAGAGTTAGTAATGCTTTCTGACATTTTAAGGAGCCTTTTTAGCCAGGCACGGTGGTGCATACCTTTAATTCCAGTACTCAGGAGGCAGAGGCAGATAGATCTTTGTGAGTTTGAAGTCAGCCTGATCTATAGGGGGAGCTGCAGCCTGGCCAGGGCTACACAGTAAGACCCTACCAAATAAATAAATAAATAAAATAAAAATAAAAAAAATAACATTTGTGTGGAGTGGTCACGTAATTAGCTCTTTTGAAAAATTGATTACATAATTATTTTTTATTGGTCAGTGGGAGCGCATTCATCCTATGGAATGTATCCCTTCTCTATCATATGAGTTGTAATCAGTTGCCCACTTTGTTGGTTCCCGCTGGTCTTGGTCTGTTTGGAACCATGGATTCTTTCCTGAATTCTGGGTGTTCTTTGTAGATATGGTTTTCTGATCCTGAGGCTTCACAATCATTCTTCTGCCACTTCGCCCAGTTCTTTCGTCAGTTTTAATGCTCAGGGTTTTTCTCTATTGGAACTCATTCTGGTTGCTGTGGTTTCTACTGTCACAGTGATCTCTAATTTGGTCTTGAGATCCTTGAAAGCCCTGGTCTAGGCGAGCTCTGACATGAAGTCTTGATGAGTGGCAGGGGAGACGTGACGAGGAGTGAAACCAAAAGGTATAAAGTGAAAAAATACCAGAAAGGTTTATTTGTATCAGTTTTAAGTGTGTGTGTGCGTGTGCACATGCTTGTGGGGGGAGGCAGAGGGGAGAGGGTATGGTACCAGAAGAGGCCAGAAGAGTCCCCTGGCTCTGGAGTTACAGGTGGCTGTGAGCTGCCTGATGTGAGTTCTGAGAATTGAAGTCCTGCCCTTTGCAAGAGCAGTATGTACTGGAACTGATGCTGCCCTACCCTCTACTTATTTTATTCACAGTTCTCTAAGAGGCTAGAGGTGCTGACAAGAAGCCAACAGGGAGCCAGGGGAGTGGCTTATTGGGTAAAGAGGTCAGCAGGAAGTCCTGGGCTTGCTGTTGACTGGACAGGAGCTCATGTGTAGGTAAAGGGTGAGGGAGAGATACATTGTGGATCACTTCTTTACTAAAGGCTGTGGGCTTAAGCAATACTCCTCTGGCTTTCCCACGGGGAGGGAGCTACAGATTGGGGATTTATTTGCTGGCTTTGATCTTTAAGTTCTGTCATGGGCAGCTGCTGTGGAATGTGTTGGGTTGAACACAACCACCTGCACAGGCAAGGAAGATTTAATTAGGGAAAAAGAAATGGGGTAGGACCGGGTTGCAGGTAACTTAAGTCTGGCCTAGAAACAGATGCAGAGACAGCAGTTATAGTAACTATATGACACTGGCATAAGATGTTAAGCATGGATTCAACTTTATCTTTGTCTCTATGGCTAGGGAATGTCCCAATTTTCTATTCTGCATGAGTCACCCTTCTGTCACCCTTCCCGCCCTGGCTTCTGGTGCCTACCCGGTCAATTTCTGGACATATTCTGTTTCATTGCTTTGTTGTTCTGGTCACAGGGCAGTGGCACTGTCATCATAGTATGTTCTGACACTTGATGGAGAAACCTCATCACTACCTCAACTGAAGATTGGAAGAGACAACGTCGGCCAGTTACAAAAACCATGCCAGCATCTTCACATTCTTATTTCACGGAATAACTCCGGGAGCGCTGGTATGTCATGGTACACTCTTAGGGCTGGCCATAATGTCAAGAAGGGAATTGATTCCCCCAAATGCTAAATGTTACCTACAGGAGAAATGAAAAAGAAATAGAAAAGTGTTCATCAGAGGGCCTTAGAAGAGCAAAGGGAGAAACTTTTAAAAACAAATAAGCAAGCACACACACACACACACACATAAACAAACACTAAAATATCAAAACAAACAAACAAACTTTTTTTTTAAGGGACTCTGCTTCCCAAGCAGTCCAGCAGAGCTGCCCCTTGGAGGTCCTGAAGGGTCATCAGTGAGGACTATCAGAGCCCTTCCGAGAAGGCATCACATTCCCATTCATTTTGTTGGTACTCAAACGTGTTTCACCATCCAGTTCCTTTCTTCAAAAACACCTGTTGGGGATGGAGAGCTGGATCAGCAGCTAAAAGTATACGTGTGGCTGCTGACGACCACCTGTAATTTTATTTCCAGGGGAGCTAACCCCTGCTTCTGGCCTTCATGGGCACCAGGCTTGCACCTGGTAACTGGGCATAAATGCAGCAATTATATACATAAAATAAATACATAAAAATTTAAAAATACACTTCTTACTTAATATTTCATGCCACTCTCAGGAAAACAATCTGGAGGGCCTCAGGGCAAAGAGAATTTCTATAGGTAAGGAAATGGCCTGAGAGTCCTATTAGGACCACTAACAAGTGTCTGACTAGACTTTCAACTTCTAATGTGTTTGTGGGGTAAAGATGAGGGTCCCTTACACATGTGATCTGTATTTGCTTAGGATATAACAGAAGCCAGCACAATGAGCTGATCATGTTTGGTCAATCTTTCCCTCTTCTTCTGGCCAAATAGGTATTCGACTATATGCCCTGCTTGCTTCTCTCCATAGATAATAGCGTTTAGAAGATGTGGGAATTTTTTTTCTTACTATGGAATTTATATATGGTGAAAAGCTTCAACATTTACTAATCTCAGCCCTTGCTCTCAATTAGGTGAGAGTCCATGTACCTTAGGCAAATGTCACTAATAATGATCCTTGTGTGGGCCTAGCCTATTGGCAGGGTTTTTTTTTTTTCTGCTGTCTTCTGTTATGACTGCCAGATATTTTGTAATTTTAGAGAAACCAATGCATTCCCATGCCACTGTGCTACACCAATCAAAGATGAGAAGTAGAGAGACCAACAAGCACAGAAGTTCTTAAAACCCAAGGAGTTTTAGAGACACCTTCCCCACCCCCCACCCCATTGTCCAGGTTTTCCAGCTGTGTTTGAAAGCCCCATCAGAAGCTTTTATGTTACTGTATTGGCACCACATGCTTCATGCAGAAGTGGCATAAGCTATCTAAAAGAGCCAAAGATTTTAACGACCTGGGAAAAAAAATCCAAGAATAGTATTACTACCAGAAATCTCTGGCTCCATGGGCTAGGGAAATGGCTCAGATAAGGGTCCTGTACAAGCATGAGGACCTGCGTCTGATGTCCAGCACCCATGTCAACAAGCCAGGCATGGCAGCATAGACCTGCTGTCCCAGCACTGGGAGGCAGAGAGGGGAACCTCCCTGGAGCTTGTCAGTCAGGGTTTCTAGTTTATCTCATGAGCTCCAGGCTCAGTGAGGGACTGAAGGAACAGTAAGGGACACTGTTTAGGAAAATAGGGTGGACAGTGACTGAGGAAGATGTTCATCATCGATCTTTAACCCCAGATGTGCTGGGGAAGAGAGGGAGGGAGGGAGGGAGGGAAGGGATAGAGATGAGAGAGAGAAGAGAGTGGTGGGGAGAGAGGTGTTGGTTTCTCAGAGAAGTGGGTGTTACTGTCCGTAGAGATTCAGGATAAATGTGACAGATGGCTGCCCACTCAAAGACACTGTCTCTGGAGGAGAGAGCAGGACATAACAGTCCTCCAGGCTTCACAGAGGCAATCCATAACCCCTGTGCCCAAATTCTTGACCCAAAGGATATATGAGCATCATAAGTAGTCATTTATGCAAAAACATGTAGAGTAGCTCTGTCAGGGTCTTCACAAACATTGGGATGGAATCATGGACACTACTAAAGGGCCCAAAATGTATTTTTCTTCTATCCCAGTCTTCAAAGAACATACTGACTGATCACAGTATCAGTTTCTTACACCAAGGTCAGGACAGGTATAAGCATATGACCCCCAATTCACCTGAACAGAGTCCTTCATAGATTATAGTGGAGAAAAGGAGAAAAGGGGCATGGAGAGGGTGGAAACAGTGGGAGGGAGGGAGGGAGAGAGAGAGAGAGAGAGAGAGAGAGAGAGAGAGAGAGAGAGAGAGAGAGAGAGAGAGAGATTAAGTAAGGGGATATAAAAAGTCGTTAATTCCAGGGGCAATCCCTTCAAAAATATCTGCCACCCCAATATTCTTCCCAACTGCCAAGACAAATAGTTTTCCTTCCAAGAGATCTGGCTAATTTGAAAGGGTTGGACAAGACATGATATTTGAGCCAGCTCTTGGCAGATGGGGGAGCATAGGCACCCCGACTGGGGAGAAGGCTCTAGAAAGAGGATAGGCAGGTGGCACAGTCAGGAGTTACCGGCTCTCAGTCCACATGCTGGCTGAACTTTTAAGTCAAAGAACTTGAACTTAGCTCCTTAAATCACAGCTTCCTCGGGAAGCATAGGTGCATAGGTGCGGAGGAAGAACAGGAGGCAGGAGACTGGGTGAATGATGCTTAGGGAAGAGCCGGATTGCTGTATGGGGAGAGGAACCTGGACATTAGTGGAAATGATCGGAAACACCGAACACACATGTTTCCCGGAGTGGGAACCCGGATGTCGGGTGCACTTTGGTCTCAAACAGCTTTGGTTTTGCTCTCTTCCAGATTTTGCCCCCTTGTGTGTTACTGTTCCCTTCCTGTGAAGAACTGACTCACGCCCAAACATTAGTGAGCAGACGAAGAGTATGTTAAGATGTGCGTGGTAGACGGTATCGATCAATGCCTCTCATGTCCTTGCTCCCCTTTTGTGCTCTGCCCCAATCCCTGTGGCATCAGCATCTGCAATTCTTCTTCTGCCTATTGTAGTCACTCTTAATTCACAGCAGAGAACAAGAAGTGCCTGGAAACTTAGTCCCCAAAGCCTGCCCCTCATCCCTGACTGGGACAACCCCAGGAACATCCTCGGGATCCTGGACTTTGCCTGTGATCGTACTCTCCTGCAAAGACTACTTCCTTCTTTCAATCTGGTTTCTCTCACTCTCCTCCCAGTCTCCCTTGGGAGCATCCCTATAAGAAACTCCTTGCACACAAACCCTGGTCTCAAGTCTGCTTCAGGGAACCAGTTCTCTAGGGCAGCTGGACGGAGGAATTTATGGAAGTCCTACGGCAGATAACCTCAAAAGCCCCATAAGCATCTGGGCTCTGCTGTTGGCCGGGATGTGTGTTCCCTTCCGATTTTTACCTCACCGGAAAAGCCAGACTTTGTTGGTTCATCCTCCTACCTGATTCTCTCTTCAGTTTCAAACCCATAGCCTTGATTTGGCAGGACTTCCCTAAGTCAGCAATCTGAATTTTCTGATCCTCAAAGCAAGTAACAAAACTCTAGTCCGTGGGACTGCTCCTCCCGAAACAGCCCAGGGGTCCTCTTATCATAAGCATGCGACTTTGGGGGCCTTTCCCTTTATTCTCAGGGACTCCGCACATCACAAGCCGTGCTCCCTCAGCACAATTAACTTTACAGTTTAACATTTTTACCCTTCCCTCTTTCATGCCTGTAGTCTGTACCCACCTACCTTATCATGATCTATCCATCTAAATAGGGTAGCATAAATGTTTTCTTATTTGTTGGTGACAAGCATTTCCTAAGCATTTGATGTTGCCACACTTAGAAAAGCAGGGTGGGACATTGGGGTGATCTGAAAATAGACGTCTTTGGGCATGGGAGATGAACTTCACCACCCAGAAAGTGCATTTGCCCAGAGACTGTAGCTCAGATATGAGTGGCCTCCCTCCTGCCCCAGGCCTGCTATAGAAGTTCTGTTCCAAGCAGCTTGAGCTATCCCTACCACAGCACGTTTCTGAAGCCTTTCATGGGAAGCTGCTGGCCTCTGGTACAGACTAATGAGCGTTTTCCTACACAAAGCCTCCGATGTATGTTATCATTGGTAATTTATTAGGCTCCTCCTGCAGGGAGCACACACAGTTCCTGCTAGCGATGGACTAATTAAAAACTTCCCGACCATGTACAACTTCAATTGTGTTGAGGTGGGAGAAATGAACACTACCTCCGTGGTAATTTTTCATAGGAAAGGGAACGGTAATGATTTCTAAAAATAAAAGAAGGAGAAATCATGGAAGCCTTATTTATGTTGCTTAAGGAGACAAAAGCAGGTTCTGTCGACTTTGGTGTGTAAATGTAGAACACTTGGGCTTCTCAAAGAGTATCCCTAACTTCTCATCTTCAGCTCTGATATGACATGGTTCAACTGATCCAAAGGTAAGGATCGATGTTCCTAGTTGTAAAAAAAAAAAAAAAAAAAAAAACCAAAAACCAAAACCAAAACCAAAAACAAAAAAAACCAGAGTTTAAAGGTGGTTTCATCCTTACTTACACATAACCTTGCATAACCCCAATGGCAGTAGGTTTGTCTTTTTCTTCCTCTTTCTTTCCTTTTTTTTTTTTTTTTTTTTTGAGACAGGGTTTCTCTGTGTAGCCCTGGATATCCTGGAACTCACTCTGTAGACCAGGCTGGCCTCGAACTCAGAAATCTGCCTGCCTCTGCCTCCCGAGTGCTGGGATTAAAGGTATGCGCCACCACTGCCCGGCTGGTCTTTTTCTTTTAATAGATAGTGTATTCGTCAGGGTTCTCTAGAGTCACAGAACTTATGGATAGTCTCTATATAGTAAAAGAATTTATTGATGACTTACAGTCGGCAGCCCAATTCCCAACAATGGTTCAGTCGCAGCTGTGAATGGAAGTCCAAGGATCTAGCAGTTACTCAGTCTCACACGGCCAGCAGGCGAAGGAGCAAGAGCTAGACTCCCTTCTTCCAATGTCCTTATATTGTCTCCAGCAGAAGGTGTAGCCCAGATTAAAGGTGTGTTCCACCACACCTTTAATCCCAGATGAAAGGTGTAGCCCAGATTAAATCTCCTTAAACTCGGAGATTTAATCTTCTGGAATCCATAGCCTCTATGGCTCAAGATCTCCATACCAAGATCCAGATAAGGATCTCCAAGCCTCCAGATAAGGGTCACTGGTGAGCCTTCCAATTCTGGATTGTAGTTCATTCCAAATATAGTCAAGTTGACAACCAGGAATAGCCACTACAGATAGTTATCCATCATGTGAGCCACTAATGTTCTCCCAGCTAAGGTGATCTGGGGTGATCTAGAGGCTCTCAAAATTTACATGATCTGGTTGTCTTGGCTTGACATCTGAACTTAAAGGCTAGTTTGGGGCTAGTGAGGTGGAGAGAGATGTCTGTGGACAAGCCGGATGACCTGAACTTGAGCCCTGGGACCCATAGAGTAAAAGGAGAGATGTGTCACCTGTCCTTCAGCCTCCTCATATGCGCCATGGCATTCACAGGCACACACACACACACACACACACACACACACACATTCACACGCCTAGATACAATGTAAAAAGTCATGTGTCAGGTGGATGGAGTGGGGATGATTTCAGGTGGTGGGAACAAAGGCAAGCATAGGCAGTAAAAAGAATTTGCTGCTAAAGATAGGTGAACCTGAGAGACTCAGTGCCCTGGAGAGAAAAAACAGAACTCGGAGACTCTAGACTCCATTAGCACCAGAGGAACTCAGAGCATGAGGAAGAGGTGATGGTGCAGTTAAAATTCATGGTTTAGAAAGATCACACTTGGAGGCTGCTACGGTAGAGGTGGGCCTTCCCTTGTGCAGGGGTTGGGGGACAGTTCAGGTCAGAGGAGCTGGGTGAGGTCCGGTGGCAGCTGGGGTGGTGAGGACTCTGGGATGCTTAGTCAGCAGGATTCGTTGTGTGAGGTGAAGAGAAGGGGAAATGAATAGAAATGAGTCAAATAGGGTGTGTGTGTGAGAGAGAGACAGAGAGTGAGAGAAATAGAATGGTTTAGGTTGAGAATGTTGTGAATTGGCTTCCTGTCAGACTTCTGGAAATGGCTGCTTAGTGTTTGGACATACAGATCTGAAACAGCTCTGACTGTGTAGCCATCAAGTGTTAATTAACACAAAATGGCACACGTTTTGAGTTGCACACAAAGGACAGCATGGGCGATGGCTGATGTCACTAACCTCAGATGTGTTACCCTTGTTCGTCTTTATGTTTTTGGCAAGCGATGTGATAGAAAGCGAATCTGTCTACAAACTCGGCATCTTAACGGTGCTTAGATATTTCTGAAATCGCTGTGGTAAATATTCACCTCGCTCAGCTTAATAACAAGCAGTGGGAGAAGTGGGGAGGCCCCCTGCTTTCATCTGTATTCAGGCCGTTAGTATAAGAAAGTATTGCTGACCTGGAGCTGCAATGCAAGGCTAGGAGGAAACAGCAGTGTGCCCTCTAACCATAGCAACAAGCTTGGAGGTGGCTCCATCCACAAAGCTCCAGGGCCCTTAGGAATGTTTGCTCCCACAATCCCTTGCAAGCAAGCAGCAGCAGTATTACTTTATTCTGAATAGTAGGCTGAATGCTTTTGGTGCTTGAAAGAAAGGGGCATTGGTGCAGTAAAGAACATATTCATTTCTTTATGAGAACAAGTAACAAACAGGAGTTTGTGATAAAGACAAAGTCCGCTTCTCCACGGCTTTTTTGTACATTGGCATACAGTTTCCACAGCCTCTGGTGTTTCACAGAATGTGTACATTTTTATTTTGTTCTGTGGTCTAGAATTTAGTCCCTTCTAATATGAAGCAGAAACCATTTCTACCTGGAGGTAACTTGATGGCACGGGAACAGAGGGCTTGCTCCAGTCACTGTCAAGATGAAGGTGTGGAGAGGTCCATGATGGCTCTGCCAGGTGAGCTGGAGCCTTCTGGCTGCAGTGACACCTGACCTCACACTCCACCCTCCTGGCATTGCTCATTTGACACAGCCTTATGAACAAATGCTGGCCTAATGTCACTCACAATAGGGCTCCAACATTGACAGAGATGACCCCAGACAGCTGTCTCTGCTGGCAGATCTCTGATGAGGAGGTGGCATCAGAAGACCACAGTGGCCTTGTGAAGTTGGACACTGCTCCTTCCAGGCACTTTGAATGTAATGACACCAGTTCTGATCTAACCTCTGGTCCACTGTCCCCAGGGGATAGTCAGAAACACAGTGACATGGACCACTCTGTCAGATGTCCTGTGTGGATTTCTAAGCATCTTCTGTCACTCTAGCCCATGGAGGAGGGACTACAGACTCAGCTCTTGGTTGGAGTAATCTTCAGGCTCATTTACTACACTCCTTAGGCCAGCACTTCTTAAGCTATTGACTATTTGTTAAGTCAAAAGTATTGTATGATCAACAATATATAGAAGGTTTCCATTTTTCTATGTCAATTAAAGCAGATTAAAATTTATCTCACAACCTCACAGCCAGGTTCTGACAGACATTTTGAGTGGGAGCTGGAAGGGTTTGTTCCTAGTGGCTTTAATAGAAATTGAGCACTCTTCACAACTGCTCTTCGTGTCTCTGTTAGCACTGTGTAACACGCTTAATGCCATTTTGTGCTGCTGTTTCTTATTTTACTCAAGTGAAGGAGGAAGAAACATAACAATGTTCCTGTGGCGTCATTCTCTGAAGAAGAGAAACATTAATGGGAAATGGGAACCTATATCTCTGATGTCACACTCATCCTCTAGGGGTACGTTCCCAAGTATATTAGTTAACTTTGCATAACTATTAAAAAAAAGTACCTGGGCAATTGGATAAAAGTTCATTTTGTCTCACAGTTCTAGAGATCCTGCTCCTCAGATCAGGCAACCCTAATTTTGAACCTCTGATGAGGATAGCATATGGTGCCTACTGCATCTTGAGCTTGAAAGCAAAACTGGAGATGAAGAGACTGTAGTCCCACAATCCCTTTCGAGAGCATGGCCCCACTGATATAAGGACCACCCCCCCACACAACTTGGCTCTACTTCCCCAAGGTTCTGCTATCAGTGCTACCCTGAGAATCAAACTATGAACACTTGGTTCTTTGGGGACACTATCATACCATAGCATCTTCCCCGGCCCCCGCCCCATCCCCACTCAACCCTTGTCCTATGGATCTGTCCCAAGCTGTGGGTTAGATCATCTCTAAAGTGAATCCCATCACGACTTCAGACTCTCCCTGAATCACAGGTCTGGGAAGTATGCAACTCCAGCTTTCACTACTGACAGCATGCAGTTTTCCCTCAGATGGTGTCTTAGTTAGGGTTTTACTGCTGTGAACAGACACCATGACCAAGGCAAGTCTTATAAAAAACAACATTTAATTGGGACTGGCTTACAGGTTCAGAGGTTCAGTCCATTATCATCAAGGTGGGAGCATGGCAGTATCCAGGCAGGCATGGCACAGGAGGAGCTGAGAGTTCTATGTCTTCATCCAAAGGCTGCTAGTGGAAGACTGACTTCCAGGCAACTAGGGTGAGGATCTTATACCCACACCCACAGTGACACACCCATTCCAACCAGGTCACACCTATTCCAACAAGGCCACACCTTCAGATGGTGCCACTCCCTGATCCAAGGATATACAAACCATCACATTCCACTCCCTGGTCCCCATAGACTTGTTCAAAAACATGAGTCTATGGGGGCCATACTTAAACATAGCATAATGCAAAATGCATTTAGTCCAACTTTCAAGGTCCTCATAGTCTATAGCGGTCGCAACAATGTTTAAAGTCCAAAGTTCAAGGTCTCTTCTGAGATTCATTCAACTTAATTAACTGTAATCCCCAAAGCAAGGCAGGAAACCAGCTGGGCAAACTCCAAACTGCATCTCCATGGCTGTTGTCAAAGCGGTTCAGATCTCCACTCCTTGTTCATGTTTTTTTGACTGCAACAAACTGCTTTCTCCTGGGCTGGTTCAACTTCCTGTTAGCAGCTTTCCTCAGCATGTATCCCATGGCTCTGGCATCTTTAACATCTTTGAGTCTCCAAGGCAATTTCAATGTTACAGCTTCTTGTTTCAGTGTCTGGGATTCCACTTGATCTTTTGGACTCCTCCTAAGGGCTGGCATCACTTTTCCTTCTCTGTGCTCTGTAGCACTCTATGCTCAGGTTGATCCACTCCACTACGGCTGCTGTTCTTGGTGATCATCCCATGGTACTGACATCTCCAATACACTGGGGTGTTCCACTCCAACTAGGCTTCACCAATAGCCTCTCATAGGCTCTCTTCAGGGTGCCAAGCCTCAAATTCTTTGCATGACCCCTTCAGTCCTGGGCCATCAACTACAGCTGAGGCTTCAACTTCTCCAATGGCCTTCCCTGGCCTCTCACAGTGCTAAGCCTCAGCTTCTCTCCATGATCCCTTCATTCCTTCACAAGCAGTACCACCTGAGTGACTCTTACACATTACCAAGTCCAGCCGCAGCATGAAGAACAACCTTGGGTATCTCTGGAACACAGCTTCTTTGTGCTCCCAGAAAACAATTTCCAGAAGATTTCACCTCAGTAATGCTGGTCTCTTCTTAATCATTGCAAATTCCTTAGCTCCAGCTAACCAGCATCAATTTTCCCAGTGGTTCCTCCCATTCTTAATTCTAGAGCCAGAGCCACATGGCTGAAGCTGTCGAGTTCTGCTGCTTACAGGACTAGAACATGATTCCTTTGTACTATCACATTATCACTAGCTTTATGTTTTCTAAATCCTTCACTGCCTAAGCTTGGCTATCCTGGTTCTGTAGATTGACCTTGAATGCAGAGATCAGCATGCTTGCCTCATGGGATTAAAGGTGTGTACCACCATGCCTGGATCTAATTAAGCTGGGTAGAATCTTGCCCCAAGGTCCCACTCCCTTAATCTGTTATCTCCTAGAACACGAGATTTTGCTCCATTTCACTTCCTGGTACTCCTTTAATACTCAAACCATATATTTTATATTTTTCCTTTCTAAGCTTGCTATGCTTGTTCATACTTCTCTTCATAAGACTTAACCAGAGAACAAAGTCTCTGCTGGGCTTTTTTGAAACTTCTTTTGTCAATGCAACTAATGCAATTAATCCAAGTCTCTTCACCTTAGCCTCAGGTAAACTTTTCAGACAAGAGCAAAAAGTAGCCACATTCTTCACCAAAATACCACAAAACCAGTCTTTATGCCACATTCTGAAATTCTTCTCCTTTGAAATCTCTTGGGCCAGGTCAACACAGTTCAAATCATTCCCAGCAACAAAGTCTTCTATATTCCTACTAGGATGACCCATTAAGCCCCATTTAAAGCATTCCACTGCTTTCCAAATCCAAAGTCCCAAAATCCACATTCTTTCAAATAAAAGCATGGTCAGGCCTATCACAGCAATACCCCACTCCCAGTACCAACTTCTGTCTTAGGGTTTTACTGCTGTGAACAGACACCATGACCAAGGCAAGTCTTATAAAAAACAACATTTAATTGGGACTGGCTTACAGGTTCAGAGGTTCAGTCCATTATCATCAAGGTGGGAGCATGGCAGTATCCAGGCAGGCATGGCACAGGAGGAGCTGAGAGTTCTATGTCTTCATCCAAAGGCTGCTAGTGGAAGACTGACTTCCAGGCAACTAGGGTGAGGATCTTATACCCACACCCACAGTGACACACCCATTCCAACCAGGTCACACCTATTCCAACAAGGCCACACCTTCAGATGGTACCACTCCCTGATCCAAGGATATACAAACCATCACAGATGGGGAGGTTCTGTCCCCTAAGTGGGACCTTTGAAAGTGTGTGCAGGGATACCTAACTGTCACTTCAATGGGAGGCAGGCATCACAAATGTTAGAATTGTGTATGTGATATATGCTTGGCATAACTCTACACAAGGAAGAATTCTCCCATCCCAAATCCTACCAGTGCTTACTGACAAACTCATATGGTGCCCAGTATGGAATTTTCCAAGAAGATTCTTGGTTCCTCCTCGTTGTCTTCATATGTTCAATGAGTGAAGGATGCTGGCCTGTGATGTCAACTATCTCAAGCATTTATCAGATTGTCTTTTGTGACATTTGATCACAAGGCCTGTGTTTTGGGTGGGTCTGACCCTGTACCAATTCTGCGAGTGCAACCTAAGCTTACCAGTCAACTGACGATTAGTTCTTGAGTGGTATATGCTTATCTCTCAATTACAATCAAAAATCGGTTGTTATTATTATTAGTAGTAAAATTATTAGTAGTAGCAGTAGAAGTAGTAGTAGTAGTAGTGTTTTGTTAAAATTTGTCAAAGAAAACCTCTACTATCAGATCAAACTTAGCCTTGAAGGACAGGAGCCCAAAGCTGAGGCTGGCTGTCATTAAGACCCTGAAAGCAATGGCAGCTTAGAGAATAATGAAGTGATACTTGCATTATCCAATCTATCTAAACCTATACCCAGGGTTCGGAGATACCTTGAGAATACTCATTATGGGAGAAATAGATTTCTTCTGTCAGGTACTCCAGGTCCACTCTTTTAACACTGAAACAGAAATCCCGACATACCTGTCACATGACTGTCTACACTGAAACATGGCACTTGTTCTCCTTAATTGACTTTGAGCTCCTCACAGCCATTTTCAAATCCTTCCATTGCCTTCTCAGCACTATTAACTTAGGTTTGATCACCACTCAAAAGGGTTTGACACATGAGTAAAATGGTATCTATGAACCATATATGAACATATGAAATATGTTTGTTGACTTTGTTACCTTACTCATATACATATCTTAGTTCTTACCTATTTCTTCTCAACATCTTTTCTAAGCTCACTGTGCAGCAAGGGCATCACTCGCATTTGTCCCTATTCTAGCTTTGAATGGAAGGGATCTGTTATATTGCTCTTGTGTTCCTAATAATTTCCCCCAGGGGACTGAGTTTCTGCAATAAAACTCTTTTCAGCTCCCTTGCTGATCTTCCGTGCCCATGGCAGGTGTTTGATTGTTTTCCTGAGCTCCTTCCCCCTTCCCAGCCATTTCAAAGGATGCTCTTTGCTGCGATGGGCTTGCAAGCCTGGCAGAATTTCTAGGTTCCAGATACAGGAACCTGTATCATCCCAGTGCTCAAAGGGGCCTCTGAGGGGATACAGAAAAGCCTTAATTTTCAGTCAGAAGCCAATCAAAGAGCACCTACTGTGTGCTGGGCATTTTCTCTACACTCATGTTCTTGTGGTGCTCACAGACAAGCAATTCAAATGCACTTGCTGGCTGTTTTCATAGAGGAAAAGGCCTCTCCTGAGAGAAGGAAAATCTGAAGAGGGAAGGCTAGAAGTGGCACAGGGTAGGGGTTGAGGGTGGGGTAAGTTTACCTCTGGCTCATTCATCAAGTGACAGATGGTTATCTCTACACTCGAAAGCTTTGTAAACAGGAAAGGGATTTGGCAACCCATGGAGTTAAATGATTTATATTCTTCAATAATAGCCATTGAATCCTCTCAACAAAATATAATAACACATCATTTCCCCTTCCTCCACTAGGGGCGAAATTCCTAAATTCCTTCTAGGAAGAAGAAGGCCTCTGGCCAGGCTTTCAAATCTTTCTACCAGCATCTTCCCTATGGATGGAGGCAGGGCTCTCTGGAGTCAGAGGGAAAAAAGCTTTCTCTATGAATGTCTTTCTTTTTATTTATTATATATAAGTATACAGTAGCTGTCTCCAGACACACCAGAAGAGGGCATCGGATCCCATTACAGATGGTTGTAAACCATCATGTGGTTGCTGGGAATTGAACTCAGGATCTCTGGAAGAACAGTCAGTGCTCTTAACTGCTGAGCCATCTCTCCAGCCCATGAATGTCTTTGTTAAGGCTTCATACTTTATCTTCAAATTTAGACAAAATCTGTAATGTTTCATAATGCATTCAATGGTTACTTAATAAAATGCACAGGGGCTATGCTGACCTTCTCTGTTATTCACATGTAGTAGATCTGCTGCTGGAATAAACATGATAGCTGCCTTGAATCATGAGTTTTCTGATGCCTCTTGGTAACTTACCTTGTACACATTCCTCACATTGAGAAACCCTGCTTTAGATACTGTGGATTGGGGTTATTTGGAGTGTGACCTGGAATAAATCTCGTCCTTTTCCAAAACTCAGGTGTTTTTTTTTTTCATCTAAACAATGAAAATTGCAAAAACGCCACGGCAGAGTTAGTGCGACGATTAAGTGAAATAATATATATGAAGTGGCTGAGCTATGGTAAGCCCTCCAGAAATGCCAACACTTATATTGTCTCTAGGAAGATTTCTGTCAACTTTGCTGCTCTAGAATTCTGTGAAGCTGACTCCGCTGACGGAGAAGGTGACCCCCACGGGACATTTGCTACCTAAGGGATTTTTGAGGATGAACAGTACAAGTCACTACAGGTGACACACAAGTGACACTGGCAATAGAAAACAAGTCTATACAGTGGGGAGATGTGGTGTGCTTGTAGGGCTTTGGATAGTCTGCATTTTCATTTCTAGGTCTTTCTGAAATGTGAAAATTGTAAGCCATGTGATGTTCACAGTGTCCTCTCTACTGGGTGCTCTTGTCAGACGACAGTGTCAGTGAGTCAGTAAGAGAGAGAAAGCCAAAGCGGCTTTGTGTGCTAAGACGCCTGACAGCCATCCCTGCTCCAGGCGCACCTTCAGTTTTGTAGCTGAAAGAGTCAAATTATGGTCACTGCCTATACTGAGATCTTAGGGTGTGCAATAATAGGCCTGGGGATCGTGTATTGAATTCCAAATGACAGAGGGATGCCCAGATCACAATTCAGCAGAAAACATTACATCATTCCAAGCGTTAATTTTTTTTTTCAAAAAAAAAAAAAAAAAAGCTTAGCTTTAAATATCCAGTTACTTTCTGGACAGAAAAAACCTTCTAATCATAAAACAGGAGAAAGGTGTTGTATATTCAATGTGGTGTATTTGCACAAGGATATTTGAGCTTACCTGTCTAAGTCAGAAGACTGGAGTGGCGCTCAGATACAAATGACTTTGAAAGAAAAAAAGTCTCCAGCGATTCTGGAGATTCTGGTGTACATCTGGAGTGGAACTTCTTGGAAGGTTTTTACTCCTGGAAGTTGTAGGAGGAGTCTGACTTCTACACGCTACCCACAGCATGTGCATGTCTGCACATACAGTTTAGACTAAACCTTGCCGCCTTCCCTGATGCTTGTTTAGAAGCCTGTATGTGGCTTGGAGAAAAGAGGAGAGAAGATGAGTTGGGTCTTGTACTGGCTAGTTTTGTGTCAACTTGACAGAGGCTGGAGGTATCACAGAGAAAGGAGCTTCAGTTGAGGAAATGCCTACATGAGATCCAGCTGTAAGGCATTTTCTCAATTAGTGATCAAAGGAGGAGGACCCCTTGTGGGTGGGGCCATCTCTGGACTGGTAGTCTTGGTTCTATAAGAGAGCAGGCTAAGCAGGCCAGGGGAAGCAAGCCAGTAAAGAACATCCCTCCATGGCTTCTGCATCAGCTTCTGCTTTCAAACCTGCTTGAGTTCTAGTCCTGACTTCCTTGGTGATGAACAGCAGTATAGAAGTGTAAGCTGAATAAACCCTTTCCTCCCCAACTTGCTTCTTGGTCATGATGTTTTGTCCAGGAATAGAAACCCTGACTAAGACAGGTCTCATGGTGGAAGGCTGGCTGATCACATGGGATATAACCATAGAAAAGCAAGAGCAGTTAATTAGATAAATGAGTGATAAGTATTTACTCCCGGGCTGAGATGAATGGTTCATACCAACTGAAATTGCCAGGTGAATTTGATTTTCTTCTATGTGCTTTAAAACACCTTTCCCCTTTGGGAGGCTTATCTGGGAAGTTGACAACAAAGAAGCAGTAATATGAGGACATGGGTAAAAGATGAGGACCAGGCTACATGGATTCCTAATGCATGGTGCACTAAGCTTTGGGATTTTACTTATAAAATGTTAAATTGAAAAATCTTTCTTTAGGTGCTTAGATGGGATTCTTTAGGCTATGACTGACTGCCTGGATTGCATCCTCTGCACAAATAAGAGCCAATTGCATGGGAAGATAAATGCAATACACCAATAGCTTCAGGCAGGATCCAGAAAGCTGCCCTTCCCTAGACTGGAAGCCTGGCTGATCACATGGGATATAACCATAGAAAAGCAAGAGCAGTTAATTAGATAAATGAGTGATAGAGTATTTACTCCCGGGCTGAGATGAATGGTTCATACCAACTGAAATTGGAACCAGTTCATACCAGCTTCAGGAACCAGTAAATTTCCTAGTAAGTTATATCACATAACTATTTTGAACTGATACGTATAACCCTTAATGATGACTGATTTTCCTCAGTGACCAGCTAAATATATCAAGAAGTTTGGTTAGTTTTCTGGTTACTACCAGGTAACCAGAAAAACCTCAATCCATTTAAAATGCTCAGTACCAGATTTGTTGTGAAGCTGGTGTTTCGGCCCTGTTTCAGCTTGGATGTGCTGTAGACAGGAAGGGTCCTGATCATTTCTCTCCTCCATCTTCCTATCTGATCATCTCCTTTTCCCTCATCTTGTTACCCGAACTTCTACATCTCTGGGGTAGAGTCCGGGGAGACAGAATCAACCCGAAGGGCTTACTTTGATAAATCCACCTGGTCTCTTAGTTTGACAGGTACTCGAGTGTACAAGGGGCAAGTGCTGTCACCCTTAGAGGTGCTTCATCCCTGTGGCTGATCTATCATTATCCTTCCTTCGACAAAGATCAACCAACCTGTATTCTAGATGTTTCTTCCCCCAGTCTTAGAAATCTAGCCACATCTTCAGCTTCTCTCCCTATGGGCATTCTTCTTGGGGACAACTAAGATGGCTCAATACTAACTTTCTCCTAGGAGAGATACATCTGGTCTGAAAGATACGTACATCATTTCTGCAAGCCAGATGAGTCTTTAGTCTTTACTCTGCTGCTGCATCGGCTTTTATATAAAATCATATCATTGTGTGGCAGAGGCACATCCTAGACCTCTCTGGGACTAGGATAATGGGGAGAGGATTCTACACTTCTAACCTTATCCCCAGTGCGGGTGCATCAAGGAGACTCTAACACTATATCAACAGCTCATTCAAAAACCTCCTACTTTCCCTGAAGACTTGCTTGTCACAAAGAGCCAGGATGGGACCCCATACTTCTCTTTGGGGAGTAGGGCCATGCAATCCTCAGTCACCCTCCAGATACTGCTGTTTTACTTTCATTGAGGAGGAACATCTCAAGGTTCCACATATGCTATGGTACCTCCTTTGAAATGTACTTCTCGTTGTCTTTGAACCTCAGCCAAATTTTCATTTAACATACTGTTCCATAGCTTGCTGTTTGGTCACTACGAGGATCCAGACAGATAAACAAACAAGGTGATAAGAAAATGCAGAATTAAGGTAATAGAAGAAGGCATGTTAGCCTACAATTGTCAGATTGAGAGGACAAGAAAGTCCAAAACTGTTTAAAATGAAGATTTCAGGTGGTTGTGATGAGTCAGCTGAGAGACAAGAACTATTTGAGGCAGGGGTATTGTGTTTGTCCCAGTGATTAATGAGTAGACTCCAGCATGAGTAAGGACCACCCTGTGTATGAAGAACCTGTCTCGCTCCCATTGTGAGCATGCTTCCCTAGCTTGTGAGTTCCAGCTGCACCCTTCAGGTCTCTGAGATTAGTAAATCAAATACGGTGTTTCACTGTTTTGAATTGTCCTGGAACTTCATGCAAGAGCTCTAGGAATTCCTGCATCGTCTGAAAGCCACTGACGCAGAGAGATCCTCCTGCCTCTGCCTCCAGAATACTGGGCTTAAAGATATATACCACCACATCCAACACAGAGCAGTTGCAAGTGACCTTGGGGTGTGTTATTAACTTTGGATGAAAAAGTTAGGATGTAAGACATGTTTTCATCATAATATTGTGTCACAACAGCCCGCTGTGATTACTTCCACCCACCACCAATCCAATACCTCTTATACTGCAGGTAGTTTTCAGACATTAACTCTACTATTCATACTACTTGCAAGAGAGTTGATAGTATGCTGATGTCATTATGACTCAAGAGATTAAGTAACTTGCCCAACATCCATACTCAACTTTTAAACTATAGATAGACAGTTCAATATTGACTCCAAAGACAAAGTGTTAACTAGACCTCAAGGTAGACAGATCACGGGTGTGTGTTTTCTGGAAATAAAAATGGCATTGTCATGGGAAAGGGGGTCATTTAGCATTATCTGAGAAGTGTGGCTGTACAGGTAGATAGATAGGGTGCTACAGAGCTTCTCTCTGAGTTCAGACTGAGCTTGCCCATATATCATGGTAATGGTTTCTGTGGTGTCAATGGAATGTTCTCAGCCTGTGAAAGTCAATATGCTTAAGTGGGGGGTCCCATGTTGTGGTGGTTTGAATACACTTGGCCCAGGGAGTGGCACTATTAGATGTGACTTTGTTGGAGGAAGAATCTCACTGTGGGGGTGGGCTTTGAGGCTCCTAAGGTCAAGCTCCACCCAGTGCAGAAGAGACACTCCTCGTGGTTGCCTTCAGAGGAAAGTCTTTTGCTACTGCCTTTGGATATGCTGCATGACAAAACCATGTTTCTTGTCATGATGAAAATGGACTGAACCTCTGAAACTGTAAGCCAGACCCAATTAAATGTTTTCTTTTGTAAGTGTTCTCTTGGTCATGGTGTCTCTTCACAGTGATGGAAAACCCTAACTAAGACACCTGCTGATTGTCATATGTCCTGCCCCTAAAAGCTGAGGTACTTCTTCCCTTCCTGTCTCTTTTGGGGTCTCAGAGAACACTTGAACTCTAAGTTGACCTCAAGGGTAAAATTCTGACACTGTGTTCCCCAGAGGGGATCAAAGTCCCACCAAAGATATTCCCCTGGGGTGTCTCTTTATGCAAAAGCCCTCACTGGGAAGGGTTGAGAAGTCAGTGCCACCTTGACTAGAGTTGGGGGAGGGTGTTGGCTGGGTGGACCAGGACCAGGTGTTCCTGCAGTCCACTGCTAAGTGAGCAAAAAGAGACTTCCTGTGGAGTCTCTCTAGTTCCAGCCACTGGAGGGTCTCATTAGCTATGCACACTAATGTTTCTTTAAGGATAGTGATGTCCTCAGGGATGCAGAGCTGCAGAGACACTGGAAATGCTGGTGGGGTTTTCCAGCGTTCCCTGCGTATAGTTTGAGTCCCCTCTTCCTCCCAGGGACATCTTAACAGTTTGTGTTCAGTTGTTTGTTTTCTTTTTTTGTTTTGTTTTGCTTTGTTTTCCTAGAAACCCTGACAACAGGGCATTTTGACTTCATTATTAAGAGTGTGAACCCAGACATAAGTGTGTTAGAGAGAAGAGTGAATAAAGACAGAGGCTCAGAAAGAACACTCAGTGCGACAAGGAAGCCCACAAAATGCCCTAATTGAGAAAGAGTCTCCTCAGCACTTTCCCCTCTAGAAATGCATCAAGCTGTCAGGGAACTTACAGCTTTCCACAGTCAAAGTCTCTGTCCCCTCTCTGCCCTCCTGCCCTTCCCTTCACACTAGCCCTAGGAAGGTTTTAAAGAGACACTTTGAAAGTGTTATCCCCTTCCCACAAGTCAGCCAATAGAATATTATAGCTTGGTGTCCCTTTGGCTAATTAATACAAAGGCTCAAGCCATCTGTTTGAGATGGCCACTCTAATCTGAGCTTTAAGGTAAAACTCCATGATTGACTCTGGTGAGACATCTGCTGTGGTCACATAGGGCTAAGACACACTGGCTCTTCAGGCACACAGTTTGAGAAGGAGTTGTGTATAGGGGTTGTTGTAATTCCAGGGGTGGGATTAAGTGTTGTTTAGCCAGCAAGCAGAGGTATAAAAATTTTAAAAAAACTAAATAACAATCAGTAGAGAGCAGTATCATGTGGTGGGTCATCTTCCTGTTCAAGGTGTGACCCCAGTCTGTGATAGAAGTATGCATGACCATCGAGACTCATCTGAGAGAAGAACCCAGGCCTGTGGTGGAAGTAAAGCACATGGAAGCGGGCCTCTCTCTTCATCAGATATGCACTGAGGATCTGCTGCACATCTGGCTCTTGAAGGAGACACTCCACATCTGCCTCATTCAAGCCTATCCTGGAGATACCACTTGCACCTGAGATGGCACAGGTGATAACTATTGGAGCAGAAGTCAAAGCCAGGCATTTTGTCTCTTCTCCGCCAAAGTGGACTGTATAATCACTTGTCCGATCTGATTTAAAAAAAAAAAAAGAAAGAAAAAGAAAGGAAATGAAGAAAAGAAAGGAAAAAGGAAAGAAAGAAAGAAAGAAAGAAAGAAAGAAAGAAAGAAAGAAAGAAAGAAAGAAAGAAAGAAAGAAAGAAAGGAAGGAAGGAAGGAAGGAAGGGAAAGAGAGAGAGAAAGAGAGAAAGAGAGAAAGAAAGAAAGAAAGAAAGAAAGAAAGAAAGAAAGAAAGAAAGAAAGACACCAGAATAAGCTATCAACCATGTGTGTGTATGCATGCACATGCATACATGTGTATGTCCCTACACAGACAGGCAGGCACACACACACACACACACACACACACACACATCTTGACATTCATATACGATGGGGAATTCCAGGCAGCTAGAACTATGAATGTAAAGGTTCTACTCTTGCTCGGAAAGTGTCTATACAATACACTGAGCATCTTAAGACAACTCAATAATGTGCACTAAAAAAGTTTGTTCTTTAAAAAAAAAATAAACACGCACTAAAATACATTGTCAAAGCCGTCCCTGCATTTAACAGTTCTTGGCATAGGCAAGCGTTCACAATTTCTCTTATGTGACACTTGTCTGTCTTACACGGTTCCCTTTTCTCTTCTACTTTATCTCCAGGAACTTAGGAAATTCTCTTTTCTCCTTAATATATAAGACAGGGAAATGACTGGTGACATTTTGCAATATGTTTCAACAACTCATAAGTTTAGGAAGTGATGATGTAACAGAATTATGTAAAGCCACTGAAATTCTCCCTCTCCCTTGTAGAATTCTGCCAACATTTTGTTTTCTGTGATGCTACAGAAATAATATGAAACGAACTTGGAATTTCCCTCCATTTGGAGAAGTTGATACTTATGTCTATCTAGATGTTATCACATCCAAAATATTTTCTCATGGTTTGGGGTTAGAAGGAAGTAAAAGAATTGACTCCTCATAATTCTTGGAAAGTTCTACTGTTGTAGGGAAATTCAGAGGCAAGCATAGTATTGAAGGAACCATGAAGGGGGCATTTGTGAGGAAGCTGAGGAACTGGATCCCATATGAGTAACAGAGAATTGGGAGGTGTTAAATCAGTGAGCCAGATGCTGACCCAGCGCTCCCCATCTTTGAGAACACGGGTTTTGCTGAGCAATGAGAAGTGCTGTGCTCAAGGAATGTTCATGAAGTCCTTAACCACTTGGCACAGTCCCACTTTCTCAGGCTCCCCTGAGGCCAGTTGCTAGGGATCACGGAAGTCCTTCAAGATTTTTTTGTCCCCTATCCTTCCAGGCACAACCTTTGACTCAAAGCCTGGCCAAGGCAGAGCGGCTTGTGCTTGTGTCTTCAGGAAAGTAGCATCCTGGAAGCACTTACTGTCCTCTATCTGACTTCCTACCTGGGTTTTTCTGCATTAGGAATCTCTTTGTTAAGTGGAAAGTAAAACCACAGTGGACAGTTGAAGCCCGGCCTGAGCTTGGGATAGCCATTCCTGCAGCCCCTGGCAACATAGGTAACAGTCTACATTCTTCTTTGCCTTTTGTTGGATAAACATTGACTTAATCAAGAAATCGTATTTTTTGATGAGCTGAGGGAGCCTCCACCCACTCCCACCCCCAGAACTTCATACAAGAGATCTCTGTAAATGGGAAAGCAGCCTGGTTGGAAGGCTGAGTGATTTGGAGGGTTGAGATCTTGAGTGACTATCCTTCTTATTTTTATCTGATTATAAAAATCCTCCCCGAAACTGCTTCGATAAAATGCAACTCCCTGTTTAGTCAGTGGCCATACATAGACAGGCCTGAAATAGGGATGTGTGAAACCCTGAAAATATGCATAAAGTGTGTGTGTGTGTGTGTTTAGTGTAGTGTATGTGCATTTTCCAGGGGAAAAAAAGCTGCATTTTCCATTGAATTCTCAAAGAAGAATTCACACCCCAACACACCAGTTAAAGACCAGTGACGCAAAAGGACTGAATCATGGGTATATTTATTTTCATTTTGTTCCCCATTTATTTTATCGGACATTTAAAAAAAAAAGGTTGAGTCTGATTAAAATGAATAGTGTCATAAATATTGTAGTCCTTGGGGCCTTTTCTCTTCAAAACTTCTCAGATGGGCAGAACTGGGGAGATACATCATTCTAACACAAACACAGGGCTGTGGGTGAGGAGATAGATGACCATCTCCACACATGGTCTAGGACTGGCAAAGGGGTGACAGGTGTATGCTTGCCCCTGGGTTCATCAGCATGCCTCACTAGGAACATGCAGACAGGACTTCAGAGTTCCAAGTCCCTCTGTTTCGGAGAGAACTGAAGCCAATGAGACTGGCATATTAGAGGAACATGGGAAGCTCCCACAGTTGCCTTCACTGTGAGAACTTGCATAGCCCAGCCTTCCCCTGAAGTGTGCATGTGTGCATGTGCACAGGCCAGAGGGAAGCATCTGTGCCTACCTTAGTTTCTCCCATTTACTTTTCTGAGACTATTTCTCTGTGAACCAAGAGCTTACTAGACTGGTTGGCCAACAAACACCTGGGATCAGCCTGAGTCCACATTGTATCCCTTCTCCTGGCCTCTTTTGAGTGTTTGTTTCCCCAGCCTCTCCCTTGAATATGCACATGTTCATATCTTATTTTTTCACTAAAGCAGCATAATTCAAGATGACTGTAGTTTGCAAAACCCTCTTGTTTCACCCAAATATTAGCGAAAAGAGATCACCTTGGTTCTTGGGCCATTCCAGTACAGCTAAGCTCATTCCTTCCAGCCTAGTGTCTCCTTCTAATGAATGGACATCATTGCAGAAGATCAGAGGGAGAAAAACTGCAGAATTCCAGTATGTACACAGGGTTTCTCCAGGCTGATGTGGGAAATAGGAAAACAGAAAATGGGTTCTTTCAGTAAGTCAGAAAGGAGGGCACTGAGAAGAAACCCAGAGGATGACTGCCAGCCTTTGTTTGATGACTGGGCATGGCGGTTTGAGTGAGGCTTGTCCCCCATAGTCTTGCACATGCTAACGCTTGATCCCTGGTTGGTGATGTTGTTTTGAGGGGGAAGGGGAGTTTTAGAACCTTTAGGAGGTAGGGGCCTTGCTTGAGGAAATATGGGAGTGGGCTTTGAGAGTTCATATCCTCACCTCACTTCTAGTTTGCTCTCTGCTTTGTGTTTGCTGTTGAAGAGGTCATCTTTAAGCTCTCTGACCCAGCTGCTGGCTGCCATAGCTTCCCCCATCATTCTGAACTCTCCCTCTGGAAGCATAAGCCCAAATAAACCCTTTCTTCTATAACTTGCCTTGATCACGGTATTTGATCATAGTAACAGAAAGTAACTGAGGAAGGACAAATCAATGAGACCCATTTGACCCATTTGGTATCAGCTGTGATTGCCAGTTGGACACAATCTAGGATTACCCAAGAAGATAATCCCAGCCAGGAACTGTCTGTATTGGGTTGGCCTGTAGGCATATCTAGGAGTATTTTTGTTTAATTTTACTTCATATGTCTGAATGTTTTGCCTGCATGTATGTCTGTGCACCAAATGCACAGACTATATTGTGTCTAAGGAGGTCCAAAGAGAGCATAGAATTCCTTGGAACTGGAATTAGAGATAGATGTTAGCAGTCATGTAAGTTCTGGGAGTCAAACCAGGGTCTTCTGGAAGAGCAGCAAGTGCTTTTAACCATGGAACCATTTCACTACCTCCTAGAGAGATTTTTAAATTTTTAATTGATGTGGGAAGATCGAGCCCACTGTGGGAAGAACCATTCCCTAGGCAAGGGGTCCTGAACTGTATAAGAGCAGAGAAGTCTAGCTATGGGCAAGCAAGCAAGAAAGCCGGCAGACATGTATGTGTTTATTTCCCTGATTTTTGACTGTGCCTGGCTGTAGTTCCTTCCTTGACTTTCTTACAATGATAGACTCTGCTGAAATTCTAAGTCGAAATAAACCTCTTTCTTTCCTAGGTTGCTTTCTTTTTTCTTTTTTCTTTTTGGCCAGGGTGTTTTTATCATGGCAACAGAAGTGAAATTAAAACACTTAGGATTTAAAACAGGTGTACAATTTCACATGAGAGTCTGTCACTCCACAGAGAGGGTTTATCTGGAGAGACAACTTATGAGTCAGCATAATACAGCTTGGAAATCTGAGAAGGGGAGATTCTAAGAGCAGACCAGATCATAATACCAAATAGGTTAGGTATTTGAGGCTTGGTACTCAGTAACACACAAAGAACTATCATACCTAAAACTATAAATGTTCGGCAAATTGTTACTTTGTAATAGTTTTGTCTTTGTCTCTTTTCCATGTGACAATCTTCTCTTTATGTTGAAAAATGAATATGAAGGTCACACCTTAAGAGTAGTTTATCACTCTTTGACTATTCATATGCACACTAATACTATTATTGCTATCATTGTGTTTATTTTTTAAACTCTTTGGAGAAAATTGTTTCTTATTCCAGCAGTGGTTATCAATATGATCCTAAGCAGGCTCTGTGTAAATCTGCTCTCCTTGCCTTTGTCCTCTTCCCTAAAGTTATATTGATTATAGGAAACATATCACCTATAAAACTAAGAAGACAATTCAGATCAACCGAGATCAACTGACAAATGACTACTGGTAATAAAGTGACTCATGGAATGATGGGTGATACCAGGGAGACTGTGTACAACACTGTGACCTTAGACACATGTGCTAGATGTCCACACATAAGTGAAGTGCAGGTCACCTTCATTCTATATGAGGTTGCTTCAGCTGTGTTTTGGGAGAGATGTTGAAACTTAAGGGTGTCTATAATCTGAACACAGCTTAGTACAAAAGCAGGTATTATATTTGTGACTCTACATCTGGCTAAAGTAAGTGCTTTTTAAGTGCATGGGTTTGGTAGAAATGCTAATAGGACTATAGAGAATTGATTGACTAGTCCTGTTTGCAAAGAAAATTACACAAAAAGGTTTTTACTAGTCGATAAGACCAGGCTGCTTAAGAGTCTCTTTCAATTGCCTTATAAGTGGACAGAGAAAAAGATCAAGTTGACGTGTGTGTGTGTGTGTGTGTGTGTGTGTGTGTGTGTGTGTGTGTGTGTGTGTGTGTGTGAAGTAGCCACAAGGGATTAGGAGCACAAATAGCAAAAAGCAAAGCCAAAACATAGCGTAGATCTATGGCTGACTTTACACACAATGTTCAGACAGAGTCAGAAGGCTCTTATCCTTCACCATATTAGGCATTAATTTAATTTAATTTAATTTAAGGTGATGGATGGCCCTTAGGAGGTGATTTGTCAAAGGACAGGTCTGTCCTCATTCCCTCCCTTTGGCTGGGCCACTGGTTGTCACATCCCAGGGCCTCAACATCATCTGACTCCCTTTCTTTTGGTTCATGCCCAGCAAACTGCACACAAAGGCACTTTGCCTTCCTGTATGAATTCTACAAAAGAAACAACTCTCCGGCATGCTGACATGAATATTTTACGTTGATTAGCTGTTTTGTCTTTCTGGGTAATTAATGAAATAGTATTATCGCTTGTTTGCCGGTCTCTTTTGAGATGGCTAATTGAAACAGCTTGCTTTTCCTATGTAAATGCAAATCTTTTTTTTAAAAAATTATTTTTTCCATTAATCTATTTATTCACTTTACATCCTGATCATAGCCCCTCTCTCCTCCTAGTCTCCCCTCACATAGCTCCTCCCCTGCCCCCTCCCTTCCTCCTCTGTAAAGGGGGAGGCCCTCCTGGATACCAATCCACCCTGACACATCTAGTCACAGCAGGACTAGAGGCATCCTCTCCCACTGAGACCAAACAAGGCAGCCCAGTTAGAGGAACAGGATCCACAGGCTGGCAACAGAGTCAGGGACAGTCTCTATTCCGGTTGTTGGGAGACCCACATGAAGACCAAACTGTACATCTGCTACTTATGTGCTGGTGGGGGAGCTAGGTCCAGCCTATGTATGCTCTTTAGTTGATGGTGCAGTACTGGAGCTCCCAAGGGTCCAGGTTAGTTGACTCTGTTGGTCTTCCTATGGAGTCTCCATCTTCTTCAGGTTCCTCAATCCTTCCCTCAGCTCTTCCACAAGACTCCCTGAATTCCATCTGATTTTTGGCTGTGAGTCTCTACATCTCTTTCAGATACCCATGCTACAATCCAAAGACCCAAAGAAACTAAACAACAGGAGGACCCAAGGGAGGATGCTTGACTCTGTCCCAGAAGGGGCAGATAATGGAGGTAGGGAACTAGATGGAAGAGGGTATGGGGAAGAGAATAGGAAGGGGGGTTCAAGTGTGGGGAAAGCTGGGAGGGAGAGAGCTGGGAGAGCGAATGGATATCAGGGTTGGGGGCATCTCTAGGACATGACAGAGACCTGGGATGGGGAGGGCGTGCTCCAATGAGTCTATGTGGGTGACTCTAGCTGAGACTCGTAGCAGTGGGGGATATGGAGTGTCCCTCTCCTGTGGCCAGGCAGGACTCCCAGTGGAGGGATAAGGACATCAACTCACCCACAAAAACCTTTGACTCAAAATTTGTCCTGCCTACAAGAAGTGCAGGGACAAAGATGGAGCAGAGACTGAGGGAGTGGCCAACCAATGACTGCCCAACTTGAGTCCCATCCCATGGGCAAGAGCCGACCCCTGACACTATTAATGGTGTTCTGTTATGCTTGCAGACAGGAGCCTAGCACAACTGTCCTATGAGAGGCTCCACCCAACAGATAACTGAAGCAAATCTGTTGAGGAAGACAAACAGCAGAAGCACTGTGCTCAGAAAACCCCACTGGAACTGCAGCTAACCTCCATGGGATAGGTATTTTGCTTTGCTTTGTTTTGTTTTGTTTTGTTTTTCTGTTACAAAAAAAAATGCTATGTATTGTTTCTCAAATCATATTCTCTTGTTCCTTGCTGCAGTCTAACTGCCAAGAATTTCACTAAATTGCCTGTAACTCATTTGTCCTTAAACAGACAAGGGACCTTATGAGGCTATGGGGCTTAAACTTTAGGCTTACCCAGAATGCATTGTAAAATTCCTGGCTCAGCTTCCCCCTAGAGACCCTGCATGAATAGATCCAGGTGCGAGCCACAGGCTGCATTGTTAGCATCATCTGGTCTGATGCACACAGGCAATTGATGGCAATGAGCACTTTAGAATGTAATGCTGTTCATTCATGGTGCAGGGTCTCTAAGGAGGAGCATTTTCCCTTCCAGAGAGCCACGGGTTCCTCTGCTGACCGGGAAACTTTGATGAAGCCACTGGTGATTAATACTGAAGAGGAAAGCTCCCAGGGGATGGTTGACACCTGGCCCGTCCTTCCTGCCATGGCCATTTTTGCAGCCATGAGAATGGAGGAGGTCCAGAGAAGGAAAGGAGTCAAAGAAATGTCAGTGGCCCTAGAAAGAGCTGGAAGACTTTCTGTAGAAAGATAAGCCTAGTGGCCATCTCCCACCATGGAGTGAGACAGTTTAGCCTGCCTGGCTCGGCTAACTCCTTTGCACAGAAGCACTTTGAGGGTTTAAAGGGTTATTTAATTTGGCAAGGAACAGAGACTCCCTGGAGCTATCTCAGATCATCACTGCACTGCAATGTAGATGTGTGCATAACAATAGGGTTCTGTCTCTTGTCTTAGAGACCAGCATAGTGATACTTCCCTTTCATAGCTAGTGCAGGGAATCACTATTGACTAAGATATGGCAGTCTAATCCAAAGAAGCATGGGCACTAGATCTGGGGTTGTTGCGGTCTGGTTGGGTTCTTCCTAAATGTTAAGATACAGAATCAGAGTTAGGGAAGGAATGAGTCACCAGAGTGAGTGTCTTAGGGCAAAAGCTAAAAGTAGGTCTCCTGATGTCAGTGCCCAGTGCTCACTGCCCAGAGCCCCAAGAGCCTCTGAATCAGCAGAGCAGCTTAGATATGACAGACTGATAACCTCTTAGGTATATGAGTAACAGACGGCTGCTTTGCATTTGGTCTTGCCCAGTTAACTCCAGATGATTCCTCCCTCTCTTATGCAACCCATTTGTAGAGTGTGTGCGCTCCTGTGTGTGTGTGTGTGTGTGTGTGTGTGTGTATGTGTGCCTGTGCGCCTGAGTCTGTACCTGTGTCTGTGTCTATGCCTGTCTGTGTCTCTGTGTATGTATGTATGTATGTGTCTGTGCCTGCGTCTCTGTCTGTATCTGTATCTATGTCTGTGCCTGTGTCTGTGCATATGTCTGTGTGCATGTGCCTGTGTGTGTGTGTGTGTGTGCCTGTGTGCCTGAGTATGCACCTGTGTCTGTGTTTATGCCTGTCTGTGTCTCTGTGTGTGTATGTATGTGTCTGTGTCTGTGTGCCTGAGTCTGCACCTGTGTCTGTGTCTATGCCTGTCTGTGTCTCTGTGTGTGTATATGTATGTATGTGTCTGTGTCTGTGTCTGTATCTGTATCTATGTCTGTGCCTGTGGCTGTGCATATGTCTGTGTGCACGTGCATGTGCTTGTGTGTGTGTGTGCCTGTGTAAATCTGTGTCTGTCTATGTCTGCCTGTGCCTGTTTCTGTGTCTGTGCATATGTCTGTGTGCATATGTGTATGCCTGAGTGTGTGTGTGTGTGTGTGCCTGTGTAAATCTGTGTCTGTCTGTGTCTGCCTGTGCCTGTTTCTGTGTCTGTGCATGTGTCTATGTCTGTCTCTGTGTCTGTGTGCCTGTGCCTGCACATGTGTCTGTGTGTGCCTGTGTGTGTCTATGTCTCTGTATCTATGCCTGTGTCTGCATCTGCATCTGTGTCTACATCTGTGTCTGTGTCTGTGCCTGTGTCTTTGTCTGTGTCTGTGTCTATGGCTGTGTCTGTCTGTTTTCTGTTGTTATTCTTACCAGTAATCCTTGCTAGGCAGTGTTTCTCCTAAACTAAGTACAATTACCATCTGGTGATTCAAAGATAGCACTGAAATTTCCGACAAAAGCTTTGTATGTAGGCCAGGTGGACTGGAAAATTCTCATGACTTGGAAGAGAAGTTTCTGGATCATGATGCCTAATACTTTCTGCTGTGGGTGAGGAAAATAAAATAATACATGCTGGGTTTCTCACAATAGCCTAGGTAGCAAGGAAGAGCCCCTTGTCTACACAGAATCTTCATGGATAGGTCCTTATTGCACATTCTTGCAGGAGAAGCTAGGAAGCATCCGGACCCCTGAGGCTACCAAGTGGCAGACATAGAGCAGTGCACTATCCATAAGTGGGTCCTCCCTTCCCCCCCCCCATGCTACACACTTAGCTCCCCACACTAAGAAGGCTCCCCCATCAGTATGTGTCTGCGTTTCTGTGTCTTAGTCACTGTTCTATTGCTATAAAGAGAAAACATGACCAAGGCAAATTTTATTTTGCTTGTTTGTTTGTTTTGTTTTCTAAGACAGAGTTTCTTTATGTAACCTGGATGTCCTGGAACTAGCTCTATAGACCAGGCTGGCCTTGAAATCATAGGGATCCCCTGTCTCTGCTTCCTGAGTACTGAGTACTGCCAGGCTCAAGACAACTTTTATAAAAGAAAAACATTTAATTGGGGGCTTGCTCACAATTGCTCATAGGTTTAGTCCATCATAATCATAGCAGTAGATGAGAGTTATATAATGATCCATAGGTAGAGGGGAGAGATAGATAGATAGATAGATAGATAGATAGATAGATAGATAGATGATAGATAGATAGATAGATAGATAGATAGATAGATAGATAGATAGATGATAGATAGATAGATAGATAGATAGATAGATAGATAGATAGATAGATATCTAGAGTGAGTGAGTGAGTGAGTGAGTGAGTGAGTGAGTGAGTGAGTGAGTGAGAAAGTGTGTGAGAGAGAGTTGGGCCTGATATGAGCTTTTGAAACCTCAAGGCCCACCTCCAATGACACACTTCCTCCAACAAGCCCATACCTCCTAATCTTTATAATCCTCTCAAACAGTTCTACTTTCTGGTGACCAAGCATTTAAATATATGAGCCTACGGGGACCATTCTTATTCAAATCACTGTAATATACTAGTATACTAAACCAGAATCTTGCTTCAGTCAGGTCCACAGAACAGTGCCCAGGGCTCCCAGCTTGTAGGGCATGCCTGCTCATTGCCCTCAGCTGCATCTTTCTGCACCATTGCTGGTTGAACATCTCTTACCCAGGATGCTTTTACAGCCAGAGGGAACTTCACAGTGGACAGCCAATGTGAGGGTCTCCTGCCAGGACTGGAGTGAATACCCAGGACCTCAGTCTTTTCCATTTATGGTGTGTGTCAGTGTTAGGCTGTCTCAGAGAAGAGCTCAGCGCATGCCAGGAACGTTGCAGAGTAGCTGGATGGAGATGGGAATCGGCCAGGGCTCTGAAGGTGCCAAGGTGCCAGCCTGAGGGTGCCAGGACTTTTTATTCCTAATTGGCCTGATGGTTCTCTCTCTCTCTCTCTCTCTCTCTCTCTCTCTCTCTCTCTCTCTCTCTCTCTCTCTCTCTCTCTCTCTCTCTCTCTCTCTCTCTCTCTCTCCCTCCCTCCCTCCCTCCCTCCCTCCCTCCCTCCCTCCCTTTCCTAGGAGAAATGAGGACAGGGAGAGCAGCAGATGGAGATGGAACTGGTTCTTATCCTGGGGTCTGTGGATGCGCTTCCAACGCCTCTGGAACCCGTACAGAATTAGACAAGTTTTGTGTCTCTGTGTGTTTCAGAACAGAAGATCTTTATTCTCAAAGGAGTCCGTGACCCAAACATGCCAAGAACAACCAGTGTAAAGATCAAATCCATTTACACTTCTGTAGAATGAGTGGTTTTTCATCTCATTTTGGGAGAGAAGAGTCTGCCACAACTGTCATTCTCTCTTACCAACCTTCTTGCTCATTTTAAAAGAATGGGCTCCCTTAGAGAACAAGCTCATAATGAAAGCCTAACTTCTTTTATAATGAGTATGTGTCTGTGTCACAAACTGAGGTCTGCAGGAAACAGACATTTGACTTTTCCAGAGTTCAAGGCCATTTCTACTGTGATCTATGTCCTATATATTGTATTCATGCAGCAGACTTAGTATTAGTATTGTCTGAACCTTAGCTCAGTCTTAGGGACCCTCCCTTCTCTCTCCTCCCCCTCTCCATCCTCCTCTTCTCTCCCACCTCTCTTTCTCTCTCTCTCTCTCTCTGAGATAGGGCCTCACATACCCCAGGCTGTCCTGAACTATCTGTATAGCTGAGAATAACCCTAAAATTCATTATCCTGCTACCTCTATCTCACCCATGCTGGGATGCTAGGCATAAGGTGGCATGCTGGTTTTGTGCAGTGCTGGGGACTGACCTCAGCAGTTCCTGTATGTACTCTATCAACTCAGTACTTATTGGCTGAGCTACACTTCTAACTGATGTTAGGGAATTTCTGCCCTTAGATGTTTGTGTCTGAATTCTGAGACAATTACTTAGATCCAAGGTACCTGTCTTGGATCAAGGAGATAGATACAGTTGGAGATATCCTGAGAGCCACCCTTCATCTTGGTGCATATTTGGCTCTGGAACCACCTTGTTACCACTAAGCTGTCTGCTTCTTATCCTGGCCTGGCTAACGATTGTGCTCACGATGCCTCTGGAGCTACACATAGCTCCATCTGTCCAAGCGAAGGCCAGAGACAAGTGGCGATGAAATGTGAGCCAGTATTTCTAAGGTATTCTTCCATACCTAGAAGTAAGTTTCTAAGGACAGTTTCTATCTTTTAAAATAACCTGCTTTCACATCCACATAAGAACATAGCATATTTTCAATAAAGCAAGTGCGCACACCAAATGCTCAACGGGATTCTAGAACTTTCCACGAGATCTCTTCTGTAATTGTTTATCCAGTCACTTCCTAAGACAAGTGAAGCCCTGAGAGGTGGGTATTCTAGATCTTAACCAGCCCCCCGGCCACAGTTAACAATGCCTCAGCCTTTTCTGTCATGTGCACACGTCTAGGCATACAGAGGACAGGGCAGTAGGGTGGGGACATTGATGACAGTGAGGTGCAGGACTAAAAGGCAAGCTGAAGACACTTAAAAGGGCTGCAGTGTCTGAAGAATCCTGTCAGAGAGGGCCAGAGGCAATAGGGGAACAGCCCTTTGGTATACAAGTCATAAATCAGGAAAATCAGGCAAGCCAAGGTCTGCAGGCATCAACCAGGGTGCGATGCCTATATAGGAAGCTAGGCTCTCTGCAGGGAGCCTGAGGCCTTGAAGGATGCAACCAAGACTACCAGGATGGCCTATGTGTTGGGTAGGAAGCATCTCTGAGACACGGAGAGATCTTCTCAAAACATAACTTAAGTCACACTGCTAAGAGGCTTAGGTGCAGTAAGGAACAGAACACAAGAAGGGACAGAGTCTATACCAGACAGGGGCTATGAGATGCTGAAGAAGTAAAGATGCCGATGCCCATGCCTGACATCCTTAGCTCATTTCTGGGCCCATGTGAAGGTGGGAAGAGAAAACAGATTACCTTCTGAGTGCCAGGCTAGGGCTTTGACCATGCACACATTCTCTCTCTCTCTCTCTCTCTCTCTCTCTCTCTCTCTCTCTCTCTCTCTCTCTCTCTCACACACACACACACACACACACACACACACACACACACACACACCAATAACAAAGTTAAAACTTTTTAAATATAGGAGAATAAGGCAAACACTAGAGAGCTGTTTTCCAAATGGCTGGATTCAGATCAATACTTTTCTTCATTTATGGGCTTACAATGATTCTATTGTTGGTGCCCAGGAGCACCAGGCTGTAGCATGGTGACGAGAGAGTTTCTTCAGCTTTGATCTTTCTGCCTAGATTTCTAGTCTTACAGCTCCTGTATCTGCTTTCAGATGTTAGGATCAGAGCTGGGAAGAGGAGAGGAAGATCCTGAAGGGCATGTCACACTATGCTGCCTTCCTCCCCAGCTTCAGGCAGCTGATGTCATTGAGCTGGAAGCAGGATTACCCCAGTGTCTGGGGACGTGGGTGTCTGATCATGCCCATGCTCAATGTGGGGCCAGTATTTGACATGTTGATGCTGCGATTCTGACTTAGCCACTGTGGCCCAGCTACTATGGAGCCATGGATATTTTGCTGCAGTTTGAAAGGTAATTAAAATTTTTACCTCAAGTAAAACTTAATAATGGAAAAAAATTAACATTTCCACCCTGTCTGTGAGCCCTGCCATGAGGGGTACGGGTGCACAAGGCACATCCAGAAGCTGGCAATAAGCCAGGAGGCTAACTCGGGCTTTGGGCTGAAATGCTAAAATTACATTCCAATGCATTAGAATATGGTTCCTATTAGCTCCAGTTTCCACAAGCAACTAGTTATGTAATCAGAAAAGTACAAATTCACCTGCTCTTCCTCGGGGAGATAGCACTATCAGGCTGAAAAGGAAAGAAGAGGAAAAGGAGAGGAAGGGAAGAAAGGGAGGGAAGGAGGGAGGGAAGGAGGGAAGAGAAGAAAGGGGGAGGGAGAGGGTGATAAAGGAAAATGTGTTTCTGAATTATGGCAGAAAAATACAGTGGTAAGCATTTATATCTTAGGTAGGATGCTCAAGCGGGCACACCTTCTTAGCACACACGGGAAAGGACTGCTTCTTTCTCCTCATCTCTTCCCCAGGCTCCTCTGGCCATGCTGCGGCAAAGGAAATGACTCTGGTGTGTCTCCTCCTCAAAGTAGCTTTCCTCTTCCTTCCCTCCCAACCAAAGCTCCTTTTAAAGCAGAATAGCCAGGCTCTCCTGGTTTCTTGACTGTCCTTCCCACTCTATTTCTCAAATGCTGCTGAGCAAGGGAAACCCTGGGAGGCAAGCTAGAAAACTGAATCCATCTTAGAAGTAGGAAGGGGGAGGTTTAGGCACTTGTGTTTTCAATGTCATGCCAACTGCAACATTGAATAATTTTTATGTTACATTTTTAAATATAAACTAGAGCAGTGTTGTGTTTTATTAATAAAAGACAGTTTTCTTCACACAGCTATTGCATACATGTTCAATCGACATTTTAAATGGGCACCCACACACACCAAAGGTCTTGGGATGAGGGGCTTTCCCTGATCAAGAGTGATTCGATGCTGGTGACGGAGACTGAGAAGACAGCGGAGAGTCAGGGTGAAGCACACTGGCTGAGAGACTCTGGGGACGTTCATTAAAGTCTCTAGAGTTCTGGAAAACTCTAGGAGAAGACTGAGAGGAATAGGTGCTGGAGTCAGGAGTCAGGAGTCAGCTGCATGCCTGCCCTAGGGTGAGATCTAAATCCCAGCAAGCTTGGCTCTCTGGCCTCTTCCACTTCTGCCCTCTGCAGAATGTATGTTCTGGAGTAATGTATACCCAAGGGTTCGTGGCAAAACCTTGATCTGAGCACAGACCCTTATCTATTAGTCCCAAGGTCTCTTAGAAACAAACTGAAAATGTGTGGCTAGAACCAGAAGGGTGTTATAATTCTGTTCTGGCTTGAATCTGAACGAGTCCCCACAGGTCCGTGTCTTACACACTTGCTTCCCAGAACTGGATCTATTTTGGGAGGTTCTGGAAATGCTAAGCGATGAGCCTAACTAGAGGGAATAGGGCATAGAAGAAGGGCCTTATGGGTAATTATCCTGGGATGCATTGTGTCACACTCTGCCTCCTGCCTATTGTGGGAACAGTTGTCCTCTGTCACACCCTTTATAACCATCTTACAACCTGCCGCAGTGATGTTCTGCTCCAGGGCACATAGTCAGGAGCAAACCTTCTGAAACCGTGAGCCCAGGTTAACCTTTCCTTCCTTAACCTGCTCTGTCAGGAATTTTTGTCACAACTACTCAAAAGTAACTAACACAATTCAGAAACTTTTTTTTTAAGTGTACTTTTGGCCATTTAAAGTTTTAACCTGATGAAAAAGGCAGATGGCATGGAGCTGTGAGTTTTCATGGTTCCATCTTGGTAGTATACAGCGTGGTCTCCCAAAGCTTCCCAGCAAACAGCTAAGAAAAGATACATAACAGATATTAGAAAAATCAAGAGGCTATCTGCTGTAATTGAGTACTGTAGGGAATTTCCTCTATCAGACACTTGGTGAGGGAGCCGAGTGCTTTTATCTGCCCAAGTGATGAGGTTATACAAACCCTGTCTTTCCTTATTTTCTGCTTTCCCAAATCTCAGATGTCTCCACCACAGACACAGAGCATCTCTAAGGGCTCTTTTCTGAGATACACAGAATTGTGTAGCCCAGTCCCCACCAGTCCCACCATTTCTCTTTTGTATCATTTGAGGAATAAAAACTCCAACTTAGGTGACACAGCAGGTATTGGTTTGGTTTTGCCTTGTACATTCTGTAGAGGGCAGAAGAAAGGAAGAACCCTGAAGACAATGCCTGCAAGAGAGAGAAGGAGGTGTTATTTAGACCTCACTCTAGAGCAGTCACCAGGCTGACTTCTGACTTCAGTGCCTATTCCCCCATTTAAAAGAGAACTCCTTCCTCAGTGCAATGACACTCTCATAGAGCCTAAGTGTGCACAGAAGTAGCATTCCCACGTTGTCTGATCCTTTAGGTAGTCATGAAAAAGGCCTGTGAGAAACCAAAGCGGTCTTGGAGCTGACAGGGGTTCTTGCTTCCCCAGTTGTTGATGTTGAAGGTGAGTTGGTTGTAAAGAGCTATAGCTGAGCAGTGGCTTTCCCTGAGCCCTTCTCTCTAGATGATTGAGTGAGGAGAGCCCCTGCTCCCAACTCATCTGCAGGTATTGGAATAATGTAAGCACCTGAGGAAGGACACAGTTCACTATGCAGTTTTCAGAAATACTTGATGTTCTGTATGGGATGTTAAGAGTGAAAAGAAGGCTGGAGAGATGGCTTAGCGGTTAAAAGCACTGGCAGCTCTTCCAGGAGACCTGGGTTCAAATCCTAGGATTCACATGGTGGCTCACAACTGTTATTCTAATTTCAGGAGAATTGACACCCACTTCTTGATCTGCATGCACCAGGAAGGAATATGGCACACATGCATAGGCAAAAATGTATACACATAAAATAGAAATATTAAAAAAAAGAGGACAGGATAGGATCAGAGGTGAGGAGGACACAACATCTGACCCAACACTGAAAGTAACTGGGATCAGTGGGACACAGGCACCCAGGATCTCTGCCAGACCAAGGGCACAGGTTCCTTCTGGTCTGGGCCCTGAGCAGACCTGGGCACAAACTCCCCAGCCAGATCAAGCTCCACTCCCAGGTGCTCTAGCATGCTTAGGATCATAGAATCAGAGATGCCCTGAGCAGACCTTGGGCACTAACTCCACAACCAGTCCCACAACACCCATAAGAAGTTCCACTCCCAGGCACTCCCAGGATCACAGGTTCCTAGGAGTTCTGACACACCCAGGATCTCAGGATCATAGGATCCTAGAATCACAGGATCATAGAGACAACTGAACTCTGAGAAGTTCTGACACAACCAGGATGACAGGAAGGTCAGGCTCAAGTCAGATATATTGAGGAACAGGTAGCACTAGAGAAAATCAGATGGTGGGAGGCAAATGTAAGAACATAAGCAACAAAAACCAACAAAAAAAATTGGGTTATGATTACTTGGCATCATCATAACCCAATTATCCCACCATAGCAAGTCCTGGATACACTATCACACCAAAAAAAGCGAGATTTGGATCTAAAATTACTTCTCATGATGGTGATAGAGGACTTTAAGAAAAACATAAATAACTCCCTTAAAGAAATACAGGAGAACACAGGTAAACAGCTAGAAGCCCTTAAAGAGGAAACACAAAAATCCCTTAAAGAATTACAGGAAAACACAACCAAAAAGGCAAAGGAAATGAACAAAACCATCCAACATCTAAAAATGGAAATAGAAACAATAAAGAAATCACAAAAGGAGACAAACCTGGAGTTAGAAAACCTAGGAAAGAGATCAGGAGTCATAGATGCAATCATCACCAACAGAATATAAGAGATGGAAGAGAGAATCTCAGGGGCAAAAGATACCATAGAAAACATTGACACAACAGTCAAAGAAAGGGCAAAAGGCAAAAAGCTCCTAACTCAAAACATCCAGGAAATCCAAAACACAATGAGAAGACCAAACCTAAGGATAATAGGAATAGAAAAGAGTGAAGAGTCCCAACTTGAAGGGCCAGTAAATATCTTTAACAAATTATAGAAGAAAACTTCTCTAACCTAAAGAAAGAGATGCCCATGAACATACAAGAAGCCTACAGAACTCCAAATAGACTGGACCAAAGGAGAAATTCCTCCCGTCACATAATAATCAAAACACCAAGTGCACTAAACAAAGAAAGAATATTAAAAGCAGTAAGGCAAAAAGGTCAAGTCACATATAAAGGCAGACCTGTCAAAATTATACCAGACTTCTCACCAGAGATTATGAAAGCTAGAAGATCCTGGACAGATGTCATATAGACCTTAAGAGAACACAAATGCCAGCCCAAGGTACTATACCCAGCAAAACTCTCAATTACCATAAACAGAGAAACCAAGATATTCCATGACAAAACCAAATTTACACAATACCTTTCCACAAATCCAGCCCTACAAAGGATAATAGATGGAAAACACCAACACAAGGAAGGAAACTACACCCTAGAAAAAGCAAGAAAGTAATCTTCTTTTAACAAACCCAAAAGAAGATCTCTGCACAAACACAATTCCATCTCTAACAACAAAAATAACAGGAAGTAACAATCACTTTTCCTTAATTATCTCTTACATCAATGAACTCAACTACCCAAAAAAGACATAGACTAACGGACTGAACATGTAAACAGGACCCAGCATTTTGCTGCATACAGGAAATGCACCTCAGTGACAAAGACAGACACTACCTCAGAGTAAAAGCTTTGAAAACAATTTTCCAGGCAAATGGTCCCAAGAAACAAGCTGTTATCAAAAAGGATAAGGAAGGACACTTCATACTGGTCAAAGAAAAATCTACCAAGATGAACTCTCAATTCTGAACATCTACACTCCAAATGCAAGGGCAGCCACATTCATAAAAGAAACTTTACTAAAGCTCAAAGCACACATTGAACCCCACACAATAATAGTGGGAGACTTCAACACCCCACTCTTAGCAATGAACAGATCATGGAAGCAGAAACTAAACAGAGACACACTGAAACTAACATAACTTATGAACCAAATGGATCTAACATATATTTATAGACCATTTTATCCTAAAGCAAAAGAATATACCTTCTTCTCAGCACCTCATGGTACCTTCTCCAAAACTGATCATATAATTGGTCACGAAAGAGGCCTCAACAGATACAAGAAGACTGAAATAATCCCATGCACCCTATCAGATCACCACGGACTAAGTCTGGTCTGAAATTCCAACAAAAGCAACGGAAGACACACATACACATGGAAGCTGAACAACACTGTACTCAATGATAACTTGGTCAAGGAAGAAATAAAGAAATAAAGTAAAGACCTTTTAGAATTTAATGAAAATGAAGACACATCATACCAAAACCTATGGGACCCAATGAAAGCAGTGGTAAGAGGAAAACTCATAGCTCTAAGTACCTCCAAAAAGAAACTGGAGAGAGCTTACACTAGCAGCTTGACAGCACACCTGAAAGCTCTAGAACAAAAAGAAGCAAATACACCCATGAGAAGTAGACAGCATGAAATAATCAAACTCAGGGCTGAAATCAACCAAATAGAAACAAAAAGTACTATACAAAGAATCAACAAAGGAGCTGGTTCTTTGAGAAAATCAACAAGGTAGATAAATCTTAGCCAGACTAACCAGAGGACACAGAGACACTATCCAAATAAATAAAATCATAAATGAGAAGGGAAACATAACAACAAAATATATCTTAAAATAATTATTCTGTTTGTTGAATATTAACAGTTGAAAATATTAAAATCATGTTCTAAAAAAAAAAAAAAGGAAGTCCAGGGTCTTCAGTTACAGATAGCTGTTGGATATTTTAGATATTATGTCACAAGAATAAAAGGTTTAGCTAACCACAAAAAGAGCCCAGGTTGCAATTTGTGGCAGACATTTTTATTACCTTTCTGAGAGCTAGTCTATCATTCTTAGTTTCTAACAGAATGACAACTTTTCTTTCCAGGTGGTAATGAACCTGATTTGGAAAACAGCAAACGATCCTTGCAGATACCTTGACCTTTGGTCTTGTGGTAGTAACAATGCTATCTGGACTCTCTCTTAAATGTCTTTGTAAAAGAGCTGTCTGTGCCTTGATTGTCTTACCCTGGTGTCCTGATGTTGATAATTTCCCTTCCTTCTGTTTGGAATGTAGACATCACAGGCATTTCTCTTACAGCTGAGCACATACGGTTTCTCCCTCATTGCTGCCTGAGGATCTGTGGTTAAGGCATTGGGGTTTTATGTTGTTTGCTTGTTTGGGAGCATCATAAGGCAGGCAAAACTAAAAACAAACAAACAAACAAACAAACAAACAAAAGGCTTGCTACAGGCTTTCTGAAACTCTTTCTCATTGGTAGACATGGATGAGGATACTTTAATTTGCATTTAAAGGATGAAAAGGGCCCATTTCCTTTTTTAAACAAAGCAAAGCAAAAACCAAAACCAAGAGGGACCTGACTTTACAGTTTAGGCTGCTTTCGAAAGCTTCCTGCTTTGATATCCTTGGTTCTGGGATAACAGGTGTGCACTTGGCTACTGATGAACTTTTCGAAGAACTCAGAAATGTACAGGATAACTATGCTACAACACACAGATCCAAAGAAGCCAAATAACAAGGAGGACCCAAGGGAGGATGCTTTAATCTTTCTTAGAAGGGAAAATAAAATAGACATTAGAGGTGAATTAAGGGAGGGAGCTAAGTGGGAGAGGGGATGGGGAGAGGAACAGGGTGGGAGGATCAGGTAAAGGGAGGGGGTGGAACTAAGATGGGGACAGAAATTGGCAGTGGGAAGGTGGTGGGGAGCATCTCTAACATCATCTTTCCAGAGACCTGGGATTGGGGTTGGGGAGGCCCCCAAAGAGTCTATGGGGCTAACTCTAGCTGAGACTCCTAGCAGTGGGAGATATGGAGCCTGAAGATGTCACCTCCTGTAACAAAGCAGGACCTCCAGTGAAGAGATGAGGACAACAATCCACCCACAAAACCTTTGACCCCAAATGAGTCCTTAGCGGGGACAAAGATGAACCAGAAAGAGAAGGAATGGCCAACCAATGACTGGTCCAAATTGAGATCCATCCCATGGGCAAGAACCAATCCCTGGCACTATTAATGATACTATGTTTTGCTTGCAGACAGGAGCCTAGCATAACTGTCCTCTGAGAAGTTCCACCGAGCAGCCAGTGGAAACAGAGACCCACCGCCAAACATTAGGTGGAGGGAGCTCTCGGAGTCTTGTGGAGGAATTGGGGGAAGAATTGGGGAACCTGAAGAGGGGATAGGGTCTCCACAAGAAGACCAATAGAGTCAACTAACCTGGAACCTTGGCTCCAGAGATTGAACTACCAACCAAAGAGCATACATGGGCTTAACCTAAGTCCTCAAACATATGTAGCAGATGTGCTGCCTGGTCTTCTTGTGGGTGCCCCAAGAACTGGAGCAGGGGCTGTCTCTGCCTCTGTTGCCTGCCTGTGGATCTCATTCCCCTAACTGGGCTGCCTTGTCTGGTCTCAGTGGGAGAGGATGCCCTAGTCCTATAGTGACTTGATGTACCAGGGTGGAGGGATACCTGGGAGACCTCCCCCTTCGAAGAGAAGAAGGGAAGGGGCTATATGAAGGGGGAAGTGGGAGGAGAAGGACTGTGATTAGGATGTGAAATGAATGAATGAATGAATGAATGAATGAATGAATAAAAATGCCAGGATAACCATACAATTCACAGACCCAAGGAAACTGAGTAATAATGAGGGCCCAAGGGAAGATGAGTGACTCTCAGAAGGGGAAACAAAATAGTCACCAGAGGTAGATGGAGAGAGGGAACTGGGTGGGAGCTGAGAAGGAGGAGAATGGGATGGGGATCAGGTGTGGGAGCGGGCTAGGAGTTAGAATAGCAATCAGTGGGGGCCATCTCTGGGAATAGCTGGAGACCTGGGATGGGGGAGGTCCCGGGGAGTCTAAGGAGGGTGACCTTAGCTGAGACTCCTACCAGCAGGGGATATGGAGACTGAAGTGACCATGTCCTATAGCCAGGTGGGACTTCCAGTGAAAGAAGGG